>NC_064639.1:267772330-268397330 GCF_023864345.2 Schistocerca serialis cubense
TTGAGGAATAAATATCTGGGAATGTACGTTTGGAGCACAGCACTGTATGTTAGTGAAACATGGCCTGGGGGAAAACCGGAACAGAAGAGAATCCAAGCATTGGAGATGTGGTGCTACAGACGAATGTTGAAAATAAGGGAGGTGATAAGGTAAGGAATGAGAAGTTCTGTGCAGAATCTGGTAAGAAAGGAAAATGTAGAAAACACTGACAAGAAGGGGGGATAGGACAAATGCTAAAACATCAGTGAATAACTTCCATGGTACTAGGAGGAGCTGTAAAGGGTAAAAGTTATAGAGGAAGACAGAGACTAGAATACATTCAGCAAATAATGGAGGACGTAGTTTGCAAGTGTTACTCTGAGCTGAAGAGGTTGACACAGTCGAGGGATTCGTGGCAGTCCACACCAATAGGTCACAAGAATAAAGATTCAGAAAACAGCATTGTAAGGAAGTGAAACGTGGAACTTTTCAGACAATGAGGGAATAGAAGCTTTTGAAATATGGTGCTGGATAGAATGCTGAGAATTAGATGGACAGAGCACATAACTAATGAGAAGGTACTGAATCGAACTGGGGGAAAAATATATTGGAGGCATGACTTTACTAAAAGCAGGGATCAGGCGATAGGACACTTCCTGAGGCATCAAGCGTTAGTCAGTTTGGTAATGGAGCAAGTGTAGGGGTAAAAATTGTAGAGACATAAATACAGTAAGCAACTGCTAGATGCTTATTGATATATTCAATTCAAGCGTCTGATTGCTATGTTTTCTTATTCCTTTTACCGCTGATGATGGCTATACTGTATCTGAAATCTAGCTAATCGTAAATCTTCAATAAGATCCGGATTAATAGGCGACTGTTTGTTGTGTTCATCGCTGATTGTAATCACGTCACATGATTGAGAACAACGATTCCTGATGGAATTCAGCCTGATGAACAGGGCGTTGTTTCTCCTGTCTTCTGACTGGAGGGGACGCCGGGTACCACTGAAAAATTCATCACGTCCATTGGTCAATTCGATCCATTCAAGAGTTTTCGGTTTCTGTGCACGGCGGGGAGGCAGGCTTGTTTTTGTGCAGAGTTGGGCAAACGCTGTGCTGTTGTCTGCTGAGTACGGCGTGCCGCTTCTGTGCGCACTTGCGAGGTGATTTTACATGCTGCTAGCCCAGATTTTTGTGCTAGGAACTTTCCATAATTTTCTAAGTTATTTGTCAGAAACATTATGGGGTTCTCGCGAGTAATTTTTTTTTTTTTTTTGCGTGACTAGATGTACGTGGTACCAATCTTGTTCTTTACTCGTTCACGTTTCACCTCACGCTTCGTGACACCAATTAAGTTTCCCGTTCCTTTTCTGAAGAGAGCTTTGACGACCCAGTCTTTAGAAAAAGACAGTGAATTTTATCTTTGGTTATTCTGAGAATGTCTGAACCTCTGTGTACGAGTAGATGTAGCGTTTCTTCGTCAACCTAATCCTCATTGAATAACGAAAATAACTTTCCCCCAACTGAATAGTTAAGTTTTTGTATGTATTAAATGTTCATCAGTTCATGAGTATGCTCCATGTTGTTAATAAATGTCAATTTGGAATCAACTTACTTCGTTCCTCTGCTTGCATACCAGAAGGCCATCTCACCTCGCGCGGTCATCAACCTTATGTATCCGCTAAGAGAAAGATACAAGGAAACATTTAGAATATTTCAGTTCCTGGTTGGTCGATCTGAAGTCAGTTAGTTTTCTGTTGTGCGGGTTCTTGTGATAGAACATAGCGCTACATTCAGACGACTTGACATTCAGGGGGAGTTAGAGAATGATAAGCACTGATTTGCTTAATAGTAAGGTCGCGGCCAGCAAAAAGACAACGTTATATGGGAAAAGTGCCTCACACCGAAGAACCAGTTTCTAATATTTACTCGTTTCCGATATTTTATAAACAATGGGCAGCTTTTATGCACTGAAGAACCAAGCAGCTTTTATACACTGAAGAGCCAAGGAAACTAGTACACCTGCCTAATATTGTGTAGGGCCCACCGCGAGCACCTAGAAGTACTGCAACACGTCGTGGCATGGACTCGACTAATGTCGGAAGTAGTGCTGGAGGGAACTGACACCATGAATCCTGCAGGGAAGACCATAAATCCGTAAGAGTACGAGGTGGTGGAGATCTCTTTTGAACAGCACGATGTAAGCGATCCCAGATATGTTCAATATTGTTCATGTCTGGGCACTCAGAAGAGTGTTCCTGGAGCCACTCTGTAGCAATTCTGGACGTGTTGAGTGTCGCATTGTCCTAATGGAATTGCCTAAGTCCGTCGGAATGCACAATGGACATGAATGGATGCAGGTGATCAGACAGAATGCTTGCGTACGTGTCATCTGTCAGAGTCGTATCTAGACGTACCGGGGGTCCCACATCATTCCAACTGCACACGCCCCACACCATTACAGAGCCTCCACCAGCTTGAACAGTCCCCTGCTGACCTACAGCGTCCACGGATTCATGAGGCTGTCTCCATATCCGTACATGTCTATCCGCTCGATACAATTTGAAACGAGACTCGTTCGACCAGACAAAATGTTTCCAGTCATCAGCAGTCCGGCCGGCCGGTGTGGCCGAGCGGTTCTAAACGCTTCAGTCTGGAACCGCGCTGTTGTTACGGTCGCAGGTTCGAGCCCTGCCTCGGACATGGCTGTGTGTGATGTCCTTAGGTTAGTTAGATTTAAGTAGTTGTAATTTCTAGGGGACTGATGACCTCAGATGTTAAGTCCCATAGTGCTCAGAGCCATTTGAACCATTTTTTATAATGTAACAGATTGACGAGTGAATACAGTAACGAAAAGATTTTACTCGATCGTATCTCTCTCAGATTTCAACAGAATATTTGTTGCCAAGCACACGAGCGTGTTGTTCCTTGGAGCATGTTTTTACATTTGGAAAAACCTTAATTTTCTGGAGTAATTTTCTTAGTTTCAGAAAAAGTCTGCAGAATATAAAAAGTGAATGCTGTCATTTAGAAACGAAGTAAAAATGTGTTTTACACGTATACTGCAGGAATGACTTTAGGTGAAAGCCTGAAAAGCGTTCCAAGGTACAATACTCTCCTTATACTTAAGAAAAGCGAGTTCCTGTCCTGCTGTATCCCTACTGTAACTCTTATGTTAGGATGTATACCATTTACATGCTGCAGTGCCTCACTACCATGCAGCCAGATTAAAAATGTATCATCAACTTACCTGAAGGAATGTGATGGATTGAGGGAGGCACTGTTCAAACCCTCGTTCTTCCAAAACTTAGTTGAAAAAATTAGCTATCACTGGTGACACTTGCGAACATGCGGCTATTGCAAGAGTCATTTCATAATAAGTTTTAACACACAAAAATTATATGGTCATATAGGTGGTCGAAACACTTCTACAATTTCAGGGCAGAAATGAATAACCAGTAGTTTCAATGTCTGTTCTGCTGGTACCTCCCCTTATCTGTTTTACAATCTCTAGAAACATTTGAGGGTTAATATGTCCTTTGCAGTGGATGGCTATAGGTGCCAATAATTTAGTTAAATACTTGCCCAGCCTGTATGTAGGGCTGGCAACAGCACTAATTGTCGGTCTCAGTGGAACATCGTCTTTGTGTTTTTTGGACGGATGTTGCAACCTAGGTCGCCTAGGTGCACATGTCATTATTATTATTCAATCCGGCAGGGAGGCTAAAGATCTTTCCTCCTCCTGAGTGCCGATGTGGGATTTCGTTTAAGAATCCGGTATGTGCTCTCATCCAGTAATACATGCAATTTCTTATGATAATCTGTAATTGAGAATAACCATAACAGTCGCCTTGTCGGCTGGAAAGACAGCAAGGGCTTCATCTTTCCCAAACAACTTCAGACTTGTTTCTCCACATTGGTAATGTTGGATTAAGCGGCTGGGCTGTCGCTAAAATCCGGCTGGAAGCTAGCCTCACCTCATGAGCCGCTTCCACTGACAATATCGGCAGCGGATAGCGTTCTTGGAGCTGGAGCAAAATTTACTCACAACTGAGATGGAGGCTTCTGAACCCAGCAGTTCCTCGTTCACGATTAGGTTGATGAAATTCATGATTGTCATCGTAAGTACTGAACTTTTGAAATATCAGCTGCGGCCAAGCATAATCGAATGAGTGAATATAAGCTCGTTTGATGGTGCAGTGATGACACTTGGAATCTACTTTCTGAATTTCTTATGTAGAAGCACTCTTGTTCCCTCTCGCTCCAATCCGCAACCGGAAAAAGCGGAAGACTTCAGTCAAACAGCATATTTCCTTCAGCACCAGCTATTATGGACAGCTGTTATCGCTGAAACAACCGGTTATAGGTTATATCGTTTTCCTTCCGCGCCGGCTTAACCTGACTGTTAAACCCGATCGAAATAAGCAGTTTCTGAAATAAGCTATTTTCGGTTTTCCGTTACTATTGCTTCTTGTAATAAACGTAGAAATCGAATAAAAACTGAAAAAATTTGACTCTCTCAGTTTCAAGATATTTAAAATCAAAATAATAAATTAGGTATGTAAATAAAAGAAAACTTAGTCCGTCCACCGTTCGCTGCTTTTCACGAAATGTAATGTGGTTGAACACTACAAAAAATCAGCAGTTTTGTATTATTGATTCTAACATTTTGAAACTTTGCTCAAAATTCATGTTGTAATCAGGGTTTGTTCCACTATTTGGGCATTACGAATAGTCAGTGCTAAAGGGCGAAAACTAGTTGAAGTACTCTGTTTTTTGTGTTAATTTGTCTGTTTTCGAGGACTTCAAAGAGCTAAAGCCATATTATGTAGACACAGGCAGCAGATCAGCTACTATCTTTTGTTATTGTATACTATGAATGAATCGTTACGTTTTTAATTTATTTCTGTTATCGTTAATTTCCTTCTTTTTTTATTTCATAGAAATAAGCTTTGTACTTCATTGCTGCGTCACTTTGTACAAATGTCTACAGACTGCGGTTGGTCCAATCCAGCAATACAGCGGGTGTCCGGCGACAACAACGAGAAACTTCCGTATAGACCAGGTGGGGGCAAGCCTTGCACACTCCACGCACGTACACGAGTACCTTAAGCCACTAAACACAGCTACAGAAACGTTATTCAAGATACGAAGGAATTAATGAGATTAGCTGCTAGTGCACATTGATTTAAATCAATGGGGAAAGTTGAAAATTGTCCCAATGATTTACACTGAAGAGCCAAAGAAACTGGTATAGGCATGCGTATTCAAATACAGGGATATGTAAACAAGCAGAATACATCGCTGCGGCTGACAACGCCCATATGACAAAAGTGTCTGGCGCAGTTGTTAGCTCGGTTACTGCTGCTACAATGGCAGGTTACCAAGATTTAAATGAGTTTGAACATAGTGTTGTAGTTGGCGCACGAGCGATGGGATAGAGCATCTCCGAGGTAGCGATGAAGTGGGGATTTTCCCATACGACCATTTCACGAGTGTACTGTGAATATCATTAATTCGATAGAACATAGGATTTCCGACATCGTTGCGACCGAAAAAACATCCGACAAGAACGGGAACAACGACGACTGAAGAAGAACGTTCAACGTTACAGAAATGTAACTCTTCCGCAAATTGCTGCAGATATCAATGCTGGGCCATCAACAAGTGTCAGTGTGCAAATCATCCAACGAAACATCATTGATATGGGCTTTCAGAGCCGAAAGACCACTTGTTTACCCTCAACGAATGCACGACACAAAGGTTTACGCCTCTCCTGAGCCCGTCAACACCGACATTGGACTGTTGATGACTGGAAACATGTTGCCTGGTCGGACGAGTCTCGTTTCAAATTGTATAGAGCAGATGGACGTGTACGGATATGGAGATAACTTCATGAATCCATGGACCCTGCATGTCAGCAGAGGACAGTTCAATGTGGTGGAGGAACTGTAATGATGTGGGTCAAGTGCAGTTCGAGTGATATGGTACACCTAATACGTCTAGATACGTAAGCATCCTGTCTGATCACTTGCGTCCATTCATGTCCGTTGTGCTTTCCGACGGACTTGGGCAATTGCAGCAGGACAACGTGACACCCCACACGTCCAGAATTGCTACATAGTGGCTACAGGGACACTCTTCTGAGTTTAAACACTTCCGCTGGCGATCAAACTCCCCAGACACGAACATTATTGAGCATATCTGGGATGCCTTGCAACGTCCTATTCAGAAGAGATCTCCACCCCCTCGTACTCTTACGTATTTGTGGTCAGCCCAGCAGGAATAATGATATCAATTCCTTCCACCACTACTTCAGTTGGCCCGCAGCTCGTGGTCGTGCGGTAGCGTTCTCGCTTCCCACGCCCGGGTTCCCGGGTTCGATTCCCGGCGGGGTCAGGGATTTTCTCTGCCTCGTGATGGCTGGGTGTTGTGTGATGTCCTTAGGTTAGTTAGGTTTAAGTAGTTCTAAGTTCTAGGGAACTGATGACCATAGATGTTAAGTCCCATAGTGCTCAGAGCCATTTGAACCACTACTTCAGTCGAGTCCATGCCATGTGGTGTTGAGGCACTTCTGCGTGCTCGCAAGGGCCGTACACGATATTAGGCAGATGTACCAGTTTCTTTGACTCTTCAGTGTATATCAATGCCCACTGACAGCTAGTGTCATTAATTTCTTTGCACCTTGATTCATAATGGCTGCGGAATCAAAATGTATCTGTTCTTTGAGACATGTTCTGAAGAAGACACCACATACGTAGTGACATTATTGTCTCATAATGCTGTACCAGTTCTTACGCCATGTGTTTGTTGCTCGTTTCTGTCGGCATTGTTAATGAAATAACACTGATCACTTTTTGCATTTTCTGTAATGACGCAATATTTCAAACAATATAAAGTTTACAATTAAAAATTACTCCTTTTTAAAAAAAGCTATATATAAAAACGTAAAATTTTAGCACAACTGGTACGGCTAATTGGTATTTAGGTTATAAACGAGGCCAAACAATTACCGAAAAATACGATTATTCAGGATTAAGATACCGGTATCGGTTTTAACCGGTTGGTTTCTCCCATCCATACCCGCTAGGTGATCTTTGATATCCTAGAATACCGTAGCTATACAACTACAACTCCACTGTTGAACATGAGCGACGGCGGCAGCTATGTGAACCGAGCTCTCTGCTGTCACACAAACCGTGTTAGCATAGACGTCTGTCTTGAGGTACTAGTTTCGTTTGATACCGCCATAGAGCAAATATCTCTGAAGTGAGATTTGCGTTCTGCGCACGTTGTCAACATTAAAGCAGGATTGTCACGTGTTTTCGGAACTTCGCTGTGCGTGTGTGCTTTCCGCAGAGTTTGAAGTTTATAATATCAAGAGTTTTTGTTGTGTTTTCACCGTTTGTTGATAGTGTAATAGCTATGGTGAATAACTGTTGTTGCTACGGATGCAAAGAAAAATATGTGAAAGGAGGGATAGCAACTTGTCATGGGTACTATGTTTAAAAATTTGGAGACGCATTACAATTAAGGCTTGATTCTGTAGACCTATTTTTCTACGATTTTATGACGATATAATAGATATTACGGCTCGTACAAAAGCTTACAAACAGTCGCTTCCTCTCGTAAATTTGCTAGTGGAACAGGAAACGGAATGGTTAGTTGTTGCAGCTAATCCTATCCTCCGTGCATTTATTAGTGACTTGTCGATTATGTATATAGACTTGAAAGACGGGAGACAGATAAATTCAATAGAGTGGGAGTCTGTAATTGTCTTCGTATAAAACGTGTGTCCAAATCTTTTTGTTTACGATAAAGTTACATTAGGAGACCATGTTAAGTGTGTCTAGGACATGGAGAATGATTATGTGTGATTTATATTTTAGTTTCCCGAAGGATGAACAACGAGTAAAGATGTGGCTCCAGGAAATAAGGAGGAGTAATTTTGTCCCCACAAAATATTCCAAAGTATGTTCAAAACACTTTGAAGAGGAATGTTTAGACAGAGAAAAATTTGGACGTGTGTGGCTGAAGGTAGATGCTATACCAACTATTTTTAATTTTCCACAGCACCTTCTACCAGTTTCTGCATTCAGCTTAAATACATTTTCTGCACAAGTCAAATAGAAAAAACACAATAGTGTAGCTAATCAAAGTACACTTTCATCTTCTGTGGTGTATTTTGCCTTCAATTTATTTTCTTCACCATTTGATTAAGAAGCGTAAAATATTAGTAAACATGTCCCCAAACTCTTTCATTTGTGTCACTTTCCACTTCCCTTAATGGTGTTATATGGGTTGACTGTTACATGACCAACTGTATTTGCTTTACAGTACATTTATTCTCCGATCGCCTTTTTTCCCCCTTCTTACTCAGTCTAGTATTTATTTAATAAACTGGGAGCAAGTACGTAAAATGCGTTAAATAAACACCTCAAACTGTCACCAGTAAGAAAAATTGTGCTTTAGGTCGCAAAAACGAGAAAATAAATACGCAGAAACAGCAGAAAAAAGGACGAATTAGCAGGGATATAATCGCTAATGTGTGGCAAATTTGGTGTTTTTCGGACACTTGCAAAAGTACTAGCGTACTGTCAAGTCGTTTTGGATGAACTGAAATTGTAGAAAAGATTTTGTGACAACGGCAAACAGGCAGCGGGAAAGACTTCAAATGGTTCAAATGGCTGTGAGCACTATGGAACTTAAGATCTGAGTTCATCAGTCCCCTAGAACTTAGGACTACTTAAACCTATCTAACCTAAGGACGTCACAC
Source organism: Schistocerca serialis cubense (assembly GCF_023864345.2). Classification (NCBI taxonomy): domain Eukaryota; kingdom Metazoa; phylum Arthropoda; class Insecta; order Orthoptera; family Acrididae; genus Schistocerca; species Schistocerca serialis. The sequence goes on from NC_064639.1 coordinate 267,781,088, forward strand.
ACACCCATGCCCGAGGCAGGATTTGAACCCGCGACCGTACGCGTGGTTCCAGTCTGAGGCGCCTAGAACCGCTCGGCCACACCGGCCGGCGGGAAAGACTTCTCCTAGTAGGTCGATGATAGGGGCACGACGAACAGTTCTTAAACCGTCATCTGTTTCATTGTTGTTTTGTTTCGTGGTCAGTTTCTGGGTAGAGCCGCGGTGCCGTCTCCTGGAGGGCGTCCTCTTGTCGCGGTGCGCCCACGCGCCACTCTAGGCCGCCAGGCGTCGGCGCGTGGTGGGAGAGGAGGCGTCGCCTCGGCGCCGAGGCTGTGGGCAGGGGCAGGCGTCGCTGTGCTGCTTGGGCGACGGCCCAAGCCCCGCGATGACGCCCTGCTGCATTGATCGGCCCATTTTCTTCCGCATTGCCCGCCGCTGTCGCAAACAAACATCTCGTTACGTCGGCGGAGACATCACCAAGTTCACATTAACCGAGAGTCTCCAAATGGTGTAGCAGTGCGGCACTGGCGGTTAGTAGGCAGTACACGCATCGAGATAACTCGTTACTCGTGACCTTGGCAGCTGCTCTCAGGAACAGAATCACCTTGAAGTAAATGACTTAATGATACATAACAGGCGGTAAGTAGGCAGTAAGCGCATCGGGCTCACTCGCTACTCGTGACCTTGGCAGCTGCTGTCAGGAGCAGAATCACCTTGAAGAAGATGACTTATTGATACATAGCCAACACGGATTCAGAAAATATCGTTCTTGCGCAACACAGCTAGCGCTTTATTCCCATGAAGTAATGAGTGCTGTCGACAAGGGATCTCAGATCGATTCCATATTCCTAGATTTCCAGAAGGCTTTTGATACCGTTCCTCACAAGCGACTATTAATCAAATTGCGTGCATATGGAGTATCGTCTCAGTTGTGTGATTGGATTCGTGATTTCCTCTGAGAGAGGTCACAGTTCGTAGTGATAGACGGTAAAATCATTGAGTAGGACAGAGGTGATATCTAGCGTCCCGCAAGTTAGTGTCATAGGCCCTCTGCAGTTCCTGATTTACATAAATGATATGGGTGATAATCTGAATAGCCCCCTTAGATTGTTAGCAGATGACGCTGTAATTTACCGTCTAGTAAAATCATCAGACGATCAATTCCAATTACAAAATGATCTAGAGAGAATTTTTGTATGGTGCGAAAAGTGGCAAATAGCACTAAACAAAGGAAAGTGCGAGGTCATCCACATGGATACTAAAAGAAATCCGATAAATTTTGGGTATACGATAAATCGCACAAATCTAAGGGCTGTCAATTCGACTAAATACCTAGGAATTACAATTACGAGCAACTTAAATTGGAGAGACCACATAGATAATATTGTGGGGAAGGCGAAACAGAGATTGCGCTTTGTTGGCAGAACACTTAGAAGATGCGACAAAACCACTAAAGAGACAGCCTACATTACACTTGTCCATCGTCTGTTGAAATATTGCTGCGCGGTATGGGATCCTTACCAGTTGGATTGAGGGAGGACATCAAAAAAGTTCAAAGAAGGGCAGCTCGTTTCGTGTTATCGCGCAATAGCGGTGAGAGTGTCACTGATATGATACGCGAGTTGGGGTGGCAGTCACTGAAACAAAGGCGGTTTGCTTTGCGGCGAGATCTATTTACGAAATTTCGTTGACCAACTTTCTCTTCCGAATGCGAAAATATTTTGTTGACACCCACCTAAGTAGGGAGAAATGATCATCATAATAAAATATGAGAAATCAGAGCTCGAACGGAAAGATTTAGGTGTTCCTTTTACCCACGCGCCATTCGAGAGAGGAATGGTAGAGAAGTAGTAAGAAAATGGTCCGATGTACCCTCAGCCAGGCACTTAGGTGTGAACTGAAGAGTAGCCATGTAGATGTAGATGCAGATGTAGAGTGGTGCTGCTCGTAACTATTGGCTCCAGTAGATGGGCTCACGAGAGAGACGATTCGATCGTACTCGCGGCGAAAGAGGGATCGGTGAAGCGTCACGATGAACGGCCTGAAATGAAAACTGCACGCATTTTAATAAGCTGCAGTTTGCATAAAAATGCTTTAATTAGGGGCCATACTTTCTACACCCAAATTCTCGACGTCTTTCAAATTTTGATATTGAGAAAAAAAAAAGTGATACATGCAAAATATAACACTTGAAACGTCCCCTTAGAACAATTATACATGACTGTGCTTAAACTGACATACAATATTTTTAGCGCAACGCAATCTGACTTTCAGAAATCCCTACAAAAGAATGGCCCTGACTAACATTAACCTATACGTTTCACAAATCACTTACCTCACAAAAATCTTCGCTACTCAAGCTACTGCAATACAGCGAGCGCCACTACTGCCAGCTAAATAAAAGATTTAAACTACGGAAGGCACTAACTACTAATAGGCATAGTTAGCAAATGAAAGATTTTAATAGAGAACAAACACTGTATTTACCTTAATAGTCATAATATATATAGCAGTTCATGACAAATTACAAAACTCCGCCATCTCTCTCCCCACATCCATCACTGCTGGTGGCTCACCACCAACTGTGCAACGCTACGCGCTGTTCACATCCAGCTGCCGCTGCCCAACACTACAATGGCAGACAACAATGCAAACTAGCCACAGACTGCACACAGCACAGCCAGTGATTTTTATACAGAGGTGGCGTTACCAATAAGAAAACCTAAACAGCCTACTTACATAGCCCCCACGCTCCCCACAAAAAATTTTACAAATTGTTTTGGGCAGTGGCCAATAATGATTTGATAAAATTTTTCATAATTACAATAACAAAGATATCAAATGCACACACTTATTGATACAATGTTGGTCAAAAGCTAAAATTTTCTCACAGTCTATAAAGACAGTCCTGATCATTCGTCACAGTAAAACTGCCGTTTCTTTTCTCAAAGTCTGAGCAGTAGAAGAAAATGCACACGGAAGTAGTGGATTTCCATGCAGTCTTAAAGAAGTAGTGTTGTCCTTCCAACAGAAAGACAATGCTGACTCTTGACACGCAGACAGGCAATGGGTCACAACAGAGCAAACCCACAGCAGAGTCATTCGATGTTTTGAAGAATACTGGTAAGTAGGTCATCACAGAGTAGACCCACTGTAGTCCTCGTAGAGATTATGGTACTGGTGTGCCACCGGAGGTGCAGACACACTGCAGTCCTTGTAGAAATAATGGTATTGGTGAGTCAGCAAAGGAGTAGACCCACTGTAGTCCTTGTAGAAATAATGGTATTAGTGGGTCATCAAAGATGCAGACCCACTGTAGTCCTTGTAGAAATGGCCAGCAGCCATCTGTTGTGACTGTGCAGGTGCACAATCACCATTGAAGAGTCTTGCAGATAATATAGCACGTCCATAACCACCACTTGTGCACTCACAAAGTTTTTGGAATTGTCCTTAGAACCAGCAATGCTGTTATCCAGTCCCTTGCTGAATTATTAACACACGTGCAAACACTAACAGTCCCTACTTCTCACATATTGTCCATATACTATGACCAACAGAAACGTGTGCAGTGAAATGTAACTTAATAATATGATGAACTGGTGACAATTACAATTTTATAACATGAGAATACAATTACAAAGATACAGAAAACATCATTAAAAACATAATAATCCAGATAACATTTGTAGTAATACAGGCTTTACAAAAGAATCGAACTAACATATACATCAGTGTTACAGGAATTATGACATAAGTACATACATAAAAGATCAGAATAACTTTTGAAACATCAACTTCACACATGAGCAACAAAACATAACAGATAAATAATGTCTGAACATCTTTACAAAGTAAATAACATATTATTAATGCAAATTATATTTGAGGATAACAGTATTCCTCATCATAGTGAATGTAGCTGAGTATTAGAAAAATTCTACAACATAAATCGTATCAGATAAACACATAAAGACAGGATGAACACAAATACACAAGGGAACACAAACACATAGTGGGATAACACAAGGAAAGGACAGGGTTTCTTTTACTGCAGTATTTTGCAAACAAAACTTTCTGTACTTCTTGGAGATCTCCCTTCATTCATCATTATTCCCAAAAAGTCCTATCTATACCTGCTTTCTGTATTCTAACCATATTTCTTTCAAAATAATTATGGCTCATTATACAATACTCATTTTGGTCCAAATCTTTTTCATATAACTTCTCAATGCAATTTTTCCCTATTGTCCATAATCAGTTTCTTATATAGTCTACCCCCTCTTAAGCTAACTTAAATCCAGTAAGCTCAGATGCTAAACTAAGGGACGAGGCAATGCAGCAGCACAAAACAATTAACACAAACAGCAATGACAAAAAAATGGAAATTTGCAAAGCAAGCTACAGTAAATCTAAATTACCAAGCAATTCAACATTACAACTAATATGAGGCAATGCGCAGCAAACAAGAAACATAAATCTGGCTTAGCAGAGTAACACAAATTAAAATTCAGTAACACTATGCCTGGCAAACAGCAGCAGAAAATGAAATACCTAAACATGACATAGCTCAAGCAGAAAAAATAGTACACTAAAGACAACAATGCAGACAAGGGAAATGTATATTCACATCTTAATGTCTATGTAATTAAAGTGGTGCACCACAAGAAGTTATTCTACCAAAAAGTTACCAAGTACTTGAAAAGAAAATTATGAATGCAGTTCCTATGAAGGTAAATGTCATTTTGTGCTCCCTCATTTTTTTGAAAAAATTATTATTTACTCGATCTGTAGACAGAAAATATTTATATTAGTACATCCATAAAATTTTATTTTAACCAATGCTGCAGTGCAGCTGGAAACTAGATATCAAATGAAATATGCAACTATGTACAAAGTAAAGTATAAGAACATCATTCAGTAGTCATTAGGCATTTCATAAGTTAGTAGAAAAATCTCTCAACTAGAGAGACAGTAGTCATAATCAGGTGTATAGACATAAAAATATTTCTCGTCATTTCATTAGGCATTTCAGTAAATCATAAATTAAGAGCTCCACAGTGTAATCATATGTTATCAAGTTCGACCGTGTCGTTTTTCCGATGCTTTCTACAAAGGAACGTCAATAGCGAGGATAATGGCCTCCCTGTTTTTTCCACCTGTGCCTCTGGAAGGCACACGCTAATGGCTTCTTTCAAGGCGACTGTCACCCAGCTGGGTGCCCACGACGCATTAGGTGCAGGTGGTCACTTAACTTTCTTACCGAAATATTTACGACACCAGTTTGGATTACAGTGACAGTCTCATATAAAAAAATTTCACCGGTCGAGAATTTGCGTTGCAAATGTGTAGAAACAAAATCCTATGAATATAACAGTGTGTAAAAAATTTTCGCCTGCATTGTGCTACATTCACGCATTTACACACATTTCATAACTCTTAAAGTACGATTCTTGGTTTCCAACAACCTTTTTCACAAACCAGAGTCCCTAACCACTACTCATTATTCCTTACCTTATTCGTCGACACTTCTTCAATATTTCATCATTACAGATATGTAGCATAATCAAATAACTCATATAGCATCAGCTTACTGATCATAAACATACCGCAACAGCATAATACACATAGTCATCGTGATAATAACATCATAACACCTCAGTCAACTCTCAAAATCGTCGTAGCTTCCTCCAATAATTTCAAAGCCAAAAAAAATTCTCTGCTCATGTCAAAAGTGTCATCCGCCTCAAACGTACTTTAAAAATCATGATCCCATACCAAATACATAATTCAAAGCTCTCATAGTATCACAATGGTTCCGAAAAAATATGAACAGTTCACAAAGTACAGACAAAATACAATTTCGTAAGTGTGAAGTTATCCAACTGTGTAATTATGTAAACATCTGTCACTGATGTAGTAAAAAAAGTTTCTTTCTCTGTTAAATGATCAGATAGCTATGTAATTCTATGTTAGAGAAATATGGTACCGATGTGTAAAGTTGTATAAGCAAATACCATATTAGCTAGGGCTCCTTGTGCTTGCCAAACACATGGTACACAAAGTAGGCGTGTACCCCCCTGAGGATTAATGTAATTATGCCCTCAGGTGTTACAGATTATTGCAATGGAATAAAATGTATCACGGAAAACTTTCTTTGTAATTCAAAAACCTTTAAAAATAAATGTTTTAAGTATAAAATTAATCACTCAAATACATGTACTGTAGCGCTAAACTGTGCGTCTTGTTGTAAGGTAATCTCTGTGGAAGTGTCGTAGTTGTCGTCCTCCGCAAGCTAAGTTCTGCAGAAGTCAATGTACTTACCTCATGATAAACAAAAGTGAAATGCTTTGCGTATAGATATCTTAGTTATTATGCTTATTGCCATGATGAAGAAAGTACTGTGCTGTAACGTATTGTTGTGCTACAGAAAAGGCAGTCTCATTGTAGCTATACCACAAAAGTTACTACTAAAACATGTTTTACTTTCCAGAATAATGCAGAAAAACTGTGCAGATATAAAACAGAAACACTGCAAAAGCAACATTGTAAATTGTCACTCATTAGTAGCGTCGTGATAAAATCGTGTAGCTGTCACATAAACTAACCACTGTGTCATCTGGTATCTCACTGAAAGTACTTTAAATCCAGAATGTATTTTCAAGTAAACCAAAATGTTGCATTAAAATCTCATTAGCAGTACTGGTAAATGTTCTAAGTATCTAAGCCTTATAGTCGTTACATAATCATGCAACTAACAAGCAAGAATGCACACACACAATAACACTGGGTCGTCTCTTCCCAATAACAATGCATTCGTAATTTCTGTTTAAAAATGTTCCCTAGGTTCTTGATTGGATATTTAACTTCAAACATTGTTGCATGGTACCAGATTCTAAGTCTGACAATGCATACTAGAAATGTGAAGCGAAAAATTTTATGGCAAAGACTAAGTTAAAAAGCAGATTATCTTTCAATAAACGGTTTTACATGTGAAATGTGGTGTAAACCTTTACTCTTCCGAGTACGCAGAGTTTCAACTTCAACGCTATTATCATGTGGTATACGTCGGATTCTGTAAGGTCCATTGTAAACTAGAAAGAATTTGTGACTCAAGTGTTTCTTCTTATGTGACAATGAATGAGCTTTAATGAGAACTTTCTGACCAATGTATAATTTCTTTGCATTTGCTTTACCGTGTAGTTTTCTCCTTTTGTCTGCTGCAGATTTTATATTTTTAAGAGCCAAACCAATTATGTCTTTGTGTCGAAGTTTACGTGTATTCGGGAAAGGTACAAGCTCTCTGATTCTGTTCGGTGGTTCTTCATTCTTCAGTACAAGAGTAGGTGGTAAAGCAGTGGAGTCATGAGGCATTTCATTCAGCACATTTTGAAATAATTGTAAATATCCGTCCCAATGCTGATGCTTTCTGTGACAATAAAGTCTGCAAAGCTTATTGATTTCTTTCATAATCCTTTCAGATGGGTTGCAATGTGGTGAGTACAATGAAATAAAAACAGGTTTGATTTTATGATTCCGAAGCATGCGTGACCAAACAGCAGATCTAAATTGCGGTCCGTTATCTGAAATGACTTTAGCAACGTGGCCAACTTCACGTAAGAAATTTTTAACAAAGGCGTTGGATACAGATCGTCCAGTGGCTTTAACGGAGTGAAAGAAACAAATTTTGAAGTAAGTTCAACAGCGACTAGAAAGTACGAAAATCCATTGGATGTTCTGACAAGGGGTCCCAATAGATCAACTGCAGCAAATTCTTTTAATTTAGAAGGAATGATAGGAAACAACGGAGCACGATGTGAGATAGTAGATGGTTTAGCCTTTTGACATAGTTTACAAATAGACAGGACTCTTCGAATTCTCTTTTCCATATTGTTAAAATAACAAGTCGTTCGAAGAATATGATAACATTTTCGTGGATCAAAATGTGCATAGCTGAAATGAATGTACCAAATGAGCTTATTAACAAAATCGTCTGGGATGCAAAGTACCCATAGCTTGTCATCAACAGTGCAGCGTTTGAAGAGTATGTTGTTTCTAACCAGGTAATAATGCCGAATCTGTGTGTGTGTCTTTTCATGCCATTTGCTTTTGATGTCTTTCCAAATCGGATCTTTATCTTGTTCATGAGCAATGTCCTTTAAAGATGTGGTGATGAAGTTTTCAAAGGCGACTTTCTGAATGTAAAGAATACTGAAATTTTTCTCAAGGTTGCCTTCTGTGTTACTTTTCTCAAGCCGAGCCGGTGCGCGTGACAGTGCGTCCGCAACAATGTTCTCCTTCCTGGGAATGTAGACTATTGTGAAGCGGAATTCTTGCAGAAACAATGCCCAACGTTTTAACCTGTCATGATTTAATTTTGAAGACATAAGAAATTGTAATGCACGATGATCACTGTATACTTTTACGTGCTTACCAGAAAGAAAGAAACGGAATTTGTTAAATGCCCTAACGATAGCTAAAGCTTCTAATTCAGTAACGGAATAATTTTTTTCAGATTTTGTTAGCACTCGGCTAGCAAAAGAAATGGTTTTCTGAACAGTAATGTCATTTTCTGTGGCTTCTTGAAATAAATGGGCACCAAGACCGACTTTAGAAGAATCCGTGCTAAGGCAGAAATCTTGTGACAGATCTGGATGAGCTAATATTGGCGCATGAAGTAACGCTTCTTTCAAAGAATTGAATTCCAACTGTGCTTTTTCGTCCCAGTTCCAAATAGTATTTTTTCCAGTGAGAGAACAAAGTTTTGGTGTAACAAGAATTTGCATATTCAGAAAACGACGGTAAAAATTTGCGAGACCTAGAAAACTGCGGACTTGTTTTTTTGTGGATGGAACTGGAATGGCTCTGATTGCTTCTAACTTTTCAGGATCCGGCTGAATGCCTTCAGAAGGAATAATATGTCCCAAAAACCTCACCTTTGACCTACCGAATTAAGACTTTTCCAAGTTAACTGTAATTCCAGATTCTGCAAAAATACGTAACAAACTGTTGAGGATGCGATTATGTTGTTCCCATGAAGCTTCTGCTATTAGAATATCGTCCACATATAAGGTGATGTGACGTTTTAAGAACTCAGGTAATATGGAATTTAGCCCGCGAATGAATGCTGCCGAAGAAATGTTCAAACCAAAAGGAAGTTTCCGAAACTGATAACAAACGCCGAAAAAAAGGAAAACTGTGTATTTTCTACATTCTGGATGAAGTTCGATCTGATAAAAGCTGGATCTGAGATCAATGGAAGACAACACTTTTACACCATTAAAATTTTGAAGAAGTTCTTCCAACGTTTGCGGCCTGTCTGTTTCAGGAATAATGATAGTATTGATTTGTCTCGAATCTAAGACAAGCCTGATCGATCCATTTTTCTTCTCAACAACATGTAATGGATTGTTGTATGAGCTTACTGCAGGCTCAATAATGCCCTCGTCAAGCATAGATTGTATTTCTGTTCTAACACGGTCCCTATAATGTGCTGGAATTACATATGGTCTAACACAAAATTTAGTATGCTCACGAACACGAAATTGGTATCGAAATCCCTTGATTGTTCCTGTTTTATGAGTAAAAACTGTGGAATGTGCTTGTAAAATCTCAAAAAGGTCCTGCCTATCAGTGTCATTACAATTCTCAATTGTTTGAATTTTATTCTGAATTAACTCATTAATTTCAAATATGCCGTTGATATCATCCTGTCAGTACTTGCAGAGTTATTGTTAGTGTCTAGTTCCGTAGAAAAATCCGAACTGTTGTCTAACAGAAGGTAAAGCCGATTAATTTCCTCGTCATGGTTTGAGAGCCAATCTTCAAATTTCAAAGCTATTGACTTACCTTCCTTCTCTAAACTTATTTCCGCATCGTGAAAGTTTAAGATTGCTTTGTATTCATTCAAAAAGTCTACTCCCAATATAATTTCCGTCGACAATAATGGAACAATAAAAAAGTTCATAGAGAAGCTGTGGCTTTGGCAAAGGAATTCTAAATTGGTTTGTTGGCGTACATCTACACTTTTTCCAAAGATTGCACCTTGTAATTTAATCTTACGTAACGGAAGTGTGGGGCAATCGTTCGATTTGTTGCATTTGCTAAAAGCTGTTTCACTAATTACTGAAATGGGACTGCCAAAGTCAAGTACTGCCGTAAATTTTACGTTATTTACTGTAATGTGAATCACAGGATATGCAATGTTGTTATTTTTTACGTCGTGTTCCTGGAGTAAGATGTCCCTAATGTCTTCCATTTTGACGTAATTACTAGCTACGGCAGCTGCGTCATTAGTTTCATACGTACGTTTTGTGGCTGCCAGCGGTATGAGTCATTGCCTATTGTCTCTTTGTTGGCGCGCGTCGTTATTGGGGTTTGGAGACCTAACTTCTACAAATTCACTTTGTCGAGAGGGCCCTGCTCTGTTTGAATCACGCCAGTTCTGATGCAATTCAGGTCTGTCGTTACGATCATATCGTCTGTCGTAATGTCGGTAGTTCCTGTAGTTTCTTTCTTCTCGGTTAAGTGGTGGAGAATTTCTCCCTGAATTATCACTGCACGGTGGACCGTTGCGTCTAAAGTTATTCTGTCTCCCATAATAATAATTGTTTTGGTTCCCATATTGTCTGTTTCTCTGATTGTCTCTGTAATAGTCATTACCGTGGAGAGGTGATCTTTCCCTGTAATTATTACTACTCTGCCAACGATTGTCATACGGGTGGTGTCTGTTTTGGTCACGAAATGTGTGGTGAGAATAGCCTTGTCGCGTCCAGTTATCGTTTCTGTCGTCACGGAATTGTGACGGATGTGACCTGTAGTGACTGTTTTCCTGTTTTCGCATCCCGCGACTGTCTGTGTCAATTTCTAATTCTTGTAAGAGTCCCTGAAAAGCCTCAATGTCGTCTTTGCAACGTCCTGCCAAAATAATATGTGGTAAATGTTCAGGCAATTTGATTAAGCAAATGCGGATGAGTTCTGAGGGGCTGTATGGGTTTGACAGGTACTGATTCTTGTGCAACATGTCTTCAAAATATTTCACAAGACTGGAAAATTCAGATTGTTCGAAATGTTTCATCATTATGATGCCATGTTTTACTCGGTCTTGTGTGGCTTGAGAGCAATATGCTGAGCGGAAGGCATGATAAAATTCTCCTTCACTGTGACAATTGTGAATGACCGACCGCATTCTTACAGCTGGTTCATTCTCTAAATAGCCACACATAAATTCTAATCTGTGCTCTAATGACCAGTTGGGAGGAAAACAATGAGAGAATTGATAGAGCCACGCTTGTGGGTGAATGTCGTTGCCAGAATTCTTAAATGTTTTAAATTTACGTGTAGTAATGAACAGCTTATAGTCAAAATCATCGTGTCGGCAAGTAGCATATCGGTCATTGTTACGTCGTGTCGGCGGTTCCATCTCAAAATCCAATGCGCCTTGCCAATTTCTTTCATAATTTCCGAAGTGTCCTGTGTTATTATTTTGTGGTTGTTCCGTATTTCTAAGTCCCTCTTCCCGTATTGGAGCACGAGTGGCCTCTGAAATACGTAATTCTTGTATTACCTGAGTCAGCTGATCTTGTACTTCCCGGATTTCTCTTTGGTGTTGCGTATTAATTTGATTCTGATTTTGTTTGAATTTCCTAATTTGTTCGCACTCTTCTGTGTCATTAAAGACTACCGGTTTTGTGTCGTTCAGATTATCATCTACCTTCGTAGATAAGTTAGTGAACTGATCCGAAAGTTCGGCTACATTCTCCGATAGTGTTCCTCAGTGTGTTTTTCTGAACCAAGTTTCAGAGTGTCCATTTGTGTTGAAATCGTATCTACTGTGTCCTTTAAGTTTTCTTGAGTTCTTACAAGTTGCGTAACCGGATCGGTAAATGCCGACAAGGTCTCACGATTTTCATGAACAATGGTTTGCAGTTCTTTTATGGCTGCTTCGTGATTCTGTAATGCATTTTCATGCCGCGAAAAAATAGGTTGAAAATGCTCACAAATTTGTGTTTTTACGTCATTACAGACTTTTTGACAATTCGATTCAATGTTATGTAACTCAGTAGTGAAATCTTCACGTGTTTGTTCAAGAGTTTGTTCCAATGAGTCTAACTTTTGAAGCTTTTGCTGTGTTTGTCTCTGATTTTGTTCCATTGTGTCTAACTTTTTAAGATTTTGTTCCACTCTGTCTAACTTTTTAAGATTTTGTTCCACTGTGTCTAACTTTTGAAGATTTTGTCCCATTTGTCTCTGATTTTGTTCCATTTGTTGCATTAATTGCAATAATAATGTATTAGTGTCTGGAATCTGTTTCTCTATGCTTTTTGGCAGTGTATTTTCACCGGCAACATTCACATTTTGACAAGCAGAAAATGTGTCTTGACTCATTTGAGAAAACGGTGAGGACCCAAAACCTGAATCTACAGTATTTGCAAGATTGTGTCCTGTCATTTCGTATTCCTGAGGCGAGCTGTTGCCGATCGATCGATCGATAATGCTTCCCTGTTCACTACTTGTTTCACTGTCTACACCATTATTTGCTGCCCGCTCCATTTCCCTATGCACAATTACCAAATTACTACTTTGGACATTAGTTAATTCATTACTCTGCGGCGCTAACACACTGCTTTCGTCTTCACTGTCATTTCTCAGTTTACTTTGGAGCCTAGTATTACGTTTTTCACACGCCATTATTGTCACAATATTTCACACGACGACACAGAAAAACACAATTTGAATAGGAAAAATAGGGGAACACATTAACATAACACTGAAAATAATATCTAGTTAATTGCAAGCGCAGCTGCGAAATACTTGGTGCAAATCTAAATGCATGCCACAACTGTGTACAACAATGAAAAACTACAACTACAAAGGAAATTCTCTCTATAATTACGCGCTAGCAATAAACAAAAGCTACACTAATTACACAAACTACAAGAAAAAAATCAGAAGATTCCAGTGAGGTATCCTAGGCTAAGGGTCGACATATGAAACGTCCCCTTAGAACAATTATACATGACTGTGCTTAAACTGACATACAATATTTTTAGCGCAACGCAATCTGACTTTCAGAAATCCCTACAAAAGAATGGCCCTGACTAACATTAACCTATACGTTTCACAAATCACTTACCTCACAAAAATCTTCGCTACTCAAGCTACTGCAATACAGCGAGCGCCACTACTGCCAGCTAAATAAAAGATTCAAACTACGGAAGGCACTAACTACTAATAGGCATAGTTAGCAAATGAAAGATTTTAATAGAGAACAAACACTGTATTTACCTTAATAGTCATAATATATATAGCAGTTCATGACAAATTACAAAACTCCGCCATCTCTCTTCCCACATCCATCACTGCTGGCGGCTCACCTCCAACTGCGCAACGCTACGCGCTGTTCACATCCAGCTGCCGCTGCCCAACACTACAATGGCAGACAACAATGCAAACTAGCCACAGACTGCACACAGCACAGCCAGTGATTTTTATACAGAGGTGGCGTTACCAATAAGAAAACCTAAACGGCCTACTTACACACTGTTTGTTACAAAATGAACAGTAATTTACACTTTATTTGAAACAAAAGTTTTCTGGGTATGATACAACGTCATAATGTAGAAAAAAAAGAACATGCTGGAGAAGCCAACGTTTCGGCCATGCTTGCAGTGGCATTCTTCTGGGTCTACTGTAGATTCAGAAGTAGGCCACTGCAACCGTGGCCGCAACGTCCGTTTCTCCAACATAGCCTTTAGCCTTTCTTTTCCGTTTGGCGCGGAACCACATCCAGGAAACTTATTAGCTGAGTGGCGGCAGAAACCTGCGTAGTTACGTGGGCTGATGCTTAAAGGATTTTACAACTTCATTTATGTATAGACTTTTATTGAGACGATTTAGATAAGAAGTTAAGGTGGCATCTTGTACCAAAATACTTGCTTTCATTCACTTATTGTTGTAGTACCGAATTCCACCAATAGGTTCAAATGGCTCTCAGCACTATGGGACTTAACTTCTGAGGTCACCAGTCCCCTAAAACTTAGAACTACTTAAACCTAACTAACCTAAGGACATCACACACAGCCATGCCATAGGCAGGATTCGAACCTGCGACTGAAGCGGTCGCGCGGTTCCAGACTGTAGCGCGTAGAACCGCTCGGTCACTCCGGCCGGCTTCACTAATAGGAACCAGAAAATTTAAAATTATGTAGTTAATGTACCATCTGGTAGTGAAACTTTCGTGCACATAGTGTTATAGAACACAATTCCGCCGCTAGGAACGACAGAAAGTTATAATTCAAAAATGGCAGGCTTCAAAGGATCTGGATGTGTTCGTTGCGTGTTTTGAATGGAACTAACAAAGACGGATACAAAGGGTTAACAACTTCGTACCAAATACTGTAAGGAACCCGCTAGTAGGCCTACAATTTACTCCTGGTGCCAGAATTTCGTTCAAACTAGTTGTAGCATTCGTCATAACAAATCTCCAAGTTGCCCTCGAGTTTCAAAGCCTGTCGTCGAGCGAGTGAGTGAGTGAGAGAGAGAGAGAGAGAGAGAGAGAGAGAGAGAGAGCGAGAGCTAGCTTTGCTCGCAGTCCCAGGAAATGAACGCATTATGCGTGGCTAATGCTTGGAGTTCCTCAACCAACTGCCTGGACAGTGTTACGAGAAAGACTGCACCTGAAGCCATATAGACTAACACTGCATAACTGACGCCAGATATGCAGAATAAAGTGTGGCGAGAAACTGACGTCATGTGGGATGTTTGCTGTATGACCAATGGGCAGGCATATTCACCAAAGAGTAAATTAAAGTGTGACTTAAAGTGAATGTATGGGACGAACTGCTTTCCGGGCGGTCACCGGCACGAATCCGCCCAACAGATTACTGTCGAGGTTCGGTGTGCCGGCCAGTCTGTGGATGTTTTTTTTAAGGCGGTTTTCCATCTGCCTCGGCGAATGCGGGCTGTTTCCTCTTATTCCGCCTCAGTTACATTATGTCGACGATTGATGCGCAAATAATTTCTCCACGTACGCGTACACGATAATCGCACTACCACGCAGACATTGAGGTTACGCTCGTCTGGTGTGAGACGTTCCTGGGAGGGTCCACTGGGGGCCGAAGCGCACAATAACCCTGGGTTATTGGCTATGGCGGGGACGTAGCCTCTCCGTTGCTTTTAGGTCCCCAGTTCCATACAATACAATACAATGGGATGAAACTTGCAGCATTTTGCTACATGGCTAATCCTCCACTACCTGTGTACGCTAAGGTGATGGAAGTCATGAATACCTTCTAATATCGTGTCGGACCTTCGTTTGTTCGGCGTGCCGCAGCACCTCGACGTGGCATAGACTTAACAAGTCGTTGGAAGTCCCCTGCAGAAACAATAAGTCATGTTGCCTCTACAGCCGTCCATAATTGCAAAAATATTGCTGGTGCAGGAGTTTGTGCACGAACCGATCTCTCGATTATCTCCAATAAATGTACGATGGTGTACATGTCGGGCGATCTGAGTGGCTAAAGTATTCGCTCAAATTGTCCAGAATGTTATTCAAAATGGTTCAAATGGCTCTGAGCACTATGGGACTTTACAGCTGTGGTCATCAGTCCCCTAGAACTTAGAACTACTTAAACCTAACTAACATAAGGACATCGCACACATCCATGCCCGAGGCAGGATTCGAACCTGCGACCGTAGCAGCAGCACGATTCCGGACTGAAGTGCCTAGAACCTCTCGGCCACAACGGCCGGTGGCTCTCGTGTCGATCGTCTGGCAGCCTTAGCCCCATTGACACCAAATTTCGCCGCAGTGTCCTAAGAGATACGTTCGTCGTACATCCCAAATTGATTTCTGTGGTTACTTCACGCTTTGCTTGTCTGTTAACACTGACAACTCTACGCAAACGCCGGAGCTCTCGGTCGTTACGCGATGGGCGTCGGCCACTATGTTTTGTCTGTGGTGAGAGGTAACGTTCAAATGGTTCAAATGGCTCTGAGCACTATGGGACTTAACATCTGTGGTCATCAGTCCCCTAGAACTTAGAACTACTTAAACCTAAGTAACCTAAGGACTTCACACACATCCATGCCCGAGGTAGGATTCGACCGTGGCAGTCGCGCGGCTCCAGACTGTAGCGCCTAGAACTGTTCGGCCACTCCGGCCGGCCGAGAGGTAACGCCTGAAAATTGGATTCTTGGCGTACTCTTGACACTGTGGACCTCGGAATATTGAATTCCCTAACGATTTCCGAAATCGAATCTCCCATGCTCTAGCTCCAACTATCACACCGCGTTTCACGCCGAAAACCCTTTCACATGAATGGCCTGAGTACAAATGACAGCTCAGCCAAGCACTGCCCTATTTACCTTGTGTACGCATACTAGCGACATCTGTATATGCGGATGTCGCTATCTCATGAATTTTGTCACTTCATTGCAAGCCTACTCAACAAAATTAAGTTGTAAAATCCTTCGAGAATGGCCCTGTAGTATACAGGGTGTACATAAAGTCCGGGAACGCTTTCAATTATTTATTGCACAAGAACTAAACATTGTACAAATGTCATACATATTGCACTTCGAAGAGAAACTCTGAAAGTTTTTTAACAAACATTTCTAGTTCACGGGAGGCACGACGCACCGATTTCTTTGGACTCCTTATGAATGTCTCTCGTACGTGCTCCACATTCACTTCACTCATACTGGGATGTCCGCTTCACTTTGCTGGGCACAAGCAACCCGACGTAACGAATTTGTTGTGCCAGTGGTAAATGGCCTTCCTTGTTGGCGGCTTCTTGCCGTACTTGGTTGTAGACATCCGTTCAACAGCTGTAGCAAGCTTGTTTTTGTCGAACTCCAACACATAGAAAGCTCGCTCCACACCTGAACTCGCCATATTTGCGACTAGCGCTCACTATCGGCAAATTAACAAATTACGCTGTGGCGGTATACATGAAAAAAATTTTCAGGGTTTCTCTTCAAAATGACATGTGTATGATATCTGTACAATGTTTGGTTCTTGTGCAATAAATAATTGAAAGTGTTCCCGGACTTTATGTTCACCCTGGACCTTCTAATATCAAGGAGTAATTATCGGTGCTGTGAATCTTCTTCAGCATGTCTGTATCCGACAGCATATTAAAACATTCAACACAAGTTTAACATTGATTTCATAGTTTCTACAGCTTCCGCACCATTTTCTCTGAGCTCTCTGTTAAATAATCACTCACAATAGTAAATGTTTCCTAAGCACTGATTTCAATTCTAATATTCATGACTTTACCTCATTTTTGTAATCAAAATATGTAACAAGGAGAGGAGAAACCTAAATCTCTTTACCGTTATGTGCATAAATAAGAAGTAGAATAAATGTCACATTTTCTAATTCACCTCGCGGCATAGCTAAAGTATAAGGAGCTAACACATTCACTGTTATGGCCTCTGTTTTTGTACGTGCACATGCAGATTTAGGCTCTAGTCTTGCTTGAAGAAGCTTCGATGTGCAATCCATAGTTGTGAAGCTACGGGTGTGCTGAGTTGTATGATATGCGAAGACTACCCCCTCTTGAGTCCGAAGGATTAATGACACTGATCAATGGAAATTCTTTTTGCAGTTTGTCTTTGAACGAGCAATCATTCTTACAGGGAAGTATGACGATGAAAAGCAACTAACTTACATAACTTAATATAACGTAACACACGACACAACATAGTTTCGTTCGTGCATATGACATATGGTGGTAAAAAGCTGCATTATGCCATGTGCGCAACGTGCACAGCGCTGTTGACGCCAAAACCAACGACATAGTATGTTGCAATGTAAGAGGACACTTTTTGGTAAGAGCAGTCTCTTTCTCAAATAGTTTGGCCAACTTAACGAAGACCAATAATAACATATTCCGATTCAGGTGACAAATATCTAATTCAGAGTAAATCGTTTCATAATAGGTGCCCAGGCTTACTTTTGGAAATATTCAAGACAGAGTTACAGAAATCGTGACTGTCCCGAAAAACAAAACTCCGGACTGATGGTCAGCTTAGTATGAAGTACACTTTAATGAATATATTACTTCGTCGTCATAGTATTTTGATCTTTGGATTATCTTCCCCTCTTGCTTCCAAGCATCTGTCAAAAAATGGCCACACGTTTAAAGTGCTGATCATGTGCCAGAAGCTAAACTTTTGTGAGAAGTTATTTAATGACTATTCACTGAATATTGTTCAAGATGTGACACAGCTGACGCTTTCAGTGCCGGTACCTCTCTTTGGCA
Organism: Schistocerca serialis cubense; assembly: GCF_023864345.2. Classification (NCBI taxonomy): domain Eukaryota; kingdom Metazoa; phylum Arthropoda; class Insecta; order Orthoptera; family Acrididae; genus Schistocerca; species Schistocerca serialis. The sequence goes on from NC_064639.1 coordinate 267,799,336, forward strand.
TTGAACGTAACCCACAGTATTGCAAGCACTGTACCGCTTCCAGTCGCTATCTGAAATTAAATACTGTTGATTACAGCTCCCTATCTCATTCTGAAACCACTTCAAAATGATGAAGCAAATTTTTCGAAATTAAAGGTCACGAAAGAAGCTAAGAAGATGATATTGTGCCGATGATACCGATAATAGTTCCAAGCTGAAACTTGAACAATTGCTTAAGAAATATTCAAATTTTTTATGAAATCAAAGGAAAATTTTCTCTAAATCCGTTATAAAAAATTATTTTGCATTGCAGCTTCCGTTTTACCTTTTCTGTGACATCCGACGGTCTTCCCGAACCTTTGTGATTATTTTTAGCGTTATGTGGAACCGAGAACTTACATAGTTTTGAAAAGTTTAGCACGCCACTGTTCAGAATCTATAAAATATAATATAATAAACTTCGGCAATCTCATTTCAATTGGTTGTAAGAGTGAACAAGAAAAACTACAGAAAAATATGAGAACATTGGCTAGGGTATCCCATCCATTGGCATTAAATGATGCAAATTCCTAATAAAAATTAGAAGACTTGTAGCTTAAATTATCCTAGCTAGACCTACTCCGTCTTATACTGGATATGCCCCTTCTTTTAAATTTGGTAGAACGCCCTCCCTCGCCGTAACAGCAGTGCGACAAATGGCGCACTAGTGTCTACGAGTCTTGCACGGAAACTCATGCTCGCCGCGCCAGATGTCTGCTACCAGTGGGAACAAACTATGAAAACAACCGTTTCAATCAGTTTTTGGGTAATGGTTGTAGTTTTACGCGTCGCTTGAAATATCGATGGATTCTTTTGAGTGAAATCTGTCGGTGGTTGCAATCGAATGAAAACAGTCGCCCGGATCCCCGGTGCATTCAGGTGAGACATTCGGTCGTTTTGGCAGTGCTTAAACGGTATTCTTAACTCCTCTGTGTTATCGCTTGACATCAGTCGTCACTGTTATGGTCGTTCCGATAATTGCTTCTATTAGTTCAAAAGTGGTTCCAGTGGCTCTAAGCACCATGGGACTTAACATCTGAGGTCATCAGTCCTCTAGACTTAGAGCTACTTGAACCTAACTGACCTAAGGACATCACACACATCCATGCCTGAGGCAGAATTCGAACCTGCGACCGTAGCAGCAACGCGGTTCTGGACTGAAGCGCCTAGAGCCACTCGGCCACAGCGGCCGGCTATTAGTTCAGCTTTTCGTCCAGGTGTTTACCCATTTGTGAACTTTGGAACAAATGGCCGAAACATCCAGTAGCGTGGAAATGAAAGAAACCATATGACTATATAAAAACTGGTTCTCGGGATTAATTACTGCCTTATACAACATCTGAAAGAATGATTCACATCCTGAAACTAAGTTTTCAAAGACAATTAACGACTAATGACAAATATTTCTTGCGAAAAAAATGCCTTCGACGTTATATAGTTAAAGCAAGTGATTAAGTCACAAAATAAATTAAAAATTTTATTTTATACGCTTTCTGATCACCTCATATCGTCATTTACTGAAAGAGAATTATCGGTGATGGATCCCAGGTAGCAGGATGAAAGTGAGCTTCCATAAATTTAAAAAAGAAAGTAAATGTTAATTTATTTAAACATAAATTTATAGTGTCGTTGCTGGCCGGCGTGACTGAGCGGTTCTAGGCGCTACAGTCTGGAACCGCGCGACCGCTACGGTCGCAGGTTCGAATCCTGCCTCGGGCACGGATGTGTGTGATGTCTTTAGGTTAGTTAGGTTTAAGTTCTAGGGGACTGATGACCTCAGAAGTTATGTCCCATAATGTTCAGAGCCATTTGAACCCATATAATGTTATTAACATTTAAAAACCAACCAAGCTCCATTTTTAATGCCAGAAGTACTGTCGTTCCAGATAAGCCCTTTGTTTTATCTACAAGAAGAAAGAAGAAGCTGAACGGTGACGAGTACCTAGCACTACTTTGGCCCAAATAAACAGGTGCACGTCAGCGTTCAGTTTCTTCTTTCTTCTTTCTTCTTGTAGACAAAACAAAGGGCTTATCTGGAACGACAGTACCATGTGGGACCTTAGCTAGTATTCCTGAAGTCTCTGATATACTCCATGTCTTCCACGATAGAATATTTGCATCAGGGAAAGCTTCAAGGCCACCGTAGCCAAAGTCAAATATGTACTGTATCCAAAGAAAGCAGAAGCATCTCATATGATTTGCATTCTCAGTCCACATTGGCCAGCAACGTCAATGTCCATTGCTTTCAAAGACTTTTGTACACAGGCACTAATGCGCCGCCAACGGCGATGGTAATTACGTCGCCCAGGCATTCCAGAGGTACATTAACACAACAATGCGCGAGCTAAAAATGCTGGACCGGAAGCTGATACGCAGGCTGCCCTGGCAGACCGGAAGCGAGTGGTGGCCTCGAGCGGAGCGTGCCGACCGCGGCTTCTGGTGTTTGACGTCACACGCGCCGCAGCACGCGGCGTCATTCGCCCTGCGGATGTCGACGGGAGCGGACGCTTTGCTCTTGGGTTTCACTGGGCGTTGGCTTGCAACGTTCGCTTGTGTTAATGTACCTCTGCAATACCTGGGCGACGTCATTATCGTCGCCGTTGGCGGCGCATTGTACCTGTGTACTAGTCTTTGAAAGCAATACACGTTGACCTTGCTGGCCAATTCAATAAGCAGCAGCTCACTGGTGGTCCAAATGTCTTTCGTGGACTGAGAACGCAGTTCACATGCGACGTTTCTGCTGTCTTTGGAGGCAGTATATGGTTGACTTTGGCTGTTGCATGGAGGAACCATGCACACTACGATGGCATTGAAGCTTTCCCTGATGCAAATATTCTATCGTGGAAGACATGGAGTATATCAGGGAATTCAGGAATAGTAGCTAAGGTCCCTTATGGTACTGTTGTTCCAGATAAGCCCTTTGTTTTGTCTACAAGAAGAAAGAAGAAACTGAACGCTGCCGTGTACCTGTTTATTTGGGCCAAAGTAGGCAACAACAATTGTAAAATAAAAGTTACTGGTGACTGTATGTTGTATTATAGACAATAATATTCCTTATCTCCTTTCCTAACTCCTTGTCTTTCCACACAAAAAAAGTATTCATTCCCTGTAGCTCAAACTTCAAACTATAGCGCTGTGAAATTTCAACATTCCAGCTGCACTACCAGGGTGGGAAAATTTACTGTGCGTTACTTTCCGATCTCCCTCTTATTTCACATCAAGCGATCTTAGCCTCTAATATTATAAATTAAACCGTAACGTATGTTAGTCTTCTTGAGTCTAACCTACTACGGAGAGAGCTGAACTCATGAACGGAATTTGTGCTGCGGCAGATCGTATTCCAAGTCGGCGTAGTTGCGTGCTGACGGTGAAGTAGATCTAGCTCCGCCCGTAGCAAGCGTGACGGCGGCTTTATCGCGGCCAAGGTCATCTGTCTGCAACAGCGCTTTGCAACTGATTATGTAATCATTTCGTTCGTATTGAAACACTGAGGATAGGATGCTGATGGTGATCCTACATTACCTTCGTTGGCTAAGAGTTTGGAAAACTTCCCACCCCGTAATTTGATTGCACATCGGAGTTTATAAACCTGTGTGTGTGTGTGTGTGTGTGTGTGTGTGTGTGCGTACATTGGTCCCGTCTCCACACATAAAACGGTCTTGTTACTAGTAGGAGGCAAACGAAGAAGCATCTCGGCGAATGAGTAACATCAACGGACACGACATATAAGGGCAACGGTGAGGGTGACTGCGATGACGCTTATCTCGTGGCAGAGGGTCCTCGTCTAGGGCAAGATCGTGACACAGTCACGCTCGCCGATAGTGAACGCCGGCGCCTATACGTGATCCCACCTTCCACTCAACGTAAGCAACAGACTCAAGGCGTTGTCGAGAGTACAGCGCGTGCAGGTCGGAGTAGTCTTGCTGCAACCAGAGAGAAGCTGAAAAACCGAGACTGGCGCGGGTGCGCCTTGTGGTTTAGTAGTTTCTGAACGTCCTCACACTGGTGTGCTTCCATCCTCAGAAATAGGGCTAGTACCAGCTGTTGGGAGGGACGATGGTGAAGGATTCTTTTCTGTGACTTATTCGAGAACACACACCGTCTTTTGTCCACAGGAGTTTTGCCTCCTGCTTTGGCTCCAATGTCGACTTTATAGTACTGCGCCTCTTCTAGGAAGAAGAGGAGTTGTTTGAATTCTTTGTCTGTATTTAAAAGTTGCTGCTGTATATATTAAATAATCATTTCCTCTCAAAATGATCGCATCCGAATTTGGATTCCATCATAGTGTTCCTTAATACACTATCTAGTCACATCAATATGAACACCTGTCAAAAGCCTAAGCAACCACATTTTGCAGCACGAGACGTGCAGGAAGATAGTCAGTGAGGTTCCGGAGGGTAACGATAGGGATGTGGAGCCATGCTGACTCTAGTGTCGTGGTCCGCTGCGCGAGGATTCTCTGTGTCTTTTCGAGACTATTTATATTATTTATTGTAACAGAAGCAATGTTTTTCTCTCTACATCGAAGTTGTTCACTTCAAATTATGTAGTGACAAGCTGCTCACACTTCTCTTCGGCTTGACAATGATCTACTGATCGAAGGTGGCAGCATGGAGGTAAAAATTAACAGCTGACGGCCATCTATAATGAAGTTTCACAATTACTTGGCAGCTGTAAAACGCCACTGCACAGCAAATATAAATCCGGGGACTCTGATGGCCATGCTAATACGGTAAACTCATACAGGTGCTCTTCAAACCACGCACGTCTGTTACGAGCTGTTGACATATCCCATTGCCCTACTGGTAGATGTAATCGTGTTGAGGAAAAAAAAAACTGCATATAGGGATGGACGTGGTCCCTAACGATAGATACATACTTGTGTTGATCCACTGTGCCTCCAGAATGACGAGTTCGGCCAGGCAATGCCACGAAAACATTCTCCAGACCATAACGCTCGCTCCTGGTTGCAGTGACTTTGCTTTCAGCCGTTTCACGCCTTACACGCCAACGGCCATATGCCCGACGGAGCATAACTCATTTGACGAGACCACCTGTCGCCCTTCCATGGACGTCCAGTCGCGGTATTAGGCGTGCAAATTCCAGTCCTCGTCGCCGATGAACGGCAGTGAGCATGGGCGAGTGAAACAGGCGCCTGCTACGAAGGTTCGTAAGCAGCGAAGTTAGCTGCTAGCCCGTTGGTTCACCTAGGCAGTCAGTTGCTCAGCTGCACGTCTACTTGCCCGTTCACACCTCCGCAGCCGTCGTTCACCCTTGTCATCTATGGGTCGTGATGCTCAACAGTTGTTTCGGCGCCGGCATTGCCGACCGGTGTGGCCGTGCAGTTCTAGGCGCTTCAGTCTGGAACCGCGTGACCGCTACGATCGCAGGTTCGAATCCTGCCTCGGGCATGGATGTGTATGATGTCCTTAGGTTAGTTAGGTTTAAGTAGTTCTACGTTCTAGGGGACTGATGACCTCGGATGTTAATTCCCATGCTGCTCAGAGCCATTTGAACCATTTGGCACCGGTATTGAACAGCGGCGTTTGCCATGCGCGGTATACTTTAAATATAGTGCACAGCAGTAGTTTACAAACTTAGCCATTTCGTAAATGCTTCCACGCTTGGCCCGAAAGCCAATAATCACGCCCTTTAGGACGTTAGATAAATCGCTGTGTTTCCGCATTACGACAACGGCTTAACGTGTTTTCCGCGTCCCTCCGACATGTATTACACACATCAAAAAAAGTTTTGCATCACCCCGGTTCCCAGAACTCCTGAAGACAGACGTTGACTGTGGACATTGTATCACAGACACAGTCCCTTTGACTCTTCAGAGATGTCACTAAACCCGCCCAGAGATGTAAACAACCATGCATGAGCAGCGCCTATTAGACGGAGAGGGTCCGACAGCCGATCAGTTCCAGTCGTTCCACCAGGAAGGAGGTACACGGCTCGTGTTGTCTGTAGTTCAACCATGCCTAGACGGTCAATGCGGCGGTTCGATCGCGTCCGAATTGTTACTTTGTGCCAGGAAGGGGAAGTGTCCAGGCGTCTTGGAATTCACCAAAGCGATGTTTTTCGGACACGTACGACATACAGAGAGACAAGAACTGTCGATGAAATGCCTCGCTTAGGCCTCCCAAGGGCCATTACTGAAATGGATGACCGCTACCTACGCATTATGGCTTGGAGGAACCCTGACAGCAACGCCACCATGTTGAATAATGCTTTACGTGCATCCACAGGACGTCGTGTTACGACGAAAAACTGTGTGCAATAGGCTGCATGATTCGCTGCTTCACTCCCGACGTCCATGGTGAGGTCCATCTTTGCAACCACGATACCTTGCAGCATGGTACAGATAGGCCGAAAGACATGCCGAATCGACCGCTCAGGATTGGCATCACGTTCTCTTCACCGACGACTGCCGCATATGCCTTCAACCAGACAATCGTCGGAGACGTGTTTAGAGGCAACCCGGTCAGGCTGAACGCTTTAGAAACACTGTCCAGCGAGTGCAGCCAGGTGGAGGTTCCCTGATGTTTTAGGGTGGCGTTATATGGGACCGGCGGACGCCGCTGGTGGTCATGGAAGGCGCCGTAACGACTGTACGATACGTGAATGCCATCCTCCGACCTATAGTGCAACATATTGGCGAGGCATTCGTCTTCATGGACGACAATTCGCGGCCCCCTCGTGCACATCTTGTGAATGACTTCCTTGAGGATAACGACGTCGCTCGACTAGAGTGGCCAGCATGTTCTCCAGGCATGAACCCTATCGAACATGCCTGGCATAGATTGAAAAGGGCTGTTTACGGGCGACGTGACTCACCAACCACTCTGAGTTATCTACGCCGAATCGCCGTTGAGGAGTGGGACAATCTGGACCACCAGTGCCTTGATGAACTTGTGGATAGTATGCCACGACGAATACAGGCATCAGTGCAAGAGGACGTGCTACTGCCTATTAGAGGTACCGGTGTGTACAGCTATCCGGAGCACTACCTCTGAAGGTCTCGCTGTATGGTGGTACAAATTAGCAATGTGTGGTTTTCATGACCAATAAAAATGGCAGAAAATGATGTTTATCTTGATCTCTATTCCAATCTTCTGTATAGGTTCCGGAACTCCCGGAACGAAGGTGATGCAAAACTTTTTTTTAGTGTGTTTATATACCTTCCACTGCTAGTGGTGCCACCTGCCGTCTTTGAGTGGTTATTGCAGTCTAACGTCGAACATAGTCAATGGTCACATTAATGTAAATGGACAGTGTATGCCAGTAATCTATTACAGTCACTGTTATCTCTGAATTTTTAACCAGGGGAAAATTTGTGTTTAATGTTTGCGGAACTTGGAAATAAAACACATAATTGGACAAAATATGCACCAGTGAGTGAGCCGTTACTTGTAGGTCCGGAATCTGCAGTGATACATTGATTTTTAATTATTTTGTGTTTCTTTCGCAGACATGCGTGTCCCGATGCGTGACGAGTCTTGCCAGAACTGGGACATTACAACTCGTACATGTCATTCTAATGTGAGTTTCGAATTTCTTAGTGGATCTCGATATGCAGCTCAACAAGTACTCCACATTTACTTTTGTTATTTGAAAGCGCTCAGTGAACGGCGCTTCGTTTTCGAGCAATGCTTCCTTTGTAATTGTGTTTGACGCCACCGCGTTATTTCTCCCCAAAATTGACTCCCAAATCCAACATTTATGCTATCTCTCCATCTTACTGGCTTCTTGGCTCAGTTGTAATGCCATGAGCTGAATGGCAACACATATATCTGTCCGAAATGTAGCGCAGTCGACAGCCGTAGCGCTCGCACGTGCTGTCGACACCACAGAGATGCTCCTTGCAATCGGAGCATCGCTGGCCACATCAATGAGAAGGAAGTAGCTAGACACTCCCATAGAAGTTCTGCGCGCCACCGTCAACGGCCTGTCTTGAAATAGACCGTCACACCGACACGAGGTCAGTTCTACACCAGGCTACATTTCAGTCCACAGCAAGCAGCGATAAGAGTACCGTGGCAATCACATAGACTCTCTCAAGTTAATCTGCAAGCCCGTACATATGTTTGTGAAAGCTGAACAGTGCAACGGGGAAGAGTTTCTACTGAATGAACAGAGCTATGAGAAAGAGTTTGTATTGATAAGTGCTCCAAGTTGTATTACAGTCTGTTTCAGCGCAAGTGTTAGACTGATGCTGTCTACGTATACAAATGTAGCTACACTATGAACCACAGTCACAGCAAAGAAGTTGTATAGCGAAAGATGAGGGTTCATTTCGACTGTAAATATATTTCAGTTCTTACATTTTGCGCATACAATAATCATGTTATTTATAACCTGTTTAGAACCCAATTCATTTGTGACAACCCATCAAAACATTAATACTCATAGATGATGCTCAAAACTGTGCCACTAAAATTTTGACAAGAACGTGCAGAAACACACGACGCCATTGCCGGATCGATTGTCATGTCACATGCTGTGGCGTCACTTTAGTTGTACATGGAAACGCGGCTCAACTTCCAGTGGTACGGCAAACGCCAATGGAATTCGAATGTATCCACACGTGGAAACCTGGCTTTACACGCTCCGTCGGAAGTGCCAAGTTACAGTGCGATTATAGAACATCGAAAGCCATTTTTCCCAGAACTTGTAAAAATGGAGGTATGTGGGGGAGATAGGAAACTCGTGTTATCTCGGCTGGTTTCTCGAGTTGTCCCCTGCGTGACAAGCACGATTTTCTTCATCGCCTTGTCAGCGCAGCGGCTCTCTCCTTGCTACGCTGGCTGAGTTCTCGCTACGGCGGACGCTTTCCTTTTGTGAGCAGTTCCCTGTGACTCAGTGGCCGGCTGTTTTGCTCCGAGCGCTGACTGCGTAATACGTACGTACCTTTCCACGAGAGCTGTGTACTGTGTTCTAGTGTGGCGCGGCTGTACGAACACGTGGTTCTGCTGCGGCACAGATCGCTGCAGCGCTTTTTTCCACGCCCATCTCCGGTACGTAATTTAAAGCCAACAATTTGTCGTAGGACAACAATAACGTATAATACGAGCACCTATTTTAGTCAGATTTCCACGCTATGAAACGTGCCCGGTGTCAATAAAATGCCGTTGTATGTTACGTGCTTACTGAACGACTATGTGCTGTGTTTAGTCATATTAGCGACTTAGCTTACGAGTTTCCTATCTCTTTGCTTTTGAGACGAAATACTACAGCGACATCCTGAAGGTCAACAAGAAACAAGGCAGTCAGGTGGATTTTACTTGATTTTCGAGAAGCGCTTAGCCTGATGTCACAACAGTATTTGGTAAAGATCTTGAGGATTTCTTGATGGCCGGCCTTTGCGACCGAGTGGTTCTAGGCGCTTCAGTCCGGATCCACGCGGCTGCTCCGATCGCAGGTTCGAAAGCTGCCTCTGGCATGAATGTGTGTGATGTCCTTAGGTTAGTTAGGTTTACGTAGTTCTAAGTCTAAGGGACTGATGACCTCAGAGATTAAGTCCCATAGTGCTTACAAGGGAACCTCCCCATCGCACCCCCCTCAGATTTAGTTATAAGTTGGCACAGTGGATAGGCCTTGAAAAACTAAACACAGATCAATCGAGAAAACAGGAAGAAGTTGTGTGGAACTATGAAAACATTAATAAAATATACAAACTGAGTAGTCCATGCGAACATAGGCAACATCAAGGAAAATGTGAGCTCAGGAGCGTCGTGGTCCCGTGGTTAGCGTGAGTAGCTGCAGAACGAGAGGTCCTTCGTTCAAGTCCTCCCTCGACTGAGAATTTTACCTTCTTTATTTTCGCAAAGTTATGATCTGTCCGTTCGTTCATTGGCGTCTCTGTTCACTGTAATAAGTTTAGTGTCTGTGTTTTGCGACCGCACCGCAAAACCGTGCGATTAGTAGACGAAAGGACGTGCCTCTCCAATGGGAACTGAAAACATTTGATCGCAAGGTCATAGGTCAACCGATTCCTCCATAGGAAAACACGTCTGATATATTCTATACGACACTGGTGGCGGCATGTGCGTCACATGACAGGACTATGTTGTCGGCCCACCTAATTTGTACACTTAGCGAATGGGTAAAAAGATTCTTCTACCTTGCCCGATTTAGGTTTTCTTGTGGATATGATAGTCACTCCGAAAAAAGTGATGAAAACATAAGAGTTTGTCACATAAACTGAAAATAAAAAATTAAACTTCTCACCCGAGGGAAGACTTGAACCTAGGACCTCTCGTTCCGTAGCTGCTCTCGCTAACCAAGGGACCACGGCGCTCCTTGACTCCCATTGCCCTTGATGTTGCCTATGTTCGAATGGACTACTCAGTTTGCATATTTTATTAATTTTTTTCATAGTTCGACACAACTTCTTCCTATTTTCTCGATTGATCTGTGTTCAGTTTTTCAAGGCCTATCGACTGTGCCAACTTGTAACTAAATCTGAGGGGTGTGCGATGGGGAGGTTCCCTTGTTAGAGCCATTTGAACCATTTTCGATTTCTTGGTAGGGAGGACACAGCATGTAATTTTGAGCCTATAGCCATCGATAGACATAGAAGTAACATCAGGCCTACGCCAGGGAAGAATGTTGGGACCCCAATTTCTTCTACCTTCGTTAGTTACTTTAGAGTGGCCATCAAACGTCAAGGTCACACTTGCTATTTTGAGTTAAAAACGATGGCGGTCGAGTTAAGGCTCGTTCTGCGCACCTACGACACGCAGCCTCCGACAGCCAGTGAGCGTTCACTAGTGTTCTGAGCGCTCTGCTAATCCTAACATTAAACCTCAGCGTAGCTAGTTATGTAGTGAATTTTTATTCCATTTGTTGCTAGTTGTCATGGCTGCTGATGTCTGCGAGCGACATCTTCTCTACAAACAAGTGAGAGAGGTAACTTGCAGGATACACGCTTACATCAAGCGCGAAGCACGTTCATGCGCGTACCGTAACAGTCTCTCGGAACGGGCAACAATGTAATCTCCGTTCGTTTGTCGTCTTGCGCGAACATCCGCCGTTTGTGGTTCGGATTGTAGAATCCATGTGCGCTAAGCCCTGAGATTCTCCAGCCTCATACCTTTGTTGCCACATATACACTGTCAACATTGCTGAAGGTCAGCGCCGGCTGAATGTTCAGTGTTTCCCTGCGATATCGTGTGATCACGTTTGGTTTCAATCTTCCGTGGAACAGTGTATTGACGTGTGTTTGGTAGCGAGCGAAATATGGGCATGGGCCTACGTGTACTGCTATTCCAGTCGGCGTGCGTAAAAGGCGAAATGACAGAAAACAATCTAAAATTGTCGTATCGAATACTCGGAAAATTTTTACTTATTTGGCCAACGTGTAGAAATCAAGAATATAATAAATTTTGCGCTAGTTCATTAAATGACGACAAAATCTTGTTGTATTTCGGAATAGATTGTATTACAGATTGACAGTGCGATAACATCGGCAGAATCTCTAGATGCTAGCATCTTTTTTCGATTATCCAAGAAAGGGGCATAGAAAATCTACGGAACTGGGCGATTGTGACAAAAAGTTAGTGCTTAGAACCGTACTTAGACACTACAGCACAAGAGAGTATCCAACACAAGCAAAATTTAGGGTGTTGCAGGTGAATAAGTTTAGTATTGTGGTTCAGATACCTTCGTTGTTTGTCTTGTCTGCTCACTTGGTTTGTCATTCAGAACGTGTAATAACGAACGAAAATTTGCAGTGAAATGGAGAGACATGGCGGAAGAAAGAACGAAGTTTTGTGCTCAATGCATTTACTGCGAGCTGTGGACAGTAGTCTTGTAGTACACTTCGAGAAAACTTAGGCATCACAAAACCATACCCGCAAATATATTTTGCCCGACTTCAACAGAAATATTGGCCTTGAAAATACGTACAGTTACTTTTTCACAGCACATATCGGCGATTTGGATTTGCTTGCAGTGACAAATGTTCAGTTAAGAGCTGAAAACGAAAAAAATTTCTGGAGGTAGGGAATATTCTCGCTCGTAAGGCGAGCCGTCGGAACCATAATCCTGGCGGCAGCATGCAAGTGCTCCGGTGCTGCGGCGCAGCGGATCTCTCGCAAATAAATTAATTTTATGATTTTCGTAACAACTTTCTCGGTCCAACAGAACCCAAATTCATCAGGAGCGACAGTTTTAATTCACGGGCGGGACAGTTTCACATCCCTTACGGTATTTTGTTTCGTATTTCGGAACACTTTTATGTTTTCGTGATAAAATGTGTATTACTTGCATTTACACTTTTTCAGAATGTTCATATTTTTTTCAGTCCAAATATGTCAGTTCTGTTTTTTCAACAAGTTGAAGTAAAAGATTGTTTTTCTTCCAAATTTGTAACATTAGTTTGTATTTATATTTTTTTCGTAGCAGCTTGCAAGAATTTTCTTTGAAACAGTACTACAGTATATTCTTAATAAAAATAGATATGTCTTATATTTTTTCAGAATTTTTACTGACATTTGAAATTACCACTAACTGGCAATGCTGTAAGATAGTGAGCCGGACGGATTGGCCGAGCGGTTCTAGGCGCTACAGTCTGGAACCGCGCGACCGCTACGGTCGCAGGTTCGAATCCTGCCTCGGGCATGGATGTGTGTGATGTCCTTAGGTTAGTTAGGTTCAAGTAGTTCTAAGTTCTAGGGGACTGATGACCTCATAAGTTAAGTTCCATAGTGCTCAGAGCCATTTGAACCATTTTTGTAAGATAGTGAGGTAACCTTTAGGTGCCTATTTTCGTGGCGGCCTCTATAGTTATGACTGAGGCTATGTGATCGTTCCATTTCATACCCCTACAAATTGTTACACTCATGTATTCGTAAGATTCGACATATTCCAAATAGGATACTGCTGTTTTGAATTTCACAAAGCGCGCAATATCTGATTGTAAAACCATGTTGCCAATCTTTGCAACGCTTTCAAATCTTATCAGTATATGACTGGATATTTATGGAGCTTTTTCCGGACAGTACCTCGTTACAGTTACAGACAACTGCATAACCTACAATACGTTTGACGTTTCTGTTAAAATTGTCTACCACTTCATTAACGTACGTTGTAAACAAACATGTTCAACATATTTCCCTGGGTCATACCTGAAGTTATTTCGACTACTGCAGATGACACTCCATCCAACATAGCATGCTGCGACCTCCCTACGAAGAAACTCTCAATCCAGTCACAAATTGTATTTGATGTCCCTTAAGAAATTAGTCTGTTAATAACTGTTAGTGTGGTATCAAGTCTAATGCAGTTCGGAAGTAAATAAATCTGCATCCACCTGATTTTCATCATCCCTGTCTTGCTGGACATCTTGTGACAAAAGCACAAGTTTGGTTTCGCATGATTGATGTTTTCAGATACCATGCTGAGTGGTATGGACGAGGTCATTATGTTTAGTAATGCAGAAAATGGCATAAGAAACTGAATTAGAGATGCTATATACTGTGGTGAGGGGGTTTCCTTTCGCCACAGCAGGTAGGATAGTTCTACGTACCATTATTGGGGTGTTGTCTCAGCTTGCACTGGCCATCTGCGTGATAGTCGGGCGCAAGATGGCTGCATCGCACGATGTCGACATTTGTTCGCTAGTAAGTAGCTATTAAGTAACGAACGCTCAGAGGTCATGCAGCCAGAATTTTATTAATACAATAATATTAAGGGAAAGTGCTGCATCCTGAGTCAGTTGCTGAGAGCAACAACATGTTGACGATCACAGTTTGAAACACTCGATAGAGGGGCCACAGTACAAAAAACTGTTATTGGTTGACGGAAAACAACTGGTGAGCTTACTTAGTCAGGAATTATCGCATTGAAGGCCATTACAAACATATAGCTCCACTCGCATCACTTTAGAACAAGCTGACTTCACAAAAGAAAAATGTGTGAAATCTTATGGGACTTAACTGCTAAGGTCATCAGTCCCTTAGCTTAACACTCTCTGTACCAGGCCTATTTTATGCACCCGTCCCTAGAAACCGGGCAATTTTACCAATATTAAAAAAATTACTGCATCAAATCTACTGTTTGGATTGTGGCAAATTTGGTACCATCTTGAAGCTGCACATTTCTACTTTAATTCTGAGTGAAAGAAACTACTTTACAATGCACAGCTTTAAGGTACAGTTATAGAAATCACTTAGATGTTTTAAGAATTTAGAAAAAGTCATACGAATAAGGGAATACAATTGTGATTTATTTTTAACCAAAATTGTGGCACTACATTACATGTTTCTGATAGTATACAGTATTACATATAAATTTCACACAGAATCATATTGTTTTTTAGTGTGGAAAATTTTAAAGCAAGGTTCCAGGCAGAGTGCAACGCCACACTGTTCACATTCGTATCGTGTCTCTTTGCGAGAAGCCTTGCCACTCTGTTTCTTGCTCCTGGAACTGCACACGTGACACACACGAGCAGCATACTTCTTAGTAGTTGCAGGTATGTGCTGCAAAAAATGTCTCTTTGTTAGCCGACCTACAGTTCCTTCATTTCTTGGAATGAATTCAAGTGTGTCGTCTTCAACAAGCTGAACTGCAAGCACTGTTATAAAGTCTGTTATTGTAATTTTCTTCCTGTGCACTGCATTGTACAGCCAAAATGCATTTGATACTCCCATAAGCAGCAAATGGAAATATAATTTTCGCCACCATTTCACAGTTCTGTGCTGGAACGGATTGTACTGCAGGCGTTGGTCTCCAATATCCACTCCAATTTTATTGAGGTTGTAATCAAGTACCTGAAGTGGTTTCAATACTACAGACCCATTTCTCTTAGTATGCGTACCAAATGTTGCTTGATGCCTTGTAGACAATGTATACACATCTCTCTTATCTTTCCACTTCATTGCCAATACATTATCTTTACGCCGAAAAGACATTTCGCCCTTTTTCAGCTTAGCAGATACTAAATCTTTAGGCAATCCTTTCCTGGATTTGTTCACAGTACCAACAGCTCCAGTGCCTTTCTCTGCCAGTTGCTGAAATAGCTCTGGACTGGAATAAAATCGATCTAAATACACAGTGTGGCCTTTGTTCAGCAAGCTGCTGTCAGACAACAATCGCAAAATAACCGCAGACGAAGAATTGTCAACAATATGCTTACCAGCATAAACTTCAAAATTTACAACATAGCCACTACTGGCTTCAGCAACAGCATATACTTTCAGTCCATACTTATGAGGCTTATTTTGCATGTAAACACGGAAACTCACACGACCTCGAAATGGGCAAATTCCTTCATCAATTGTCACTTTTTCTGAGGGACGATATGCCTGGATACATCGCTCCTTCAAATTATTATAATATGGCAAAACTTTGTAAAGTGGATGAAATCCATCTTCGCCTGGTTTTTTCTGATTTGAATTGTCAACAAGATGCAAGCATGACAGTATCTGAGTGAAACGCAAACGGCTCATGACATGGGGACAAAAGTTACAACTAAGAACAGGATTAGTGCTCCAATGGTCCGCAATTTTGGGCTTTTTCGAAACACACATGTGGAAAATAATACCCAAGAAACGCCTCATCTCACTTATAGTCACTGGCTTCCACGAACTCAAAACTGAATGGGGCTTCAGATTATTTCCTCTTCTTTTCTTCTGTATTGTCTGTGATGCATACAAATTTGTCTGTCTCTTGAGTTCATTTACGTCACTGTCAGTAAGGAACACTTTACTGCAATCCAGTACAGAACTCGACTCATCAATATCCACTAGTATCTGCCTGGGTGTCGTGTTGACAGGCAGAGGTCGGTAGGTGTCAACTGCAGTCCACTCACTGTCTTTCGGATACGGCACAGCTGCTGGATTTGAAGCAACACCTTCAACATCATTCTCGTCTTCATCTGAAGACAAACTGTCATCAATCTCGTCTTCTAAAAAGAATATCACATTATGTGTAACTACATACATCGTTTACACATGTTCAACAGATATGTGCGTACTGCACAATTACGTGGAAAATTCGGAAATACGTACCTTCAAACACACCATTGCATTCAGAATCGTCTGAATCACTCTCTACATTATCCAGAGTGTCGCTATGATTGATCAAATCCGCAATTTCTGCGTCTGATAAACCGCGCCGAAACATGATGACAAACAACTGAATGATATACAGACTGAGAACGCAAAGATAAGTTTTAACATGAATTACAGCGCTGCCGTGACATCTATGGACGCATTTTGTTAATAAACATCTGAAAAACGTATAGCGCTGGCCAAACCCGTAGAAATAACGTTGCAGTGTTTTGAATGAAATTAAATGTAGCGGCCCGTAAATTTTACGGGCTTGGTGATTTTCGCGCGATCCCAGGCCCGTAAATTTTACGGGCTTGGCGCTTAGAGTGTTAAACACTACTTAACCTAAATTATCCTAAGGACAAACACATACACCCATGCCCGAGGGAGGACTCGAACCTCCGCCGGGACCAGCCGCAGTCCATGACTGCAGCGCCAGAGACCGCTCGGCTAATCCCGCGCGGCTGCTGACTTTACAGTCGGCGCATAAACACCACTATCGGAGACTCAAAGCATTGAGATAGGGTGCCTACACACATGAGTTACTGTACACGTTTCTACATGTCGATATTAGGGTCAAACCGATTGATAGCCAATAGCCCGCCATTCAAGCAGTGGTGTCTGTGTGGGATGAAATACTGCCCCTGATAAGTCTACCGCCAAACGACTTACGAATCTACCGATGCGCTCATGTACAGTCGCTTTTTCGCCGCAGTACTCAAAAAATGATTTGTGTTCTCTGCAAGACAATGGATAACCTCATCGTTCGTGTATTCTCAGAAACATTTGAGGAACACTCCACAGATATGAGGGGAGATGTGTGAACACCCAGGTCACATGGCCTCAAGCTTATTGAGCCCATTGGGGACGACAAGGGATAACGATCAAGAAGACTACTGAACACTTTCGGTGCCTTTAGAGTCAGCGCTGCTGCTCGTTGACGCCATCATCAAAGCATATTAAGATGCTCCACGGTACTTCGACACAAATAAAGTCTTTACTGGCTGTATTCATCAGTATTTCACATAATATTTATGTAAGAGGAATTTTGTTGTTTGGCTGTTCTTTAGTTACCTCTCAAAGTTGTAATTAATATCGTCTTTTTGAGCTTTATGTAAAAAAAAGTCAGGACAAGCATCTGATTCTGTGTAAAGGGCACGTCGTAGACAGCAGACCAATGGTAAAAAAAAAAAAAAAAAAAAAAAGGATGATGTTTGTCATAATCCTTTTCAGGATCGTTGTACGATGGTTATGTGGTAGTGCACTAGAAACATGTTTACTAGCTGTCTCGCCATTTACTTTTAGCACATCATCTGGCTATTAATGCGAAAATTACTTGAAGATTTTGATATATCAGATTACCTTTGATTATCAACTATAGCCCAAAATTAATAACTCACTGTATCTTTTAACTACCAGTAATGTTGCTTCGGTGTCTTGTGCCATTTGTGAGATTTCTACATTGTGGTGGGGGTACTCAGTACTAAAACGTGTATGAGGCACAATGCCACAGCGTGTTTACTGTTTTGCACCTTCTACAAGGAAAGGAACAAGTGACTTATATTTGTATTTGCATGATGCCTTTCTTTCCACCAAAGACACAAGATGGCAGATGCTATTTCAAATGGCTGCCTGCTTTCCTTTCCAGTTAAAAGAAAGCCTTTGGGGTGGCTGCGAATGCCCAGTTTAATTTGCAAGTGTTACATCTTGCCATTCTTGGAGCATTCCGACTCTAAACTAGCGATCGAAGTCCCCGTGTAGTTCTTGTTGCTTCTTGCTAATTGTATGAATGGTTAATAGTAGAATGTGGTATGCTGATCGTGTGCAACCACTGAAGTAGGCATTCCACAAAGCAGTATCAGAGTGTGTCTTGGGGCAAAAGCATGATACGTAATCGCCTACAAGTTTGTCCTACTCAATCATCATCTCACAACTCAAGACATGAGGACCGGATGGCTGCTTTCAATGTAATGAAAAAGCAGACACTGTCTGGGTCACTTTTATATGTATTCGTATTATTAGTTTCAATCGCAATTGAAACTGAAGCTTTGCCCCAAATTATGAAGCGTGGTTTGCAGTTATCAGCTTTGGATCTGAAGGTGACTTCTACTCACAGACAAAACCGGTAACCAGAAAAAATATAAAAAGTGACTCAGATGTTACCTCTCTTTTTAAATATGTTTTTTAGGAGAATGTCACTTAATCTGCAGAATGACATGTTATGTTTAAACACATTTACAAGACAACCAAAGAAAGTAAAAGAGAGATGTGACATCTCCAATAACAAGCTCTGAGTCGATATCTCGCAAACAACAAATAATTATTTATCATTCATTGTATTATATGTAAGATACCATACTTTTAGATTCTGTGCGGACTTGATCTAAAGATTTACGCTTCATATTTGTTCTAATATGCAAGACGTTTACGAAAATTCGAGAAAAAGTGGAAGTTATCTTATATGCTTTGCAAGCACAGTGAGGCATCACACAAATATTTAGTGCACTTGAATTGTCTGTTATACTTAAATAAATTATAGGTTAGCAGACACCAATAGTTTGATCACGTTATATTTCTCTTAATATGTAAAAAATGGTTGCACATGAGATTTGGCCTCGTTACCATCCCATCTTGTCATTTTAAGTGGATTAAGAGCCTGGAAATATGTGTGGTCATGTAGCTTAGTGAGTATGATAGCTGGTCATAAACACAGGCTTATACATACATGAAGCAGAATAGTCCCATTAGAATTACCCCACAGACTGGCTGAACTGCATTTACCACACATGTTATAAGAAAAAAGATGTACATTACAAAAATTTGGTTCCTGTGATTTATCGGATGTTTTGCATTACCAGTTTTGCATGAGGTGGAAAATTTAGTCCATCCACTCCTCTAGGCTAATTGTGTATGACTAGGATCTATCTTATTAAAAGTGGTAGCCAATGTTGCCATAATTAATGCTTCAAAATGGCCACCTTCAAGTTTCAAATGTAAATGAACATAATTAGCAGCAAAGTATCGGACATTTTTAAGCACTCCACCTTACATCGAAATACGAGACTGCGCAGCAAATAAACTATTGCTACAAGAAAAATCATTTCAAGAATTCTTCGGGATTGTTTTGTACTAACTCCGCCAGCCCCTCTGTGTCCATTACCTAGGTAATGTTAGTCAGGGGGAAAATCCCAAGCAATTTTCTTCAAACGTGGTCAGGAGTGGCACAATGTATGTGAAAGGACCTTTTTTTTCCACGGACTGATCTAGGAATAGCCGCAGTTCGCACTGTGCCTTCAACTCAGCCACGTAATATTTTTCTGTGACCATCACGCTTACATACATACAATGTCACATCATGTTTCGCAAAATGCTGAAAAATTTTAGTCCTCTAGGGTTCTAGGCGATTTGTGAATGACAGCGTAATATCCTCTAACTGCATAACGCAGTTCAGTAGTGTTATTATGTATTCTCATTTTAAGATTGATAGCCGGAAGTGACGTCGTGATTATGTGATCAACTTACAATACACACATCGTGGTTTGCAAGGCTAGAGATATAGTTACTGTCATCTGTCTGTAGCCTACAATGATACTGCGATATTCCCTTGCACTCTTTGGTATTCTCGGTGAGAATAAAGTAGAGTGCTGGAAAAACGTCAGCAAATGTTATCATAAATTATGAGATAAGACTCACTGACGTTACGGTGCATGGTTAAACACTGTAAATTAGTGACGTCATAGTATATTCTGCAAGAATGACTAGGATAGATCCTAGTCATAAACAATTAGCCTAAAGGAGTGGATGGAAAAAATTTTTCAACCTTATGCAAAACTGTAAATGCAAAACATACGATAAATCACAGGAACCAAATTTTTGTAATGTACATCTTTTTTTCTTATAACATGTGTGGTAAATGCAGTTCAGCCAGTCTGTGGGTTAATTCTAATGGGACTATTCTGTAAGAAATGCGTGTGTATCCCATGTTAAACAAATAACACACTGCAATGAATATGTACCAAATAAACATTATCTCTATTATCAGCATGTGACGTTGTTATAGGACTACCCCTAGTGTACTAGTAAAAAAGAAGCTAGGAGAAAAAACGAATCACAACACGTCGCTAAATTTGTACTCTCAAAATAATTGCCTCTACCATCGTAAGATAGGAATAAGATAGACAGGCACTATATTTAAAACATATTAAAAATGGGAGATGATGGAGACCAACAAATAACCATACACACTCTACTTACTGGTAGCTGACTGGAAATACATTGCTGCAGTCACTCGATACTGTGAGGTATCTCCTGCCACAACTCAGTGCCCAACTGAGAACTATAGTGTTCATATGCCCTCTCTTGACAATCCAACAGCAATCACAACTTGTTGACAACCGCATAAGAGATGCTACTGCAAAGGAGGTGGGGAATTGTCGATTAGTGTGCTGCTGGTGCTGGCAGTTGAATCCTCCCTTCCACGTCCCTGACCACTAAATGATACAGATGCAAGCCAAAAAACGCCCACACATGGTAGACTGGAGCCACCTGGTGGGAACCAGGCGAGATAATGCTGGCAGGTTTCATCTTGTCAGAGCAGTCATCAGAGGCTATACAAAAAAAAAAAAAAAAATGCATTACACATCTTTCTACAGACTGAGAACATTTACAGTGATTATTTGTAAGCAAACACCACTTGACCAGACCCAGCTGCAATATTAAGAATCCCACTAAACGTAGATGCACAGATACACAAACCGGGCCTTATCTTCCACTTGTAAGTGGATCTGTGTGTGGGACGGGTGGATGGATGAAATGCGGCAAATGTCCCCTTTCCCCCACTCCCACCATTATCCTTGCCTCTGAGTGTATATAAGGGTTAGCATTGACAATTAGAATTAGTTCTGTTCTGAATATGCCTCTGTAAAAGCAAGTGGTCAGCAAAAACTTGGTAGGAAAGAGAAAACACAACAGCAAACTTGGAAGGAGAGAAAGCATTAGTCGTATATTTTTGTTTATTATCGCAAAATCGATTTTCGGCCACTTAGTGACCATCTTCAGTGCTGTAATTATAACTTAAATTAGTAAGCACTGGTGTCAATAAGCTTACGGCGATCACATAGACTCCGCTATGTGATCGCCGTAAGCTTATTGACACCAGTGCTTACTAATTTAAGTTATAATTACAGCACTGAAGATGGTCACTAAGTGACCGAAAATCGATTTTGCGATAATGAACAAAAATATACGACCAATGCTGTCTCTCCTTCCAAGTATACCCATTATCTGGTCGTAGTGCACAGGACACTATGGAGTCGCCAATCAACAATAGCAAACGTCATATGTGATGTATAATACCGTATTCAATGGTATTAAAAAATTAAATGGTATCACCATCATCCTTTCAAATTGAATAAAGCATTTGTAGACATGCAAGGATTTCAAGATGTGAATAATTCTGTGTTAACACAAGCAACTGCTAATTTCACAGATGGCAAGCAATTTATCGCTAAAGTTTCTCTCACAATAGCACAGGATGCAATAGTCAGGAACCTGCAAGAGAAAACGCAGTAGCACACTCCAGGTTATCATGATATCACCACCACCGGCAGTGGGGAATGGATGTAACACAGCTGCTTACTGTGACAAACGCGGTGGGAGCTGTGTAGATTTTCAGATTAAATTATGGTAACGTGTGATGAGGAAGTAAAATGATTATCATCTGCACTGTGGTCCGTTATTCAAAAGACAGAAGAAATGTTTCAATACTACTGATGATCAACTTTTGACGATGACTGGTGTAAGAGTAATGATGAGATGGTATTTGGAGAATAAAGATCCCTCAACTTGGAAAATAAAGATTCCTCATAAAGTATTTATTTTTTTGATTTTTTTCCTTCAACTCCCGTAAACTATGACTTCAGGTTACAAAATTTAATCTAAGCGCCATGAGGTAATAGGTTACCATTTCGTTTTAAGATACAGTACGTAGCTGAAATAACACATACACTGTATGATCAAAAGCATCTATTTGTGCACATTAATACCATATGTGTCCATCCTTTATAGTCGTAATGTGGGTTACATTGCTGTAATTTCCAGCATTATCGCTCATCCATATTGACTAATAGTCGGAATACTATAAATAGTCACTTGATGATGCACCTCAACAGTTCAACTGCACTCCAGCCATGCAGCGTAAGGTAATCTCACGTCCCTCAGTATCACCCAAATATACTAACTAACAGATTGAATGCTATAAACGGTCACTCGGTGATGCATCTGAAGAGTTCAACAACAGTTGAGTCATGCAGCGTAAGATATTTTGACAGTATCACTGATGCATACGACTAATAGATATGAATGTTATAAAATAATTGTGAGACCACAGTAGGAGCTACATCTCAGCACATAAATGCAGTTCTAGAAGAAAACGCACGAAATTGGGTACATTCAATGACGTGTTGAAAGCTGTGTTGACACAACTGATAAAAATTGCATTGCGTGAATGGTTGGTTCATGATGTTTTGATGTGTATATGCTAGGTGCTGCTACCCAACTGCTGTAACGCTACGAACAGATAACAGTATATAAAGAAATACACACATCTAAAAAAGTTTTGCATCACTCCAGTTCCCAGAACTCCTGAAGATAGACGTTGACTGTGGATATTGTATCACCGAAACAATCCCTTTGACTATTCAGAGATGTCAGTAAACCTACCAAAGGATGTAAACAACCATGCATGCGCAGCGCCTATTAGACGGAGGGGGTACGACAGCCGATCAGTTCCGGTTCCATACTAGGAAAGAGGTACACGGCTAGTGTTGTCTGTATTTCGACTATGCCTAGACGGTCAATGCCGCGGTTCGATCGCGTCCGAACTGTTACTTTGTGCCAGGAAGGGCTCTCAAAAGGGAAGTGTCCAGCGTCTTGAAATGCACCAAAGCGATGTTGTTCGCACATGGAGGAGATACAAAGAGACAAGAAATGTCGATGAAATGCCTCGCTCAGGCCGCCCAAGGGCTATTACTGCAGTGGATGACCGTTACCTACGGATTATGGCTTGGAGGAACCCTGACAGCAATGCCACCATGTTGAATAAAGCTTTTCGTGCATCCACAGGACGTCGTGTTACGAGGAAAAACTGTGCGCAGTAGGCTGCATGATGCGCTGCTTCACTCCCGACGTCCATGGCGATGTCCATCTTTGCAACCACGACACCGGGCAGCGCGGTACAGATTGGGCCCAACAACATGCCGAATGGACCGCTCAGTATTGGCATCACGTTCTCTTCACCGACGACTGTCGCATATGCCTTCAACCAGACAATCGTCGGAACGTGTTTAGAGGCAACCTGGTCAGGCTGAATGCTTTAGACACACTGTCCAGCGAGTGCAGCAAGGTGGAAGTTCCCTGATGTTTTAGGGTGGCATTATGTCGGACCGGCGAACGCCGTTGGTGGTCATGGAAGGCGCCGTAACACCTGTATGATACGTGAATGCCATCCGCCGACCGATAGTGCAACCATATCGGCAACATATTGGCGAGGCATTTTCTTCATGGAAGACAATTCGCGCCCCCATCGTGCACATCTTGTGAATGACTTCCTTGAGGATAACGACGTCGCTCGACTAGAGTGGCCAGCATGTTCTCCAGACATGAACCCTATCGAACATGCCTGGGACAGACTGAAAAGGGCTGTTTACGGGCGACGTGACCCACCAACCACTCTGAGGGATCTACGCCGAATCGCCCTTGAGGACTGGGACATCCTGGACCTACAGTGCCTTGATGAACTTGTGGACAGTATGCCACGACGAATACAGGCATGCATAAATGCAAGAGGATGTGCTACTGGGTATTAGAGGTACCGGTGTGTACAGCAATCTGGACCACCATCTCTGAAGGTCTCGCTGTATGGTGGTTCAAGATGCAATGTGTAGTTTTAATATGCAATAAAAAGGGCAGAAATAAGGTTTATGTCTATATCTACTCCAATTTTCTGTACAGGTTTCGTAACTCTCAGAACTAAGGTGGTGTAAAACTTTTTTTGATGTGTGTATGTTACAGTTCTGCCACATTATGCTAATGTCAGTAGGCCGTAATAAAAATACCTGTGAATACTCCCCTTGATTGATCTGATCCATAATTTTTTATCACCTGCATAACACGTCTCGGCAGATGATTTGCACTTTCGAGTGCGTTTTTCATAGTGTGTTATATAAAAGTACATCGGGTTACGGTAATTACTCATCAGTCTGAAACCCTTATGGGTTAGGATTATTAGAAATGTGATATAAATATTAAAGTTTGAAACATGGCTGCATAGTCCACGACCGTTTACAAATTAAAGTTAAAGCAGTTACAGTCCTTGGTCACAAAATTTAAGTCTTTTGACCTGGTTTCGACACTTCTATGAGTGCCTTCATTGGAAATAAAATATTCAGATCGGCATGTCATGAATAAAATAAATATAAAGCTTTAGTCATTAATCTTTAAAGTAGAATACATGGACATCAAGCCACTACGGGTTGCTTGCGTATGTCGAGCTACAGGTAGCATCATATTGTGCACTCTACGTCGGCGATATGTTCCCTAAAAAGTTACCACAGTTCCTTAAAACTCTTAACCCACGTTGAATGGCAAGATGAGAAAGTAATGAGACTAAGTTTCCAGATGCAACAATTTACATATTTAGATAAATCTAATGCAATTATATTACTGTTATCTGCTGACTTATAATTCATGTCAGTTAAACAGACATTTAGGTGTGGAGATATCTGATTCCCTACTGTGCTTGCAAAGTTTGTGAAATCTTACATGCAACACAACTTTATTTTTACTCGAATTTTAATAGTGTCCTTGCATTTTACGAGAAGCATGTAAGCTGTTTGTATTTTAATGGGTTATACAGACACTTTAAAAGCGGTATTATTTATTGTAGATCGATACAGTTAGAAATTGTTACCTTACCTAGAATACAATAATTGATAATTAATTTTACTTATTTTAGAGATATCGACACTGCTATTCTTTTTGGAGATGTCACATCTGTCTCTGTGACTATATTTGATTGACTCACGAGGGAGATGAAACACAGCATGTCATTCCGCAGATCAAGTAATTCATCGTAATGAAAGACCTTCTTCCTTCCTAAAATAGAATACCTTCTTCCTTTCTCCTTCCTTCCTTCCTGATATGTTGTTTGGTGTCTTTAAGCTATGTTGTGTGTGTCGTGTATTTTATTAGATGCTGTTATTTAACACTTGATTATAGGAGGTACAATCTGTAAAACTTTTAGACAGCTTTGGTACAATATTCTGACTGCAAAAGTTGTTATAGTAGATAAGCTCCAGTAGCGTGTGTTATTTTTAGTAATATCCGTAACTGTCAATCAGCGACATTGATCATATTTTTGTAGGTATAACATGATGCATTGTCTTTATCCCTCTTAAGATGGTGTGCGTGAGCTAGTTAAATGTGGGTATATTTAATTTGAGGGTGTATAGTGACTTACATTAAGAGAACGCCTAGTTAATTACATTCAGGGTGTCAAACTGATTGTGTGCTTGCCTGCATAGTATAATCGTTTAGCTAATACCTATATTCTGCAGTTGTAAGCTCGGTCAGGTTAGTTTTATAACAGTGATCCCTTAGGCATAAAATGTCAACTGTTATTTGTAACTAACTATGGAAATAGCATCACAGAACCTACTTTAGAGTTTTTGGCTCTGATTTGACGACAGTGTGTGTATGTGGAAATTAACATTATGATATTTGAGGTAAATATCACATTTTGTGTACACTGCAAAGTACTTCTGCGAACATTTTAGAATATTGTTACACTTGACAATCACGTTAGATATGGAAAGTGGGCAGCTGTTATTAGACGTGGAATTAGCACTGGAGTACTTACCTCAGAGTTGTAGCCATTAATTTAGCGATTATGTGTCCGTGTGGAGATAAACGTTACGATAATCAACATAGACATTGCAATTACTTGTGTGTCAGTCGTATTTTTGCAGTCATTTTATACTTGGAAATGATATTGTGACATTTGACAAGCATCATAGATTTGGAAAATAATTAATTTAAGCTCTGTTGTGTCTTGAACCAAGCGTTGTACAGAGAACGAACAATGCTTGAATTTAGAAGTGCAGAAATCTGCTGTTGACAGGAAGAAACTCTTGGTAGAGAGATCGGACAACACACGTTTTCAAAAGTGTAGCTATCTGTTGATGAAAATGAACTACTGGTTTCCAAACAGCAGATGATTTTATTTCACGGCTTTCAAGGTTTGCTGAATATTATTTAAAGTACAACTCAGGTTGACAACTATGTATAACTATAAAACTACTACTGCTGGACAAAAACCAACGTTTCGGCCACGGTTGCAGCGGCCTTCTTCTGGACCTACCTAGCTATGCAGTGTCCCTTATATTTTGTTGTACTGTTCGCTATCTTTTTAAAATTATGATGTAATGGCATGTGCGGTGAAAAAAACCAACGTTTTGGCCACGGTTGCGGCGGCCTTCTTCTGGACTACAGATGCATTCTAGCTATGCACTGTCCGTTATATTTTGTTGTACTGTTCACTGCGCATGCCATTACGTCATAATTTTAAAAAGATAGTGAACAGTACAACAAAATATAAGTGACATTGCATAGCTAGAACGCACCAGTAGACACAGAAGAAGGCCGCTGCAACCGTGGCCGAAACGTTGGTTTTTCTCCAGCAGCAGTAATTTTACACATTATGACGTGGTACCCTAACCAAAAAACTTTTGTGTCGGCTGACTCTGACCGCAGAAGCCTACGCAGTTATATTGTGTGTAACTAATTCATTAATAACACTTTATAAGCATCCACTGATTTTTTATTATTTATAGGGAGTATATTATATAATCCAATATTCCATAGTGAATGGTATTCAGCTTTGAATAAAATTTACCTATGTGACTGGTGAGCCAGTCCATAAACGAGTTTTTGGAAGTCAGTAAATCAAACGCAGTTCAGAGACTTTGATGTATATTTTTGATAAATATCTCAGATACTTTTGAGCACAATTGAGATGGGGCTACAAGCATTATAATAGTAGGCTACGATTGAGGGAGATGAGAGAGAGGCCTTTGATGGAGTTTTTCAGGTCATATACAGGGTGAGTCACCTAACTTACCGCTGGATATATTTCGTAAACCACATCAAGTACTGACGAACCGATTCCACAGACCGAACGTGAGGAGAGGGGCTAGTTTAATTGTATAATACAAACCATACAAAAATGCACGGTAGTATGTTTTTTTAACACAAACCTACGTTTTTTAAAATGGAACCACGTTAGTTTTGTTAGCACATCTGAACATATAAACAAATACGTAATCAGTGCCGTATGTTGCATTGTAAAATGTTAATTACATCCGGAGATATTGTAACCTAAAGTTGACGCTTGAAACCTCCGACGTTCAGTTGCGTGTTGTAACAAACACGGGCCACGGTCGGCGAGCAGCATCTGCAGGGACATGACGACCGTGTTCACGAGTGTGGCTGTAGTGCACTGTTGTGGTTTGGTCTAGCTGTCGCAGTGTCCGCATGTAGCGCTTGCTGCTGCTGTTATTCTGCATTCGTCTCCGCACGTAGACCAACTGTAGTACACCGTAATACCAGACGTCTGTGATAGTGTAGTGTTGTAGGAACTGTGACCATGGTGTATTCGAACTCTGAAAAGGCGGAGATGATACTCATCTACGGCGAGTGTCGACGAAATGCAGCTGAAGCCTGCAGGGTGTATGCAGAACGGTACCCGGACAGAGAGCACCCAACGTGCCGCACATTGCAAAACATCTACCGCCAACTGTATGCAACAGGTATGGTCGTAGCACGCAAACGGGTCCGTAACAGGTCCGTCGCAGGAGAAGCGGGTGCAGTTGGTGTGTTAGCTGCTGTTGCCATGAACCCACAAATGAGTACACGGGACATTGCGAAAGCCGGTGGACTGAGTCTAAGTAGTGTCATGCGCATACTGCATCGTCACCGCTTTCACCCGTTTCATGTGTCGCTACATCAGCAATTACATGGTGATGACTTTAATCATCGAGTGCAATTCTGTCAATGGGCATTAACAGAGAATGCAGTTTTACCTGTTTAGCGATGAAGCGGGTTTCACAAACCACGGGGCAGTGAATCTACGGAACATGCATTACTGGTCCGTGGACAATCCTCGCTGGCTCAGACAGCGACCGTGAACTGTAAATGTACGGTGCGCAATCATTGGCGACCACCTCATTGGTCCTCACCTCATTGCAGGGGCCCAAACAGCTGCAACAGACATCGCGTTTCTACAAAATGATCTGCCAACGTTGCTCGAAAATGTCCCACTGGAAACGCGTCGACGTATGTGGTATCAGCATGATGGTGCACCTGCACATTCCGCAATAAACACTAGGCTGACCATTGACAGGATGTTCGACGGGCGTTTCATAGGACGTGGAGGACGCATAAATTGGCCAGCCCGTTCTCCCGATCTTATATATATATATATATAGGGTGTTACAAAAAGGTACGGCCAAACTTTCAAGAAACATTCCTCACACACAAAGAAAGAAAATATGTTATGTGGACATGTGTCCGGAATCGCTTACTTTCCATGTTAGAGCTCATTTTATTACTTCTCTTCAAATCACATTAATCATGGAGTGCAAACACACAGCAACAGAACGTACCAGCGTGACTTCAAACACTTTGTTACAGGAAATGTTCAAAATGTCCTCCGTTAGCGAAGATACATGCATCCACCCACCGTCGCATGGAATCCCTGATGCGCTGATGCAGCCCTGGAGAATGGCGTATTGTATCACAGCCGTCCACAATACGAGCACGAAGAGTCTCTACATTTGGTAACGGGTCGCGTAGACAAGAGCTTTCAAATGCCCCCATAAATGAAAGTCAAGAGGGTTGAGGTCAGGAGAGCGTGGAGGCCATGGAATTGGTCCGCCTGTACCAATCCATCGGTCACCGAATCTGGTGTTGAGAAGCGTACGAACACTTCGACTGAAATGTGCAGGAGCTCCATCGCGCATGAACCACATGTTGCGTCGTACTTGTAAAGGCAAATGTTCTAGCAGCACAGGTAGATTATCCCGTATGAAATCATGATAACGTGCTCCATTGAGCGTAGGTGGAAGAACATGGGGCCCAATCAAAACATCACCAACAATGCCTGCCCAAACGTTCACAGAAAATCTGTGTTGATGACGTGATTGCACAATTGCGTGCGGATTCTAATCAGCCCACACATGTTGACTGTGAAAATTTACAATTTGATCACGTTGGAATGAAGCCTCATCCGTAAAGAGAACATTTGCACTGAAATGAGGATTGACACATTGTTGGATGAACCATTCGCAGAAGTGTACCCGTGGAGGCCAATCAGCTGCTGATAGTGCCTTCACACGCTGTACATGGTACGCAAACAACTGGTTCTCCCGTAGCACTCTCCATACAGTGACGTGGTCAACGTTACCTTGTACAGCAGCAACTTCTCTGACGCTGAGATTAGGGTTATCGTCAACTGCACGAAGAATTGCCTCGTCCATTGCATGTGCCCTCGACGTTCTAGGTCTTCCCCAGTCGCGAGTCATTGGCTGGAATGTTCCGTGCTCCCTAAGACGCCGATCAATTGCTTCGAACGTCTTCCTGTCGGGACACCTTCGTTCTGAAAATATGTCTCGATACAAACGTACCGCGCCACGACTATTGCCCCGTGCTAATCCATACATCAAATGGGCATCTGCCAACTCCGTTTTGTAAACATTGCACTGACTGCAAAACCACGTTCGTGATGAACACTAACCTGTTGATGCTACGTTCTGATGTGCTTGATGCTAGTACTGTAGAGCAATGAGTCGCATATCAACACAAGCACCGAAGTCAACATTACCTTCCTTCAATTGGGCCAACTGGCGGTGACGAAACTAAAATGAGCTCTAACATGGAAATTAAGCGTTTCTGGACACATGTCCACATAACATCTTTTCTCTATTTGTGTGTGAGCAATGTTTCCTGAAAGTTTGGCCGTACCTTTTTGTAACACCCTATATATATATATATATATATAATGTGTATTGTTCGAAAATTGCCGTTACAACCTTCTACAACTTGTAGAGGCGAGTGAGTGCATAATATTTTGAATACGAATCCATGACCAGAAACGTCATAAAAAAAATGGTTCAAATGGCTCTGAGCACTATGGGACTTAACAGCTGTGGTCATCAGTCACCTAGAACTTAGAACTACTTAAACCAAACTAACCTAAGGACATCACACACACCCATGCCCGAGGCAGGATTCGAACCTGCGACCGTAGCAGTCGCGCGGTTCCGGACTGCGCGCCTAGAACCGCGAGACCACAGCGGCCGGCAGAAACGTCATCCAACTTCGCCACAAAGCGTCAGAGTTATAGGCGCCGGCGGCTGTAAATGTAGGTATACGAGGGGTGATACCGTGACGATGTTGTACACTTTCTAGGATGTTGGAGAAAGAAGGACAAATGTATCTAACTGAGGGAATGGTTTCTATGCCGGAAACAAACGAGTCGGAAGTTATAAGATACTTTCTAGGATGTTGGAGAAAGAAGGGCAAATGTGTCTAACTGAGGGAATGGTTTCTATGCCGGAAACAAACGAGTCGGAAGCTATAAGCGAAAGTAATTCTGATACCTCCGACAGCGGAATACATGTGCTGGTACTGTTGCTAAGATTGTAGTATAGGCAACTTTCAGAGGTGGTAGTATGGACAAAAACAAGGAAAAAATGTCCAGTAAACATGTGCTCTAGAATGCATACCTTATGAGCTATGAGCACTTGTTCAGATAAGCTACTTTCAAACAACTCTTCTAATGAACAAGTGCTCATAACTTTTCAGGTATGCAATTTAGAGAACATGTTGACTGGACTTTTTTCCTTGTTTCGGTGCATGCTACCACTTTCCAAAATATGGGAAGTAAAGAGCTTGCAATAGAAGAGATTTGTTTCACATTATCGAAGATCAAGAATTGCTCATAGCTCTTCAGGTATGCGTTTTAGAGCCCATTTTTACTTGACTTTTTTGTTCCGAATGATCATGCCTGACATATCCCTGAATATTGACCATTACTTCTTAAACACACTGTAGGCATACATTTACAGGCGCCGGCGTATGTAACTTCAATGCTCTGCAGCGCCGTTGGATGACGTTTCCGCACATGAGTTCCTATTCAGAGCATTACGTACTCACTTCCTCTACAAGTCCTAGAAGTTTGTAACGGGAATTACCGAACGCCCTACACCCCAACAAAAGTTTGGAATATCATAATTTACTGCAATGATTTATTATAGTACACCTATTGAAATTTGTACAATACCTTATAAACAAAATCAACATAATTCATTTTGAAAACAACAACGATTTTGGTTAGTCACAAAAAAAGTCTTTACCAAACAAAGCTGGCTCGCTCCTAAGTGCACATCTTGAATACAAAAACAATAAAAATCTGACTTCTTTGCGAGGCGTGCTCTGGATGAGAACAAGTTTATCCTGAGGTGTGAGGTCCCACTCCTCAATGGCAGCTTCAGTGAGGTTCTGACTATTGTCAGATGGACTCGGACGTTGTGCATTGACCACCTTCATCAGTTGCCATGCATGCTCAATTGCGTTCATGTGTGGGGGCTTGCCAGCCAATGCATTCGATTGATGTTGCATCTTTGATGATGCTGAGACACTGCTAGAGTACGGTGCGGTCTTGCATTGTCATCGACTAGCATGAAGTTGTCATCTACTTCACGTCTGCAGGGCCTTACAGTCGTTTGTAGGACCTCTTGAAGGTAGCGGGGACCATTGAATCTGCCGTAGATGGGAATTAGATGGATCTGCCGTCCCATTATTATTGCCGCCCAGAACATCACACTTCCACCTGCAAACGAATGGACTTGCTGAACGTATCGGCGTTCCTGGTGTCGTCTGGCCCTTCTCCAAAACCCTGACACGTCTAGTGTCCGGTCGCAATCCAATCCTGGTGTCTTCAGCAGAAATGACATTACTCCATTCTGGAACGGTCCAATATTGATGTGCAAGAGGCAGGGTGCTTAGACTGCGTCGGTCCCGTTGGCGCAGTGTAAAACGTTTCATTGGTCTGGAATGAAGACCACCCTGATGCAATCTTCTACGTACTGTTTGTTCTGAGGTACGAATCCCTATTGCCGAGGAGAAGTCATTTCCAATATTCCTGATAGATGATGTCGGGCCCCTACATTGGTGTTGTCGTACGAGGACGGCCTGTGCGAGGTCTGTCGTTCACATTTACCGTTTCTCTGTACTTTCTCGCCGCCTTAGACTCGCCACTTTGAGTGACATGTTGTGTATGACCTCCGCGCGGGGTAGCCGCGGGGTCTGGGGCGTCTTGTCACGGTTCGCGCGGCTACCCTTGTCGGAGGTTCGGGTCCTCCCACGGGCATGGATTTGTGTGTGTGTGTGTGTGTGTTGTTAGTTTAAGTAGTGTGTAAGCCTAGGGACCGATGACCTTAGCAGTTTGGTCCCGTAGAAACTTACCACCTCCAATTGTGTATGACCTGATGAAAGTAAAGCCATATTCTGACGATATCAAGCCGGCCGCGGTGGTCTAGCGGTTCTAGGCGCGCAGTCCGGAACCGCGCGACTGCTACGGTCGCAAGTTCCAATCCTGCCTCGGGCATGGATGTGTGTGATGTCCTTAGGTTAGTTAGGTTTAAGTAGTTCTAAGTTCTAGGGGACTGATGACCACAGTAGTTGGGTCCCATGGTGCTCAGAGCCATTTGAACAATTTTTTTGACTATATCAATGTGTTGTATGCCTCTACGCGGCATGTTACTACAGTGCTGAACAGGAACTGAATGAAGCTGTTCTTGATACTGGACTGCTCGCGGTGTGCCGCTGCGGCAACGGTATGTTTATATGGCTGGGAAACGGCCACAAATCATGCCAGTAGTAAATACCATCCAGTATATGGGCTCTAACTGGATAATGCCTAGGCCAATGAGACCTCTAGCTTCGTAGACTGCATTTTACGATAGTACATATTAACCAGCGGCATTGTTTGTTATGTGTAGCCACGCTCCTTCTGACGGTTTGTGAGCTGCGTCGACCAGTTCCGGCCGGCAGGACTTTGGCCTTTAGCTGGAGTGACAATGAGTGATTCTGACGGTAGTTGAAGGTGATTTATTGTGCCATAAAGGCAGACAGCGAGTGGTCGCAAAAGTACTCGTATTTGCCCCCGGGGCAGGTGCGGCGGCAGTGGTCTCTAAGCCGGCTATCGTCAGATCAGCGCATGACTGCGGAGAGAATGGCGCCACAATCTCCTCCTCATCTTTTTTAGTTTGTTCTAAAAAAAGCGCACGTCTGTCGTATGTTCATCCTATGCTGCTGGGGGTAACGGTTTAAAGTGCAAATTTAAGAATGTGTTGTGTGCTTGCATACTTGGATTTTCCGCCATTATTTATATAGTCCCATCGTGTCATACTCATCTTAGGCAACCTTTATAGCGACGTGATTGTTTTTTTCTACACACCAATAATACATGGATAAATTTCTCGTGGACTCGGTACAAGGCAGTTGTCTATTGTTGAATAATGCACTGTGGCGATAACTGTTAAACGTTAAAAGTATTGCATTTATGTGCCTCTTCTTGAAAAGTGATATTTGTGGAATACCGAGATAATAGGTAATGTTATAACCAATTACACCAATAGACTTACACAAACATAACTCAAGAGAACACGTGAACTCCTGGGGGGAGTGGGAAGGCGGCCAGAATATATTTCTTACATATTAGGCCTGTGGTATTTATTGAACGCCGGCCGGTGTGGCCGAGCGGTTCTAGGCGCTTCAGTCTGCAACCGCGCGACCGCTACGGTCCCAGGTTCGAATCCTGCCTCGGGCATGGATGTGAGTGATGTCCTTAGTTTAGTTAGGTTCAAGTAGTTCTAAGTTCTAGGGGACTGATGACCTCAGATGTTAAGTCCCATAGTGCGCAGAGCCATTTGAACCATTTGATTTATTAAACATGGGATATCTGTTTGTAATCTGTGTTATATTATTCTCGAAAAGTACTTAAAGATGTCGTCCTGTGTCAATAAATTTCCATTATCACCTTCTCCGTTTTTCCCAAGACCAACTTTTATTTCCCGGGAAATGCTTTGCTATGAAGTTTTGGTTTCAGAAACCAGTTCTTCGTTAAGCGTGAATACAATACTGGCCATTAAAATTGCTACACCACGAAGATGACGTGCTACAGACGCGAAATTTAACCGACAGGAAGAAGATGCTGTGATACGAAAATGATTAGCTTTTCAGAGCATTCATACAAGGTTGGCGTCGGTGACGACCCCTACAACGTGCTGACACGAGGAAAGTTTCCAGCTGATTTCTCATACACAAACAGCAGTTGACCGGCGTTGCCTGGTGAAACGTTGTTGTGATGCCTCGTGTAAGGAGGAGAAATGCGTACCATCACGTTCCCGACTTTGATAAAGGTCGGACTGTAGCCTATCGCGATTGCGGTTTATCGTATCGCGACATTGCTGCTCGCGTTGGTCGAGATCCAATGGCTGTTAGCAGAAATTGGAAATCTACCATGCACTTTTCTTAAATTTACACGTGGATGACTGCTCTGCAGTTCACACTTGTGTTTGACAGAGTGGTTCGCAGAACCACTTTCAGACTGTTTCTTCAACGTTCCGCTGTCGAATGCCATGTGGGAAAAATGAACACCTACATCTTTCCGCAAGAGCTTTGATTTTTCTTATTTTATCACGGTAATCATTTCTTCCTGTCTAGGGGGTATCACGAAAATATTAACGCAATCGTAAGAGAAATTTCGTGATTGAAATTACGTGAAAAGATCTCGCCACAACGAAAAACGTCTTTGTTGTAATGGCTGCCACTCCAAATGTCTGTCGTATATCGTATCTGTGTCTCTCTCCTATTAGGCGATAATATCGAACGAAGTACCTTTCTTTGAACTTTCTGATGTCTTTCCGCAACCCTATGTGGTAAGGGTTCCATACTACGCAGCAGTGCTCTTGGAGGCGGACAAGCGTACAGCGGGCAGTATCTTCAGTACATTTGTTACATCTTCTATGGTCTCTGTCAATAGAAAGCAGTTGCTGATTCGCCTTTCCCACAATATTTTGTGTCTGATGTTACAAATTTAAGTTGTTCGTAATTGTAATACCTAGTTATTTAACCGAATCGACAACTTTTTAATTTGTGTGGTTTATCTTCTAACACAAAATTAATATATATTTTTTTCAGTATTTATGTGAAGGGCTTCACACTTTTTGTTGCTTAGGGTCAACTACCACTTTTCACACCATCTCGTCTAAATCATTTTGCAATTTGTTTTGATATTCTGATGACTTTCCTTCTAAGTCAACGACACCTTCATCTCCAAAAATCTAAGAAAGCTGCTCAGGCGGGCTTCTAAATCGTTTCTTTAGTCTAAGTCCTAACATAATTCTGAAGCTATTTTTCCCTGTTCATCTTTTGTTCACAAGCAACATTTACCGCTGGAAGTCTATTTGTTTTAGTCCCTCGAATGACGTTACTGACAATTACCTCTGCGGTATCACATTTTGGGAGTGTGACCGGGGCGTTATTTCATTTTCAGTAATTTCGGGAGCAAGCTGTGTAGGATTGTCACTGACTGACTTCTGTCAATACTTTCCCCATGCATGGGGGTGGTACGCACTTTCTCTGTACTGGCTGAGAACTTACCTGCCCACTCAGTTATAAGGGAAAGCCCTGAGAGAGACGACGTAATTTTTAGAGAGAGACGTTAACATAAGAACGTAACATTCGCTGAAGCTCTAAGGTTCAAATGGCTCTGAGCACTATGGGACTCAACATCTTAGGTCATAAGTCCCCTAGAACTTAGAACTACTTAAACCTAACTAACCTAAGGACATCACACACACCCATGCCCGAGGCAGGATTCGAACCTGAGACCGTAGCAGTCCCGCGGTTCCGGACTGCAGCGCCAGAATCGCTGAAGCAGTTGCAGGTTTTGTGTGGGAATTTACGTGCTCCAGCTTAATCTAAAACACATATAAAAGTTTCTGCTCTTTTACATATCAACGATTCGAGAATAGCTCTTAATGGATCTTGGCAGTGTTGTCTTAAACAATTGGATTTCCATACTCACTCTCTGACGAATTTATGTACCTGAGAGAGAGAGGAGGAATTGAAACTTTATGCACTGAGAGGTCAGTGTAAAGGCCAGCAACATCATGATTGGGATGTGGAGCTCTGGTTTCCTTGCGACTGAGAGTGGTTGGGCTGACATTTTTTATCCTTCATTTAATTATTCAGTCTCATATTTTATTAACAGAATCTTCAGACGACGCCAATCTACACTACTGGCCATTAAAATTGCTACACCAAGAAGAAATGCAGATAATAAACGAGTATTCATTGGACAAATATATTATACTAGAACTGACATGGGTGCATACATCCTGAGAAATCAGTACCCAGAACAACCACCTCTGGCCCTGATAACGGCCTTGATACGCCTGGGCATTGAGTCAAACAGAGCTTGGATAGCGTGTACAGGTAAAGCTGCCCAAGCTGCTTCAACACGATACCACAGTTCATCAAGACCAGTGACTGGTGTATTGTGACGAGCCAGTTGCTCGGCCACCATTGACCAGACGTTTTCAATTCGTGAGAGATCTGGAGAGTGTACTGGCCAGGGCAGCAGTCGAACATTTTCTGTATCCAGAAAGGCCCGTACAGGACCTGCAACTTGCGGTCGTGCATTATCCTGCTGAAATGTGGGGTTTCGCAGGGATCGAATGAAGGGTAGAGCCACGGGTCGTAACATATCTGAAATGTAACGTCCACTGTTCAAAGTGCCGTCAATGCGAACAAGAGGTGACCGAGACGTGTAACCATTGGCACCCCATACCATCACTCCGGGTGATACGCCAGTATGGCGATGATGAATACACGCTTCCAATGTGCGTTCACCGCGATGTCGCCAAACACGGATGCGACCATCGCGATGATGTAAACAGAATCTGGAGTCATCCGAAAAAATGACGTTTTGCCATTCGTGCATCCAGGTTCGTCGTTGAGTACGCTATCGCAGGCGTTCCTCTCTGTGATGCAGCATCAAGGGTAACCGCAGCCATGGTCTCCGAGCTGATAGTCCATGCTGCTGCAAACGTCGTTGAACTGTTCGTGAACATGGTTGTTGTCTTGCAAACGTCCCCATCTGTTGACTCAGGGATCGAGATGTGCCTGCACGATCCGTTACAGCCAGGCGGATAAGATGCCTGTCATCTCGACTGCTAGTGATACGAGGCTGTTGGTATCCAGCTCGGCGTTCCGTATTACCCTCCTGAACCCACCGATTCCATATTCTGCTAAATCTCGACCAACGCGAGCAGCAATGTCGCGATACGATAAACCGCAATCGCGATAGGCTACAATCCGACCTTTATCAAAGTCGGAAACGTGATGGTACGCATTTCTCCTCCTTACACGAAGCATCACAACAACGTTTCACCATTCAATGCCGGTAAACTGCTGTTTGTGTATGAGAAATCGGTTGGACACTTTCCTCATGTGAGCATGTTGTAGGTGTCGCCAACGGCGCCAACCTTGTATGAATGGACGGAAAACACAAACACTTTGTCTGAAACTGAGATCTGAGTAAGCAACCTGATCTTCAAGCAACACCACCATAGGCTGACAGCACTTAAAATAGCACCAAAACATTCAGTAGAATATTGTCCTGAAACCTAATGGCATTTAGTAAACAAACGCGCATAATGGTCCAAAAACTGGCCTTGAGAGATGGTACTTAACTTTTTCCCACGTGCGCAGATAGTAATGAAAAGTACTTTATATTAGTAGACAGAGTTGTCGCCCCCCTCTTAACTGCAGTGACACCTACTTAAGCTGCTGCACTCACCTATCAAATTCACTGAATTTAATGTCACTTAAAACTGTGCCAGTTGGCACTGTAAGTAGTCTGTTTAGGTTTTTATGTTGGTAACGCCATGTAGCGCTCTATATGAAGATCACTGACTGTGCTGTGTGCAGTCTGTGGCTGGGTGGCATTGTTGGAATTTGCCATTGCAGTGTTGGGCAGTTGGCTGTTAACAGCACGTAGCATTGTGCAGCTGGAGGTGAGCCGCCAGCGGTGGTGGAAGTGGGGAGAGAGATGGCGGAGTTTTGAGAGCGGATGATCTGGACGTGTGTCCATCAGAGAGAGTAAATTTGTAAGACCGGATGTCATGAACTGATATATATATATATATATATATATATATATATATATATATATATATATATATATATAGACTTTTGAACACTATTAAGGTAAATACATTGTTTGTTCTTTATCAAAATCTTTCATTTGCTAACTATGCCTATCAGTAGTTAGTGACTTCAGTAGTTAGAATCTTTTATTTAGCTGGCAGTATTGGCGCTCGCTGTGTTGCAGTAGTTCGAGCAATGAAGATTTTTGTGAGGTAAGTGATTCATGAAAGGTATTGGTTATTGTTAGTCAGGGCCATTCTTTTGTAGGGATAATTAAAAGTCAGATTGCGTTGCGCTAAAAATATTGTGTGTCAGTTTAGTGATGATCAGAATAAGTAAAGAGAGAAATGTCTGAGTACGTTCAGTTTTGCTCAGCTGTTTGAAAATCAAATAACGTAAGGGTTTAACCAGCGCAATCGTTCATAAATTTTTCTAAGGAGACGTTACATATGCGACCCTTAGCCGAGGATACCTCACTGGAATTTTCTGATTTTGTTCTCGTAGTGTGTGTATTTAGTGTAGCTATTGTTTATTGCTAGCGCGTAATTACAGAGAGAATTTCTTTTGTAGTTGTAGTTTTTCATTGTTGTACAGTAAAACAGTTGTGGTATGCATATAGACGGCTGCAAATAATGGTATAGACAGTGTAACAATTAGTGAACACGGAAGCATTATCGATCGATCGGTCGGCAACAGCTCGCCTCAGGAATCCGAAATAACAGGACACAATCTTGCAAATACTGTAGATTCAGGTTTTTCGTCCTCACCGTTTTCTCAAATAAGTCAAGAAACATTTTCTGATTTTCAAAATGCGAATATTGCCGGTTCAAATGCACTGCGGAATAGCACTGAGGAACGTGTTTCAGACACCAGTGCATTGCTATTACAGTTAATGCAACAAATGGGACAAAGACTACAAAAGTTGAACACAACGCTTGAACAAAATCAGAAACAAATGGGACAATATCTTCAAAAGTTAGACACAATGGAACAACACCAGAAACAAACACAGCAACAGTTAGACGCAGTGGAACAAAATCAAAAACAGTCACAGCAACAGCTTCAAAAGTTGGACACCACGCTTGAACAAACACGTGAAGGTTTAACTGCTGAGTTATTTAAAATAGAATCGAAATGTCAAAAAGTCTGTAATGACATAAAAACACAAATTTGTGAGCATTTCCAACCTATTTTTTCGCGTAATGAAAATGCATTACAGAATCACGAAGCAGCCATAAAAGAACTGCAGACTATTGTTCATGAAAATCACGACACCTTGCAAGCTAAAATTGATTCAGCTGCATCTACCGATTCGGTTACGCAACTTGCAAAAGCTCAGGAAAACTTAAAGGACACAGTAGATACGATTTCAACACAAATGTACACTCTGAAACTTGGCTCAGAAAAAGACACTGAGGAAATAAGTTCACTATCGGAGAAAGTAGCCGAACTTTCGGATCAGTTCACTAACTTATCTACAAAGGTAGATGATGATCTGAATGACAAGACCTGTAGTCTTCACTGACACAGAAGAGCATGAACAAATTAACCCTAGGACTCACTCTGCTAAAATTTCCCTAGTACTCCATCTGGTGTCATACATGACCCCAATCAATATATAATTGACTGTGTGTACTAATCATTCGGAGAACAACGGTATGTCGTTTAATACTGTTTGTTTACATTTTATTTATTATTTAGACACATTTCACAGCTTTTGTAACAGGTATGTACATAGTAGAATTAAATTACATATGGCAGAGTAATTACATATCGGAAGTTACAATATTACTCTAAATCATAATTTGTTTCACTCATAAATGTTTCACAATGGCTTCAAATTTACAGAAAATGTGATGAACAACTCAACAGGAAACATAATTCTAACCGGAATCCGTACCATAGTCATCTGCACATATTCTGAAAGTAGTAACTATTTCAGAATGTTCCTTGCAAACAAATTTGTTACCCTTTTTGCATGTTGAACTGTATTTTGTGTCCTTTGATCGGGGGCAAATGGAGCATCTGCCTCGCTTTCTCTTCTGATTGTCGGGTATTACGTCTGGATGTCCATTGTCTAACAGATCATCAAATCCACACCGTTTGATACTGCTAATAATATCCTTGTTCCTTGCTTGTGGTAAACTCAAACGACGTTCCACTTGGGGCTTTGCCATTTCTTTGGCCAACTTCATTAGAAGAAGACGTCTCTCTGTTTTTTCAACAGCAACACAGAAGAGTCTGTAGGCATTGAGTGCAGCTAGATCGGCAAGATGCTAATGGCCAATGTTTTGTACCCTTTTTCACAGAATAGTAAGAGCTCATTTGATCTAGCGTATCAACACCTGATTTTGTTGAGTTGTAATACAACACTACTTCTGGTTTTCGTTTCAAGTTGTTTTCTTTGGGCACTTCAAATGATTGATGTTGTGTTGACAGGAGTAGCACAGCCTTATTTGTTTTTGGAACATACGAAACTAATAGGGTTTTACCACTGTATGCAAATCTGGTAGTGCATTCTTCCCTAGTTTTCGAAGACAAAAACTCTTTTGGGACTTCTTTTCTTGTAGAACGTAGAGTACCTACAAGTGTCAACTTCATTTTCAACAATACTTGGCCAAGGTTATAGCTCGTGAAAAATTTGTCAGTGGTAATATTCCTACCACTGCCAGCCAGATGATGCACTAAATCTAAGACCATTCTCTTGCCTTGATTCACTTCTCTCATTCTGGAAACATCCCTCAGGCTGTGGCTAAGCCATGTCTCGTATCCTTTCTTCCAGGAGTGCTAGTTCTGCAAGGTTCGCAGGAGAACTTCTGTAAAGTTTGGAAGGTAGGAGACGAGATACTGGCAGAAGTAAAGCTGTGAGTACCGGGCGTGAGTCGTGCTTCGGTAGCTCAGATGGTAGAACACTTGCCCGCGAAAGGCAAAGGTCCCGAGTTCGAGTCTCGGTCGGGCACACGGTTTTAATCTGCCAGGAAGTTTCATATCAGCGCACACTCCGCTGCAGAGCGAAAATCTCATTCTAGAACCACATCTAAACACACGCCTACATACCTGAGCCATACGACGACGGAAGTCTATCACCACAATCGCTACAGGCGGCCCATACTCCCAGCTATTGTTCATGTGATGTAAGAAGACGGCCCAATTTTCAGCCGTTCTGCGCATCCCCCTCCACTAGCCACTGGCGGCCAGTAATATTCATTCTCTTTCCGAGCAGCTAGTAGTGAGTTACAGCTAGAGAGCGATAATCACGCTCCTACATGCTGCACTGTTGCCGCGCTTTGTGACAATCGATTTATTCATTCAACTATCAATTTTTTTATTTCGTTTTCATTTTCTTGTTGCGGTATAGCTGTGAATGTGTATCTTGTAAATGTTTCAGTGCGATTAAAACGAAGATTCAGGTGACGGCAATAAATGTGAAGTGCTTCACAAGCACTTCGAAGTCGGTCATTGCGTTATAATTCAACCGTTATAGAGAAAACATAATGCACAAACACCAGAAAAGAGGATATTTTTCCCCAGCTTAAAAATAAAAATATGAAGCACCGTGCAAACCAGATTCGTGCCGGTCTCCTGCAGCTCGTTAATTTATACTGTACAAGTCACGTGACAGAGCGTACAAACTTGACTTCCTTGCACGTGAATGGGATCACACAGCTTTGCGTTTACCCACGTGTCACTGTCAATGTATCTCCATGGAATTAATTTCGGCAAAGGGTTTTAAGGCTATGTGGGTGAAAAAAAATCAAAACATTCAAGATAACATACAGTGAATCACTTGTGCATGAGGTTAATAGACAATGAGGCAACAGACAACATCCCACCTGCAGTGTGGGCACAAAGAATTTGACAGGGAAGTAATGATGGATATAAGCCTTGAACCTATCATAATAAATTTAAAATCAGATTGTTTGGAAACAAAATCAAATTGAAGTAACGATAGTATTACAATGTAGACTTTGGAACAAAGTAATAATATTTCTTAGTTTTAAAGACTCTTGGTTTAAAAAATGTGTTTGTCAACATATACGTTGCATACATAGTAATTATAACTTCCTAGCCTTTTTGATTAGGACTCTGTATCCTTTTAATTATGCAGACTATAATGTTCAACATATTGCACAAGGAGAAGTTAAGCTTCTCCCACCATGTTGTAAATCTCTGTCATTTTCAAGGCACTAACTGGTAAGGCCCTAAAATGACAGTGACTGTTACTTGTCGAGATATCGGTGGTTTTCGATGTTACCGGTCAGGTCCCATGGAGTTATTCGCAGATGATGGTTAATTGTTTGCTTGTTCAATGGATTATAAATGCGGTCTGTCACTGTAATATCGAATGTGTTAGTTTACGTTCATAATGCCCATCAACAGCGAAAAATATGACAACTTACTGACCGTTTTAGTCTTTTAAATTAGTCGTTCCTACCACTAATTCTTTTTTTTTATACGCAGTGATTACACATAACTCGTCAAACACACACACACACACACACACACACACACAGACACACACACCGCCCCTAC
Organism: Schistocerca serialis cubense; assembly: GCF_023864345.2. Lineage (NCBI taxonomy): Eukaryota > Metazoa > Arthropoda > Insecta > Orthoptera > Acrididae > Schistocerca > Schistocerca serialis. Next base: position 267,842,280 of record NC_064639.1, read on the forward strand.
TCTTCAGTCTGTACGCCGCCGAAGAAGCAATTATGGAAATAAAAGAAAGGTTCAGGACTGGAATTAAAATTCACGATGAAAGGATACCAATGACGCAATTGGCTGATGACATTGCTACCCTGAGTGAAAGTGAATTAGAATTACGTGACCTGCTGGATGGAATGAACAGTCTAGTGAGTACAGAATATGGTCTGAGAGTAAATCGAAGGAAGACGAAAGTAATGAGAAGTAGCGGAAATGAGAATGGCGAGAAACTTAACATTAGTATTGATGGTCACGAAGTAGATGAAATTAAGGAATTCTGCTACCTAGGCAGCATAACAACCAATGATGGACGGAGCAAGGAGGATATCAAAAGCAGGCTAGCACTGGCATAAAGGGCAATCCTGGCCAAGAGAAGTCTGCTAGCATCAATTTTTTTTTTGAAATTCGTAAGTTCCTATGGGACCAAACCTGAGGTCATCAGTTTCTAGTCTTACAAGCTACTTAATCTAGCTTAAACTAACTTACGCTAAGGACAACACACACACTCATGTCCGAGGGAGGACTCTAACCTCCGTCCGGGGGAGTCGCGCGAACCCTGGCAAGGCGCCTCAGATCTCGTGTATCAAACATAGGCTTTAATTTGGAGAAGAAATTTCTGAGAATGTGCGTTTGGAGCAGAGCATTGTATGGTAGTGAAATACGGATTGTGGGAAAACCGAAACAGAAGAGAATCGAAGCATTTGAGATGTAGTGCTACAGACGAATGTTGAAACTTAGGAGGACTGATAGGGTAAGGAATGAGGAGGTTCTGCGCAGAATCGGAGAGGAAAGAAATATGTGGAAAACACTGACAAGGAGAAGGAACAGGATGACAGGACATCTGCTAAGATATGAGGGAATGATTTTCATGGTACTAAAGAGAGCTGTAGAAGGCAAAAACTGTGGAGGAAGACAGAGGTTGGAATACATTCAGCAAATAGTTGAGGACGTAGGTTGCAAGTGCTACTCTGAGATGAAGAGGTTGGCACAGGAGAGGAATTTGTGGCGGGCCCGTCAAACCAGCCAGAACATTGATGACTCAAAAAGAAATGCGTGTTAGTGGTCGCAGAATTGCAGCCCGTTGTATGCAAAAGTTTTTTTCATATTTTTAACGGATCCTGAGACCAGCAATATTTGTATTGGTACTTGTCACAAATATCTGACGGTCTTTTTCGACTATATCGCGATTTTCATTGTTGTGGCTAGACAGGAACCTAAGGCTACAGCTTAAATTGTTGTGAGTGAATGAGCATAAATGACATTTAGTGTGGAAAGTGCCTAAAAGCTGTCCCCCATTTCGTTCTTATTTAACGAATAAAAAAGAGTAAAAAATTATGTTTTAAAAGCATGTAATATTTATAATCTTATGCAACATTTGCATTTTAGTAACAGGAAGTAAATGAAAAGTTATTATGAAAATTTTTTAAAAACTTTACACTTAGCTAGTTCCATAAATAGATGGCAAAGTCGAATCCCATGAACAAATATTCAAAATAGCACTAAACAAAATTAGAAGACGGTATTAAATCGGAGAAAACAATCTACTTGCATAGGAGGAAAGATGTAGAATTTCTATTTGTTTTCTTTGCCGAACCAAAGATCTCTGCTGTAGCATATTCCTGTAGGAATTATTTCTGACAGTCGTTTAAGAACTAGCCCCCTTTCTCGAGCAATTTCGTCTTTGAGAGTTTGTTCAATGTTATTTCTCTCTGCCAGTTGTATAGCCTTCTTCACAAGTCATTGCAAGTAAGCAAGAAGAAAGAAGTTTCCATGGCAAGACAGTACTAAACCAGCACTTCTTCAAGATGTTTACCCAAAAGTGTAGGTCTGGCTGTTACTGTTTTTGCTGCTTCCTGAAGTGTACTGTACTTCTTGTTGGACGCCCTCATAAGAGTTGTTTTTAGAAGATGAAACTCCTCAGTGACCTTCTTCCAATTCACCTGTTTTTGAACGACATCAATAGCTCTAGTCATTTTAGACAAACCACCTTCTTTGATCAACCCTTTCTATTACCCACTTGCAATGAGCAAGAGAATAAGAACGCGTACTGCCACAGGAAAACTTTAGATGTAAAAAAGTAAGGTGATCAGTTTAAGCAACTTTAGGAGGTCCAGTTTCCGTGATTAAAGCCTGCATTTGGTAACAGAATAGCGTGTGAATACTGCATCGAACATTACGACGAAAAATACTGCTTTTCCGTATAGTGCTCTGTGTAAAATAACTGCACGTCATATAATTTATTTGGCGCCCATTTGATAGCATTCACGTTATAGGGCTTGCTTTTACTACTGCACTGTAAAATACACCAAACGTTTCTTACAGAAACTATTCTAGTGTTCTAGAAGCTTTTGATTGCACTTCAAACACGCTTAGGTTATCTGAGTTCAAATAAATATAATTTTCAGAGGAAAAATTTTTCACGCATAGGTAGACAAATTTTCAAAGAAGCAGCAGTGCTTTAGATGGTCAACAAAAATCACATACTTCCAATCCGGAAATTAGCTCAATTTGCATGCACGCTGGTGAAAAATAGCGTTTTCCCATTGGATCTCCCGTTCTGATTTTTCATTGGTCGCCTGGTGAGAGCTTGGACGACATGGTTGGAATAGTGCAAAACCTTATGTCGTTTCCGTTCTCGCCGCGAAAACAGCCAGTAGAGAGCGTCACTTTGACAGCAGCACCATACACGGCAGGTGGCGGTATTTCAGAAACCCCGGAGGGTAGGACCACACGGCACAGTTACGAGGATTTATTTCAATGATTATAGAATCAAGCTAAATGGACAAAGAAACTGAGAATGCGAGTGCACTGCTTGTCCCTTATCAGCTGGATGCTTCACCCCTTTGAACAGCATTGCATGCCCTGAATGGGATGGAAAGAGTGTCGTAGTTCTCTTGAGGGGCATAGGCCCACAATTTTTGTCAGAGGTCCTTAATAACCTGGATTTTTTTTACTTCGGATGGAGTTGTCTGGGCCTGTTACATCAGTTGTACATCGTGGGATCTTGCTGCTCACGGTGTAACGTCCTTCCTCTCTTTCACACATATTAATTAAGTCTTGCTGCGCAATGTCAAAGCTGTTTCCATACATTAACAAATGACACACAGTTTGACCTTATGGATTGTCTTAGTTTATTATGGAATTGTCCGTGAGTGTGTCATCTAAAATACTGAACAAGGCTGGGTTACTGCTGTCACAGAGCTCAAGGATCGAGAGGCATGAATTTAAGTGAGATATGTTGTACAACTTGTGAAGACAATGCTAATTCCCAGTGGTATTTTTTCTCTTCTTTTCTCTTTTTATGTCGCTGCAATATGGAAACATTTGAAACGTCCCCTTAGAAAAATTTATGAATTACTGCGCTGGTAAACATCTTACGTTATTTGATTTTCAAACAGCTGAGCAGAACTGAACTGATCAACACTAAACAGACACACAATATGTTTAGCGCAACGCTATCTGACTTTCAATAATCCCTACAAAAGAATGGCCCTGACTAACAATAACCTATACCTTTCATGAATCACTTATCTCTTCGTTACTCGAACTACTGCAATACAGCGAGTGCCAATACTGCTAGCTAAGTAAAAGATTCTAACTACTGAAGGCACTAACTACTGATAGGCATGGCAAATGAAAGATTTTGATAGAGAACAAACAATGTATTTACCTTATATATATCGGTTCATGACATCCAGTCTTACAAATTTCGTTTTTCTGACGGACACACGTCCAGATTGTCCGCTCTCAAAACTCTGCCATCTCTCTTCCCACATCCACCACTGCTGGCGGCTCACCTCCAACTGCGCAACGCTACGCGCTGTTCACATCCAACTGCCCCACTCTACAATAGCGAATATTCCAACAACGCCAACCAGCCACAGACTGCATACAGCACAGCCAGTGATTTTCATACAGAGCGCTACGTGACGTCACCTACATAAAAGCCTAAACAGCCTACTTACACATTATTTATATCTTTGTTGGTTCACGTGTTTGGGTTGTTTGTTGTTGTTGTGGTCTTCAGTCCTGAGACTGGTTTGATGCAGCTCTCCATGCTACCCTATCCTGTGCAAGCTTCTTCATCTCCCAGTACTTACTGCAACCTACATCCATCTGAATCTTCTTATTCATCTCTTGGTCTCCCTCTACGATTTTACCCTCCATGCTGACCTCCAATGCTAAATTTGTGATCTCTTGATGCCTCAGAACATGTCCTACCAACTGATCCCTTCTTCTAGTCAAGTTGTGCCACAAACGTCTCTTCTCCCCAATTCTATTCAATACTTCCTCATTAGTTATGTGATCTACCCATCTAATCTTCAGCATTCTTCTGTAGCATCACATTTCTAAAGCTTCTATTCTCTTCTTGTCCAAACTATTTATTGTCCACGTTTCACTTCCATACATGGCTACACTCCACACAAATACTTTCAGAAACGACTTCCTGACACTTAAATCTATACTCGATGTTAACAAATTTCTCTTCTTCAGAAACGCTTTCCTTGCCATTGCCAGTCTACATTTTATATCTTCTCTACTTCGACCATCATCAGTTATTTTACTCCCCAATAGCAAAACTCCTTTACTACTTTAAGTGTCTCATTTCCTAATCTAATTCCCTCAGCATCACCCGACTTAATTCGACTACATTCCATTATCCTCGTTTTGTTTTTGTTGATGTTCATCTTATACCCTCCTTTCAAGACACTGTCCATTCCATTCAACTGCTCTTCCAAGACCTTCGCTGTCTCTGACAGAATTACAATGTCATCGGCGAACCTCAAAGTTTTCATCTCTTCCCCGTGGATTTTAATACCTACTCCGAATTTTTCTTTTGTTTCCTTTACTGCTTGCTCAATATATAGATTGAATAACATCGTGGAGAGGCTACAAACCTGTCTCACTCCCTTCCCAACCATTGCTTCCCTTTCATGCCCCTCGACTCTTGTAACTGCCATCTGGTTTCTGTACAAATTTTAAATAGCCTTTTGCTCCCTGTATTTTACCCCTGCCACCTTTAAAATCTGAAAGAGAGTATTCCAGTCAACATGGTCAAAAACTTTCTCTAAGTCTACAAATGCTAGAAACGTAGGTTTGCCTTTCCTTAGTCTTTCTTCTAAGATAAGTCGTAAGCCACTATTGCCTCACGTGTTCCAATATTTCTACGGAATCCAAACTGATCTCCCCCGAGGTCGGCTTCTACAAGTTTTTCCATTCGTATGTAAAGAATTCGTGTTAGTATTTTGCAGCTGTGACTTATTAAGCTGATAGTTCGGTAATTTTCACATCCGTCAACACCTGCTTTCTTTGGGGTTGGAATTATTATGGGTCTGAGCACTATGGGACTTAAGTGCTGAGGTCATCAGTCCCCTAGAACTTAGAACTACTTAAACCTAACCAACCTAATGACATCACACACATCGATGCCCGAGGCAGGATTTGAACCTGCGACCGTAGCAGTCGCGGAGTTCCAGACTGTAGCGCCTAGAACCGCACGGCCACCCCGGCCGGCTGGAATTATTATATTCTTCTTGAAGTGTTAGGGTACATCTGCGTATTATTTGTATTGTATTATGCTATTTAGTTATTATTAACGTGTTTCTTTTTGGGCGTGCAATATTTCAGTTTCAAGTAAATTTTTGTAATAAATATTCGTATACTAAAAGGGAACTGCAATACGAGTGGGAAAGACCGAGTGCTAAATCGATGGGCCGAGAGTTGACAAGAGTGGGCGTGCATGTGAGAGTTCGTGTGAACGCAGATATAGCAGCAGGTCTGTGTCGTGTCAGAATAAAAAGCATTCCACGCACAACTGAACATTTAAATTTCGAATAATTTATGGACTTCATCTCGAACATTGTATGAAGGGAGATAGATTTAAGTAGTTTGAGCCTTTGTTGCTTGGATGGACGGATATAATGTGACGTGAGTGGCGGAAAACTGACGCGTTTTATATTTTATTTTGCAAACTAATGTGGCTTCACGCGCATTCAGGTACTAAAATTAGTGATGCAAACAGCTTAAACAGTTTTATATACAGGTGTCGCAGGAGAAATGACCAATATTGGGTGATACAACACGAACAATCATTCAAAGCAAGAAAAGCCCAGTAAACATGGGCTCCAAAGCGGATACCTTAAGAGCTGTGAGCACTTCTTCATCTTCGATATTGTGAAACCCATCTCTTCTGCTTAACAAGTGCTCATAGCCGTTACTGTATACATTTTAAAGTCCATGTTTAATAAACCTTTTCGCTTCGAATTATCGTACCTGTCATACCCCCGAATATTAACCATTCCTCCTGGGAAAACCCGTAAATGTGAATGTTAATGGCCAGATAATGATCTCGTGGGTGTAAAACGCGTTACAAAAACAGACGTACTACACTTTCATATTCCATGAATTGGGGTGATTCTGGACAGTTTAAAAACTGCGAACCTAACAGTAATTGTTGTAACATGTGGAAGCAGTGGCGGGTACAGAAATCCATCCAGGAGGGGACGCCAAAGATATTTTTAGTTACCTTTACTATTACCGTAACAAAAAATAATCAAGCCACATGCGAAGTTCTGGTGTTGGACAGTTTTACTGACTTCATGCTCTGTGGCTGGAAGTAATATTGTAATCAGTGCATAGTTATTTACAGGCATTATATTTGTTTTTGGGAGTTTTTCTTGTAATGTCTCTGAGGCACTTGAAAAATGTTCTTTCACATAATTTTCTAGGTGATGAGGATTGTTTGTTACTTCATCCCCACCATTATCAGTATGTTATTATGCCTTTGTTTGTCTCTTCCTGTTTCCTTTTTAATACCATCCCAGACTGTTTTTCTTTTATTCTCTGCTTTGTATATTATTTTGTCATTAAATGACTTATTTACAGCAATTAGCACCTTCCTATACATCTTTTTATACCTGTGATAGTAATTTCAGAACACCAGCACATTACCGTTCTCTTTCATGGAAACGAAGCAGTTAAGGTTTTGAGAGGACTTCCTAATAACTGTTATCACTTTACTTTTCTGAGAAATTAATACTGTTGTGGGTACCTTGAAGTTTTCTTTTTCAAATTTCAGTTTAAATAATGTTGAGAAAGTATAGAATTTCGCATTTACATTCGTTTCTCTCTATGCTTCATCCCACATTTGGTTTGCTAGTCCTCTTCAAAAATCTTGTTTTTTGATTTATGATTTATAGGTGTTTTTTGTAGGCTAACAGTTTACAGATTTTTCCGTATTCAATTTTATTATTTTGCAGAAACGGTCTGACAATGAGAGCCTGAGATCTTTTACAGCTACATAACACTCTTCCTTGCCTCTCCTCGTGGCCACATGATCGGTTATTGATGCAGTCACTGTAATACCTCTTGCTACACTATTCGCCAAGAGGGGCACCATAAAACTTCAAGGCATGTTAATGAGGGTGCTATTAGTTACATTTGTGATGATTGTGTTTATGTTTACATCCCCACACAAATTTATGTTGACTTTTGCACTTGAGATTTTATCTAGAACTTCTGTCAATTTATTGATCAGCACTGGGTGATTGATACACGCACAGAATGATTAATTTCGCAGTGACGTTAACCACTATTAATTCAAAGCTGATATTTAAAAGATTTTATCTTCATTTACATTAATAAGGTCATGTCTTGATTTCAACTGCTTTTCCCTGATATAAAGGCATGATGCACCCTCCACCTTCTGATGTAGAAGTAGTTAGAGTCTGCAATAATACTAACTGTGATGCAGTTCGAATATTGGGACTCGGTTTCAAATCTCTATATTTTATTTTTTATTTATCGCATGTTTTGGCGAAGAATTATTTTCTGTGAAATGTCTTGTGTTCATTTTTCCAATGCTCTCCTTTTCTTTTACTTGTGTATGTCTGCGTTTTGGTTTGCTAGAATCTACCTTGTTAGTGATTACTGCAGAATGTTTTAAAACTAGTGGAGATACTCTTTGGATAGGTGTACTTGTTTTATGGATCTACACTAAAAAAGACCTACTTCTCCTATCCATGACAACAGGTATTTGACGATGCCTGGTCCAAGATCCATCCCTGTACTTTCATGAATCAGCTATACCAATCTTTACTTTCCAGTGCAGTTTAGTTGTAGGCAATTCCTAGTGAAATACCATTTATTTATAGACCTGACTAGTATCAGAGCAAAGTCGGCAACCATCTCTAACCCCACATTAATCCGCCTCATGACTCCATCAAGGTGCAGCTAACCATGTCCCAGGACAGCTTGGAAAAGTCTACTTTCGTACCATGAGTCTGGAGAGATATCTTGTCCAAGTCACCACTTACGTCGTATGCCCCACCCCTATCCGAACTGTTTCCCATCCATCCACTGTCACTACATGGCCCTCTTTTGAAAAATCCTCACACACAGACCCTAATTTCTCTATTATTTAGCCCTGCATTTAGTCTGAAAATGCTGATTATCCAGTACAGTCGCCCCCATCCCCCAACTCAAGTACATAGAACAGAAAAGAAATTTAGGAAGTGCAGGCACTTGCCTGCAGGGGAACAGCTACCATTAGAAATTAAAATTGTAGACCAACCACAAGTCACATGAACTTTTTCTTTATTTTTACATGTTTCGCTCGACCAACACTGGCATCTTCAGAATTACGTTCCTGAAGGCTTCATGTTGCAAATGTCGGGCTTTGTATAGCGCTGCCATCATACATGTCATTTATGCATGATGGTGACACAATGCACAGCCAAATGTTTGTGATGTGTGCCCCACAGCTACTTAATTTCTGAAGATTCTCACATTGGTCGAATGAAACATGTAAAAATAAAGAGAAAGCTATATGCGACTTGTGGCTAGTGTACAATTGTAAATTTTTAAATAAATTTAAATTAAACACCACTTACTCTTAAATAACTTATTTTTCTGGACTAAATAGACCTACGTATCACACCGAGCAGCCATCTTGGAACATGGCTTGTGCCGTGATCATTGTTTTCTTTTTAAGTCGCTTTATTAGGTCGCTTTCTTGTCTGCCTGTTCAGTGCAAGTTTTGTAATTGATTTTAACGTATGTTCCCAATGACGTAGAGACTTGAAATTTTAAACGTAGCTCAGAACCAGATGACAATGCAAAATAACTCGCTTTTTGTCTGTCTGCTTCATCTAGATTTCATAGGGGGGGGGGGGGATGGTTGGTAATGCCTTACATCTCCGCTTCCCTGCAGGACTATTGTGCTGTGAGGGTTGAATCGGAATTCATTCCAGTCAGTATGCATGGCACCACAGGGCCACAGCCAACTTGCTGGCAAAATATTACTTGCTGCTGCACAAAGCTAGCCACATGATGGCTTTGCCTTCAGTTGTGTATTTACTATGCTATGGTATCATTCTCATTATACGCCGTTGATTTGGTCTCAGATTGCTTTACCTTTAGGTTTTCACTCTTAGGTTACTCATCTGAACTTCCTCATCCCGCAGTGCCATCTCTGTTGTCTGATTTCCTCTCGTTGTTGTACTCCTGCTGACTCTTAGCTAATCATTGCTGATGAATCCTTGCCAGTCGCCCAGCCTCTGCTGCTTTTTTGCTCATTCCTGATCCTTGTCAGGCCCTCATTGCAATAATTTGCAACAATAAAAATCTAAAATACGAATCTTGTAAAAGATCATAGAAAATTAATTTTGCTTGTGTCTTTATTTTTATTGTGGCCAGAATCTGACAAGACCGGGAATGGCGTGAGAACCTGCAAAACTGGGCAAAGGCCATCAACAGTGAGACGTCAGGAGGAAACAGGACAACAACAATAGGAATACAGGCAACAGAGGTGGCACAGAAGAATAACAAATCCAACGAGTAATCTAAATAAAAATCTTAGGCATAGCGAAATCTGTAACCAAGTCAACAATCCTTAGTGCCAAGAATACAAGGCCACAGTGGAATCACGACTGAAGACTGAGCCGCTGTGGTGGTAGCTTTACTGGGTGGCCGTGAGTACTGATAGGCCGTCAAGGTGGAGGTCGCCCTGCAGCTGCAGCCAGTGCAAGGAGGAACTTAGAATAATAATTCACATATCCTAAAATAATCTGCCGTTTCTGTAAGTTTTGGGGGGCGGATTAAAGAGTCAACAGCTGTGATGTTGCAGTCAGTGGGCTGGATACATTCTTTGTTGAGCAAGTATCCAAGGTATTCCACATGCTCCTGAAAAAATGTGATATTTCAGTAAGCAGTACTTGAGCCCTTATCACGCAACCTAGTAAAGAGGCAGCAAAGGTTGTGCAAGGTATCTTGATGGAAATTGTCCATGACAATGAAGTCACTGAGATAGCTAGTACAAGCTAGGATGGACTTTGTATCAGAATGACCTGAACCTTGTCACTAATGGCGAATCTAAACCGTGAGAAGGTTTGTGGCCTTTTTGCAGGCAGCTGTAATTGTGAACTGACCTCAGAAGGGAACTGAACTGTCACTATATATGACGAAGGTGTGGGAGAATGGTGCCTGTGTTGGGGAACCCACATGAGCATAAGGAAACGGTAGATCCCGCGTCCACCTGGAAATGGATATCCTGATGCGCAGTTGTAAGAATGATGAACAACTTGGTAGAGTTAGGATCGCCCTGGGGAACAACCACTTGAAGTTCATGGCCCATCCCTTGATACATGTGGATGACAGGGATCTGACTGTCCTGAAGCTCTTAGCTTGGAGATGCCCATCTGTCCCACTATGGGGCAATGTGGGAATCAATATAGACAGTTCACATGTGGGTGTGCCACGAAGGAGTCTAGACAAAATAGAAGACACCGTCACCCGTACCAATAGGGTGTGGCCGGCTGTTCAGAGGTCATCGACACACCAGATATTGACGAAACGTGGTGTCGTCATCGGGAAAGCGTGTTGCGAGAATGCCGCAAACCCCTCCCCACCCTCCCCCCCACCCTCCTAGGAGGTGATGTGGCGTCTGAATCAACTGCTACTAGTTGCCGAATCATGAGGCGCTCATATGCTGCCTACGCTATTTCGAAAGAGTGCACGATTTTCAAAATATCGTCCATCTTGAGAACGACAGTGTCTACTTCTTGTTCTGTCTTGCCCACTCGTCTAATATAGGGTGCCTAGGAAACCTGCTTTCTTGGATCGCTAGACAGCAATTCAAGCAAATCGTATTAGTGAATTTTTATCTTAGTACGATAAATGACAATACTTTGGTAATTTACAATCGTGTCGCAAGCAATTGGCGACAGTCAAATTAAGAAGTGTCCTCAGTGTATACAATTCCTTATACAAGTGAAACAATACAGTTCGTAAGTCACTGCTGCAGAGCTCGTAGGTCGGTTAGACTTCCACTGGGCTGCGGCCAGGTGGCGCGGCGCTTGCGTCCTCTTCGTGTAGATGGTGCCACTGCCTCGTCGTCGTCCTAGAGAGGGGTCGGTCAGCGAACTGGTGGCTGACGTCGTCTCACAGCCCTCTCTGCTCTAACGTTCTTGACCGACTTGCCGCCACTTGACGTTACGCCGGAACATTCCTCCCCACAAGGTGACGGACAGTCGTCGTATAGAGAGTTCGACAACGGCGGAGGAGGCAGGAGTGTGAATGTTACTCCGGATCAGAAGCTGTGGTTACAGGGGACGTCAGGTTCTGGACCTACCCCGCTATCCGGCCTTCATTCTGGCGGAAACGTCCCCCGGAAACGACCAGAAGGGTACGTGTCTGAGTGACGAAGGCGGTGGCTGCTGCAACCTGGGCGGGTCCAGCTCCATCGGTAGGGAGAGAGGAGGCGGAGGTGGCGAAGGCTCCATGGGGTCGTCCTGCGGTGTCGTGATGACACCTTCTGGCGGTTGCTGTGGCCGCGGTGTTCTCGGGATTCGTGGATCTGATGTGAACGGTAGGAGGCGAGAAACAATGGCGATACTTGATCCCTGGTGTCTGTGGTGCGACGTTTGGCTATCTGCTGCTTGAATATTCTGACAAAACGTTCCGCTTCGCCTTTTGACTGTGGATGGAACGATGCACTTGGTAGATGCTGCATGCTATTGCGTTCACAAAATGTTTCAAATTCGTGTGAAGTGAACTGAGGGCAGTTGTCCGACACTATGACTTCAGACAAACCTTCGAGGCAAAAAAACAGAGGAGAGCGCCTGAACTGTGCTACGCGACGCTGTCGAGTTCATTGGCACAGAAAAAGGAAACTTGCTGTATGAGTCTGCCACAGTCAAACAAGTGTTCCAAAAAGGTCCCGCATAGTCTATGTGCACACCTTGCCATGGTGATTGCGACTTAGGCCAAGCAGAGAATTTTTGTGGCGGAGCGGACTGATTTTCCGCACATGAGTGACACTGTGACATCATCTGTTCTATTTGGGTGTCCGTACCCTGCCAGGTACAGTGTCGACGCGCTAACTGTTTCGTACGAACAATCCTCAAGTGTCCTTGGTGAAGTAACGGCAACACTTCGTTTTACAAAACTTTAGGAATCAACACTGTCCACTGTCATTTTGAACAAGAATCACACCTTTCTGTATAGCGAGGCTATGCCGACGTGCAAAGTATCGTTGCACTTTAGAGTTCTACGTGCTATGCAGAGAGGGAGGCCAAGATGTGCGAATGTATTGTAGCAAAATGTTCAAATCTGAATCATCTTCCGTGGTCTGTGCAATTTTCCCATAATTCAGAATAAAGATTTAAGTAATTAAGAATCGTCAGCATCGATATGACAACAAGATGCAGCAGAAGCGTCAAATTCTGTGTGAGGAAGACGTGAAAGTGCATCCGCATGACCATGTTTAGCTGTCGGACGATACACAATCTCGTACTGGTGTTGAAACAACAACAAAGCCCATCCTTGAATTTTTGGGCAATTCGTACAGGAACCGGTTTCGTCGCATGATACAAGGACTGCAATGGCTTGTGATCCGTTATTAAGTAGAATTTTCTGCCATGCGAGTAGTGGTGGAATTTGGTGACACCATACACAATAGCCAATGCCTCTTTCTCTATTTGTGAATAGTTACGTTGAGCTTTGGACAACACTTTTGATGCGAAAGCAATAGGGCTGTCTTTTTCTGCGCGAAAGCATTGCACCAATTCCATAAGAGGGAGCGTCAATTTGCAACACCACTGGTTTGTTAGGATCAAAAATGGTTCAAATGGCTCTGAGCACTATGGGACGTAACATCTGAGGTCATCAGTCCCCTAGAACTTACAACTACGTAAACCTAACTAACCTAAGGACATCACATACATCCATGCCCGAGGCAGGATAAGAATCTGCGACCGTAGTGGTCGCGCGGTTCCAGACTGAAGCTCGGCCACGCCGGCCAGCTTTGTTAGGATCAAAGTGAACTAAGTAGCGATCACTGAGCAATGCATCTTTAAGTTTTTGAAAAGCTTCTTGGCACTCAGCTGCCCAAACAAAGAGGACATTCTTGCAACGCAAGCGATGCAATAGAGCTGCGATTTGTGCAGCAATCGGTACGAAGCGGATATAATAGTTCATTTTCTGTAACACTGACTGAAATTCTGTGACATTGCGGGGAACTGGCAGGTCTCGTCTGGCTAACAAATGTGACTGAAGAGGATGCACACCTTGACTGTTTATAAGATGACCAAGGTACTGTAGTTCAAGCTTAAAAAAATCACACTTTTCCAGCCTACACTTTAGTCCTGCATCAGATAACACACGAAATAAAGCACGCAAATTTGCAATGTGTTCTTCAGATGTACGACCTGATACGACAATATCGTCCAAATAGTTTGAACAATTTGGTACTTGGGCAGTCAGTTGCTCCTAAAACCGTTGGAAAATGGCGGGTGCGGAAGCACTGCCAAAACGCAAACGCGGATATTGAAACAAGCCGTAATGAGTGTTCACAACACACACTTTTTGAGATTCTTCATCTAGTGGTATTTGAAGATATGCGTCACGCAAATGAATTTTAGAAAAGTAACGACCAGCACCTAATATGTCCATGAGATCCTCTGGGCGTGGCAATGGGTTAGTATCAATCACAGTTTGTGGGTTGACTGAAGATTTAAAGTCAACACAGAGGCGAACGCGACCAGAAGGTTTGCGGAGCAAAACCAGTGGACTAGCCCATTGACTACCTTGTATGGGCGCAATATCTCCGCTGTCTTGCAATTCTTTAAGTTCGGCAGCGACTTTGTCCCGTAATGCAATGCGAACAGTTCTGGCCCGGCAAAATTTCGGCTGAGCATTGCCTCTCATGGTAATATGTGCAACAAAATTGTTAGCCTTGCCTGCATTTGTTTCTTCCAACATGCCCGTCCGACGTATCCCATCCTCGTCGTCTCCAATGTCACGTCCTGTCCACTCGCCTAATACAGGGTGCCTAGGAAACCTTTCTCGGATCGGTACATCATTTCAAGCAAATCGTGTTAATGAATTTTTATTACAGTAAGGTAAGTGACAATACTTAACTTTGGGAATTTACAATGTATGTAGCAAGCAATTGGCGACAGTCAAATAAGAAGTCTCTTCAGTGTATACAATTCCTAATACAAGTGAAACAATACAGTTCATAAGCCACCGCTGCAGAGCTCGTAGGTCGGTTAGACTTCCACTGGGCTGCGGCCAGGCGCCGCGGCGCTCATGTCCTCTTCATGTAGATGGCGCTACTGTCTCGTCGTCCTAGACAGGGGTCGGTCAGCGTACTATTGTCTGACGTCGTCTCACAGCCCTCTTTGCTCTAACGTTCTTGACCGATGTACCGACGCTTGACGTTACGCCGGTACAATTCTGAATCCGTAGCCAACTGTAACACTACATCTCGAATCCAGGAGCTGCATAAGTGGTTTTGCAAGCTGGGTTCGCACAAACGACACTGCAATTGCGACTCAAACTTACAAATCAGGTAACCAAGAGCGTGAGAGATTGCTTATGCGAGTAGTCGCAATACGATCACATGGAACTGTTGCCAATAATACGCTCCTGGCCATTAAAATTGCTACACCACGAAGGTGACGTGCTACAGACGTGAAATTTAACCGACAGGAAGAAGATGCTGTGATATGCAAACGATTAGCTTTTCAGATCATTCACACAAGGTTGGCGCCGGTGGCGACACCTACAATGTGCTGACATGAGGGAAGTTCCCAACCGATTTCTCATACACAAACAGCAGTTGACCGGCGTTGCCTGGTCAAACGTTGTTATGATGCCTCGTGTAAGGAGAAGAAATGCGTACCATCACGTTTACGACTTTGATAAAGTTCGGTAGGAAGCCTATCGCGATTGCGGTTTATCGTATCGCGACATTGCTGCTCGCGTTGGTCGAGATCCAATGACTGTTAGCAGAATATGGAATCGGTGGGTTCAGGAGGGTAATACGGAACGCCGTGCTGGATCCCAACGGCCTCGTATCACTAGCAGTCGAGATGACAGGCATCTTATCCGCATGGCTGAAACGGATCGTGCAACCACGTCTCGATCCCTGAGTCAACAGATGGGGACGTTTACAAGACAACAACCATCTACGCGAACAGTTCGACGACGTTTGCAGCAGCATGGGCTATCAGCTCGGAGACCATGGCTGTGGTTACCCTTGACGCTGCATCTTAGACAGGAGCGCCTGCGATGGTATACTCAACGACGAACCTGGGTGCACGAATGCCAAAACGTCATTTTTCGGATGAATCCAGGTTATGTTTACATCATCATGATGGTCGCATCCGTGTTTGGTGACATCGCGGTGGACGCACATTGGAGGCGTGTATTCGTCATCGCCCCTACTGGCGTATAACCGGGCGTGATGGTATGGGGTGCAATAGGTTACACGTCTCGGTCACCTCTTGTTCGCATTGACGGCACTTTGAACCGTGGACTTTACATTTCAGATGTGTTACGACCCGTGGCTCTACCCTTCATTCTATCCCTGCGAAACCCTACATTTCAGCAGGATAATGCACGACCGCATTTTGCAGGTCCTGTACGGACCTTTCTGGATACAGAAAATGGTCGACTGCTGCCCTGGCCAGCACATTCTCCAGATCTCTCACCAACTCAAAACGTCTGGTCGATGGTAGCCGAGCAACTGGCTCGTTACAATACGCCAGTCACTACTCTTGATGAACTGTTGTATCGTGTTGAAGCTGCCTGGGCAGCTGTACCTGTACGCGCCATCCAGGCTGTGTTTGACTCAATGCCCAGGCGTATCAAGGCCGTTATTACGGCCAGAGCTGGTTGTTGTGGGTACTGATTTCTCAGGATCTATGCACCGAAATTGCGTGAAAATGTAATCACTTGTCAGTTCTAGTATAATATACCCGTTTATCATCTGCATTTCTTCTTGGTGTAGCAATTTTAATGGCCACTAGTGTAATTCGAAAGCAACGAGCACGACACCTCAAAAGTACGTGCAGCTGGATTAGAGAGGGAGACAACTTCTTCAGTAAGAGAAACATCTCCACGTTACCTCAAGGCTGAAACAGCGAGCGTTGGGGAGCATCATCAGAGGCCCGAAAGGTGGCTTCAGCTACTGCAAATACGTGTCTCAGTCCTCTTTGGCGTCATTGAAAGGCGGAAATGCGGGGTCGGGGGGTCCGTCTGCGTGGGAAGTAACTGCTGCCAGTATGGGGAGGGGGGGGGGGGTAATCTGAATCTGTAGCTGATCCTTCAAAAGCAGAATTTCCTGATGGAGTAACTCTCTTTACTGTTGGAGCTGCTGTTGCTATTGCTCCTGCATTTCACGTGTTTGGCGTCCATGGGACGCTGCTAACCTTTCACTGCGACCGGAATCTGAGAAAACCGGGAACTGGATTGAGTACTCGCAGAAACTGGCCGACCGGCCAAGGTCGTTAACAGCTAGTCGTCGAATGTAAACAGGAGGAGAGGGGACGACGCGGCGGAATAAGAGGTCCAATCAGTAAACCAAGCCAAAACCTAAGTTGTAGCGTATCCTGTGACCAAGACAACGATGCGTAGCGACAACCATACAAGAGCGCAGCGGAATCATGATTGAATAGTGAGTGAGCCACTGCGCTGCTAGCTTAAAGATCGGCATGGCTCTGTCACCAGCGCTGCAGTTGCGTCGCCAGCACTCGTAGATGTAGCAGTGCTGTCCACAGGCTATGATCGAGTTCCATGCCTTCCGGCACGTTTTTGAACTCACCAAGGTGGGATAACGGAATTTTATTTTTTTAGAAAAATAGAAGTGTAACAGATTCATGTATTATTGGCAGGCAGGTATGACACCAGTATATTTCAGATAAGAACAGGAGAAAAAACACTGAAATAAACTTGAAATTTATCACTTATCTCTCTTATAATCTCATCAAAATGTTTGAAATCCATTGAGAAATTTCACATACGCAAGACCAAAACGCAGAAAATAATTGTTTAAATAAAAATAAATTTTAAACATGACACTTTTTGAAACTGGACTAAAAGATATGAAAAAAGTTCTTCTAGTCCCATACAGATTCCTAACCCTATACTGATAGTCCTGAAAATTTGTAGTACCTACGAAAATACTTGTCAGATTTTTAACGGAAAACATGGGGTGCATGCAAAAGATAACAGTCAGGAGGTGAAGTATTCACACATCAGTTATCTACTGCATGCACCTCACGATATTCTTAATAAATCTTATAAGTATTTTCATAGCTATTAAAAATCAGTCACAAATTTTCGTAACTCTCTGTGTGGTTTAGCAATCCGTATGGGACTAGGAGAAATTATTTCATACTTCACATTGGTTTCCATTAGGATCCGTTGTGTTCAGCGACCGAAATAATTATAATCACGGTTAACACAGCAGTCAGCCTTGTGTTAATCTGTATTTTATTGCAGATCTAGCTAGATTTTGGCTACAGTGTAGCCATCATCAGTGCTTTTTGTAGCGAGTCATAGAGACCCACCCAGAAAGCTTGTTAAAATGACCTTAAACTGTTCAAATGGTTCAAATGGCTCTGAGCACTATGGGACATCTGAGGCCATCAGTCCCCTAGAACTTAGAACTACTTAAACCTAACTGACCTAAGGATAACACACACATCCATGCCCGATGCAGGATTAGAACCTGCGACCGTAGAGGTCGCGTGGTTCCAAACGTAGCGTCTAGAACCGCTCGGCTACACCTGCCGGCCCTTAAGCTGTCCCTAGCTCAAATGTCACTGTGAAGTTTAAGATCGATTTAACAACAGGTGCTTTTACAAGCTTTCTGTGTCTGTTTAACTCGTTACTAAACGCAGCTATACTACAGGTGATATCCAACTAGATCTGGAATAAAATAGAGATTGATATGCAACTGATTTCTGTGTTCATCCCTGACTGTTTTATACTTTTTAGTTAAATTTAAAAACGTTTTCTATTAAAAATGTATTATTATTCAAGTAATTATCTGATTTTCGAATGGGTGAAGAGATTAATCCTGGTCGGCCAGGTGTACGATTCTGGGTCGGTGATCTCTATTAGTGTGTGTCAGTTATGCACAGAAGTGTGGACTGGTAGGCCTGGGAGAGTAAGTCGGAACTCGTTTGTTCCCTGCACCGCTCCTCGACCCTCAGGCGGTCAAGTCCTATTTCGTTTCTGCTGCCGCCGACTGCCAGGTTGTAGTGCCGTAGTATTTGTATAGAGTATTTGTAAAGAGTATTTGTAAAGAGAGCATTTGTATAGAGTATTTGTAGAGAGCATGTATATAGAGTATTTATATAGAGTCTATGGTAAGAGGTACACTATCTCGCGTCCATCATTGTTTCTAGCTCAGACCGGTCAGAACAAAGTAACTTATTTCTAGTTCCTGCAAGGTCCAAACAAACTGGGAGTTCTAAATCTGACAGCTGTACAATGATGGAACTTATTATTCACACTAATGTTAACGTTCTTGAACATTCCCGATGTTGCGACAACGCGCATACTTTTTCAATTATATTTTGGCAACATTACTATTTGTTTGGCTTAGTTTACAAAGATATTCGTGGGATTTTCGTAATTTATATTTTTTGCGCTTTTGTTTGCTAGGTGCATCACGTTTTTGAGTTAAATATGATAAGTCAGCTACTCTTTTGTGTATTGCTCTGATTAGCTGAAAGTATTTCATCTGAAAAAAATTCCCTGAATGCGTGCAACGTTTTGCTAAAATTTTTGACCCAACAACTAATGCATAACACAGTCTGAACATATTTGAAAAGCATGTTGAAGAGTAGTTAGTGCTTACTTTGAGCGAAAAAATTGTGGGAACGAATGAATACTTGAGTTAATTTTGTGATCAAAGTTACTTCCAGCAGTTTCATAATCTGGCTCAGGAAACGTCTAGTATATACGAGCAACCTTATAGGTGAATCATGTGCAGTGAGCATGCTCGGCTCCGTCTGATAAGCTAATACCTTTCTGTACAAAATCTGAAATATAAAGATTCAAAGCAATCACGTCGAACACGATATGGTAAACAGCAAGGATTCTCGGAATCTCCGCACCGTCTCTTACCTCCTAACCTGTGAAGTATGCAACGAATAACAATACGTTTCTGCTGCTGCGGTTCCGAAAGAAGTTTGTACCGCTGCAGTTGTGTTTCTGTAGTAATCAGAATTTAGGCTGCACGACTGCGGAACTACAGGGTGATTCAAAAAGAATACCACAACTTTAAAAATGTGTATTTAATGAAAGAAACATAATATAACCTTCTGTTATACATCATTACAAAGAGTATTTAAAAAGGTTTTTTTTCACTCAAAAACAAGTTCAGAGATGTTCAATATGGCCCCCTCCAGACTCACGAGCAATATCAACCCGATACTCCAACTCGTTCCACACTCTCTGTAGCATATCAGGCGTAACAGTTTGGATAGCTGCTGTTATTTCTCGTTTCAAATCATCAATGGTGGCTGGGAGAGGTGGCCGAAACACCATATCCTTAACATACCCCCATAAGAAAAAAATCGCAGGGGGTAAGATCAGGGCTTCTTGGAGGCCAGTGATGAAGTGCTCTGTCACGGGCTGCCTGGCCGCCGATCCACCGCCTCGGGTAGTTGACGTTCAGGTAGTTACGGACAGATAAGTGCCAATGTGCTGGCGCTCCATCCTGCTGAAATATGAATTGTTGTGCTTCGAGCTGAGGGAACAGCCAATTCTCTAACATCTCCAGATACTGTAGTCCAGTTACAGTAGCACCTTCGAAGAAAAAGGGACCAAAAACTTTATTGGCTGAAATGACGAACAAATGTACAACTAAATGAAACTTTATAGCTCCCTTAATTCGCCGACAGATAGTGCTTAGCTCTGCCTTTTGTCGTTGCAGAGTTTTAAATTTCTAAAGTTGTGGTATTCTTTTTGAATCACCCTGTATTTCGCCTCCATGGCATGTCGTAAGGCGCCCAGTATTATATCTTACATATGCATGTTAATGGTTTTTGCAGCAGTAACAATTTAATATGAAAATTTACAGTTTGTTTGTTTTGTGTTTTCTTTGTTACCTGAGTGACGCAAAAGTTGGCCAAGAGCTGATGGCTATTTCCTCATGGTCCACGGGAATTTCCCGTCACAGGATAAAATTATCACTGGATCAACGGTCGTCTACCGCAAGAAGCAGCTCGAGGTTACACGACATCCTCTATGCTGACCGTTTACAGTAATGAAAAAAATGAATAAAATTTTAATGTTCATGCTGTATTAAGTTTTCATGTAGCCAAGATTACTTCCACATTTACGAGGTATGGCTATAAAATAATGGGACTATGCTATCACAGAGGAAGTACGAGTGTGCCAAAGATGAACGACAAACAGCTGCGAAGTATGAAGCCTTCTCAGTCGAACGTAGCATCTCTGGTGTCTGTAGACCAATCCTTGTGGTCATGGCCTTCGTTTGTGTAAGAGATGTTATTTTGTTTCCCGGAAAAATGATAAGTGTGTTAATAGAGCAACGAATTGTCATTAAGTTTCTCATGAAACGCGAAAAACTAGGTAGTGAAACCTTTACTAAAAGAAGTGTATCCCGAAGACTGCTTATCACGTATGTGAGTTTTGGTGCAGCTCAAGCGTTTCTGAGATGGCCGAGAAGACGTTGAAGATGACTCACACCTGGAACACTCTTCAACGTCAAAAACGAATGAAAATATCGAAAAAGTAGATAATATGATTCAATCTGACCGTCGCTTGACTATTCGAGCGATTGCTGAAACTGTAGGAATTGACAAAGAACGCGCAAGGCAAATTTTAAGTAACCAATTTAACATGAGATACTGGTGCCGAAAATTATCACCCTCAAACAAAAAGAAGTGCGTAAAAATGTTCTTACTGACACTTTGAATACCACTGAAAAGGATCCGTATTTCTGGGAAACAGTGACAACATATGACAAATCTTGGTTTTTCACTTATGATCGAGAAACTAAGCGTCAGTCAATGTAATGGAAAGGCCCAGCTTCACCGAGAGCGAAAAAGCTTTAATGAACGAATCAATATTGAAAGCGATGATGATTATTGTTTTCGATTTTCATGGAATTTAGTATCTACCCTGGGTTCCTGAATTCCAAACTATTAATGAATATTACTACCTTGAAGTTCTTGCTCAACTACGTGAGAAAATGAGAAAAAAAGCCCGAATTGTGGAAGAACAAGCCATGGGTTCTGCATGAAGAAAACGCACCGGCTCATACCGCATTGTCTGTTAAAAGGTTTCTAGCGAAGTATAGTATCCCACTGATATAAAACCCACCTTATTCGCCTGACCTAGCACCACGTGACTTTTGTCTATTCCCCTTAATCAATCTGCACTGAAAGGAACAGGATATCATTCCGTTGCAGCAGTGAAAGAAACAGCGGCACGTGTCGATAAGGAGCTGACTGTGAAAGACTACCAGCATTGTTTCCATCAATGGAAAATTCACAATAAGCATCGTAGGGTTGGAGGAGGAAAGTGTATTGAGAGTGACATTAACTAAATACGCATGTTTTCGAAATGAAACGTTGTACAGCAATAGTCCCGGTGTTTTGTGGTAGCTGAGTCGCTTAGTTTTACTACGTGGCAATTTCTTGTATATCACGATGTGCAATAAAATTATTTGAAACTGTGAAGTCCGCGTAGTAAATTTTATTGAAGATATTTTTCATGAAATATAAAATTTTATACTGAATGAAAATATAATGTAAAACTATCACAGCAGATTAACCTCTGGTCTTGAAGCAGTACGACAGAATGAATTATTTTACAATTAGAGTGAACTATGACTGATTATTTTAATATTTCTGAAAAGAAAGCAGCTGTAAGTTGTCTGTCAGTGAAAAGTACTGTACTGAACTACTTGGAAAGTGATCGTAGTGATAACTAATTTTAAAAAATGAATTTATATGAAGATAAATAGTCCATATCGAGAGGGTATACCAAGTTGCTGTGCACTAATGCGCAGCAGTAAAATAACGTCATTGGTTGCCTAATCAACAATTGCATTACGATAATTACATGCAAATTTATAGCAAGAAATATTCGTACATTAGTGTCTCTATTTTCGCCAGTAAACAAAAACCTGCAAAATAATAAATTATTAACAAATGTAAAGAAATAGTGTGTGCAGGTAACTAAAAGATCGATGAAAAAATTTAAAGAGGTATTTTCAGTCGGAACAAGTCTCAGTGCTGTGTGTGATAAGCGTTACCTCGCACCGACTAACATATCTGCTAAAGGAAGAATACGAATGAGAATTCATATTTAAAGCATAAAGTGCAAAATGCATACAATGTCATGTTAGTAGTCGTAGCTTTAAACATGAATTCATCAGTGACAGTGGAATGTAAATAAATAATAGAAGCTTCAGTTCAGTTCGTAATAATTGCGACTCAAACCGCAATCACTGATACAAGAAGGAATGCAGTTGTCTGTACATATTCCACACAGCGTACAGGGTCACCACATAAGAGATAATTGAAAAAAGAAAATTGCTAGACACATTAGAAATCCATTGGAACATTTATATGAACATGAGTATGATGTATTCAGCACGCCGACAACCCGTATGGATTAACGAAACCTCAACTCTGTATCACGTACATCGAAAGCTAACTACCTCATTAAGTCTGAACACAAGCAAAGACACACCAATGATCTGAAAAAGTTGCTGGCAAATATTACAAATTAAAGCCAGAATCACACCATTCTTTTGTAAGCAGTTGCATGAAAATGAGATCAGAAAACAACTTGCAAACAAGTTTCGAAATCAGTCTTCAATAGAAAAAAATATGGAAGCAAAAGCAACAGTCGCTCGCTGAAGGCCAATAGAAAACACAGGTAGGAACAGACTAGACTGCTTTGTGTCGTTCAAATGGGACATACGCCAAGATCATGCAGGCGTGCTGGCTTTACTACCGGGCCACATTGCTGCTTCCAAAGTAGCTCTCGGTATTCATGCCTTCTCAACTAGTCAGAAACTGTTATGTCTTCAATGATGTATCAGTATGCTTGAGATTCAGAAAACATGGGAGAAAGATATCAATAAGAACATTCACAGTCAAAATTCGGTAGAGTAATCTTATCAGAGCCGGTTTCGCTACACAGTAGCCTGAGATGCAAACGGTCACCAGTTTGTGACGACAAATGTTGTTTCAAACACATTGAAGAAAAACGTAGCATTAATTCACAAACAGCTCAAGAACTGTTATCAAAACTGCTTTAAATTCTGGACTGTCTCGCCTTATTGTAATATACTTTCGTGGATCCGAGACTTCCTGTCCTTATTGAACTTCTTGGAACTATGGCTTGTAATTAATTGTATGCAATACCTGGCAAAAAAGTGAAGCACCCAGAAGGGCAGGACGAATCGACATGGACTTCACAGGTTGAGAAGGTATGTGATGTTGTTTCGGTGATTATAGTATCGAGTCCAGTTTAAAAAGAACATTCCAATATGAGCCCACTGGTGAGTATGACATTACGCACCCTCTTGGCGTGGCTGCTTGCACTGATTCGGTGCCATAAAGCGTGGCACCTTCTCCAGGGGCAAGCTGATCCACAACTCTTGCATCTAGTCCTTTATAACCTAAATACTGGCACTGAAACAGAGTTAAACATCTGAACTGGCCCCTCATGTTCTATAGGGGCAGATCTGCGGATTTTGCAGAGCACGGGAATACCTCAACATTATGCAGTTCCTAGAAACACGTGTCAACATCGTACTGTTGAAAAATGATGCCATGATAGCCGAAAGGTTCTAGGCGCTTCAGTCAGGAACCGCGCGTCTGCTACCGTCACAGGTTAGAATCCTACCTCGGGCAAGGATGTGTGTGATGTCCTTAGGTTACTTAGGTTTAGGTAGGTCTAAGTTCTAGAGGACTGATGACCACAGATGTTAACTCCCATTGTGATCAGAGCCATTTGAACCATTTGAACTGTTGGAAGTGAGATAATACGTGAGGACACAGGACGTCTGTGACGTGTTCTGTTCCATTATACACTATCTGGCCATTAAAATTGCTACACCACGAAGATGACGTGCTACAGACGCGGAATTTAACCGACAGGAAGAAGATGCTGTGATATGAAAATGATTAGCTTTTCACAGCATTCACACAAGGTTGGCGCCGGTGGCAACACCTACAATGTGCTGACATGAGAAAAGTTTCCAACCGATTTCTCATACACAAACAGCAATTGACCGGCGTTGCCTGGTGAAACGTTGTTCTGATGCCTCGTGTAAGGAGGAGAAATGCGTACCATCACGTTTCCGACTTTGTTAAAGGTCTGATTGTAGCCTACCGCGATTGCGGTTTATTGTATCGCGACATTGCTGCTCGCGTTGGTCGAGATCCAATGACTGTTAGCAGAATATGGAATCGGTGGGTTCAGGAGGGTAATACGGAACGCCGTGCTGAATCCCAACGGCCTCGTATCAGTAGCAGTCGAGATGACAGACATCTTATCCGCATGGCTGAAACGGATCGTGCAGCCACGTCTCGATCCCTGAGTCAACAGATGGGGACGTTTACAAGACAACAACCATCTGCACGAACAGTTCGACGACGTTTGCAGCAGCATGGACTATCAGCTCGGAGACCATGGCTGTGGTTACCCTTGACGCTGCATCTTGGACAGGAGCGCCTGCGATGGTATACTCAACGACGAACCTGGGTGCACGAATGGTAAAACGTCATCTTTTCGGATGAATCCAAGTTCTGTTTACAGCATCATGATGGTCGCATCCGTGTTTGGCGACACTGCGGTGGACGCACATTGGAAGCGTGTATTCGTCATCGCCATACTGGCGTATAACCGGGCGTGATGGTATGGGGTGCAATAGGTTACACGTCTCGGTCACCTCTTGTTCGCATTGACGGCACTTTGAACCGTGGACGTTACATTTCAGATGTGTTACGACCCGTGGCTCTACCCTTCATTCTATCCCTGCGAAACCCTACATTTCAGCAGGATAATGCACGACCGCATTTTGCAGGTCCTGTACGAACCTTTCTGGATACAGAAAATGGTCGACTGCTGCCCTGGCCAGCACATTCTCCAGGTCTCTCACCAACTCAAAACGTCTGGTCTATGGTAGCCGAGCAACTGCCTCGTCACAATACGCCAGTCACTACTCTTGATGAACTGTGGTATCGTGTTGAAGCTGCATGGGCAGCTGTACCTGTACACGCCATCCAAGCTCTGTTTGACTCAATGCCCAGGCGTATCAAGGCCGTTATTACGGCCAGAGCTGGTTGTTGTGGGTACTGATTTCTCAGGATCTATGCACCGAAATTGCGTGAAAATGTAATCACTTGTCAGATCTAGTATAATATATTTGTCCAATGAATACCCCTTTATCATCTGCATTTCTTCTTGGTGTAGCAATTTTAATGGCCAGTAGTGTAGTTCCCCCTCAGTCACTACCAACGTAACCTGAAGCCATACTTTATAGCTCTACACACCATGACACCAGGAGTAACACCGTTACGGCCTTCCAAAACTTTGGGAGTTGGATACCTCTTCTCAGGTGGCGGGCATAATCTCGAAGATGGCCGCCTACAGTAATGCAGAACCGCGATTGATCACTAAACACTACTAGTCACCATTCACCCCCGGTTTTCGCTCCACTCCAAACGCTGCCGTTTGTGGTAAAGTATTAACGGCAGCAGATATACGGGACGCTAATTTCCTAGTCTGGCTGCAGCTAGCCTCCGATTAGAGTGTGGGATGACAGAATGATGCAGGGAGTCTATTACTTGATGCCAGATGGCTGGGGTGGACTGGCAGGGGTTACAATGTATTTGGTGCATGATACGATGATCCTCACTTGTAGTGGTCAGACATGGCTGACCAGAACTTTGATGATGAGTACACCTTCACTCACGATCCCATTTATTCCAACATCGGATCAACATCACATCTAAATGCCTCACCAATATGGATATTGCACTATTCGGCCATCCAGCCATTTCTAGACCCAGAATGAAACAGCATTCACTCTGTGAGGTGCTGATAATGCTATCTCACACGAGTACGCGGCATCTCTCTGTCCTTCATAATGATCACTCATCATCGGACGTTGTTCATGCTTCTTATATACCCTACGGAGCCTGGTAACAACACAAAACATGAACAACACTAACACACTCTGGTGGTCATTCTACCTGATGTACAGAACTGCAACTCTAATCGTTTACACATTCGCCCATGATGTGTACTTGTATGAAGTAATATTGACATCCAACATTTTTTGTTCGGTCAGTGTTTTATCACAGGAAAATTTAATTACTGTGACATGAACAAGGTTACCTCTATTCAACATATACTTCACTCAACACCTCGCTTTAGAGTATTCGGAACCAAAATTACCTTACTTAATTTGTTTACCTACGAGTACATTTCAATACTAACCACTGTCGCTCAGGGACAAACAAGGCAACCCATATTCGACACTGTTTTCATAAACACAGCACAGGAAAGAAGGGAAAATATTTATGCTTATAAGTAATTAAAATAACATATCACATTCGAAATTAAACTATGCATACTTAAATTGAATGAATTTTAGAGTGGCGAGATTTTTTTAAATTTCACTGCTGAGGACTGTTGAGAACTTTATGTTGAAAAAAGCGTTTATTTTTCGCAGCAGGTAAGTATCCTTTTACGTGTTCGCTGCTTCAGGATAAAGAAAGATTGTTATGGAAATTCCTTCCAGCAACTCCAACGGTCCAATAATTTTACTTAGGCACGTCCGGATACAGTACTGGCGGAAACTTATACTTTGTCTTTAAATTATGTTGACGAGCTGTATGTCTTTAATTGGTGTTTATGAGCTGTAGAATGTGAACCAGCGCTGGTATTGGAGTCTCTTTTTTCCATTCCTCAAGCTGCTCATGTATAACTCTATCTGGCTCATAACTGCCGATGGAAGAGTAATACTAACGGATCAACGTTTACGATTGCTCGTACCGGACACTTACTGCGTCCTGCCAGCTTCGTAACCAGTCTGCTTCCACTGTCGTTCTTTACTGTCCAACGGTATTTTTTTGATCGTAACATCATATGGCTATAAATTTATCTAACTCGTTAACAGGAACTAATGAGAATATAATACATTTACTTATTATTCATGCAATAATAGTTTAAAGACCTGGTATTTTGTAAGAACGATGATAAATGTCTAGTTTTGATCGTATATAATGAACATTTCAAATGTGGATACAAAATAGTAAGTACCCGTTTAAATAAATAAACAAAAAGATAAATAATTTACTAAAATTCTACATTGTAGTAATACCAGAATGAGATTTTCACTCTGCAGCGGAGTGTGCGCTGACATTAAACTTGCTGGCAGATTAAAACTATGTGCCAGACCGAGACTCGAATTCGGGACCTTTGCCTTTCGCGGACAGCGCACACTCCGCTGCAGAGTGAAAGTCTCATTCTGGAAACATCCCCCAGGCTGTGGCTAAGCCATATCTCCTCAATATCCTTTCTTCTAGGAGTGCTAGTTCTGCAAGGTTCGCAGGAGAGCTTCTGTGAAGTTTGGAAGGTGGGAGACGAGGTACTGGCAGAAGTGAAGCTGTGAGAACTGGGCGTGAGTCGTGCTTGGGCAGTTCACACGGTAGAGCACTTGCCCGCGAAAGGCAAAGGTCCAGAATTCGAGTCTTGATCTGGCTCACAGTTTTAATCTGCTAGCAAGTTTCATTGTAGTAATACATTAGTGTTCACAGCTGGCGATGGTTCAAGATTCCTTAGATGAAAGTTATCATCCAAGAGTTATACAATAAAGAAATTCCAACAGCACCCCGCAACCTTGAAAGTCTGCTAGCCTTTCTTTCGGGATGCACATATTACCAACATCAATTCGTACTGCAAAAGCATATAAATCGACAATGATGGGTAGTAAATGAGAGGGAGGGTACATAGTGTCACGAAGGAGAATAAGGGAGTGATCGGGAATATGTGGTGTAAAAGCCTGTCGTTATGCAAAGGAGATATTTAAAA
This sequence comes from Schistocerca serialis cubense, assembly GCF_023864345.2. Lineage (NCBI taxonomy): Eukaryota > Metazoa > Arthropoda > Insecta > Orthoptera > Acrididae > Schistocerca > Schistocerca serialis. Next base: position 267,870,690 of record NC_064639.1, read on the forward strand.
TTCTCATATTTTCTTTACAGTGTGCAAAAATACGACTAATTCATTTATTTTTTATAATAATAATATATGTAATTTTACATTACATAGTCTAAAGCCTAAAATCTTGTGAATGCAACAACTTTCTTCTGTCATTAGCTGTTCATTGTTACATGTAACTGTCACATTCTGTTCTCTTCTCGATTTCTTCCAAATATTTCTTCGTGGTCCATCCTCTTCTTTCCCTTCCCAGGACTTTACTTTCAAAAATGTTAGTGATGAAAGTATTGTGTCTGATGGCAAATCTAATAAATTTTATTATTCTCACATTTTCTACATCAAATAAAAAAATCATCCCTCTCGTGTGTGACTTTAATTTTTATTGTATATGTTATAAACAGCGTACGTTAACATCAAGCATGCAGTTCAGACAATATGTGTGTGGAAAGAGCATTTTCTTATTGAAAATGGTGTCAGGATACTATCATGAGAGCTAACACTCGAAGATACCGAATGTCTGTGACGTAATGCCTCCCTGAATCATTTCCATAGATGACCTGAAATCATACCGATGGCGTTCCTATTTGACATTCGTACAATTTTAATGACGAACTGTGCGTATTACAGCTGATGATGGTAATGTGAATATTGCAGTTCTCCATGTATAACTTTTAAGTTACTATATGTGGCTGTAACAGGAAGGGCTGAGGGCGGGTGTGTGATGAGACAAACTGTAGCACAATTAAAGAAAAGTTTCAAACAGCGAAAAAAAGTTAGATAGTATTTAACGATTTGTGAATTTCTTTCCAGAAAATTCCGTCATGGATGGCTGCCGTAAAGAGATTGATCCCTGACCAGCGCCGTGGGTGAGTTCTACAAAATATTAATTACCTGCATAGAAATTTCTGGCATCTTAATCTAGCTTGCCAGGAATAGTACAGCGTCCAGTCACGGTAGAATAAAATGGCTTCGCAAGTGGAAGATGAACAGTTCGTTACTCTACACTATTAAAAAACAGTTAGCGGAAAATGGGGTGGTTGCGCACCTAAGGGATTTTGATTATAATCTTTATTATATAACACCTAGAGGTTCCAATTTACGTAGAGTAGTGGCCACATTGGTTTACTGTAACATATCTTAAAACTATAAACGTACAACTCCATGCTTTAGAAAAGAAACTGGTAAGTATAGCATCATCGGACTGTGTCATTTTACCCGACATACCGGGTACAGTACAAAATATATGTTTTGAATATTACTTTTATTAAGCAAAACACTGAACAACATAGTTCTCAAATGGTAAATGGCGAAAATATCAGCTTAGTTAACTGAGGAATACATATAAAAAAATAGTTTTCTGACAAAATAGTGACAGAAATAAAGAAGATTCGAGTGACTGGTCTCTTGCATATCTGAAGAACAACTAATGCTTCTTCAGACAGGAGTCACAGTTACAGTTTTGAGGGCTGTCCCACCCACTCTATTCAGAATGATACCAAAAGCACAAGAAATACACAGGTACCATTTATCGCTATCTTTCTCAAATTCACCACATACTACGCATACACCTTTGCCTCTGGCCTACTTTGTCGGGTGGCGCTCTGTCAGAATTTCCGTTATGAACAGCACTGACGGCATTTCTTATTCACCCGCCATCCAAGAAGCGCTCTATGTTTTACGGATGTACATCCTCATCTGAACAGAGGGACCCATTCTGATAAAAATGATTCACTGTGTTATTTTGACTTGTTAAATATGCGTTCATTAAATTGCATTTAGCTACCTACCTCCATTAGTGTCAAACTGAAGTGGGGTAAAATGATGCACTCGGTCTCTGTGCGTGAAATTACCCCAACAATCATGGCTTAAACAGGGTGTTCAAAAAAAGGTGTCGAATACTTTGAGAGGTGGTAATACTGATCGAGACAAGAAAAGTAAGTCCAATAAACAAAGGTCCTTAAACGCATACTTTCCGAGATAAACACATGTTATGGGAAGGGCTGCGCGACGACCCTTGGTTGCGGATCGTTGCAATGGCGCTACATCAAACGTGTCGACAGCCTTTAGATTTGTGTGTTTTTTGTGTAAACGACATCTGACTGGTTTCTTTTAGTGCTCATGTGGGTAACTTCACAGTTTTCATTATTTAGAGTCAATTGCCGTTTTTTGCACCATACAGATACCTTGTCTACGTCATTTTGCGATTGGTTTATGAACATCTGACGACTTTAAGATGGTAAATGATAGCATCAATAGCAAAAAATACAAGAGGGTTGCTCGGATTGTCTCCTATGTCGTCCATATGATCAGGAACAGTAGAAGGCAAGGTTGAAAAATGTATTGCTTGGGAGGAGATGTGCAAAATATTTGCACCGCAACTGCGAAAATTCAATACTTTCGTTAACGTCTGTAATTCCTTTTCAACAAAAAACCGAAAAGCAATATATTCTCCTCAGACACCTTCCGTAACTTGCTCGGCAAGCACACAGACAGTTCTCGCCACTCAGTTTCAGCTGCGCGGTTCAGTCGCGTGCTCGGCGATTCAACCGCGCAACTCAACCGCACGAATAATCGCGCGTTGTAGAGACTGAACCACGCTGTTACCACGATGAAGTCGCCGCTGTGAAAGCAGCCTAAGGCAGTTTCCTGCGACTCTGGAAGTTCCAACTCGTCGTTGTCAGCAGATACAGCTTGGCTAATGAACACACGTGATTCTTGGCTCTTGAATGACGCGTGTTCGCGAGTTGTGCGCAGTCTGCTCTTGCATTATCGTCGTCAAAGCCGACCCTGTCGCCGAGATCTTAGGAGTGAAAAATAGGCTGGAACATCCTGTTCCGGTAATGTACAGCGCCAAATCAGCCTCGAATGCGAGGAGAGTTGTCCGAAAACCGTGTATGATATGGGCCTAAAACATGACTCTCACACTTTCTTGCTGAAACCCGGCGACTGCGTACTTGAATGTGCAGGCGACTTCGTACCAAAGCACGTTTCTTCTACCAACAGTATCATGCGTCTGACTATTTTGCACTCGATGTAGAGGAACTGACACCGTTGATTCACGTTCCATTCTAGATGTTCCCTTACCCACCTCTTATGCTTCCACAGTTTTCATAGTGGACGCCTTAGGCCAAACTGATCGTGGGGAGACATTGCGTACAGTCCGGGTCGACACAGCCATCCGGTACGTGACAGATCTTCAGTGTATTGTCTCACTGTCGTGGATGATTGTCCGAATTATGTCGCTGTAGTGTAAGCCAATTCAGCGGCCGGTTTCAAGGGCTGAGAACCCATCTTACCGTGAGCTATCACTGCATGCACGGTCTGAACTTTAAGTGAATCTTCGAGGTATGTTGGTAGATTCTACAGTGTACCCGATCCTCACCGCCCTGTTCACGATCGGAAACACAGGGCGCTCAGCCGCTCAAGAATGCAGGTTTACTTTCATTGTGAAAACGTCCATTCGCTTCTCAGTCTAACTTTGTTGTGTGACAAAATACCACCAGATATGAATCGCTAATAGCTACGAGACTTACAAGGCGTATACTGTTGAGCCCACAATGGTCTGTACGTGTGTTCGTAGTATTTGTTTTGCCTATGACGTCATCGTACCAGTGTAGACGGTTTACAGCAAAATTCTTCACCATATTGTGATTGCGAATACAACAAACTTTCTTGAGACGGAAAAGCTTCTGCCAACAAATCAGCATGGATTTAGAAAGAATCGCTCGTGCGAAACTCAGCTTGACATTTCCTCACATAATATCGTGCAAACCATGGGTGAAGGGCAACAGGGAGATTCCATAGTCTTAGATTTCCGGAAAGCGTTTCACACAGTGCCGCATTGCCGACTGTTAATGAAGGTCCGAAGATACAGATTACGTCCCCAGATATGTGAATCCTTCTAAGACTTCTTAAGGAAAAGAACCCATTGCGTTGTCCTGGACATCGAATGTTGATAAAAGACAAGGGTATCGGCAGGAGTAACCCAGAGAAGTGTGACAGAACCGCTTCTATTCTCTGTGTACATAATGATCTGACGGACAGAATGAACAGCGGCTGTTAGTTGATGATGTCGTGCTGTACGGTAAGGTGTCGACGTTGAGTGGCTGTAGGAGGGCGCAGGATAAATCAGACAAAATTTGTAGTTAGAGTGATGACTGGCAGTTCCTCTAAATGTAGAAAAACGTAAGTTAATGCAGATGAGCAGGAAAAACAATCCCTTAAGGTCTGAATACGGTCTTAGTATAGTGCTTATTGACACAGCCCCGTCGTTGAAATATCTGGGTGTAACGCTGCAAAGCGATATGAAATGGAAGGAGCGTGTAAGGATTGTAGTAGGGAAGGCGAATGGTCGACTTCAATTTATTGGAAGAATTTTACGAAAGTGTGGGTCGCCTGTAGAGGACACTATGCGACTCATTCTTGAGTACTGCTCGCGAGTTTGGGATATGCACCAGGTCTAGATTAACTGAAGACATCGAAGCAGTTCAGAGTCGGGCTGGAGATTTGTTACTAGTAAGATCGATCAACACGCAAATATTACCGAGATACTTCGCGAAATCAAATGAGAAGCTATGGAGGCAAGATGACGTTCTTTTCGTGAAACTCTATTGAGAAAATTTTGGAGTGCCGACATTTGCTGACTGCAGAACGATTCGACTGCCACCTACGTATATTTCGCATAAGGACAACGAAGATTTAAAAAAGAAGAAAATAGGGTTCGTACTGAGGCACATAGACAGCCGTGTATGCCTCGCTTCATTTCCGAGTGGAACTGGAAAAGAAATGACTAGCAGGGGTACCACGTACCCTCCGCCACGCACCATATGGTGGCTTGCGAAGTATTCACCGGAATATAAATGAAAATCGGTATTAAATTGAAAACTACAAAGTAATGAAAGATGTCGTCTCATATGACTCGCCGGCCGCTGTGACCGAGCGGTTCTAGGCGCTTCAGTCTGGAACTGCGCGACCGCTACGGTCACAGGTTCGAATCCTGCCTCGAGCATGGATGTGTGTGATATCCTTAGGTTAGTTAGGTTTAAGTAGTTCTAAGTTCTAGGGGACTGATGACCTCAGATGTTAAGTCCCATAGTGCTCAGAGCCATTTGAACCATCATATGACTCGTAAATATGCTCAGACTGAAGAAAACGCGTCACAGGAAAGCTCTGGTTGAAAAGAATCCAGAAAGACTGATAGAAAACACGTCACAGGAAAGCTCTGGTCGAAAAGAATCCAGAAAGCCTAAAAATTAAGGTGCCGAGCGAATTCGAGAACGAACTAAGGCAGAATGGAAGAAGAAATGCAAAAACAACGCAAAGAGACTACGCTGCTGGCCCGTCGGGCTTACCGCGGGCAGCAACATCCTACACTTACTTATCTATTATGTAACCATTACACTACACTGTGTAACCAATGTATAATAGAAATTGATAATTAAATTACATATTATTACGAAACACTTGTTATGATTTCATCCCGGCATTTGACCAAAAATTTACGACGTGGAGCCGAACTGCGAACACAGAAATTTCTTATCTATATTACACAGCGCCTTCCTGCGAGCGAAAGTTTATTATGCCAGAGGTTTGTGATTTTTTTCAGAAGAAGAGATAAAAAACAAACTAAATAATTCACGAGTGTGGTTCAAATCTCCTTTTGAGCAGTTAATTACCGAAGGCGGACTCAGTCGGTGTTTCGAGGCTGCGAATTATCACTAAATGCTGCGCGGCGCGGCAGCAATTATAGTGTGACCCACAAAGACCTTGTCACAGGTTGCAGCTTTACAGCACAAGGAACTCCTCCAGCGCACCCAATGCACTCCTCACACATAATTAGTTTGCATACCTGTAGCTTTAAGAGGATTAGTAAATTATGGGTCACCGCATAAACTGTACGTATTACTTTTTCTTATGAATAATGTCGTCTAGATCGCTTAATGTAATTTCATTCATTACGATGTTTCAGCAACTGTTGTCATCATGATCGTACGTCTTCCATAGAATGTAAAGCTTAACATGAACTGGAATCGAACGTAGCATTATTGAATTTGAATTAAGATGCTTCATGCTTAGCTACCGCTTTGATTATTATTAACAACACTATACGAGGTGTCCGAACACTGCTGCCTCCCCCCCCCCCCCCCCCAACACATATGAGCGACACAGATCGCTGGTAATATCGCGATTTAGTGTGCAGTTTCAGCCAATATTTCGAACGGCACTGTGCCGTGTGTTTCTGCTATGAAAAATGAAATGCTATGTTTAGCGGCAGTGCTAATTGATCTCTCTGCACGTCGTCTAATATTCTAAAAGAATAAAATAATAATAATAAGTAGAACTGCCATTTTTGCAGCACTTTTTCTGGGAACTGTAGAATATGTTACAGAACACATTGACTACCTGATGATTACAGCATTGTCTCTAGAAACGCATTGTTGAGTCTTGCGTGGGACAGAAGAAACGGTTAAATGCTACCAGTTATTAGTGTTCATTACATTTTTCATTGACGCCAAGTGGGCTGTGTACATCTATCGATTCTGCATGCTTTTTAAAATCTACATTTCCTTTTTTCTTTAATTAGTCTTGTAATTTAACTAGAAATATCTACATAGTGGTTTCGCAATTTCGATGTGACTATAGAAATGCTACCAACAGCAGCACTCTGGTTTCCATAACTCGTGTTGTAAGTTTTGTGACGGAGAGTTAGAATATATCAAATGACAGGGGACCTCTGTATGGCTGTTGAATAGGTATGCCCTAAACATTCAACTCTTAATATTACATTCTTAATATTACCCCGTCTAGTTGCTAATATTCACCAGCAGGAGCCCAGTAAATTGTGACTTCCCACGAATTTCTACTTTTACAAAACAAGCTTCAAAATGCTGCTCACTGCAAAATCGAAGGGTATCAATGTTTTTAGATATTTATCCCTTCTTAATAATGGCTACAACTCCGCTTTATCTTAACTTTTGAGTGAGGTTCATGTTCCTTCTGTAACCGTATATTCTATCGTAAAGTTCTAACGCCACTGCACATAGCAAAATGAAATAAAATTATTAAAAGTCAACTTCGAATAACAACTAGAAAAACGAGTCGGAACCAGACAACCGTATTATGAAAGACTGGCTATCTGTCGCTTGGGATTCATCAGATTGCCTGGCAATTTCTAACGATCAGAGATCGAACACTGCGATTTGCCAATACACGAGCGAGCTGGGTGCAGATCATGTGACATGATGTTGATCTGTGTGATCTGTCGCCCTTCCCTGGACGCCTTAGGTTCAAAATATTACAGATGATAGAGGACCCCCAACTAATTGTTTTGAGATCTTGAACCTGGTTCAAAAATGGCTCTGAGCACTATGGGACTTAACTTCTGAGGCCATCAATCCCCTAGGACTTAGAACTACTTAAACCTAACTAACCTAAGGACATCACACACATCCATGCCCGAGGCAGGATTCGAACCTGCGGCCGTAGCGGTCGCGCGGTTCCAGACTGAAGCGCCTAGAACCGCTCGGCCACACCGGTCGGCTTGAACCTGGTGATATGGATTAGCTGTAACAGCCTGACAGATCACGTGGACATTGCTGTTGAACGTGTTCATTTCAGGCACATGTCGCAAAATTTCTGTGCACTCACCTGGCGGCGTATAATAATTGTGTCCCTCTCGCAGAAGAATTCGCACTGTTTGTTGAAGGTACACATCGTGACTCTAATGAGGACGTAGGATTCTCTAAATCCCCTGAACCATACTAAATTTTTCAGGTACTCGGCAATGCTTTTATTGCAATGGTGTAATGTGTGCCACTACGTTTTGTTAAATACACTGGTATGCTTAAACACAATCCATTTTGAATAAGAACGCACTGTCGCACTGAGTTTATATCTGTCTCAGAGCACATTCTTGCCCAGAGCGACTTTATCGTGAGAACTGACGCCAAAAATTTATTTTCAAGCTATTTTGGAATACCTGTTCTCGACTGTTGGCCGATAAGAGGGCAGGAAATGTAACTTTCCTTAACAAGGGCGTCCTGCGGGCAGCCAATGCGAGGCGACAAATGGTTGTTCACGTGATCACACAAGAACTTAGCGCGGGATCATATGTGGTAGTTGGGTTTAAGCTATACTGCGCCTCATGACATTTTCCACACGGAACAATTTGTCGTAAATATCTCACTGTAATCAGCAAAACTTAACAAAATACATGTTCATAGGTCATGTTGTCAACCTAGAAGAAGCGTTTGGCATTGCAAAATAGTAGCAATGTTCGAAATTCTCAAAAAAAGCGTAAGGTATAACTAACTCTGGGTAATATACATTGAAGCGCCAAAGAAACTGGTACAGGCATACGTGTTCAAATACAGAGGTATGTAAACAGGCAGAATACGGCGCTACGGTCGGCAACGCCTATACAAGACAAGTGTCTGACACAATTGTTAGATCGGTTATTGCTGCTACAATGTCAGGTTATCAAGAGTTAAGTGAGTCTGAACGTGGTGTTATAGTCAGCGTACGAGCGATGGGACACAGCATCTCCGAGGTAGCGATGAAGTGGGCATTTTCCCGTACGACTATTTCACGAGTGTACTGTGAATATCAGGAATCCTGTAAAACACCAAGTCTCCGACATCGCTGCATCCGGAAAAAGATCTTGCAAGTAAGTGACCAACGACGACTGAAGAGAATCGTTCAACGTGGCAGAAATGCAACCCTTCCGCAAACTGCTGCAGATTTTAGTGCTGGGCCACCAAGTTCAAATGGTTCAAATGGCTCGGAGCACTATGGGACTTACATCTGTGGTCATCAATCCCCTAGAACTTAGAACTACTTAAAACTAACTAACCTAAGGACATCACACACATCCATGCCCGAAGCAGGATTCGAACCTGCGACCGTAGCGATCGCGCGGTTCCAGACTGTAGCACCTAGAACCGCGGCCACCAAATGTCAGCTTGCAAACCATTCAACGAAACATCATCAATATGGGCTTTCGGTGCCGAAGGCCCACTCTTGTACCATTGATGATTGCATGACACAAAGCTTTACGCCTTGCCGGGGCCCGTCAACACCTACATTGGACTGTTGATGACAGGAAACATGTTTCCTGATCGGACGAGTCTCGTTTCAGATTGTATCTAGCGGATGGACGTGTACAGGTATGGAGATAGCCTCATGAATCCATAGACTCTGCATGTCAGCAAGGCACTGTCAGTCTTGTGGAGGCTCTGTAAGGTGTGGGGCGTGTGCAGTTTGAGTAGTGGGGGACTCCTGATACGTCTGGATACGCCATTCATGTCCATTGTGCATTCCGATGGACTTGGACAATTCCAGCAGGACAATGCGACACTCCACACGTCCACTCTTTTGAGTTTAAACACTTCCGCTGGCCAACAAACTCCCCAGATATGAACATTGTTGAGCATATCTGTGATGCCTTGTAACGTGCTGTTCAGAAGAGATCTCCACCCCGTCGTACTTTTACGGATTTATGGACAGCCCTGCAGTATTCGTGGTATCAGTTCCCTCCAGCACTACCTCAGACATTACTCGAGTTTATGCCACGTCGTGTTGTGGCAGTTTCGAGCGAGGACCCTACACGGTATTGGGCAGGTGTACCAGTTTCTTTGTCTCTTCAGTGTACAATGTGGTGGAGTCCAAAGCACGAGGTCCAATGGCAAACTTGGTATCGCACGACAAAACGACAAGTAAGGACAGTCGCTGCCTGACGCAGCAACGAATGAGAGCTGTCGGTGTAGACACGCTCTCAAGAGGTTCGATACGGCACCGCTGCTGGAAGAGTACTTACGTAGTATTAAAAGTCAGAACAGCATCGAAGTTTATAGTCAACTGCATCTTTGGAGATTCATTCTGTAATGGTATCAAATGACGAAAGTCATAGCGTTCATCCGCAGTAACAAATACATAAATATTCCTATGGACATGAATTATTTCCAAGTTAAGCATTTCAGACTGTTCAAGTTTTAATAAACTTATTTAATATTTTGTGTGTGTTGTAGAATCTGTGCAGAAGTAAATCTAGGTTTGCTAGAATCCACTAGAGTGCCGTTGCGAATGTCTCAAGTGTTTTTTTGTCCGCCATTACAAACAATATGTATTAGACCCCAAGGCGGAACAATAAGAATGGATGTTCAGGAACGAAGTGATCGGATTAAAAAGCGTGTCTTTCACCCCTACACACAATAAATCGTAGAAGCAATGTCGGAAATGAAGTAAATGTTCAGGACTGTGATTAAAATTCAGGGTAAGATTCACTGGCGACATTGCTATCTTCCGTTGGAACGAGAAGAACTATAGGACTTGTTGAATGGAATGAAGTCTAGTGAGCACAGAATGGAAGCTGACAGTATACCGAAGAAAGGGGAAAGTAATGAAGATTGGAAGAAATTAGATTAACAATAAACCTAACATCAAAATTGGTGACCACGATATGAACGAATTCTGTTCCCCTTGAAGCAGAATAACACAGATAGGGTGAGTCAAGAAGAGGGTAAAAAGCATTAGTACAGGTGAAGACGGGGTTCTTAGCCAAATGAAGTCTGCCAGCGTCAAACATGGCCCTTAATGTACAGAAAAAGTTTTTTGAGAACGTTAAGTTTGGACCAGAACGTTGTGTAGAGGTGAACCATGGACTGTGGGAACACCGGAGAAGACGAGAATCGAAACGTCTGAGATGTTGTGCTACTGAAAGACATAGAAAATTTGGTGGAATAGAAATGAGTAGTTCTCCGCAGGATCAACAAGGAAAGGAACATATTATGAAGAATTCTGACAAGAATAAGAGACAGGATGATAGGATATGTGTTAATACATTAGGGAATAACTTGCATAGTAAAATAGGTATCTGTAGACGGTAAAGATTTCAGGAGAAGACAAAAACTGGAATATATCCAAAAATAATGGAGAACGTTGGCAGCGAGTTCTGCTCTGAGCAGAAGAGTTTGGCACAGAAGAGAAAATCGTGACAGGCAGCATCAGTCCAGCCAGAAATCTGAGGTCCCCACAAAAAAGCTTTAATTTCATGCTACCAGCTATGCTGATAATGTGGCATAGGTTGGTTTGTGTACCGAATGTGTAACTATCCTTCAGCTACTGACACTGTCGTCAGCATCCACTGACTAATAATTGCGCCTCAGGGCTACGTACATGTAAAGTATCAGTCTAGCAATGTATTACATTACCGAAATCATTATTGTGTAACAGTCATCAAACCCTCTGTGGTTGCCGCTCGTAGTTACAGTATCCCGTCTGTCCCGAGTCCAGGCGCTCGTGATTTTTGCAACACATTCGATCCTGCTACACGATACTGTATCGCTATCGGTGAAGGGAAAATTAATGGCCAACTCGGATCAAGCTTTCCACTGTTGCATTATTGAAACGGTTTATGGTACCGGTAGCCAACGGCCTTGCCGAACTGGTAACGCAGGTTCCGAAGTTCAGTGCTGTCGGGCTGGGCTAGCACTTGGATGAGTACCATCCGGTCTGCCGAGCGCTGTTGGCAAGCGGGGTGCACTCAGCCCTTGTGAGGCAAACTGAGGAGCTACTTGACTGAAAAGTAGCAGCTCCGGCCTCGTAAACTGACATACGGGCGGGAGAGCGGTGAGTTTACGGGCTGAGGATGACACAGCGGCCGGTCGGTACCGTAGGGTTTTCATGGCCTGTTTGGGTGGAGTTTTTTTGTTTATGCTACCGGTCGACAACGTCGCATTCACCGGCGATACTGGGTTAAAAGAATTAAGATTTTACTGGTGACTGCAGTGTTGGCAATCCTTTTGCACGTAAAGAAATTAAAAATTATACAACTGTGCTGCCGGCCGCTGTGGCCGAGCGGTTCTAGGCGCTTCAGTCTGGAACCGCGTGACCGCTACGGTCGCAGGTTCGAATCCTGCCTCGGGCCTAGATGTGTGTGATGTTCTTAGGTTAGTTAGGTTTAAGCAGTTATAAGTTCTAGGGGGCTGATGACCTCAGATGTTAAGTCCCATAGTGCTCTGAGCCATTGAGCCATTTGAACCACAACTGTGCTGTATCATACACCACCGACAATCGCCGTTTAATCTCCAGCTGGCAGTTTGTGACGTCTTCAGTGTCCCAGTAAAGTAACTTTTTGCGATACAGGCTGCAGACACGTACGTATAGTCATACGAAAATCCATTTCAATTGAACGAAAACCGATACGTCACATTCCCACTTTGATAAATCTGTCTTCGAGCAATACCTGTACAGTTAACTATTACTTGTCAGACCCACCAACACAAACCCAGTTCGGGTTAAATAACTGTAGAGTCAACTACTAATGTGCCAGTCCTGTAGCGAAGCTCCTGCTTTAAAATCACGCTCTCCTGAAGTTAAAGTCCGCCTGGGGAACTCGATACTGCCTTAGAAACAATGCGTCCAGGACCCTTTGACCCTGCAAAAGTGTCTGACATTAAAGCTACGTTAGCACACAGTTCTGGAGATTTTGTTGAACTGTTAAGCCGCATAGCCAACTAGGCATTGGCTGCAGAGTGATAAGCTTGTTTCTTATACACGAGCATTCTCATTCGCTCAGCTCCTTTTACAGCTAATGACAACTTTCTCTTCGATTAGGAAGTCTTGCGGAAACTACTGATAACCAAATTTGGCAAGTTCACGACCAGTCACGGTAACCCTTTGAATAATCCGTACAGTGAAAGCATCCACGAATGCCACATTACGCTCAGATTTGTGGGAAATGTCCTCATCCCTCTAAGGCTGTCAGTGAAGGGGTTACCTAGCCCTCATGCTTGTCGGGAAGTCTTCTAAGAATTCCATTGGCTGTTCGTCTCGATGCTCACGGGGGTCAGTCGCTTCGTTCTTAAAAAGTAGGTAAATTCTCTCTTCTGACTAAAATCCGAATTTAGCTCTTACTTCTCCGACAACCGGTCCCTAGTGGACTGCAATGGAGTCGTTAGAATTGTCTTACCTAACTGAAACGTAAGTCAGTAATTTGTCAGTTAGTAATATACAATACTACTTTTTTATTTACGCCAGGGCAATTTCATTACATTTAACAAACACGAATCGATTTCTTTTCTTCTGCTCTTCAAATGTGTCATCAATGGTGACGTCGTATTTCTGTAATCTAGCGTGCGATTTAGTTTACCGCGTATCATGCAACTATTTTAGTCACTTAGTTACTACAGTATACCGTTCAGAGCTGTTCGGTCATTCTAAGACCTATAATCTGATATCATTTAAAAGATGCATCTAAAAGGTTCGGTGAATGGAATATTATGAGGGAAAATACATAAGTTATAGTATTTTAGAAAGTATACACAAAAATTTTTCTTATGGTTTTGTTTTATGTGACATGGAAGTATTAAGAAAAGTTTCATATCTTTGTAAAAACCTGTAACAACTTTATTTCAATTATGTAAATGTAAATAACAGAAAATCATATTAATGGCATTACTCCAGTAATTATAAAATTACGTGTGTTTACATTACATTAACCTCACCAGAATAGAACAGCAGTCCACGTATCCAAAACATCACGTTTAAAAGTATCATAGTACAGCACAACGCGTTTAAAAGTGGAATTTATTTCGTGACACACATCCTGAGGAAAATAAATAAAACTAGTGACAGTCGGGCGCAAATGTTATTTTATAACAAAGAAAACCATTGTAGTTATAGCAACGCCGCCTTTGACAAAACAACATACATGAAGGTATTAGACGAACGGAATTGTAACACAATCTTAGGTAACAACTCTCGGTACTCGGGTCTAACAGCTCTTGAATTATGTGGCAGCTTCTTGATAACATCTGAATATGAGCTCTAATGACGAATGTGATACGCTAATAAATTTTAATTTTTGTTAAAACTCTTGTAATGTGTAAGCTTTCTATAAAAAATATAATTTGTATGTGAGCAAAGTGAATATGTTGATTCCAGCAACTATCTCCTCATGCAACATGTACGTTAGGTCTCTTAGTCAATTGCTGAGCAAAGCTGGCTGTTAGTTGGTCCTATGTGAACAGTGTCGTGAAATAAAATTCATGAAATGCAAAATTTCAAATAAAGAAACTGAATCTAATTAAATGCCAAAAGAAACTAATTACGTGCTCAGTGAAAATTATATAACTGAAATTCAGTAGCGAAGTACATTAGGAACGTTGCGTGACATGAAGTGCAAAGTTTGACATGGGGCCAGCCGGTGTGACCGAGCGGTTCTAGGCGCTTCAGTGTGGAACCGCGCGACCACTACGGTCGCAGGTTGGAGGTTGGAATCCTGCCTCGGGCATGAATGTGTGTGATGTCCTTAGGTGAGTTAGGTTTAAGTAGTTCTAAGTTCTAGGGGACTGATGACCTCAGATGTTAAGTCCCATAGTGCTCAGAGCCATTTGAACCATTTGTTTGACATGGAATAGCGACAGAAATAAATTACTGTTCTACTCAGATGAAAATAAATGTTCGATATTAACAGTACTGTTGACTGGTTCAAATGACTCTGAGCACTTAAACATAACTACCTACGGACATCACACACATCCATGCCCGAAGCAGCATTCGCACCTGCGACCAGAGCAGGTCGCGCGGTTTCGGACTGAAGCGCCTAGAACCGCTCGGTCACACCGGCCGGCTACTGTTGACTGAAAAATAATCTGCATGCTAGCACGACGCCTACTACACACTGTTTGCTCAGGAATGTAAGATGAGATCTGCCCTGAAATAAAAGTGACTCACCTCTTGCTCAGCATGCTGTTTTGTGTCTGTTGTAGTGACGTTCTCACAAGCAAATACGAGTACAAACCAGCAGATGCGGCAGCTAAAGGAAAATAAACTTCTCACTACTAATGTATTTATTTTTGCTGGTCAGAACCAGTCTGCGACTTTGTGTGGCGTAAGGTGCAATGCACACACGATAAAATGTTCTAAACTTTTCTATAAATCACGGACGTGGGTTTTACGTTAAAGTAAATCGTTTTTGAGAAATCGTACTCTGATTATTTACAAAAGAACTACACAACATAAGAAGACTAACACTTACAAAATTCTCTCATTACAAAGAAACTACAAACATTTCAGTTAGTTGAGTTATTCGTGACATAATTAAAAACAAAGACATCAGATTAAACCTAGACCTGAAAGTTATTAGTTTACTGAGGGACAACGATTCCCTTCAAAATTCCTCTAAAATCTTCTCCATCAATATAACGAACAAGAAAGTATTATAGATGAGTTTTCATCATAATACAGTATTCCAGATAGCTTCTCCCAGATTACACACACACACACACACACACACACACACACACACACACACACACAAATAGATGTCATTCTCTGAAAAACGCAACAGCTCGCTACAAAGCCTCAAACAATAATGGCCCATCGCTGGCCAACTGACTGACTAGCACGTCAACCACAGCTAAAACAGAGTCAAAGATCTTATTCGCTACTCAGGCAGCGAGCTCATTCAACATTGTCCCAGTTCTGTAAAGGCGAATTATTTACAATAATAGAAGCAGAAAGCCTAATTTACAAAGATCTACCCAAGAAAATCTTTCTAGCAATCTCCAGCGGCTTCTAAAAAGTTGTCAAACAGGCTTTGAACGGTAATTAAATCGTTTTCTTTGTATTTTCTGTTTACTGCTCATCGAACGTTTTACAGGTAGGAACACTTTGTACGTCCTTTTGTATTTAACTCCCGTTGAATTTTACTTACTGGGTCAGGAATCTGATCTCAGTTCCATTAATTAATTAATTAATTAATGTTCTTCAGATCAGAGAACTTTGTTCTTACACTGTTTCCTCATCTTTCTCTTTAAATACACAGTTCAACATACAAATGATGCTTACCTCAAAACTGTCATAAACTGATTGTTTGTCAGTCTGCCACAGTCACAAGATTAAGGTGCGTTGCTATTTACCTCCATCTGCCTTCAGTCTTTTCTTTAATAACTGCTGCTATCTTTCTTCCCCACTAAATATTTATAATAAAAAATTTGATTTTTTGGTCTCTGATCGCGTTCAGCGTACTTCATAATACTGAAGTCAGCGCTGTGTGTGGTAAGTATAAGTATAATATGTCAAGGACACATCTTGACAACCCTTGGGAAGTATACGGGCCCCTTATTGCTCACAGTGAAATGACGTGGCTACGAATACTAATTACCCGTTCATTTTGAAATTGCATTGTTCGCTCAATCTTAATTAATTTATTCAGCTGTCAATAGGTATTTGAAAGGCTTGTTATTAGCGTACGAAGACGTTTCATTGCCGTTAATATATCATCTCCCTTCGAGCGATTCTCATTACAGAGCACGGTGTAGGTTACTTGCTGCCAATGTTAGATATTCCCTCTCTGTATGAAACATTTCAGTGTTCCCCCGCTTTCAACCTAATCTACTACGCTGTTCTTATGATGCATACGCGAGGTAGACGATGGAGCCAGAAGTGTTACAGCCTATCTGAAAGACTGATTCTCTATGTTTTCCTAATAGTTTCCAGAGAAAGAAATTACCTTTCTTCAAATATTCAAGAAAAAGCGTACAAGACACTAAAGATCACGCTAAGGCCTGATGTCATATGTACACATATCAAAGAAAGTTTTGTATCACCTCGGTTCCGAGAGTTCCGGAACCTGTACAGGAAATTGGAATAGAAATCAACATAAATATCATTTCCACCCTTTTTATTGCTCATGAAAACCACACATGGCATGTTGTACCTCCACACAGCGAGACCTTCAGAGGTGGTCGTCCAGATTGCTGTACACGCCGGTACCTCTAATACCCAGTAGCACGTCCTCTTGCATTTATGCATGCCTGTATCCGTCGTGGCATAGTATCCACAACTTCATCAAGGCAATGTTGGTCCAGATTCTCCCACACCTCAACGGCGATTCGGCGTAGATCTTGGTCCAGACCATCCCACTCCTCAACGGTGATTCGTCGTAGATCCCTCAGAGTGTTTGGTGGATCACGTCGTCCATAAACAGCTCTTTTCAACCCATCCTAGGCATTTTAGATAGGGTTCATGTCTGGAGAACATGCTGACCACTCTAGTCGAGCGATGTCGGTATCCTGAAGGAAGTCATTCACAAGACGTGTACGAAGGGGGCGCGAATTGTCGTCGATGAAGACGAATGCCTCGCCGATATGCTGCCAATGTGGTTGCACTATCGGTAGGAGGCTGGCATTCACGTATCGTACAGCCGTTACGGCGCCTTCCGTGACTACCAGCGGCGTACGTCGGCCCCACATAATGCCACCCCAGAACAGCAGGGAATCTCCACCTTGCTGCACTCGCTGAACAGTGTTTCTAAGGCTATCAGCCTGACCGGTTTGCCTGCAAACACGTCTCCGACGATTGTTTGGTTGAGGCATATGCGACACTCATCGGTGAAGAGAACTTGATGCCAATCCTGAGTGGTCCATTCGCCATGTTGTTGGGCCAATCTGTACCGCGCTGCATGGTGTCGTGGTTGCAAAGATGGACCTCGCCATGGACGCCGGGAGTGAAGCTGAGCATCATGCAGCCTATTGCGCACAGTTTGAGTCTTAACATGACATCCTGTGACTGCACGAAAAGCGTTATTCAACATGGGGACGTTGCTGTCAGGATTCCTCCGAGCCATAATCCGAAGGTAGCGGTCATCCACTGCAGTAGAAGCCCTTGGGCGGCCTGAGCGAGGCATGCCATCGACAGTTCCTGTCTCTCTGTATCTCCTCCATGTCCGAACAACACCGCTTTGGTTCACTCCGAGACGCCTGGACACTTCGCTTGTTGAGAGCCCTTCTTGGCACAAAGTAACAATGTGGAAGGGATCGAACCGCGGTATTGACCGTCTAGACATGACTGAACTACGGGTAACTCGAGTCGTGTACCTCCTTCCTGATGGAATGACTGGAACTGATCGGATGTCGGATCCCCCTCCTTCTAATATGCGCTGCTCATGCATGGTTGTTTACATCTTTGGGCGGGTTTAGTGACATCTCTGAAGAGTCAAAGGGACTGTGTCTGTGATACAATATCCACAGTCAACGTCTAACTTCAGGAGATCTGGGAACCGGAGTGATGCAAAACTTTTTTTGATGTGTGTAGTATTAGTTGTTCAGAGAAGCACGCTGCTACGTTCCTAAAAGATTACAGTAGACATAGGACAGTATTGTCAGCGAAGAATCTATGTATTTAACAACATTAGCGGTCCTAATGTGACATCCCGAGCACACCTGATAATTTCATTAATATAAAACGTTAGCTGTCCAGTGTAAGTGTACAACATATTGGGCTTTCACATTAGGAAATTCGTTGATCCATTCGCTTTACTGATTCCGCTTATAATCTGCCTGATTGAATTTTAGTTGTCTGTCGACAGTGTGTCCCAGTGACTACCATGTTCCGTAACTCAAGGAAGATGGAATGTTAACTGTTTACATGTGTCTAAGCAAAGTTGCCATCAAATGGAAAGCTTGTTTGAACGCGACAGGATCATACTGAATGAAGAACACCGTCCCTCTAAAAAGTTTCGAGACCGATTTTATTCTTGGCGTATGAACGACTTAAGAGCAAGCAGAATATACGGTGGCAACTTAAACTAACAACTGCAAACAATATACGGGCATTCGATCAATCATTTGGAAGCAGACAGTGTCAAATAGTGGACGTGTGGCCATAGTGTGGCAACGTTATTGTGTCGCAGATTGCAGTGGAGCAAAATTTTTAAATCAAGTGTTGAAGACATTCTCCAGAAGGATTTAAAGAAAAGTCTCTGCATAGTTTGTCCCGCACACCCTTGACTCTCGAACAAAAACAACAACGCGTGGAGCCCTGCGGCCACTTTGTTAAAATGCAAAACGCGGACAATTCTTTTGTGAAGAAAAATCGTCATGGGTGACTAGACTCTGTGTTATCAGTACGATCCTTCCCCAAAATGACAAAGTGCGCAAATTCGCTTTGACGACGTCCATCGGCATTCAAGCCATGTGACGCCCGAGTTGAATAACATCAGAAAAAAGGACTTTCCTGACAGAGTCACATGCCTTATGGATGTTTTGTGTTGCGTTGTATTCAAGTGCATGGAGAGGGTTGCGGGGAGGGGTGGAGACTATTCAAAAACATTAAAACCAACTTCTTAAGGTTTCTGCATATTTTATTAACTTGGTCTCGAAACATTTTGAGCTGATGGGATATGTCCATGCCTTCCTCCGTCCTTCCAACTTACTTAGCTAACCTGTTGCAGGTGGACCTATAGTTTAACGTGTGCTCCGAAGCACAATGCAATCTGAGGTTTTTTACACGAACAATATCGTTGTCACATGCGAAAGTGATAAAAAAATTCCAGTATAGACTAACGATTGAAACCAAGATCTCTGATTTCTACACTGCATGATAGGAAGTATCCGGACACATATTGGTGGACATGACTCTGGGGAGTGTTCACCCTTCGCTTTTTGACGCGTTGAACTCTGCTTTTTCGACGAGGTTTCTAAATGCCTATAGAGGAACGGCAGACCGTTCTTCCTCAAGAGCTGAAACCAGAGAAGATAGTGATTCCAAGGCTGTGGTGTGGATAGAAGTCGACGTTCTAACTCATGCCAAAGTGTTTCATTCGGTTTAGGTAGGACTCTGGGCAGACCAGTTCCGTCCATTTCATGAGTTCAAAAATGGTTCAAATGGCTCTGAGCACTATGGGACTTAACTTCTGTGGTCATCAGTCCCCTAGAACTTAGAACTACTTAAACCTAATTAACCTAAGGACATCACACACATCCATGCCCGAGGCAGGATTCGAACCTGCGACCGTAGCGGCCCCGCGGTTCCGGACTGCGCGCCTAGAACCACTAGACCACCGCGGCCGGCATTTCATGAGTGTTATTGTCCACAAAACATTGTCTCACAGATGCTGCTTTATGACAGGGTGCATTATGCTCGTATAATAAATCCCGCCGGCCGGGGTGGCCGAACGGTTCTAGGCGCTACAGTCCGGAACCGCGCGACCGCGATGGTCGCAGGTTCGAATCCTGCCTCGGGCATGGATGTGTGTGATGTCCTTAGATTAGTTAGGTTTAAGTAGTTCTAAGTTCTGGGGGACTGATGACCTCAGAAGTTAAGTCCCATAGTGCTCAGAGCCATTTGAACCATTTAATAATTGCCAATGAACTGTTCCCCTATTGCACGCGGTACACAGTGCTTTAAATTTCTTCACATGCTTCCACAGTAGCGTTTTATTAAATGCAGTGAGGGGACCACACTAACTACAGAAAACACCCTCATACCAATTCCTCCGTACTTCTCTGCTGGCATGATGGCAGGTAACATTCTCCAGCTATTCACCAAACCAAAACCCTTCCATCGGATTGCCACAGGTGTAGCGTTATTCATCATTCCAATTCATTCGTTTACAGTCACACTGTCCGTATGTGTCGCTCTTTACACCACCTCAAGCGCCGCTTATCTTTGGCTACACAAATGTGTGCTTATGAGGAGCTGCTCGATCATTGTACCCCATCCATTTTAATTCCCTACGCACAGTCACAATGCTGTCTGGACTGCTGGTTCTTTCTTCGTGTTTCCACTTCACAATTTCATCGCCAACAGACGACCTGGGTAGCTTGAGAACGGTTGAAATGTCCCTGATGGATCTGTTACTCTGGTGACAGCCAATGACTGATCTACGTTTAAAGTCACTGAGCTGTCCTGACCGCCTCATTCTGCTGTTACTGCCTCTGTACCGACAACCCAATAATCCCTGCCTCAAATTCAAATACGTGTGAAATCTTATGGGAATTAACTGCTAAGGTCATCAGTCCCTAAGCTTAAACACTACTTAACCTAAATTATCCTAAGGACAAACACACACACCCATGCCCGAGGGAGGACTCGAACCTCCGCCGGGACCAGCCGCACAGTCCATGACTGCAGCGCCTTTAGACCGCTCGGCTAATCCCGCGTGGCCTCCCTGCCTCCTTTTATACTGGTCCGTCTGCCTCTCTTATCATCTAGTAGTCAATTGCGTATTACATAAGGCTGCCCGGATATCTTTGATCAGATTGTGCACTCCAGTGGTTTCTCGGCCACGGTGCTTCTACGGTTTCCTTCTACATATGCAGCGTCGTGCAAGTAAAATTGACCCAGACAAATGGATTCGATTGGACGTGTATTTGTGGCAGCATCAACAGAGTAGGAAGAGAATTACAGTTACTTCCAGCAGGATGGTGCAACTGCCCATACAGCTGGCCGAAACTTGGGGCACATTTACACAGTCTTAACGCCTGACAGAATTGTTACAAGAGGTTGGTCTTGTCGTGGCTCTCACTGGCCACCCAGGTCACTGATCTGTCAGTGTGCGATTGCTTTGTGTGGGGAGCCCTCAAGTCTAAAGTGTATCGCAACAACCCTCATGGTCTCCAAGAACTATCTTTGAACTCTTTTTCTCCGAGCAACTTTTATTTCCCCACCCCATGCTACATCTATTTCATTACTTTTCAGTTCACACTTATTTGTTTGGCGGACGGTTAACAGAGCCATTTTCAGACAATTTCTTGATCGTTCCAGACTCGATTAGCACTTGGGAAAAATGAACGCCTAAATCTAAAGCTCTGGGTTTATTACGATGGTCGTTTTTCTATGTGTACGTGGGAGTCAACAAAATATTTTGACATTCAGAGAAGAGAGTTGGCAACTGAAATTTCGTGAAAAGGATATCACCGCCACGAAAAATGCCTGTGTTTCAATGATTGCCATCCGAACTCATTTATGATACCTGCTGCATTCTATTCCACAATTACGTTTAATACAGAACTTACTGCACTTCTTTGAACTTTTTGGATGTGCTCCGTCAATCCTGTCTGGTAAGGATTCCACATTGCACAGCAGTACTCCATTATGAGGACGGGTAAGTGTAGTGTGGGAATCTCTTTAGTACATTTGTTGCAACTTCCGTTCTGCCAGTAAAATGAAGTCTTTGGTTCACCTTCGCATAACATTTCCTCTGCGATACTACCAGTTTAAGTTGGTTGTAACTGTAATTCCTAGGCATTCAGGTGAATATACGACCTTTAAATTTATGTTATTGATGTGTAACCGAAATTTAACGTATTTGTTTTAGAACTCATGTGCACGTACTTTATTGTTGAGAGTCATACAACATGTAGACATCAAGTCTGAATCGTTTTGCAATTCTACTGATGACTAAACTAGACAGAAAACGACAGCATTATCTGCATAACAATATAACAGGACTTCTCTCATTTGTATAAATTAAGGACAGGAGAGGGCCTACATCTATTCATGGGAAATCCCAGATATCGCTTCTGTTTTAGTATGTGATTTCCCATAAATTACTACGAATTGCGACTTTCCTGACAGGAAATCACGATTATAGTCTACTCCTTAGGTCTGGTCGTATGTAAAGTACGCTTGCGGAAAGTCTCAATCAACGCCTTCTCTGCGTGATAGCAATGGAAGAACTGATGACAGTGCTGCCAAAGCAGAGTTACTAAGCGCAGCCTTCAGAAATTCTTTCACCAAAGAGAGTGAAGTAAATATTTCAGAATTCGAGCTAAGAACAGCTGCCAACATGAGTAACTTAGAAATTGATATCCTCGGAGTAGTGAAGCAACTAAGGTTCTTTTTCAGAGTATGCTCATGCAGTGGCTACATACTTCACTCATACACAACCGATAGCTCGACGTAAGATCCGTACCCAAAGACTGGAAAGTTGCACAGGTCACTCCAGTGTTGAAGAAAGGTAGTAGAAGCAATCAACTAAATTACAGACCGACGTTATTAACGTCGATATGCAGCAGGATTTTCGAACATATTCTGTGTTCGAACGTCACGAATTACCCCGAAGACAACCGTCTATTGACACCAGTCAATACGGATTTAGATACCATCATTCTTCTGAAACACAATTAGCTCTTTACTCACACGAAGTGTTGAGCGCTATTGACACGGAATTTAAAATTGTTTCCTTATTCCTAGATTTCCATAAGGTTTTTGACACTGTACCATACAAGCGGCTTGTAATGAAATTGCGTGCTTATGGAATATCATCCATCAGTTATGTGACTCGATTCGTGATTTCCTGTCAGGGAGTTCACAGTTCGTAGTAAGCGACGGAAAGCCATCGAGTAAAATGGAAGTGATTTCTGGCCCTAACTACGATAGTGTTTTAGGCTCTCTGCTATTCCTCATCTATGTAAACGATTTAGGAGACAATCTGAGCAACCGTCTTAGGTTCTTTGCAGAAGATGCTGTCGTTTATCGTCTAGAAAAGTCATCAGAAGATCAAAACAAATTGCAAAACGATTTAGAAAAGATATCTGTACGGTGCGAAAATTGTCAATTGACCCTAAATAATGAAAAGTGTGAGGTCATCTACAGAAGTGCTGAAAGGAATCCGTTACATTTCGGTTACACCATAAATCAGTCAACTCTAAAGGACATAAATTCAACTAAATACCTAGGAATTACAATTACGAACACCTTAAGTTGGAAAGAACACACATAAAATGTTGTGGGTAAGGCAAACAAAAGATTGCGATTTATTGGCAGAACACTTAGAAAATGTAACAGACCTACTAAAGAGACTGCCTACACTTCTCTTGTCCGTCTTCTTTTGGAGTAGAGCTGCGCGGTCTGAGATCGTTACCAGGTAGGAGTCCGCAGCTCGTGGTCGTGCGGTAGCGTTCTCGCTTCTCGCTTCCCGCGCCCGGGTTCCCGGCTTCGATTCCCGGCGGGGTCAGGGATTTTCTCTGCCTCGTGATGACTGGGTGTTGTGTGATGTCCTTAGGTTAGTTAGGTTTAAGTAGTTCTATGTCCTAGGGGACTGATGACCGTAAATGTTAAGTCCCATAGTGCTCAGAGCCATTTGAACCATTTGAACCAGATACGATTAACGGAGCATATCGAAAAAGTTCAAAGAAGAGCAGCGCGTTTTGTATTATTGCGAAATAGGGGAGAGAGTGTCACTGACATGATACAGTATTTGGGGTGGACATAACTAAAACAAAGGCGTTTTTCTTTGCGGCGGAATTTTCTCACAAAATTTCAATCGTCAACTTTCTCCTCCGAATTCCGGACATATTGTATATCACCTATGACACTGTTGCTCGTTTAGCACCATCCAGGGGTCAGGGGTCACGTGTAGGGTAATTTAGGTTATACTTACGGACGTGAGCAACGATCGACCCCCCCCCCCCCCCCCCACCGAGCTCACTTAAGGTGGAAACAATCTCTAATGAGGGAGGCTAAGAAAATCTCTGCATCACCCTCTCTACCACTGCATCAGGAATTCTGTCATCCGCCACAGCAACGATTGCGATCAAGAAGATCAGCAAGTGTTAGTGCAGGACAACTCATCGCGGATGGTTTTGATCTAAATGAAAGCTGGAAGCATGAGTGGTCAATAAAAACATTGCGAACAGGAGCCCATCACCTTGATCCGACAAAGAAGCCAAAAGGTTTTGACCTACCGAGGAAGCTCTGGTGCCGCCTCAACAGGTTAAGGACTGAACATGGTTGTTGTAACTACTTCAGGTACAAATGGGGCTGGATCAGTTCACCAATGTGTGAATGTAATCAAGAAGAGCAGACAATTGAACATATAGTCCAACGCTGTCCACTTCATTCATACCCTGGAATTCCCGACGACTTGTTCACTCTCATACCCAGCTTAATTAATTGGTTGAAAAACACGGACTTTAAGGTTTAATCTTGCCTTATATCATATGTATATTGTATAAAATCACTTGTCTTATATCAACTGTATATTGTATAAAATAACCACACGATTAAATAAATAAATCCTCCGAATGCGAAAATATTTTATTGACACCAAACTACAGAGGGAGAAACGATCATCATAATAAAAAGAGGGAAGTCCGAGTTGGCACGGAAAAATATAGGCTGAGAACTTTTAACATTGCAGCACGTCAGCAATCGTGAATAATTTAATGATTGTAAAGAATCCGCCTCGATTGCAAATAGAAACCGGATGTTGACCTCGGTTTCGGCGTGGTTATCCGCGCTGAAACCTAGGTCAACATCCGGTTTCTATTTGCAATCGAGCCGGATTCTTTATAATCATTAAAAATATAGGTATTCGTTTTTTCCGCGCGCTGTTCGAGATTGGAATAATAGATAATTATTGTGAAGGCGGTTCGATGAACCCTCTGTCAGGCACTTCAGTATGATTTGCAGAGTATCCATGTAGATGCAGGTACACAAAAGCCTTGTGGAAATCTAAAAATATTAATCAACCTGAGCTTCCCTGTCGATAGCACTCCAAAATACCATATGTGAGAAGTAAGAGCTGCGTTGTACACGAGTAGTGTTTCGGGAATGCATCCTGATCATCTGAGGCAAGCTTCTTTCTAATCAAAGAATGTAATTATGTTCGAGCTTAGATTGCATTAAATGGTTGAAATGGCTCTGAGCACCATGGGACTTAACTTCTAAGGTCATCTGTCCCCTAGAACTTAGAACTAATTAAACCTAACTAACCTAAGGACATCACACACATCCATGCCCGAGGCAGGATTCGAACCTGCGACCGTAGCAGTCGCGCGGTTCCAGACTGTAGCGCCTAGAACAGTTTGGCCACCCCGGCCGGCCTTAGAATGTATTAGATTGGTTCATAAGTTCGTAGCGTAAGTGTAATAAATACAACAGGTAGATATACAAAAGACTTTAGTCCACAATAATATATTCTCCTGCAGTGTTTACAACAGTCTGCCAACGCTGGGGTAACTTTTCGATTCAGCGACTGTAGAAATCACCTAGTTTTGAGGCTAAGAACTTGTCGAGCCATGTTCGGAGTACATTTTCATCCGGAAAGGAAATTCCTTGCAGGTTGTTCGGTAGACGGTGGAAAATGTGAAAATCTGAGGATGCAAGATCAGGTGAATGAGGTGGATGCGGAATGACTTCGCAACCTAACTCCTGTAAAGTGCTTATTGACAGTCTAGCAGAACGCGAGCGGTCGTTATCGTGGAATAATGTCACTTTACGCAATCTTCCGGGTCGCTGTTCTTGGATTTCATCTGCAAGACGTTTCAGTTGTTGACAATAAATATCAGCAGGTCCACCAGATGTAAATTATTAGCTTTTGTGGGTCTTTTGTACGGGAGTTGCTGGTTTGTTTAGGCTTTTCTTTTCCGTACGTTAGGTTACAAAAAATTATTCAAATGGCTCTGAGAACTATCGGACCAAACATCTGAGGTCATCAGTCCCCTAGAATTTAGAACTACTTAAACCAAACTAAGCTAAGGACATCACACACATCCATGCCCGAGGCAGGATTCGAACCTGCGACCGTAGCGGTCGCGCGGTTCCAGACTGAAGCGCCTAGAACCGCCAGGTTACAGATACCTTTTCTCGTCGCCATTAACTATACAGGATAGGAATGCTCGGCGTTGTTCACGAGCCAACTGACTGCGACAAAGCAGAGATGCACATATGGCGACCCTTTGATTCTTGTAATTTTGGCTTAAAATATGCGGTGCCCATACACCCGATTTCTGAATCTTCCGCTTTGCATGCAAATGTCGCACGATGGTGGAATGATCACAGCAAATCTCATTTTCTAATTCTCGAGTGCGCTGACGTGGATCGTTGTGGATTAATACGTTTTAACGATATTCATCAAACCCTGAAGGTCTTCCTGAACGTGGAGTGTCACTACTGTCAAAAAAGTCCTCCTAAAAACGAGGAAACAATTTTCTTGCCGCGCCCTGTCCAGTGCCATTATGTCAATATAGGGCGCATATGTTTCTGGTTGTCTCGGCTGCTTTCACCCATATACTGAACTCAGACAGAAGAATCTGTCGGTAATGTTCCGATTCCTCCACTTGGCACTCCATTTTGTAGCTTCCACAGCTCCACTCGCTATCTCCAACTGACAAAATCTACATCCATACTCCGCAAGCCACCTGACGGTGTGTGGCGGAGGTTACTTTGAGTACCTCTATCGGTTCTCCCTTCTATACCAGTCTCGTATTGTTCGTGGAAAGAAAGATTGTCGGTATGCCTCTGTGTGGGCTCTAATCTCTCTGATTTTATCCTCATGGTCTCTTCGCAAGATATACGTAGGAGGGAGTAATATACTGCTTGACTCCTCGGTGAAGGTATGTTCTCGAAACTTCAACAAAAGCCCGTACCGAGCTACTGAGCGTCTCTCGTGCAGAGTCTGCCACTGGAGTTTATCTATCATCTCCGTAACGCTTTCGCGATTGCTAAATGATCCTGTAACGAAGCGCGCTGCTCTCCGTTGGATCTTCTCTATCTCTTCTATCAACCCTATCTGGTACGGATGCCACACTGCTGAGCAGTATTCAAGCAGTGGGCGAACAAGCGTACTGTAACCTACTTCCTTTGTTTTCGGATTGCATTTCCTTAGGATTCTTCCAATGAATCTCAGTCTGGCATCTGCTTTACCGACGATCAGCTTTATATGATCATTCCATTTTAAATCACTCCTAATGCCTATTTCCAGATAATTTATGGAATTAACTGCTTCCAGCTGCTGACCTGCTATATTGTAGCTAAATGATAAAGTATCTTTCTTTCTATGTACTCGGAGCACATTACACGTGTCTACATTGAGATTCAATTGCCATTCCCTGCACCATGCGGGAATTCGTTGTAGATCCTCCTGCATTTCAGTACAATTTTCCATTGTTACAACCTCTCGATATACCACAGCATCATCCGCAAAAAGCCTCAGTGAACATCTGTTTTTATCCACAAAGTCATTTATGTATATTGTGAATAGCAACGGTCCTACGACACTTCCCTGCGGCACTCCTGAAATCACTATTACCTCGGAAGACTTCTCTCCATTGAGAATGACATGCTGTGTTCTGTTATCTAGGAACTCTTCAATCCAATCTCACAATTGGTCTGATAGTCCATATCCTCTTACTTTATTCATTAAATGACTGTGGGGAACTGTATCGAACGCTTGCGGAAGTCAAGAAACACGGCACCTACCTGGGAACCCGTGTCTATGGCCCTCTGAGTCTCGTGGACGAATAGCGCAAGCTGGGCTTCGCACGATCGTCTTTTTCGAAACCCATGCTGATTCCTACAGAGTCGATTTCTAGTCTCCAGAAAAGTCATTACACTCGAACATAATACGTGTTCCAAATACCTACAACTGATCGACGTTAGAGATATAGGTCTATAGTTCTGCACATGTGTTCGACGTCCCTTCTTGAAAACGGGGATGACCTGTGCTCTTTTCCAATCCTTTGGAACGCTACGCTCTTCTAGAGACCTACGGTACACCGCTGCAAGAAGGGGGGCAAGTTCTTTCGCGTACTCTGTGTAAAATCGAACTGGTATCCCATCAGGTCCAGCGGCCTTTCCTCTTTTGAGCGATTTTAATTGTTTTTCTATCCCTCTGTCATCTATTTCGATATCTACCATTTTGTCATCTGTGCGACAATCTAGAGAAGGAACTACAGTGCAGTATTTCGGCCTTTAGTCTGTCATCCTCTGTTTCAGTACAATTTTGGTCACAGAGTGTCTGGACATTTTGTTTCGATACACCTACCGTTTTGACGTAAGACATAAGACCAAAGCTATTTGTAAACTCAAATAGCAACTGTGAACTACGAATAAAAAATGTCGCTCGATAAACAAACCCATATCAACCGGAATACCAACATGCCAAACAAAAGTGCTACGAGTTTATGCACCAACCTAATGTTACAGAACCTTGCCCTCCGTTGTCACTACCTAATAATAACTGTATCTTATACTTACAGTGGGTGAAGTTTGCAGTTAGTTAACAGTTGCCCTTATGGGAGTGAACGAGTGCACCTGAATTCAAGCTGTGCCATGCTTTCGGCGCCGCTATATGGGTGTCGGGTGCTGTGGCGCCGGAGACAGAAATAGCGCGGTCTTGACGCGGTCCTAAATGCGTCGGCGGACGTCTTTGGCAACTTTCTGCACAGCGCCACAAATAGGGCGCTCCCTTCACGAGGCGCTGCGAGGTCGCATATGGGAAGCGTTGTATGCTCTGCATGGTTCTTATTTCGTACGTATGCATCTGTGTGTGTTTGTAGGCTATATGTATGTGTCTGTGCAAGTACGTGTAAATGCATGCATTTACCAGCATCATAAGATATTAGCTAGAAGATTTTCTGTAAATTTCTTGTGCATTTGCCATTTTTGTTTAAACTGTTGCGTATTCATCTGCGACTGTGGGGCTAACTGACTGTATTGTCCCACGTGGTTTGGTAACTGCTACACTGCTGCCTGTAAAAATCGCGCGATATGGCAGCGGCACGCAACAAATACACTACTGGCCATTAAAATTACTACACCACGAAGATGACGTGCTACAGACCCGAAATTTAACCGACAGGACGAAGATGCTGTGATGTGCAAATGATTAGCTTTTCAAAGCATTCACACAAGGTTGGCGCCGGTGGTGACACCTACAACGTGCTGACATGAGGAAAGTTTCCAAGCGATTTCTCATACACAAACAGCAGTTGACCGGTGTTGCCTGGTGAAACGTTGTTGTGATGCCTCGTGTAAGGAGGAGAAACGCGTACCATCACGTTTCCGACTTTGATAAAGGTCGGATTGAAGCCTATCGCGATTGCGGTTTATCGTATCGCGACATGGCTGCCCGCGTTGGTCGAGATCCAGTGACTGTTAGCAGAATATGGTATCGGTGGGTTCAGGAGGGTAATAAGGAACGCCGTGCTCGATCCCAACGGCCTCGTATCACTAGCAGTCGAGATGACACGCATCTTGTCCGCATGGCTGTAAGGGATTGTGCAGCCACGTCTCGATCCCTGAGTCATCAGATGGGGACGTTTGCAAGACAACAACCATTTGTACGGACAGTTCGACGACCTTTTCAGCAGCATGGACTATCAGCTCGGAGACCATGGCTGTTGTTACCTTTGACACTGCATCACAGACAGGAGCGCCTGCGATGGTGTACTCAACGACGAACCTGGGTGCACGAATGCCAAAACGTCATTTTTTCGGATGAATCCAGGTTCTGTTTACAGCATCATGATGGTCGCATCCGTGTTTGGCGACACCGGGGTGAACGCACATTGGAAGCGTGTATTCGTCATCGCCATACTGGTGTTATCACCCGACGTGATGGTATGGGGTGCCACTGGTTACACGTCTCGGTCACCTCTTGTTCGCATTGACGGCACTTTGAACAGTGTACGTTACATTTCAGATGTGTTACGACCCGTGGCTCTACCCTTCATTCTATCCGTGCGAAACCCTACATTTCAGCAGGATAATGCACGACCGCATGTTGCAGGTCCTGTACGGGCCTTTCTGGATACAGAAAATGTTCAGCTGCTGCCCTGGCCAGCACATTCTCCAGATCTCTCGCCAATTGAAAACGTCTGGTCAATGGTGGCCGCGCAACTGGCTCGTCACAATACGCCAGTCACTACTCTTGATGAACTGTGGTATCGTGTTGAAGCTGCATCGGCAGCTTTACCTGTACACACCATCCAAGCTCTGTTTGACTCAATGCCCAGGCGTATCAAGGCCATTATTATGGCCAGAGGTGGTTGTTCTGGGTACTGATTTCTGAGGATCTATGCACCCAAATTGCGTGAAAATGTAATCACATGTCAGTTCTTCTATAATATATTTGTCCAATAAACACCCGCTTATCATCTGCATTTCTTCTTGGTGTAGCAATTTTAATGGCCAGTAGTGTATGAAACTGGAAGTTGGCATGAGGTGCTCTACGTGGTTGGATACACGAATGAATATCAATGCCGCAAAAATCACCTGTGAATATTTGTTCATAAGAGGATATTTTTGTGCTCCGTGTAACAAGGAGCAGTGTGTATCAGCACATGGAGTGCCTGACATCACTGGACACGGATCACCGTTGTGTATTGCGACACGATCACCTCTGTTCTCATAACTGGTACTGGGTGCTTAAAATTAAAGTGCAGCTACTCACAGAGGTCTAGAGTGGGCTGTAGTTGTCTTATGTGACAGCTAAACTTGGTAGCTACGCTAATGCTTTGATGCGGGAACCGATTAATGCAAAAAAATTTTGTTTCAGTTTTGGCCACCAGGTGCAAATCTGGTTGTTTGAACGCAAGAAAGACGTGTAGAAATATGTCCGTACGTAACAGATTACCACCGCGAGGTGGGCGGAGACGGTTAAACAAGTGAGAAATAAATTTTTTGATATTATTAACCGCCGCTTACACAATTTGTCCAATATGAGCACCGAATACGTCGACGAGATGCTGTATCAGTAAAACGTGATAAACGGTTGCTCGCAGCAGATGCGGTGGAAACTGAACAACTTATTACTCTACACTGACCTTCAGGTAGAGACCGAACGTGTCCCTGGTAAACGCATTATTTTAGATATCCCTAGAGACAAAAGAGCCACACGGGTTTAGATTAGGTGATCTCGTGGGCCATGCAGCTGGAAAACCTCTGGAGATAACGCATTCGTAGAAGATTCCATTAAACAGATCTTTCACTGGACGAGCGACGTGAGTTGTCGCCCATTTTGCACGAAAACACTGCTGCGCTCTTCCAAAGCAGGATTCAGATATTGTACTAGGAGGTCTCGATAACATGCAGAGCTCACACCTGACAGGGCGTCTAACTGTATTCTCTTCAAAGAGAACGCACAGAGAGTAAAAGTGCTTGTGAATTAGAAAATAATGAAGGGAAAGATGAAAGCAACTTCCTTCATCAGAGTATTTCGGGGAAAAAATTTTAAGTAAATGATGTGCCAGTCCTTCTTTCTTTCTTCTTCTTCTTTTTTTCCCAATATCTTAGCGGTTGGAAAGAAACTGAAATAATTTGTCTTTCTGAACATCGTATAACCATAGGGATAGAAATTCTTAATGCGAGTGCTTATAAATTAGTTGTTAATTCATGTAGTCCCAGTATGGATCAGGGGGAGTTGAAAATGGTTCAAATGGCTCTGAGCACTATGGGACTCAACTGCGGAGGTCATAAGTCCCCTAGAACTTAGAACTACTTAAACCTAACTAACCTAAGGACAACACAAACATCCATGCCCGAGGCAGGATTCGAACCTGCGACCGTAGCGGTCGCGCGGTTCCAGACTGTAGCGCCAGAACCGCTCGGCCACCAGCGGCCGACTCAGGGGGAGTTGTCACATTCATTGAAAAGAATACAAAAATGAAGAAAGAAGTAAATTCTGTATATCTCAGGATACGTACCGTTGTGAGTTAATACTGGGAAATGCAAAAGTTGTTGTTGTTACAATACACAGGTGTCCACTGAATAATTGGAGAATTTTCATGAAATATTTTGATAGTTTATTTTGCTGTGTCAGATACAAAGAAGGGATTATTAATTTGTAGAGATTTTAACGTAAATTTCTTGAAGGGATCTGACATGAAAAATCTAGAGGCTCTGATAGTCCCTTCCCTACCCGCATTGTTCAAGACCCTCGTAGATAAAGTATCCATACTAGAAGCGAAAGATAATGAAACGGATGCCTGTCATATGATCGTAATGCACAGTTAATGATATTACATACCTCCTACACAGTTAATACACAGTTAATGACATTACATAACTCCTCGTACAGTTCAGAAACATTCAAAGAAAACAGTGAAAATCAATCTTAAGGAATACGTTTATTTCCAACAGTATTATATTTGCACGATGAATACGTGAAGCATTATGGGACTTAACATCTGATGTCATCAGTCCCCTAGGCTTAGAACTACTTAAACCTAAGCAACCTAAGAACATCATACACATCCATGCCCGAGGCAGGATTCGAACCTGTGACCGTTGTAGCAGCGCCGTTCCGGACTGAAGCGCCTAGAACCTCTCGGCCACAGCGGCCGGCGAAAACAGTGAAGCTGACTAAGAAAACTACTGAAGATTTCAAATTGAACTTAGAGCTTATGATTAATGACATTACATGTCTCCTCGTACAGTTCAGAAACATTCAAAGAAAACAGTGAAGCTGATTGAGAAAACTACTGAAGATTCCAAATGCAGCTTAGAGCGACATAAACATCGTGAAAAAGGTGGAGTATTTGTGTCGCTCTCGTACACCCGCCCCGTCAGTCCATGACTCAACGCAACCAGGAGAACCTCTGAAGATATGCAACGAAGCTCAGGGCAAACGCTGAGAGCGAAAAGTTCCATGTACCACGTCCATAAAGACCAAAAGATTCACCAATAACTGAGATAACCGATCGCGAAAGCCTTGATTACATGAAATCCGCTATCATTCCACTAAGTTCATGGTTAAGTTCCAATAACTAATCGCTTTCAGTTTATTAACAAAATAACTCTGCCTCTTGCGTTCTTATAATTTTAACTTTGTTAGATATCTTGAACAGTTTGTCAAATATTATGGGATGTGAACATTACATCGGTTGGTGACTACATGCGTTTCAGTATAAAACTGACGTTCTGTGTTTAATTCTTAAGGAATACGTTTATTTCCGACAGTATTATATTTGCACGATGAATACGTGAAGTTTACGGCCATCACGTGCTTAGTTTTCTCCAACAATATCGACCGGTCTCTATACGATCTATTTTACTGACTGTTCATGCTATGGATACAAGGCGGAGAACTGCCACAGGATAATGCGCGCAGGTGTCCTCAGGCAACAGAAGCTCACGTTTCTTTCGTGGAAGCCAGAGCGGAAGTAATGTCCAGTGAGCGATTCGTCATGTGACGTCACACAGAATATCTGCCCCACCCACCTGTCACCACTAGGCAGCGCTCACATCCTAGCTCATTATGATCTCAGTTTTTAATTTTTGTTACAAGGAATGCGAACAGTCGTTTGATTAAAACTACAGGATCTCACTCCTTTAGAGAACAATTCTTGAAACTGTTGCTTGTCTTCATATCCGCTCCACCGTGACTTCAACTGTGTAACGATGGATAAATTCTCTAGGAATAGAGGACGCAATCGTCTACAGTCTACTTAAAGAAACCATGTCGGGATTTTACTGGATTGGATTTAAAAAAAAAGACAAACTATACTGAGTAACTTACATTTGAACATCGCTTTTCCTTAAGCACGAGTAACGTTCCTTCTGTACCATTCTACTCGGCACTCAGCATGCAAGAAGTTTTTAATTTGAACTCGCATCTGAAATCAAAAGACAATTGACGGAAATTCAGATCGGTGGCCACAGTCACGTCTCTTTGTTTCTTCATTCAAGAAGTTGCAAAAGTTAGCCAGAAGAGTTCGTAGATCTCACTGTCATCATCGTCATCAACATAATCGTCAACCATTTAAAACTCATTTTTGGCTAAATGAGATGGCAGTCCTCAGAGATAAGCTGCTTGATGATCCTACGTGTTTCTTGACACTGTCTACTCGCCTTCAATTACGTCATCGTGTCGGTCTTCCCTTCTCTCTTGGGACCTAGCAAAGAAATTCTTTGGTTCCATCATTCACTCGCCTGGCTATATGGTCCGCCGCAACCGTTTCATTTTTATTGCAATTCTAATTATTTTTCCACTCCAGTATGTCCCTAATCCATGTGTTTATTTTTCCTATATCTTCATCTAACTACCAATATATACTTCTCCATTGTTCTCTTAACAACCCTCAGTTTCTGAGTATTTTTCGTTAAAAGTCTCGCTCCCATTAGACTGAACTCGTAACACACACTAGTTATAAATGTCCCGTCGTATCCACAACAAGCTTATTTCCCACAAAATTCTTTTAGGGTGTAGATGATATAATGATATAAAGTGACGTATGAATGGTACATTGTTATTCACCATGACATGGATGGCAACGCATTTACAAAACCTTACGAACATTTTTTTTATTTCTGACGTGAGAGAATCTGAGATCTCATCGGCAGTTGGGCATTGAAACAAATCCAGTAGCGACAAATGTTAATCTGTGCCTGTCCGAGACTCGAACCCGAATTTTCTGCTTTACGTGAGCAGTTGGCTTAACCGTCGTGCCTATCAGAGCACGCTTTCCATACGATCCAACTTCTCAACTTCTCGCACAGTACACATGTAGCCTCCGCTGTCGGTTATCACAATTGTTTGCAGCTTGATCTGGTTCCTGCAACAGACAGGAAGTGTCCAGACTGAGATTTTCACTCCGCAGCGGAGTGTGCGCCGATATGAAACTTCCTGGCAGATTAAAACTGTGTTCCAGACCGAGATTCGAACTCGGGACCTTTGCCTTTCGCGGGCAAGTGCTTTACCAACTGAGCTACCCAAGCGCGACTCACGACCCGTCCTCACAGCTTTAATTCTGCCAGTACCTCGTCTCCTACCTTCCACACAGTTTTAATCTGCAAGGAAGTTTTATATCGGCGCACACTCCGCTGCAGAGTGAAAATCTCATTCTGGAAACATCACCCGGGCTGTCGCTCAGCCATGTTTCCGCAATATCCTTTATTCCAGGAGTGCTAGTTCTGCGTGATTTGCAGAAGAGCTTCTGTGAAGTTTGGTAGGTAGGAGACGAGGTACTGGCAGAATTAAAGCTGTGAGGACGGGTCGTGAATCGTGCTTGGGTAGCTCAGTTGGTAGACCACTTGCCCGCGAAAGGCAAAGGTCCCCGAATTCGAGTCTCGGTCTGGCACACAGTTTTAATCTGCCAGGAAGTTTCAGATAGGATGTGGTGTGCGTCCGCACCTAAGGTGTCACCATTCGCCGTCAACAATGATACCTTCATTGCGGATGCACACCACGTACGATCTCTTGCGGGAACCAGATCAAACTGCAAGCGATTAGGGTAATGGGCAGTGTACGCTACATATGCAGCTTGCAGCAAATTGAGAATTTGGGTTGGACGGAAAGTGTACGTTGTTAGCCGAACGCCGGCCGGTGTGGCCGTGCGGTTCCAGGCGCTTCAGTCTGGAACCGCGTGACCGCTACGGTCGCAGGTTCGAATCCTGCCTCGGGCATGGATGTATGTGCTGTCCTTAGGTTAGTTAGTTTTAAGTAGTTCTAAGTTCTAGGGGACTGATGACCACAGATGTTAAGTCCCATAGTGCTCAGAGCCATTTGTTAGCCGAACAGTTAAAACAACAGCGTAAAGCGGGAAATCAAGGTTGAAGTCCCGGTTCGGCACAAATTTTCACTTGTCGCCATTGGATTTATTTCAGTACCTGATTGCGGCTGAGGTCTTTCTCTTACTTCGTGTGCATATATGGGCACTGAGTGAAAAATGGTGTCTGTTCCTTTGCACACGTTTGAAAGAACAGACATCACACATACAGGATGTTCGGCTTATAAGTGGAGAGATTTTTATTGGTGAGCGACGACAGTGTAAGAACTTCATTACATAAGTATTTACTTCATTTTCAGACCAATAATTATAGTTATTAGGAGTAGTATGTTTTTAGATTGGGTAGTACATCCTAGTATGTGTTGCTAGAGCGGAGCCATTGGAGCTCATTTTCCCCTGGGAAGCAGATTGGGTGTTGAAGTGTGGGTGTATGGACACAAAATGGTTAGTCTAAGCTGACAGTTGTAGTCAACTAATTGGTGCAGTTACGTCTGTGCAGATAACATCAGGCACACATTGTGTGACGTGTTCATGGGAAGAAATGCAGAGAAAAACAGTTATCACACTGATGGGAATACATACGGGTATTAAGGTACCAATGATCACAATATCAGCACTTATACCCCTAACACCCTATATATTTTTTACTTCTGTTTCTTTTTCTGTGCATCCAATAGCTATCTCTACTCTGTTAAATGCAAAAACTTATGAACCTATTCTATAATTACATTGTTAATTTGCAATACTTTTTCAGTGGGATGGTTACACATTATATCATTCTTATTGTAACTGCATGCCAGGCCTACTTGCAAACTTGTTCCTGCGAATCTTTCCATTCGCTACTGAGGTTTATCTGGGCTAGAAGCCATCTGTGCCATGGCATCCGCAAAGCAAAAGAGGTTCAGGTAAGTTCCATTAACACCCTTCTTCATTTTCCCATATCGAGGGCTTGAAAAGTTCCTCCGCTTCTTACACATTACAATAGTTTAGGGTCTGTTACATCCAATCTTTCGTTAACACTGCAAATTAGGTCGCCAGACTATTTTCCACTTTGCGCGGACGGATCGAAAATAAAAGGTGAAAGTCATGTAGGACATGCCTTGTGGTGTAACTTTTTTCAAGAAGGAAACGGTTGGAGATTCCTCGACAACTTCTATATTTACAACCAGAAGCATTGCGATAATATAAGAATCCCAGTAATAAATTAAGAAAAATCCTAGCAATAAAACTGTTGATTGGCGACTCCATAGTGTCCTGTGCACTACGACCAGGTAATGGGTATACTTGGAAGGAGAGACAGCATTGGTCGTATATTTTTGTTTATTATCGCAAAATCGATTTTCTGTCACTTAGTGACCATCTTCAGTGCTAGAAGTTAAAAATTTTTTTCACATTACGATCAGAGAGTATAAAACAGAAAATCACAATTACATCTGGATATGAACATAACACTTGTTAGGAACATACCTGTAATTATAACTTAAATTAGTAAGCACTGGTGTCAATAAGCTTACGGCGATCACATAGACTGAGGTCGCTGTTTACATGCACTTGTTCAGCAGACCTCGGTGTGACGGGGCTTGACACGCCCTCTATGTGACATGTGTCACGTGAAGACATAGTATTACTGGTTTTGCGAGATATTAACACTAAATAACTCTTGTGCATTTGTGAATCGTGCAGTAATTCAAATTTAAAATGTACGTACAACACATAGCAGACGAAGGGGGAAGGAAATATCTAAAATACATTGGCGTATTGTTTTTTAAAAAACAAACTTATAAAACATAAAACAGATCGATGATAAGTTGTCAGAGTACAGGACATATAAAAGAGCAAAAGATAATGAAAAACAATAATAAATGAATAACATGAATGAGGTGTAACACAGGTTTTTAAAGAAAAACATAATACCCACCATCTGGCGTGGGAAGTTAGAAGTACAACGTTCGTGATTTACGTAAATGTTACGTTAAGACTAAGGAGTCAAATATATACAAAATAATAACAGTACGAAACTGCCATTACTTAATAATTAAAAGGCATTTTGTCAAAGTATCCATATTTCCAAATTGACTTCTAAATGCCCGTTGATCTCTCAAGATCAACTATTCACGCATACACCAGCGTTGATCGACCGGTAATGCCATAGTTTTTCTAACACATAATGTAAACTATACTGTGCCCGTTTGGCTGTTAGACGCTGTTTCCTGTGGTGTTAACTGGCTACAGCTTGACTATTAAATCAGGTGCTCTAAAAGTACCATAATGTCATTAATTTGTCAAGGTAATACGCTTTACTGATATGGAGAAAACTGTATTGTTACACACTGAAAAATATCGCTTACCGGCTAAACATCTGCGCTGATTGGTTGTCATTTTATGTCTATTGCTCCAGAACGGTGAATTTCCAATCTTTGGCTACTTGGAGAATTCTGTTCGATCCGATGAACCCTGCAGTACTCTGACCTTATTATCAGGTCAATATTTTGTGACAAAAGGTCCATCGCTAGCGTTTCGATATTTCCATTTTTAGAATCCCGTATCTCAGTCGCTAAAAACGGAACCCTAGTAGAATCACTTTGTTGTCCGTCTGTCTGCTTGTCTGTCAAGATCCTTTTTCTCAGGGGCGGTTAGAGGCATTCAAGTTGAAATTTATTTCACATACTGACGACTACATACCTTGACGATAAAAAAAAAATTAAGCTCCGAAAGCAATGCAATCATTTGACAACTGAGCCTAAAGAAAGAAAAGGGTGAGGTCATCAACAAGAGTGCAAAAAAGAATCCGTTAAACTTGGTTTACACGATAACTCAGTCAAGTCTAAAGGCCGTAAAGTCAACTAAATATCTAGGAATTACAATTACGAACAACTTAAATTGGAAAGAACACATAGAAAATGTTGTGAGGAAGAAAGGCGTTTGTCATTGCAGCGGAATCTTCTCGCGAAATTTCAAACATCAATTTTCTTCTCCGAATGCGAAAGTATTTTACTGACCCCGACGTACATAGGGACAACCGACCATCATAATAAAATACAGGAAATCAGAGATCGCGTGGAAATATATAAGTGATCGTTTCTTTCGCGCGCTGTTCGAGATTGAAATAATAGTTAGTGTGAAAGCGGTTCGATGAACCCTCTGGTAGGTACTTAAGTGTGATTTGCAGAGTAGGCCTATCTATGTAGATGTAAGGCCATTGCCATTTACGTCATATATTTTGATACTGGCAAACTCACTCATCAAAACCTAAAGATGAAGCTTCTAAACTGAAGCGCCAAAGAAATTGGTATAGGCATGCGTATTCACATACGGACATAATGTAAATAGGCACAATACGGCGCTGCGGTCGGCATCGCCTGTATAAGACAACAAGTGTCTTGGGCAGCTCTTAGATCGGTTACTGCCGCTACAGTGGCAGGTTATCAAGATTTAAGTGAGTTTGAACGTGCTGTTATAGTAGGCGCACGAGCGATGGGACACATCATATTCGAAATAACGATGAAGTGGGGATTTTCCCGTACGACCATTTCACGAGTGTACCGTGGATATCAAAAATCCGGTAAAACATCAAAGCTCCGATATCGCTGCGGCCGGAAAAAGATCCCGCAAGAACGGGACCAATGATGACCGAAGAGAATCGTTCAACGTGCCAGACTTGCAACCCTTCCGCGATTTGCTGCTGATTTCAGTGCTGGACCATCAACAAGTGTCAGCGTGTGAGCCATTCAACGAAACGTCATCGATATTGGCTATTGGAGCCAAAGGCCCACTCGTGTACCCTTGATGACTACACGACACAAAGCTTTACACCTCGCCTGGGCCCGTCAACACCGACACTGGATTTTTGACGACTGCAAACATGTTGCCTGGTCGGACGAGTCTTGTTTCGTATTGTATCGACTGGATGGACGTGTACGGGTATGGAGAGAACCTCATGAATTCATGGACTCTGCATGTCGGTAGGCGACTGTTCAAGCTTATGGAGGCTCTGTAATGCTGTTGCGCATGTGCAGTTGGAGTGATATGGGACCCATGATACGGCTTGATACGACTCTGACAGGTGACACTTACGTAAGCATTCCGTCTGATCACCAGCATCCATTCATGTCCTTTGTGCATTCCGACGGACTTTGGCATTTCCTGCAGGACAATGCGACACCTCACACGTCCAGAATTGCTACAGAATAGCTCCAGGAGTACTGTTCTGAGTTTAAACGCTTCCGCTGTCCACCAATCTCCCCAGACATTAAAATTATTGAGCACATCTTGGATGCCTTGCAACGTACTGTTGAGAAGAGAGCTCCACCCCTCGCACTCTTACGGATTTGTGGACTGCTCTGCAGGATTCGCTGAGTCAATTCCCTTCAGCACTACTTCAGACATTAGTCGAGTCCACGCCACTTCGTCTTGCGGCACTTCTGCGCGTTCGCAGGGGCCCTACACGATATTAGGCAGGTGTGGCAGTTACTTTGCTCTTCGGTGTACATACGTAATTAAGTCCAATTCTCATTTGTTCGTTTTTTTTTAAATTTCCAATACCTATTCCGTCATAAAAGGTTTACATATTTACAAGAGTCTTTCCGTTTTCAGCTGGTGAAACAGTTGCACCTGAGAGAGGTTATGTCGTTATTTAATGCAAAATGAATGAGATCAATTAAAAACAAACTGCGGCGCTATGGAATACCTGCATCTTGTGCGAAACTGCTTAACTGGAGGCCCATGGTGAAATTTCTTGATTTTTCTTGTACATAAAGCGCCACAAACGTAAGAAGAAAACTGAAAATAAAGAGTCAATGCGGCCAAAGATACTCGTTTATAGATTGGTTTAGGTATGAGACACTGGAGGGGCAAAAATTTCTATTAAAGACTACAATTTTTCGCTGCTACCTGAAATTATGCAAATTATAATGACAAAAGGTACGGACTGTTCTTACTTTTTTTTCGCGTTTATTTTTGAAGGAACAGAAGAAGATAGCATGATATAAGAGCTACAGTGGGTGAATCTGCTTTAATCCAGTATTTACAAGTGTAGCGTATTCGCTGCCTATCAACTGCTGTGGTCATCAGTCCCCTAGAACTTAGAACTACTTAAACCTAACTAACCTAAGGACATCACACACATCCATGCCCGAGGCAGGATTCGAACCTGCGACCGTAGCGGTTACGCGGTTCCAGACTGAAGCGCCTTTAACCGCACGGCCACACCGGCCGGCTATGATTTGGTTGCGTGATTTTGTGCCTGAAGATTTCTAAATATTCTGGGATGTCCAGTTTTCGGCTTTTGTCTTGTATATGTACGATCTCCAGGTCATTTTCAATACTGTCAACAGTGTGCCCAGTTTCAAGTAAATTGGCAGCTACCGCCGTTTCATTTCCTTGTTGTAGGCCAAAGGCTGCAAGATGTTCTTTAAGCCTCACTCGAAAATTTCCGCCACTTTGACCTATGTAGAAATGGTCGCAGTTTTGGCAGTTGATCTGATAAGCTCTATAATTTGCCAGTTTTTCTGTGTTTTTTTAGTTTCTTTTGCAGTTGGAATGACAGTGTATTTGTATTACAAAAACTAATATTTACATTGAATACCGTGAAAATATGAGTTATGTATTTTACATGACAACTTGCTAACAGTAGCGTATCTTCTTCTTGCAGTCAGTGGCATGCCATGTTGTAGACGCAATGCCATTTTTCTACAGTATTTTGATAAATGGAAAACATTGTCTGTAAAGAGTATCATTATTTTTGCAACCTGCTCAACAAAACTGTAGAACTTATATGGTTCAAATGGTTCAAATGGCTCTGAGCACTATGGGACTCAACTGCTGAGGTCATTAGTCCCCTAGAACTTAGAACTAGTTAAACCTAACTAACCTAAGGACATCACAAACATCCATGCCCGAGGCAGGATTCGAACCTGCGACCGTAGCGGTCTTGCGGTTCGAGACTGCAGCGCCTTTAACCGCACGGCCACTGCGGCCGGCGTAGAACTTATATCCTAATCGTGGACGTTATGAGTAATTTCAAAGTTATTCATCGACCAGATGTAGGGCTAAAGCCAAAATCTGGTTTTAGCCAATAATTTGAAGGTATGAGTGAAATTGTCCAAAGGATCCATTCCATCGTATTTAAATCATTTCAGAATGTAACAACTGCCTCCAGCTTGCACCATGCTTTGCACGCATTTCACCAGGAATGTTCACTTAGCTCGACGCTGGACACAGCGCTATCTGGTAATGCTGAAATGTCATTTTTCTCCTTGGACCACACTGCAGCGCACTCTCACTGAGGTCAGTATAACTTCGAGCAAGCAAGAACTCACATCAATTCATGAACTCATCCGAAGGAGTCAACATCATAGTATAGGACAAACGAGTTATTACGTTACCAGTGAGCTTATATTGTTGCGAATGTCGACCATTGTACCTGAAGAGAACAGTGCGTTACTTAGTGCATCAAATGACAGTTTTAAATCATCAAGTAGTCCTGTGCGAAAGAACTGTGTCAAAGTTAAATACGGGAGGGCCGTTCAATAACTAATGCAACACTTTTTTTTTTACTCGGCCAATCTTGGTTGTAAACATGCAGAATTTGTTATGAGACATTGTGGAATAGTACTGCTTCTGCCCCTTTAGTTTTATGACGTTCTGGTTGGTGGTGGAACTATACGTAGCCTTCAAAGTGGCATCTGTAACGGAGAGGCATTTCACACACGGAATTGTCATTGCGTTTCTTTTGGCGGGAAACCAGAGCATCGCAGATATTCAGAGGCGCTTTTAGAATGTCTACGGTGACCTGGCAGTGAAAGAGGCTCTGTGGGTCCTTGGCCGAGACGTCGGTCATCATCGCAACAGAGGTCGTACAGACCTCTCCGATCTGCAGCATTCCAGCAGATCGCGACAGCTGTGACTCCTGCAAAGTTGGAACGTGCGAATATTCTCATTCAAGGTGATCGACAGATCACAATCAAGTACATCGCTGCACAACTGGATTTCTCTGTTGGTAGTGCTGATACACCCATCCAAGAATTGTGGCATTCAAAGGTGTATGCCTGTTGGTTTCCTCGCCACCCAAGACCATAAAGGGCACAACAACGAAGGACCAGCTTTGCGGATTTGTTTGCGTGTTAGAAGGCACTTTTTTTGTCGAACATCTTCACAATTTGAGAGGATACGTGGTGTTACGTCAGTGACCGCAAAATCGAGTCAGGTTTATAAAGAACTTGGTAATATTAGCGTAGTTATCAGTAAGATGTTGCACCCCGTCTGGCTTGGGTGCATGTACAGAACAAGGTTTCATCACTTTGAACCAGAAACAAAATGGCAACCTATGGAGTGGCGACACACGTCCACTCGTCCGAAGAAAAAGTTGAAAGCCGCAATGTCAGCCAGTAAAGTCATGGCGACGGTCAACTGGGACGCTGAAGTGATTATTTTGTTTGATGTCCTCCTTCATGGTGCAACTCTGAAGTTAACGGTGGTACCCTCATGAAAACTGAGAAACATCAGCGTGTTCGTCCCCAAAAAAACGCTAACAACGAACTTCTCCTTCTCCATGACAACGCATGGCCTCACGCCCACCCGAGTGGAGCTCACAAAATGTCTTTGGACTGTTCTTCCTCATCCACCATACAGCCCGGATCTCGCACCTTCCGACTTTCATCTGTTTGCCCAAGCGGAGGATGCACTCCACGGGAAGCAGTACGTGGATGATGGTGAGGTTATTGATGCAGCAAGGCGTTGGCTCCGACGTCGATCAATAGAGCGATACCACGCGGGCGTACAGGCCCTCCAAGTAAGGTGGCGTAAGGCCGTCGCACTGAACGGAGATGGTGTTGAAAAATACGATTTTGTAACCAAAATAGTGAGGAATAATACGGTATACTGGAACCCTGAATAAAGCCATCTTGCAGTAACAAAAAAAGTGGTGCTTCACTTATTGAACGCCCCTCGTAAATGTTTTATTTATTTATGTAATAAAGTGAACAAGTATTTAATGTGTTCTAGTTTGATGGGCCTTCTCCCAGAGCAATCAAAGAACCCACATTTACGGCCGAATGAAAGTAGTTTCGCCTGGTCACAATATTAAAAGCTATGAGGCCTTCTTCTTCTTCTTCAATACTAG
Source organism: Schistocerca serialis cubense (assembly GCF_023864345.2). Lineage (NCBI taxonomy): Eukaryota > Metazoa > Arthropoda > Insecta > Orthoptera > Acrididae > Schistocerca > Schistocerca serialis. Next base: position 267,914,805 of record NC_064639.1, read on the forward strand.
AAATAAATGTCCGCTACTGCAAGCTCTTTGCTTTCCATATTTTGGGAGGAGGTAGTATGGACCAAAACAAGAAAAGATTGTCCAGTAAACATGGGCTGTACAATACACATCTTAAGAACTGTGAGCACGTGTGAAGTAGAAGATATATATTTTACTGTAGTGAAGATGAACAAGTCTCACAGCTTTTAAGGTATGCGTTTCAAAGCCCTTGTTTACTCCAATTTTTTTCCTCCGAATGATCGTTACTGTCATATCTCTGAATATTGACCATTCCTTTTGGGACACCTTGTATGTAAAAGAATATCTCAATTATCCCCTGAATTAAGTTCCCCTCTGATGCAGCTGTTTCATCTAAAAGTACATTTTAAAAAAAGGGTCCAGATGAATGCTGCGATGTGTCTAACGATCACATGAAACGCGCGTGTGTTTTTTTTTTCTGTCAATCCCTGCATCCTGTTCACGTGATGTTCCAACGTGTGACGCTGATGGACGCACCCGAGGGAAGTTACGCCAACTCAGTGTGGTCGAACGGTAGCAGCAAAGGGATAGACGATCGATGACGTGGGAGTGTACGGAAAGGTATTGATAAAATTGGTAGAATGAAGGCTTTCACGACAGGATGTCATTGCTGTTGGTAAACCTTTCGGGATATAAGATCGTGGTCTACGAAACTCTTCTGTTCCTAACGTTTCGTCCAGAGCTGCATTGGTCGTCCGTGGTCGTTCGGTGGCGTTCTCGCTTCCCACGCCCGGGTTCCCGGGTTCGATTCCCGGCGGGGTCAGGGATTTTCTCTGCCTCGTGATGACTGGGTGTTGTGTGATGTCCTTAGGTTAGTTAGGTTTAAGTAGTTCTAAGTTCTAGGGGACTGATGACCATAGCTGTTAAGTCCCATAGTGCTCAGAGCCATTTGAACCCTTTGAACCGTTGGTCGTCTTCAGAGGCGTTGCTCCCACGTTGCTTCTTGCTGACTGTCGGCGAGACTTAACGGAGGAGCAACGCCTCTGAAGATGACCAGTGCAGCTCTGGACGAAACGTTAGGAACAGAAGAGTTTCGTGGAACTCGACCTTATACCCCGAAAGGTTTATCAGCAGCGCTGATGAAATTAACATCTTGGATAGAATATCGAGGGTGCAAGAAGGACGAGAGTGTTGCAAGTAAAAAAATTAAATAGTTTCATTTGATAAAATGTCTGACATGAATAACCAAAGCTGTGGAATCGGTACTTCTTTTATATACTACCTGAAAAAAAGAGTTATGCTCCCAGAAGGGGAGAAGAAAATGAAATGAAACTTCACAGTTTGAGAGGATATGTGATCTACACCTACATATATACTCCGCTAACCACCAAGTGGTGTGTGGCGGAGGGCACAATCCGCGCCAAAGTCATATTCCCCTCCCCCCCCCCCCCCCCCCCCCTCCGACCTCTGTTCCACTCCCAAATCGCGCGAGGGGAAAAACGACTGTCTGAACGCCTCAGTGCGAGCTCAAATTTCCCTTATCTTTAAATGGTGATGGTTTGAAAGTTGGTGGTAATTATATGTGCTCTACATCCTCGGCGAAGATCGGATTTCGGAATTTAGTCAGCAGCCCCTTCCGTTTAGCGCGCGATCTATCTGCAAGTGTGTCCCACTTCAAACTTTCTATGAGATTTGTAACGCTCTCGCGATGGCTAAATGTACCAGTCACGAATCTTGCCGCTCTTCTTTGCACCTTCTCAATCTCTTGAATCAGACCCAACTGGTAAGGGTCCCATACAGACGAACAATACTCTAAGACTGGACGAACTAACGTATTGTAAGCTATTTGCTTTGTTGAAGGACTGCATCGCTTCAGGATTCCAACAATAAACGGCAATCTAGAGATTGCCTTACCGCTACTTGTGTAATCTGGTCATTGCATTTGAGATAATTTCGAATAGTTACACAAAGATACTTGGCGGATGTTACGCTTCCGAAGACTGGGCATTTATTTTGTACTCATACATTAATCGGGATTTTCACCTTGTTATACGCCGTCGGTTACACTTACTAATATTGAGAGATAGCTGCCAGTCATTACACCACGCATTTATTTTCTGCAAATCCTCATTGATTTGTTCACAGCTTTCGTGTGATACTACTTTTCTGTAGACTACAGCATCATCGGCAAACAGTCTAATGCCGCTGTCAATACCATCAACCAGATCGTTTATGTAAATCGTAAAAAGCAGCGGACCTATTACGCTGCCCTGGGGCACACTTGAAGTTAGGCTTGTTTCTGTGGAAGTCACCCCGTTCAGGACGACATACTGCTCGCCGCCTGTTAGAAAACTATCTATCCAACCTCATATGTGATCGAATAGACCGTAAGCGCGCACTTTTTGGAGCAAACTTCAGTGCGAAACTGAGTCGAACGCCTTTCGAAAGTCGAGAAAAATGGCATCAGTCTAGGAGCCGGTATCTAGAGCCTGTTGTATATCATCCACAAAGAGGGCCAGCTGTGTCTCGCATGACCGCTGTTTCCTAAAACCGTCCTGGTTTCTGCAGATGAGCTTCTCAGAGTCTAGAAAGGTCATTACGTCTGAACACAAAATATGTTCCATGATTCTACAACAAATCAATGTCAGTGAAATTGGCCGGTAATTCTGAGCATCCGATTTTCTACCCTTTTTATAGATTGCGATGACCTGGGCCTTCTTCCAGTCCCGTGGAACTTTCCGCTGTTCCAGTGATCTCTGATAGGTGCTGTATTTGTAGCATAGTCAACATATAGTCTTACGGGGATACCGTCTGGGCCAGATGACTTCCTGGCGTCTAAGGATCTTAACTGTTTTACAATCCCAGGTACACTAAATACTATGTCAGTCATACTTGCGTTTGTTCGATAGTTGAAAGGGGGAATGGTGCTGCAGTCCTCTGCCGTAAACGAGTTTTTGAAAGCTAGGTTTAGAATTTCGGCCTGATGTTAAGTCAGTGATTGCAAAATCTAGTCAAATTTGTAAATAACTTGGTAGTATTAGCGTAGTTATCAGTATGATGTTGCACCCGCTCTGGGTTGGATGCCAGTACTGATTCGGTCGTGAAGGGTGTCGTAAAGCTGTTGTATGTACCTGATGGCTCCCCACACCATGACGCCACTGTGCCTCTCTAGAACATTGGAAGAATGGGACCCCTGCCCATTTCGCTGCTGTACCCACCAACGATAGTCAGCCGGGGTGATGTAGAGCAACGACTCACCGCTGAACATAAAGCGACACATTCATCAGCAGTCCTTGCTCTCCGGCCACGATACAACTGCAAGCGTGGATGTTGTGTTGTGGTGTTACTGACAGTCTACATATGAGCCGGTAATTTCCTAGACCAGCTGCTGCTAGTCTCCAAATGTTGGGAGATGGCGTAGAATGTCACATGGAGTCCATTATCTGTTCTCCGATGGCAAGTGCAGATGTGAAGGGGTTGCGATGTGCTTAATGCTCAGTACAATGACCCTCCCTTGTGGTGGTCAGATATGGTCGACCGGAACCATATCGAACAGTATGCCTGCCCTAATGTTGCCATACATTCTAACACCCGGCCAAGGTTACATTCGAATGCCCCACAAATCTGGATATTACACGACTCGACCAGCCAGCCAAATAGAAACCCACAGTCAGGCCCCTTTCAAACTCTGTCGAGTGGTGATACCACTGTCTCATCCTACTCTGCAACATACTTATCTTTCAGACTGATCATTCAGTATCTGACGTCGTTCACGCCCCTTATATACCCTACCAGGCCTGGTAACAACACTAAACACGAACAACGCTAATGCACTCTGGTGGCCGTTCTACCTGTCTCGGAGATGCACCTCTAATCATTTACATTCCCACCGATGATGCGTATGTGTACGAAGTTACACTATTTTCCGACCATGTCTTCCTGGTACTTCACTGTTTTCGTCAGGCTGAATTGGTTGGTTGATTCGGGAGAGAGGACCAAGCAGAGAATTCATTGGCCCCATCAGATTAGGGAAGGATGGGGAAGGAAGTCCGCGTTGCCCTTTCAAAGGAACCATACCGGCATTTGCCTGAAGCGATTTAGTAAAACCAGGATGGCCGGACGCGGGTTTGAATCGCCGTGCTCCCGAACGCGAGTCCAGTGTGCTAACCATTGCGCCACCCCGCATGGTTAGGCTGTGTCCGTCAACAGTTAGTGCCGACAAACAACGTGAAAAATAATAATTTATTACTCAAAACGAATAATACGATGGGGGTCCAATATGTAATGCACCACACTCTTTTTCCTTGGCCACGAAAAAAATGAAAAATGTGTTGTGGGACATAGTGGATTTCGCTTCAGTCCCTCGAACTTCATAAGGTTTTAATAGGTGGTGGCGTTATATGTAGCGTTCGAAATGGTGTCTGTGTCGGAGGTGCATTCCAAGCAGAGCGCTGTCGTTTTCTTTAGGCGGAAAACTAGAGCATCGCAGCAGGCGCTTGCAGAATGTCTTCGAAGACCTGGCAGTGAACAAAAGTGCGGTGAGTCGTTGCGTGAGACGTTTGTCATCAACGCAACAGTGTCGCGCAAGCAGCCCGGATCTCGCACCTTCCGACTTCTATCTGTTTGTCCCATTTAGGATGCACTCCGCGCGAAGCACTGCGTGGATGATGGGGAGGTTATTGATGCATACGGGTATACAGGCCCTCCCAGTAAGGTGACCTAAGGCCGTCACATTAAACGGAGACTTATGTTCAAAAGTAGGATGCTATAATCAAAAGAGTGGTCAATAGTAAGGTGGTGAATAAAACCAATCTGCTTTCAGAATAAAAATGTGTTATATTACTCATTGAACGCCACTCGTATTAGGTTCTTTCTTCATTTCATCTTTCTTGCACAAAACTTCATCGCGCATGGAGCATTGCACACAACCAGGCTTCGCCGCCATCTGAAACTATAGACGTATTCCGGAAGCCTGCTTCTTCAGCGTAGAAGATAGACTACGACACACTTTTAACATAAAGACTGTGAGGGTGCAGGCTCAAGTATAAATATTGCAAGTCGCACATTCATTCAGTAGCATTTCATTTTATAGTAATGTTAGATGATACAAAATTAAAACTGTAAAAGACGTCAATCACTTGACCTATAATATGCCATACGATCATTTCAATTTTTTTGCACTGTGAGCTCTCATCTACCCAAAGTCCTTGTTATAAGGCGAACTTTTAATAGTAGCGCATAAACAAAAATAAAAACTATCGTTTGTAGGATCATAAAATTGATGAACAGTCTAATACTATCCATCTTAAACAATGGAGAAGCGGTTGTAAAGATAATCGATAATGTTACGTAGTGTACAACGCACAAATGTGAGGAATATAATCGACAGCTACGCATCATCATCTGGCTGCCTACGTTCAACCCTTCTTAAAAGGTACTTAAAAACACGAAGTAATCCTAAAATAAAAACATGGTATAAATATTCGGACGTAAAGTCCAAATCTTACTTTAAAATCGTAGTGACCTGATTCTTTGTTTAGCTTTTCCATTCCACCACCCTTTCACCGGAACACCCCTTTATTGTGTTGGTAACAATGGCCATCTCAGCAGCAATTCATGATGGCTGCTTTTCGGTGCACTGGCTAGTTCTGTAAACAAGTGCATGGCACCAAGAGACTGCACTGAGCCATCAGCCGTTTAATAGTATTCTAGAGATTTTACAGGAGACGGTAAGAAACAACAAACCAATAGTATCCATGCAAGCTGCTCATATACACGGTCCAGTCACATTAATGTGATCACCGTCTATATTTGACGTCAATGTGCAGTAACCACCCAATGACGGCAGGTGGCACCACAAGAGGTGGAGGCTATATAAAGTGTGTTGGGGGACGCGGAAAACAGTGCAGTCGTCGTAATGTGAAAATGGAGCGATTTATCTGACGTAAAGAAATGCATTTTTTTTTTTTTTTTTTTTTTGTCTTTCAGGCCAAATGTGGAAGGATTTCCCAAACGGCTACGATTGTGTACTGCTCACGGCCGCCGTGGTTAGAGTACACAACTGGCCATTAAAATTGCTACACCACGAGGATGACGTGCTACAGACGCGAAATTTAACCGCAGGAAGAAGATGCTGTGATATGCAAATGATTACCTTTCCAGAGAATTCACACAAGGTTGGCGACGGTGGCGACACCTACAACGTGCTGACATGAGGAAAGTTTACAACCGATTTCTCATACACAAACAGCAGTTGACCGTCGTTGCCTGGTGAAACGTTGTTGTGATGCCTCGTGTAAGGAGGGAAATGCGTACCACCACGTTTCTGACTTTGATAAAGGTCGGATTGTAGCCTATCGCGATTGCGGTTTATCGTATCGCGACATTGCTACTCGCGTTGGTCGAGATCCAATGTTAGGAAAATATGGAATCGGTGGGCTCAGGAGGGTAATACGGAGCGCCGTGCTGGATCCCAACGGCCTCGTATCACTAGCAGTCGAGATGACAGGCATCTTATCCGCCTGGCTGTAACGGATCTTACCGCCACGTCTCGATGCCTGAGTCAACAGATGGGGACGTTTGCAAGACAACAACCATCTGCACGAACAGTTCGACGTTTTCAGCAGCATGGACAATCAGCTCTGAGACCATGGCTGCGGTTACCCTTGAAACTGCATCACAGACAGGAGCGCCTGCGATGGTGTACTCAACGACGAACCCGGGTGCACGAATGGCAAAACGTCATGTTTTCGGATGAATCCAGGTTCTGTTTACAGCATCATGATGGTCGCATCCGTGTTTGGCGACATCGCGGTGAACGCACATTGGAAGCGTGTATTCGTCATTGCCATACTGGCGTATCACCCGGCGTGATGGTATGGGGTGCCGTTGATTACACGTCTCGGTCACCTCTTGTTCGCATTGACGGCACTCTGAACATTTCAGATGTGTTACGACCCGTGGCTCTACCCTTCATTCGATCCCTGCGAAACCCTACATTTCAGCAGGATAATGCACGACCGCATGTTGCAGGTCCTGTACGGGCCTTTCTGGATACGGAAAATGTTCGATTGCTGCCCTGGCCAGCACATTCTTCAGATCTCTCACCAATTGAAAACGTCTGGTCAATGGTGGCCGAGCAACTGGCTCGTCACAATACGCCAGTCACTACTCCTGATGAACTGTGGTATCGTGTTAAAGCTGCATGGGCAGCTGTACGTGTACAGACGTATCAAGACCGTTATTACGGCCAAAGGTGGTTGTTCTGGTTACTGATTTCTCAGGATCTATGCAACCAATTTCGTGAAAATGTAATCATGTGTCAGTTCTAGTATAATATATTTGTCCAATGAATACCCGTTTATCATCTGCATTTCTTCTTGGTGTAGCAATTTTAATGGCCAGTAGTGTATATCGTGCATGACAATATGGCGCTATCCAAACCGGCGCCGAGGCAACTGTGTTGCACCATTACCCACAGAGGACAGGGGTGAACGACGGCTGCGAAGGTGTGTACGAGTGAATAGACGTGCAACTGTTGAGCAGCTAACCGCCCAGATGAACCAAGGGGCTACCAACAGTGACTCCTCACCGACCCTCAGCGAACGTTGCTGTTTATGGACTCCTGCAGCAGGCTCCTGGTTCGTGCACCCATGGTGAATGGTATTCATCGGTAACGATGGCTGGATTTTGCACGCCAATACCGCAACTGGTAAATGGACGCGCACTTCATGGGGCCGGTTGACCTTTTCAGATGAATCACTTTTATGCTCAATCGGTGTGAAACGTCTGAAACCAAATACCCTGCAACAACTGTTAGAAGGCATTCCCTGCGTTACATCGCCATTCTGAATGGCATAATGGGTAAACATAAGAACAGTGTGTACCTATCCTGGGGGACCATGTCTACCCGTACATTCATTTTGTTTTCCTTCGGCATGGTGGCGTCTACCAGCAGGACAATGCAACGTTTCACACAGCTTGGCAGTGAACGTGCGTGGTTCGAAGAGCACCAGGAAGAGTTCACCGTAAACTCCTGGTCACCAAATTGCCCGGATTCAAACCCAATCGAGAGTCTGTGAGACCACCTCGATCGGGCTGTTCGCGCCACCGATCCTCAACCGAGAAAGCTAGCGCAGCTGGCCACAGCACTGGAATCGACATCCGAACACCCCTGTCCCTACCTTCCAGAACCTCACTGGTTCACTATTAGTATCCAACATTGGCCTTAATTTGAGGAAGAAATCGCTGAAGGTACGTTTGGAGCACAGGATTGTGCGGAAGTGAATCATGGACTGTGGAAAAACCGGAAAAGAAAAGAATCGAAACGTGCGCGAGATGGTGCTATTAAAGAGTGCTGAAAATTAGTCTGTGCGGCTGGTCCCGGCGGAGGTTCGAGTCCTTCCTCGGGCATGGGTGTGTGTGTTTCTCCTTAGTATAATTTAGGTTAAATAGTGTGTAAGCTTAGGGACTGATGACCTTAGCAGCTAAGTCCCATAAGATTTCACACAGATTAGAACATTTTGAAAATTAGTTGTACTGATAAGGTAAGAAATAACAAGATTCTTCGTAGAATCGGCGAAAGATTAACATGTGGAAAACACTGACAGGAAAAGGACAAGATGATAGGGCAAGTGTTAAATCTAAACTTGTAATAGCCTTGATTACAGGATTTATAAGTCTTAACTTTGGTCAGTGGTGTAGTAAATGTAGCTAATAGTAACTGTGAATGGCAGTATACGATGGAACGAACTTGTAAAGCAAATCTAGAACTGAAGTAATAGAATATTTAGATTCTTTGATAGGATACTAGGAAACTAAAATACACACATAAAAAAGTTTTGCATCACCCCGGTTCCCAGAACTCCTGAAGACAGATGTTGACAGTGGATATTATATCACAGACACAGTCCCTTTGACTGTTCACAGATGTCACTAAACCCGCCCAAAGATCTTAACAACGATGCATGAGCAGCGTCTATTAGACGGAGGGGGTCCGACAGCCGATCAGTTCCAGTCATTCCACCAGGAAGGAGGTACACGGCTCGTGTTTTCTGTAGTTCAACCACGCCTACACGGTCAATATCGCGGTTCGATCGCGTCCGCGTTGTTAATTTGTGCCAGGAAGGGCTCTCGGAGTGAACCAAAGCGATGTAGTTCGCACATGAAGGAGATACAGATAGACAGGAACTGTCGAAGACATACCTCGCTCAGGCGCACACGGGGTACTACTGCAGTGGATGACCGCTACCTACGGATTATGGCTCGGAGGAACCCTGACAGCAACGCCACTATGTTTAATAATGCTTCTCGTGCAGCAACAGGACGTCGTGTTACGACTCAAACTGCGCGCAATAGGCTGCATGATGCGCAACTTCACTCCCGACGTCCATGGCGAGGTCCATCTTCGCAACTACGACACCACACAGCGCGGTACAGATGGGCCCCACAACATGCCGAATGGACCGCTCAGGATTGGCATCACGTTCTCTTCACCGATGAGTGTCGCATATGCCTTCAACCAGACAATCGTCGGAGACCTGTTTGGAGACAACCCGGTCAGGCTGAACGCCTTAGACAAGCTGTCCAGCGAGTGCAGCAAGGTGGAGGTTCCCTGCTGTTTTGAGGTGGCATTATGTGGGACCGACGCACGCCGCTGGTAGTCATGGAAGGCGCCGTAATGGCTGTACAATACATGAATGCCATCCTCCGACCGATAGTGCAACCACATCGGTAGCATATTGGTGAGGCATTCGTCTTCATTGACGACAATTCGCGCCCCCATCATGCAAATCTTGTGAATGACTTCCTTCAGGATAACGACATCACTCGACTAGAGTGGTCAGCATGTTCTCTAGACATGAACCCTATCGAACATGCCTGGAATAGATTGAAAAGGGCTGTTTATGGACGACGTGACCCACTAGCCATTCTGTGGGATCTACCCCGAATCGCCGTTGAGGAGTGGGATAATCAGGACCAAGATCTACGCCGAATCGCCGTTGAGAAGTGCGACAATCTGGACCAACATTACCTTGAAGAAGTTGTGGATAGTATGCCACGACCAATACAGGCATGCATCAGTACAAGAGGACGTCCTACTGGGTATTAGAGGTACCGATGTGTACAACAATCTGGACCACCGCCTCTGAAGGTCTCGCTGTATGGTGGTACAACATGGAATGTGTGGTTTTAATGGGCAATAAAAAGGGCGGAAATAATGTTTATGTTGATCTCTATTCCTATTTTCTGTAAAGTTTCCGGAACTCTCGGAACCGAGGTGATGCACCAGTTTTTTGATGTGTGTATGCACGAAATAACGTATTATGTCCTACAATGGATACTTCCAGCACTGGTGGGACCCATATCAAGTTGGGATAACATAAGACAGTGAGTATAGGAAAAAAGGCATTGCTGTAAAATCGGAAGAGCCATTCGCTTGAGGAAAGCCAAGTAATACTTCGCAAAAATATACAAATTTTTCAGAAGTTTTGTTCTGTGAGTAACCAAAGCATGTTCTTCATCTCTGTAAACAATGGTCACGTAGCGAATGTGGAAGAAGGATTTGGACTAAAAATTGCTTATAAGTACTCGCTTTCTTCCCACACTTCTTACACAGGAAGACAGAACTGGGAAAATCTTAATACGTGACACAACAACTTGTACTTTCTGGTCTGAAATTTATAGAGATTTTCAAAGTGTAGTTGCACATGCAGTCACGTTCTTGTGTAGTTCCTTAGGAGACGGTCAGTGATAGTCCATGATGTGATGAAAAGTGACGGATTTTAACCTGTTGGCTGATCCTCGTTGACCTCCCCTTTAAGAAGTGAAGGCCTTGCTGGTTATTGATTTTCGGCATGTGAAAGGCCTTTTGTTACACGGCACTATCAAGGCGCTGCACTCCTCAAGGAGCCAATACAATGGAGAGCTTGGCGCGCGTACCAGGGGTGGTTGTTACGAGGTTGGATTGATACATCATCAAAATTTGTACGAAATAATGAGAAATATTGTTAGGGGCACGTATTTTGGCAAAAATTATTTTATTGTAGATATTGTTCGAAGGATCGGAAGCAACATCTAATTGTTTGTAGGCAGCTGTCCTGGATTATCTTTTGACTCATTTAAAAGTGAACTACAGCTCAGATAAAGAAAATACTTGAGGCAGAGATGGGGGGGGGGGGGGGGGAAGGGCAGGAGGGAAGAAGGAGGGAATGACGGGTGCCTCTGCACGATCAGTCTGTTTGATACTGGATAGATGAGTTATAAAGAGGTCGTACAATCATGCAGATTCGTCGCGTTCAGGGCGTCTGATACCTATTGCTGTGGCTCTGTGGTTGCTAATTGCGAGGGAAGTGCAGTTCGAATCCACATCAGATCATGCCGAGACGATTTCTTGCTACCTTTCGCAATCCGAAGCTTGCGCTCCATCTTTAATGTCCTCGTTGTCGACGGACGTTAAATCCTAATTTTCCTTACTTGTTTCTTTATTTCCTTCCTTCGTTCCTTCCTTCCGGTCGTCCAATCGAGGATCTTTTGGAAGAAGTAGTTAATAGAATACGTGGTATCTTGCTAGTAGACCGTAGCAACAGATTGTTGAAGTTGTCTGGATAAAAGTGTACTCAGTATCCTGATTGAAGTTTGCTTATAAATACGTTAAGTGGGCCATGGCTGTTGTGTTTGTTATTGGAAGTGGAAGACCCTCGCGGAAAGCTATCTCAAAACCTTGTTTGGAAACGGTGAAATATAGCCTGAAGGACGTCTGGAGTCCTTGTGACTGTGAAGAACATAGATTTCAAAAAAATGGCTCTGGGCACTATGGGACTTAACTTCTGAGGTCATCAGTCCCCTAGAACTTAGAACTACTTAAACCTAACTAACCTAAGGACATCACACACATCCATGCCCGAGACAGGATTCGAACCTGCGACCGTAGCAGTCGCGCGGTTCCCGACTGTAGCGCCTAGAACCGCTCGGCCACCCCGGCCGGCAACCAGGATTTCAACCCAGAGACAAAATTGTAGTCAGAACAGTTGGTAGCGAAGGCGAAAGTGTATCTACAACAGAAAAATCCATTTGTCCGCTAGGTAGGTGGTGATAATAATTTTTTGACACAGTGATCAAGTATTAATTTCGGGGAATCGTATTCAGCGATTGTGTAACGAAACAGGAAACTCCCATGAATTACTTCTACCAGAAATGACCGTATTCATATAAAAATTTAGTAATAAAACAATTTATATTTTAAATTATAGCAGAATTTAACCCCAACATATATTAAAAGTTACGGAAACCTGATACGTTCCTAACGAAATGAGTACAATAACTCGTTTACGTAAGTTTTGGGATAACTAAAATCAATAAGTTCTAACTATTCTCAGAATTTTAAGAATTTAAACATTGGTGTGCTTCAGCAACTGTGCATGCAAGAGCTTCAATGGACTGGAAATAACAGCCAAATAGTTGCACAATACAGGTTGTATTGTATGGAACTGGGGACCTAGAAACGACGGAGAGGCGTCATCCCCTCCATAGCCCTTAGTGATTCACAACTCCACAACAAGCTACAGCAGTCCACTCACCCCACCTCCGCCCCACACCGAACCCAGGGTTATTGAGCGGTCCACCGGGAACGTCTCACACCAGACGAGTGTAACCCCAATGTTAGCGTGGTAGAGTTATTATGGTGTACGCGTACGTGTAGAAAGTGTTTGCGCAGCAATAGCCGACATAGTGTAACTGAGGCGGAATAAGGGGAACCAGCCCGCATTCGCCGAGGCAGATGGCAAACCGCCTTAAAAACCATCCACAGACTGGCCAGCGCACCGGTCTTCGACATTAATCCGCCTGGCGGATTCGTGCCGGGGACCGGCAATCCTTCCCGCCCTGAAGACAGTGCGTTAAACCGCACGACTAATCGGGTGGGCACAATACAGCTTTATTAAACGTTTACCATCGTTTCGAAAATGTTTAAACTGTCTTCTTCAGATTTACAAGTAGTAGCTCTCCATATGTTGTAGGATCCATTGTCAAATGTGTGGTATTTTAAAATGTTTTAAGATAAAGCTCTACAGTAGAGACTACTACTTTTATATCAAGTGTTTCAAATATTGATTAAGTGGATCACACACGCATGTACTAGACAAGCTCCCACATCAGATATAAATATTTGCATCAGTGTACAATATCTTCTGAAGAAGATGATGTCGAAACCATGGTCAAGGTTTAATAAATCTGTATTTTGCGACTGGTTGGCTGTATTTTTTTTTTTTTTCAGTCCACTGATGTTCTCAGAATTCACTGACTAATACATCAGCTTGGAGTGACCCGATTATTACTCGTGCACACAAAGTTGACACTCGGCGCGGTGGCTGATGGGAGCGACTGTTAAGGCATTTCAAATCAAATGTGACCTGCCGGTGTGGCCGAGCGGTTCTAGGCGCTACAGTCTGGAGCCGCGCGACCGCTACGGTCGCAGGTTCGAATCCTGCGTCGGGCATGGATGTGTGTGATGTCCTTAGTTTAGTTAGGTTTAAGTAGTTCAAAGTTCTAGGGAACTGATGACCTCAGCAGTTAAGTCCCATAGTGCTAAGAGCCATTTGAGCCAAATCAAATGTGTGTGTGAATTACTAAGGGACCAAACTGCTTAGGTCATCGGTCCCTAGACTTACACACTACTTAAACTAACTTAAGGTAAGAACAACACACACACACACACACACACACACACACACACACACACACACACACACACACACACACACACCCATGCTCGAGGGAGGACTCGAACCTCCGACGAGAGGGGCCACGCAGTCCGTCACATGACGCCTCAAACCGCGTGGCCACTCCGCGCGGCTGTTAAGGCATTTCCCATTAACAGTCGCTCCCATCAGCCAGTTCGCCGAGTGTCAACTTCGTTTGCGCGAGTAATACTAATATTCACTGAAGAAGTAAGCACAAGCCCCACAGTGGCTCTGGAATACCATAGTACGAAGAATTCTGATATATAAACAAATGCTGTGGAACTGCTAGTTTAATGGCGGATGTTATACGACGCGCGTATTTCAATAGCGCATTGCATTAAACAGCACAAAATTCAACATGCAGTTTGGATAAACATGCGAAGATAGGAGAAAAGCTCACAAACACTGCAACAACACATTTGTACGTAGCAGGAAAAGAAGAAAACAAAACTGAAAAGGTTTGTATTTGTGCAGGTGCGGGTAAATACGTAGTACACGTAAATGGTACAAGAATGAAAGAAGTGTCAAAAGATAAAGTATTCGCAAATATACAATATTTGCTATTGAAATTCATTTAATAAAAGACATTAATTTTGTTTTGAGCTTTTGAAATCACCGAGAGTATTGTTTCAAATGCTTGGGATTTTAGTTACGTGACAACGGTAGCAACAATGAGATGTTCTAAACATAACATTAACGCAAAATGATGCTCGTTAAGAATAGAAGCTAAAACGATGAATTAAAATGTGTACCACTGAGCCCAGCTCTCGTACTTACTAGACATGTGTGCTAACCACCATAGCATTTCAGTTACCATAGCTGCACGGAAAACCCTCATCCAATGCCCCTTAACGCAAGCTTCAGGTGTCAGTATTTCTGACTCTCCGACACTGGAATAGCAGAGTGTAATGGAGGTATCAGCAGTGCTACGGTGGTGTAGCCGGCACGGTAGCTCAGCGTGTTCGGTCAGAGGGTTAGCTGTCCTCTGTAATAAAAAAAACTGAGTTAATCGATCAACAGCGAACTTAAATGGCTGTCTTACGACGTCCGCCCCGAGCAGATGCAACAAACGAAACCGAACAAAATGAGATTAAAAAAAAAAAAAGTGGTTAGCACAGTGGCCAAGTAAGCAATAGACCAGGGTTCAAGTCCCAGCTATAGCACCGATTTTAATTTATTGCTTCAGCTTCTATCTTTATCAGAGCTAAAGTTGAGACTCTGGTCTCCAGGTAAATATAATTACATCAGAACAAAATGATGCGTTTGTCACGAAATTGTTTAGGGCATTTGTCCACTAGAGAAGAGCTTCCTATCATTTATGAAGTCGGACTCGGCATGCCGTCGTCCCACGTCGATGGTCCATAAACCAGTAGTGAAATTCTCCTTAATAATTGTTGCTGTACTTGTTCCTTTCGAAATGGCAAATCGTTTATAGATGCAGAACGAAACTGGGACATTCGCACTCTTCTCATTGACTGAAGTACCAGCTGTCGGCGTTGTAGATCAAACGTGCTACACGCAGCGAACAGGCAATGTTCACCGACGCCACTGCGCTTACTAATCATTTCTCACGACGGTTCGAACGTTGTAGTGTTCTCATTAGTTTAATGCGAGTAACACGTTATGTATAGCAGTCCGCGATGTGTATCGGAAGGTGTCCACTTGGCAGACACGTCGCTCCACAGTCCAAAAGCCGTAGCTTTTAGATAATTGTTGCGTGAAGTAGTAGTTCGTGGCAAAGTTAAATTTTTTTACTTGTACTTCACTATTATAAAAAGCGGACGACTTGGTACAACTGTCTTTACCCTGTCCCGACTGACAGCTTTCACCTTGTCGCAGGTTGTGTGTGTTGCACTTGCGATCTCGTTATCCTGTTCTTGTCTGCAGCGAGTTTAAGATAGGCACGACGTATAATTCTGTTGAACACTTTGCGCCGGCCGATCAGCTGATTGGCTGACATCTGTTTCGGCTGACGCCCGACGTCACTACACCAGCTCCCTTCGGGAAAGCGAAGCGCCGTCCTTGGATGAAGCCGGAAGTGACGTCCCTGAAGCGTGGCGGGAAGTGTAACCGTCGTCCGGAACGTGTTTTGCCGTTCAGTTGGAGCCGGTGGAGGTTGGGGTGGTGGGAGGTTTCACCTGATTACGTTACATATGTGAATGTGTTGTAGGACGAACGCTGGTTTCACTCTTGCAGTGGAAACATTATTACTCTTGCCGTTGACGATGATATCAAATACTTTGTCACCTCTAATAGCAACACGATGCGGACCAGTATATGGCGGTGTGAGTGGCGGTTTGACGCCCTCTACTCGCAACATTACGTGTGTACAGGATCGTCACTCTCGGGGTACGAATGTTTGCGATGTACCATGGCGCGATTCTTGTCGCTGTCGGATCTGCGTCAGCCTTTCTCTGAGGTGGGCGACGAATACTGGTGGTGCATTATCGTCCAACGAAATCGCGTATGGGTCCACGAACTCACCGGGAAGCCGTAGGACTTCTCCATATACCAGTTCTGCCGGTGAGGCGTCTACATCCGGTTTATACATGTTACGTAGGCCGAGCAAAACCAGTGGCAAGGCGGAGATCCATTGTGATTCATGGCACATTGGGGCGGCTTTAAGCGATCGGTACTGGCTTTCAGTCATGCTGTTATTGGCAGTATGGTAACTTGTTGTGTGATGCAAATTTACTTAGTTGGGCAAATAGGTCAGGTTCGAACGGCCGTCCTCTGTCCGTGGTTATATGAAGCGGACAACCAAAATGGGCGATCCAGTGTGGCACAAATGCAGTGGCTAGCGTCTCAATAGAAGTATCTACCAGAATGGCTTCTGGCCATCGCGTGAATCGGTCTATTACTGTCAGTAGGTAAGTAGTCCTTCTGAAGGGGGCAACGGACCTACTACACCAATATGAATATGGGCAAATGCGCTGTTGTGTCCGGAAATTTGCTCACCGACGCAGAGATATGGTGAGAAATCTTGCTGCGCTGACACTGTACGCATGCGTGAGCCCATGCTCGACAGTCTTTTTATGTTTCAGGCCATACAAAATGGCAACCGGGGGTCGATTGGCCGAAGCTCAAGGCCAGATGTGACATCTTGTAAAAAATCTCGAAGTTCCAGGTCTGAGCCCTGTGCTTGGGCTAGCTGTGCGAAATCTACAGTCTTCGTGATACTGCTCACCCGAGATAGCAGTCTGTAACGACATTGTCAAAAATGGTTCAAATGGCTCTAAGCACTATAGGTCATCAGTCCCCTAGACTTATAACTACTTAAACCTAACTAACCTAAGGACATCACACACATGCATGCCCGAGGCAGGTTTCGAACCTGCGACCGTAGCAGCCGCGTGGTTCCGGACTGAAGCACCTACAACCGCTCGGCCACAGCGGCCGGTAACGACATTGTCGATTCCCGACATATGTCGTACATCAGTAGTGAACTGCGTGATGAATTCCAGTTGATCATATTGTCTCGAAGAACATTTGTCATTATTTTGCCGAAAGGTATAGCTGAGGGGTTTATGTTCTGTAAAAATGACAGAAACTCTAGCTTCCAACAGTGTACGGAATTATTTAAGGGACCCATACATCGCCAATAATTCGCGGTCGTATGCGCTCCATTGTTGCTGCGCAGGAGATAGCTTTCGTGAAAAGAATCCGAGAGGTTGCCAGGCTCCGTCCACATACTGTTGCAAGACAGCACCGATTGCCGTCTGGCTAGCGTCTACTACCAGCGCGAGAAGTGCTTCCAAAGCAGGATGTGTAAGAAGAGCTGCGTCTGCTATACTTTTCTTGGCCGCTTCGAACGTGTTTTTCATCGACTGTTTCAACAATACCGGCGTTTTGCC
Organism: Schistocerca serialis cubense; assembly: GCF_023864345.2. Lineage (NCBI taxonomy): Eukaryota > Metazoa > Arthropoda > Insecta > Orthoptera > Acrididae > Schistocerca > Schistocerca serialis. Next base: position 267,932,356 of record NC_064639.1, read on the forward strand.
TTAAGACCAGCTAGAGCTGCGGTAAGAGGCTCTTGGAGTTCTGCCGCATGAGGTAAGTGACGTCGGTAGAAATTAAGGACTCCCAAGATTCGTCGCAGTCCTTTAGCAGTTTCTGGCCGTGGAATACTCAATACAGGGTGTATATAAAGTCGGGGAACACTTTCAATTATTTATTGCACAAGAACCAATCATTGTACAGATATCATACATATATCATTTTGAAGAGAAACCCTGAAAGTTTTTTTTTCATGTATACCGCCACAGCGGAGTTTGGTAATTCGCCGATAGTCGCAAACATGGCGAGCTGGACCGGCCGTACTACAGAAGGGGACAGCTGTTTCATGAAATGGCCTCCCCGATCACCAGATCTCACTACGTGTGACTTTCTTCTGTGGGGACACATTAAAGATCTGGTGTATGTACCGCCTCTGCCACGTGATGTCGCAGGGCTCCGGGAGAGAATACGGGAAGCGACTGCCACAGTCGACTATGCCGTGCTGGGACGGGTATGGCAAGAATTCGATTACCTTATTGACGTCTGCCGGGTCACTCATGGTTCACATATCGAATTTTGTAAAAAAAATTGACGTCTGCCGGGTCACTCATGGGTCACATATCGAATTTTGTAAAAAAAAAAAAACTGAGGATTTCTTCAAATTGCAATATGTTATTTTTTAATAAATAATTGAAAGTGTTACCGGACTTTATGTACACCCTGTATAGCTTCTTCTTTCTCCGGTAATGGCAGTGATCCCTTTGATGAAATCCAGTGGCCTAAAAAGATAACCTCTGTCTGACCAAAAACACACTTTGAGGTGTTTAGCACTACTCCGTATTCGTCAAGGCGTTTAACTACCTCAATCAGCTGCTGTTTGTGTTCTTCTGTGGTCGCTGAAAAGATGAGTATGTTATCAAGATATACAAAACAACACTGCAAGCCTCGCAAAACGGAATCTATAAATCTTTGGCATGTCTGGGCAGCATTTCTCAATCCGAACGGCATAAACAAGTTTGACAAAAGATCAAACGGCGTTATAATGGTGAGCGACTTCAGGGTCACCACTGTCGCCAGTCGTATGTGTTGTAATTGCAATCTCCTTTTCGTGTTCTTTTCCGCAGCGAGAATAAGATACGTACGACGTATAATTCTGTTCAACACTTTATTTAGACGAGAAGTTTATTTCAAGCTCACATAACAGTAGGAAAAACATTATGAAACTTCCACTTGTTGCAGCATGGAAAATAAGCATGACGTTATCGTTTGAAAAACGGAAGCATGTGCTAAACTGTGATTGGAAAACTGAGAATGTGAGTGGAATTCGATGACGTCGGAGAGTTGAATTTGGAAGACCACCACCTTTACTGTTAACAATTAGAGGATTCCGAGACAACTTGGAAGTTGAGGGAACGGTGCATGTTGTACAGACCGGACCTAGCGGAAGAAAAACGTTCAACAGATCACGAACGCGTTGATACAGTGATTCAGGTGCACACACAATACGAAGCAGTGCCTCTTATGTAGAACTGTTGCGCTTAGTAACTCTAAGTTTGACCTTTTTGTCAGTGAAGATTATTACTTTCAGGGTGATGGGATCTCGCTTCCCACGCGCGGGTTCCCGGGTTCGATTCCCGGCGGGGTCAGGGATTTTCTCTGCCTCTTGATGACTGGGTGTTGTGTGATTTCCTTAGGTTAGTTAGGTTTAAGTAGTTCTAAGGGACTGATGACCAAAGATGTTAAGTCCCATAGTGCTCAGAGCCATTTGAACCAAGGGTGATGGGGCATCACCTCACTTTCAACTTCGTGAAGGGAATTTGTCAGTCGCCCTTCTCTTAGTGACTGGTAGGACGAAGATGAAGTGCTGTGGAATATACAGCTCGATCGCCGGACTTGACCTTTGTACACTTCTGTCCTTGGGATACTGTCAGGGGCACAGTGTATGCCGCAAAACCGCAAATACTGGATGATCTAAGAGACAAAATGAGTAAGCCCTCGATGCTGTTCCAAACAGTAATAGTGGTATGTCCTTTGTTCTAAGCTATTGTCGACGATACCCTGCTGTGGAAGGTTGTCATTTTCAGCATATACCACTTCGAGTTACATGTTAATGTATATGATACCAAAATTTTTCATCTTAATCGGCTTTAGTTAGAGAGAAATACAGTTTCAGCGAGTGTAGGCATTACTTTGAGGCACCCTGTATTTTGGCACGAGGACCATACACCAGGTTACACATTGTCCATTGCGATGGCAACCCATATAAAGAATTTTTGTTCTCTATATGCCGCACGGAAACAACAGCACCTGAAGATGGCCAGCTTAGGCCGAAATCAATTATAATTTGGTGATAGAATGTGATTGTGCCTGACATAAAAGGAAGTTCGCAATACGCCAATCACTGGTATGCTTCGACAGACGATCTTCTTTTCGTAAAGAAAAATTTCATTCGTAGTAAGCAACAGGATCTTCGAAACAATTTTGTCAACACTGTCTGATTATCATACCTAAGAAAAATAAAAACGTTGCACGCGATTTCACTGGAGCCGAATACTGATTCTGCAAAATATTATGACTACCTGCTTAATAGTTTGTTTGTCCCTCTTTGGAACGAAATCAATCACTGATTCTGCTTATCAGAGATCCGACAGTTGGTTGGCGGGTTTGTGGAGATATGCGGCGTTGGATGTCTACTCACAGATCATGTAATTCGTGTAAATAACGAGACGCCGATTTGCGTTCACAGTGACAGCGTTCGGTGGACCCAGATGTGTTCCGTAGGTTTTGCATCAGGCGAATTTGGTCACCTTGACATCAACCTGAGTTCCCTATAATGTTCCTCAAACCACTTTTGCACGTCTCTGGCTCCGAGACACGAACAGCTGTACTGTAGAAGGATGACATCGCCGTCAAGAAAAACGCATCCAGTACAAAATTTAACTTCATTAAATTTCCTACAAAAAGGTCCTCTTCATTTTTTTCTGTAGGGCTAATGGTTTGCATGTAACGAATGAGAGGTTTATGAAGGCGTTGCGGATTGCATAAAACCCATAGGTAGAGTCAGCTGAATCACTCTGCTAAGCAGCACACCCTGCTGTAAAATACTCCTGACAGAGCACAAAAAAAGGCGAATATGCTGTGATGACATAAAAGTGAATAACCAGCTGCCTCAATCATCATTCCGCCTTCCTCAACAAAAATTTATGTATGCGGACATATTCGACTATTTTTGTGCTGAAAGAGAGTAGCAGACAGACAGTGACGGTGGAAGAGTGAGGAGACAGTGCCAGTGGAAGAGAAGGAGAGAGGAGGCAGTGATGGTGAGGGAGGGAAGGTGTCAGTGAAAGAGAAAGAGAGATGGGTGAAGACAACAGCAGTAGCAGCCAAAGAGAAAGGAGATAGTGATGGATAATAATAGACAGTGACAGTAAGAGAGAGAGAGAGAGATGGATGGTTGCAGCCAGTAGCAGTGGGAGCAAAAGAGAGAGAGTGGAAATTAAAACGAGAAGAGAGAGATGAGAGGAGACTTGGACGGGGGGTGTTCTGGACAACCCCACACCCCCAGACTGGCGAACTTAAATGGGAAAAAATCTGGATGACCGAATCATTCGCTCAAATTTACCAGGATGTTCCTTAAACCACTCGCGACCACTTATGGCCTAGTCACATGGCGCATTGTCAGCCATAAAAATTCCATCATTATTTGGAAACATGAAGTCCATGAATGGTTCTAATGGCTCTGAGCACTATGGGACTTAACATCTGTGGTCATCAGTCCCCTAGAACTTAGAACTACTTAAACCTAACTAACCTAAGGACATCACACACATCCATGCCCGAGGCAGGATTCGAACCTGCGATCGTAGCAGTCGTGCAGTTCCGGACTGAGCGCCTGAACCGCTAGACCACCGCTGCCGGCAGTCCATGAATGGCTTCAAATGGTCTCCAAGTAACTGAAAATCACCTTTTCCAGTCACTGATCGGTTCAGCTGGACCAGAGAGCCCAGTCCATTCCATGGAAACACAGCCCACACCACTCTGAAGCCACCACAAGCTTGCACGGTTCCTTGTTGATAACTTGGATCCATGGCTTCGCGCTGTCCGAGCCACACTCGAACCCTTCCATCAGCTCTCACCAATTGAAATCGGGACTCATCTGACCAGGCCACGCTTTTCCAGTCGTCTGGGGTCCAACTGATGTGATCACGAACTCACGAGAGGCGCTGCGGGCGATTTCGTGCTGTTAGCAAAGTCTGTCTACTGCTGCCATAGCTCAGTAACCACAGATTTCGTCGCACTTTTCTAGCGGGTACGTTCGTCGTTCGTTCCACAATGATATATGCGGCTAACTCACACAATGCTGCCTGTTTGTTAGCACTGACAACTCTATGCAAACACTGCAGCTCGGTCGTTAAGTGAAGACTGTCCGCCACTGCGTTGCCCGTGGCGAGTGGTAATGCAAGATATTTGATATTCTCGGCACGCTCTTGACACTGTGGATTTCGAAATACTGAATCCCCCAACAATTTCCGAAATGGAATGTCCCATCCGTCTAGCTCCAACTATCATTCTGCTTTCAGAGTGTGTTAATTCCCGTTGTGCAGCCGTAATCACGTCGGACACCTTTTCACGTCAACCATCTGAATACCATTGACAGCTACGCCAGTACAATGTCCATTTATTCCCTGTGTACGTGATACTACCGCCATCTGTATGTGTGAATATCGTTATCTCTTGCCTTTTTTCGCCACAGTCTATGTACACGGCGGCAGTGAAAGGGAAATGATGAGTATGGAGGCTACACTAAAAAGAGGGCTGGATAAAAGGATTTAAAATGCCCTGTGTTGAAAGAGCGCAAGTATGTACGCATGCCAAACTCTTTGGTGAGGAAGGTGGAATTGGGATTGAGGCAGTTGGTTTCCCACTTTTCTGTCATTCTTTTAAAGAGGACCATATTCGCCTTTTTTGTTCTCTAACATGAGCATTTTTCAGCTGGTCATATTGCAATTAGTTCTGTGATAGTATCACATAAGGCAAGATTATAATGTTTGCCATTGAATTTCAGCTGACATAACAGCCACAACTAGTGATGCGTAAAAATCATGTATCATGCCTAAAGCTTTTTAACAAATAGCTGTAAGGTTGTTCAGTTGAAGATCATCCTATTTGGCAAATATTATACCTAAGAACTACTGTTTTTAAGTGGAATGAAATATAACTGAAACCTGTGAAAGGATAAAACGTAAAAGTTAACACGTTAAGTGCGCGTCGGTCACCAGCGACTGGCAGTGTAAAATTCAGTACAAAGCTAAAACAATTACACTGTTTCAAATACATTGTTTTAAATATTATTATGGTAGATAATTACTTACTATCTTTTTAACATTTACTGAATTTTTTAAATTACAGGATCGTTCCATTAATGTTCTTAATATCTCCGACAACAGCATTTTAACGGATTTTTAGCGAATCGCAATAAATATACAAACAGTTTCTCTACCAAACTGTGGCACTTTTCTTCATAGTACAGTTTAGAACATCCTCGCACTGACAGGATTTTCCAAGTTTTAGTTTTTGTCGTGGATTTACAGAGGTATGAGCAATACTGCTAAATGGAATGTCTTCGTCCCGGCAATTTGTGAGGTGTACGACTAATTTTTTCCGGAATTTGGTAATTCTTGGTGGTGTTTTTATATAAAATATAAAGTTTCTGAATTTAAGTATTCAGTAAGAGCTCAACTAGAAAGTAAGGTGTATCTACAGGACATGCGGCCAGTAATAATGAAAAGTGTCAAGATGATCTCTCCAATGGCAAAAGATTCCGGAATAGTCCCCCATTCGGATCTCCGGGAGGGGACTGCTAAGGGGGAGGTGACCATTAGAAAAAGACTGAATAATCAACGAAAGGATAATGTGGTAGGGAAACTAGAAAACCTGAAAAGGGAAATGCGAAGGCTCAATCTGTATATAGTAGCGGTCATGGAAGTGAAATGGAAAGAAGACAAGAATTTCTGGGCAGAAGAGTGTAGGGTAATATCAGTAGCATCAGAAAATGGCATAACGGGAGTAGGATTCCTAATGAATAGGAAGGTAGGGCATAGAGTGTGTTACTGTGAACAGTTCAGTGACCGGGTTGTTCTAATCAGAATCGACAGCAGACCAACACCGACAACGATAGTTCAGGTATATGTGCCGACGTCGCAAGCTGAAGATGAAGAGATAGAGAAAGTACATGAAGATATTGAAAGGGTAATACAGTATGTAAAGGGAGACGAAAATCTAATAGTCATGGTAGACTGGAATGCAGTTGTAGGGGAAGGAGCAGAAGAAAACGTTACTGGGAATATGAGATTGGGACAAGGAATGAGAGAGGCGAAAGACTAATTGAGTTCTATAACAACTTTCAGCTAGTAATAGCGAAAACTCTGTTCAAAAATCACAAGAGGAGGAAGTATACTTCGAAAAGGCCAGGTGATACGGGAAGATTTCAGCTAGGTTTCATCATGGTCAGACAGAGACTACTAAATCAGATACTAGAAAGTATGGCATACCCAGGAGCAGATATAGACTTAAACAACAATGTAGCAGTGATGAAGAGTAACCTGACGTTTGGGACATTAGTCAGGAAGAATCAATACGTAAAGAATTGGGATACAGAAGTACTAAGGAATAACGAGATACGCTTGAAGTTCTCTAAGACTATAGATACAGCAATAAGGATTAGACCAGTAGGCAATACAGTTGAACAGCAATGGACATGTCTAAAAAGGGCCATCACAGAAGTTGGGAAGGAAAACATAGGTACAAAGAAGGTAACTGCGAAGACACCACGGGTAACAGAGGAAATACATCAATTGATCGATGAAAGGAGGAAGTACAAAAATGTTCAGGGAAACTCAGGTATACAGAAATACAAGTCGCTGAGGAATGAAATAAGTAGTAAGTGCAGAGAAGCTAAGACGAAATGGCTGCAGGAAAAATGCGAAGACATCGAGAAAGAAATGATTGTCGGAAGGACAGACTCAGCATACAGGTAAGTCAAAACAACCTTCGGTAGTATTAAAAGCAAGGGTGATAACATTAAGAGCGTAACGGGAAATCCACTGTTAAATGCAGGGGAGAAAGCGGATAGGTGGAAAGAATACATTGAAAGCCTCTATGAGGGGGAAGATTTGTATGAAATGATAGAAGAGGAAACAGGGGTAGATTTAGAAGAGATAGGGGATCCAGTATTAGAATCAGAATTTAAAAGAGCTTTGGAGGACTTACGATCATATAAGTCAGAAGGGATAGATAACATTCTCTCACAATCTCCAGAATCATTGGGGGAAGTAGTAACAAACAGACTATTCACATTGGTGTGTTAAGTGTGTGAGAGTGCCGACATACAATCTGACTTTCGGTAAAATATCATCGACACAATTTCGAAGACTGCAAGAGCTTACAAGTGCAAGAATTATCGCACAGTCAGCTTAACAGCTCACGGATACAAGTTGCTGACAAGAATAATATAGAGAAGAATGGAAAAGAAAACAGGATGTGCTAGATGATGATCAGTTTGGCTTTAGAAAAGGTAAAGGCACGAGAGCGGCAATTCCGACGCTGCGGTTGATAATGGAAGCAAGACTAAAGAAAAATCAAGACACGTTCATAGGATCTGTCGACCTGGAAAAAGCCTTCGACAATGTGAATTGCTACAAGATGTCCGAAATTCTGAGAAAAATAGATGTAAGCTATAGGGAGAGACGGGTAGTATACAATATGTACAACAGCCAAGAGCGAAAAATAAGTGTGGAAGACCAAGAACGCAGTGCTCGGATTAAAAATGGTTCAAGAGAGGGGTGTAGTGTTTCCCCCTACTGTTCAATCTGTACATCGAAGAAGCAGTGATGGGAATAAAGATAGGTTCAGCAGTGGAAATAAAATTCAAAGTGAAAGGATGTCAATGACACGATTCGCTGATGACATTTGCTATCCTGAGTGAAAGTGATGAGGAATTACATGATCTGCTGAACGGAATGAACTGTGTAATGAGTACAGAATATGGATTGATAGTAAATCGAAGAAAGAGGACGATAATGAGAAGTAGCAGAAACGAGAACAGCGAGAAACTTAACAGCAGGATTGACGGTGACGAATTAGATGAAGTTAAGGAATCGTGCTACCTAGGCAGTAATATAACCAATCACGGACGGAGCAAGCAGGATATCAAAAGCAGACTAGCAATGGCAAAAAGGGCATTGCTGGCCAAGAGAAATGTACTAGTATCAAACACAGACCATAATTTGAGGGAGAAATTTCTGATAACGTACGTGTGGAGTACAGCATTGTGTGGTAGTGAAACTGGACTGTGGGAAAACTGGAACAGAAGAGAATCGAAGCATTTGAGATGTGGTGCTACAGGCGAATGTTGAAAATTAGGTGGACTGATAAGGTAAGGAATCAGGAGGTTCTGCCCAGAATCGGAAAGGAACATGTGGAAAGTACTATAAGGAGAAGGAACAGGATGATAAGACCTGAGGGACTGACTTCCATAGTAATAATGGTTCAAATGGCTCTGAGCACTATGGGACATAGCCGGCCGGGGTGGCAGAGCGGTTCTAGGCGCTACAGTCTGGAGCCGCGCGACCGCTACGGTCGCAGGTTCGAATCCTGCCTCGGGCATGGATGTGTGTGATGTCCTTAGGTTAGTTATGTTTAAGTAGTTCTAAGTACTAGGGGACTGATGACCTCAGAAGTTAAGTCCCATAGTGCTCAGAGCCATTTGAACCATTTTTGAACTATGGGACTTAACTTCTGAGGTCATCAGTCCCCTAGAACTTAGAACTACTTAAACCTAACTAACGTAAGGACATCACACACATCCATGCCCGAGGCAGGATTCGAACCTGCGACCGTAGCGGTTAGGTTTAAGTAGTTCTAAGTTCTAGGGGACTGATGACCTCAGATGTTAAGCCCCATAGTGTGCAGAGCCATTTGAACCATTTTTTGTCTGCCAGTTCTAAACTCGTATACCAGTTGTCGGTATACAACATGTATCCCTTACCGAATAAATCTCTACAAAGAGACATCACGTTGTTAGTGGGAGCAAAGTTTTCCTCTTCTAGAATTCCCTTGTATATGCGAGAAGGGCATACGTGTAATGAGGTCTGCAGCGCGACTTAAATATTTTAATTCTTGAGGTTTGTTTTAAATATTGTCTAAATATAATACGGCCACGAAACGGGATCAATAACTCATAAATACATGTACGTGTGTCTCGTGTTGTTTGTAATATTTTTTTGTCATTCATTTCCAAAGTGTCTGTAAGTGGTTGTATTTTGAACAAGCAGTTACTCTTTCTGTTGTCAGCAAAACATGTCATTCTCAATAATATTTCAGATATGTTCCTGGACATGTTGTTTTCGGAAATGTTTGCATATATGCAGTATCATGGGGCTAGTATGAATGTAAAGATGATAGTCTAACCAACCCCAACCATATAACTAGCCCAAAAAATCGTTTTACTTCATTTTTGTATTTCACTGTCCAGTTGCTCAAGCGCTGCGAGTATCCATCCATCTTCTCACTGCTGGCAAGTAAGTTTGTTCGGCAATGGCCTCGAACAATTTATCCGCTAAATCTGACCTTATACTCAAAATTTCAATTCTAACCCCAAGAGGTCTGATTAAAGCTTTGGTTGATCACTTCTCCGATCATGCCATTCTTCAACATGTTCCTCCTCTTCCTTTGATTTCAGAAAGAGTGTAGCCCCTATGCTTGCGTGGTAGAGTAATGGTGGTGTACGCGTAAGTGGAGAACCTGTTTGCGCAGCAATCGCCGAGGTAGTGTAGCTGAGGCGGAATAAGGGGAAACAGCCCACATTCGTCGAGGCAGACGGAAAACCGCCTAAAAACCATCCACAGACTGGCCGGCTCACCGGACCTCGACACAAGTCCGCCGGGCGGATTCGTGCCGGGGACCAGGCGCGCACGGCCAACCAGGAGGGCTCCTAGTATGTTTACACGCTTGCACGGGTAAATGTCGTCACTTAGAAGTGCGCCTGGCTCTGCTATAGCAGCGCCCTTGAAAGCAGCGCCGCGTGGCCTAACAGGGATTTCCGTAAGACTGGTTTTCCTACGAGCAGGAATTTTGTGCCGCGGGAACTAGACAGGTCGGTTTTCATCCGCAGGGAAGCAAAACTTAAACAAGTTGCGAATCTGTGTTTTCCCAGAAATGAAACAGCAAGCGCGTTAACTATTCATTCCACACGTGCTGCCTGGGAAGAGTGTTGAAACAAAATGTTGTTGCTTAAAAGTGCTACTCTACCGTACAGTATTCAAGGGTGCCAGTACGATAGTTTGTACGAGGAGGGGTGAGGGGAAGACCGGAGAATATGGTGTATTTTTAATATTCTGGAAGACAAATGGCGACATGAAAAAGTTTCAGTTCCAACCCTGTTAAAAACCAACATAATACATTTTAAATACTTTTCTTGAAATAAAAACACCGGACTACGCTATTTTTTTTTCTTCCCCTGAGAGCTAGCCTCCCCGCTCCCCTCTTGCCCATGGATATGGGCGCCCGTGACCGTATTGCTGGGTTGCGTGAGAGAAAATAAAACAAAACTCCTCGATTTGTCAAAAGTGATAAAATAGTGAAGGGGTTTTCCGACGGAACCCAGTGCTTAGTACTTGCAGTTACTGAAAGTCACTGCTGATAGCCAAACATATAATGGACGATGAAGAAGAGGATTATTTGCTACAGACATACGCGAAGCACAGGAAAGCAGATAGCAGCATATTTTTGACACGGTGTTAATCAACATTTTATCTTCCTCAGCACTGAAACGCACTTGTAGCTTTCTAGCTCACCTTCTAGGCATTTGGCACGCGAACTTTACCTGACTGGCAGCAATTCCTTCACTAGAACGCAACATATAACGCACTAGACTTGTCGAGATTCACTGACGTAAAGCGCTGACGCACTACGGATTGCGCTCTGTCGGAAAACACCTTCATTCTCCTACCACTGCCGAGGGGACGAAGCACTACGCCGGTCGCATCACGTAGTACGCGGGGCAAAAGTTCTGCTCCCACTAAAACCAGGCTTTATAGCTTCACGTGGCAGTCAACGTTTTAAGCCACTTAATTTTCGAGTACAGGAAGTTTTTGGAAGAATGCAGTTTCTTGGATGTTACGACAAAACGATTACAGATAGTACAAACAGACAAATTCAACTAAAGAAATGACTGTTATTATATTTTAAAAATTTATATATATGTTGTTGTTCTTATTATTCCTTGCTCCTTTCCAAATAATTGTCGTACGATTAATTGTTCAGCCAGAGGTTTTCAGGTTGGTGAACTGCTGGAATACGTGGCAAATTTTATGACGCACCCTCTTAATACTTTCGCCCGGGATGTAATGAAATCGCACTTCAGAACATACCACAGAATACCGGCTTTCCCGAAATATCAGCTTCTTGGTTTCTCTTATATCTGTCCGTTTACGTGTCGTGTGTACATGTTGCTGACGAATTTGCTATGGTTTTCTGAACTGTCCATTTATTTTCCTAATGCTCGGAGCAACTGTGTTCTTCCTCCTTAAGCCATTGCTTGAACGTAATTCTGAAGTTTTCTTAAGACGTTAGCTCTAAGGTTAAGTTCTACTTAAATCACCGTCGACACCTTTAATTAACACTTTAACGATGCGCCGCTCAATGTGTGCCTTGTGTTAACTATTCTGGGCCGTCCCCAGCGAGGTTAGTCTGTCTTCGTGATGGCTAGTCCTTACAGAGACAATAGCCCCACATAATTGATCGCCAAAGCCCCCTGGTTGTATTCCATCCGCAAGTACCGCATATAACAAAATGGTTCAAATGGCTCTGAGCACTATGGGACTTAACTTCTAAGGTCATCAGTCCCCTAGAACCTAGAACTACTTAAACCGAAGTAACCTAAGGACATCACACACATCCATGCCCGAGGCAGGATTCGAACCTGCGACCGTAGCGGTCGCGCGGTTCCAGACTGTAGCGCCCGTAACCGCTTGGCCACCCTGGCCGGCCCGCATATAACTCATTCGCCGTCAATCAAGCAACATGGAGAGACAACTAACACTAACTCTATACGCCATATTGTCAGTCACAATGTTCTCGTATGTAGCCGTGTAATTGTACTTTCATCCTCCTCCCACATTAGCAGCGCTCTGCATCAGTTTGTTGTAACTGTTTCTGATCATGCCGCTACAAGAGTACAGTGTCATACACTTCACTTTGTCTTCAGTGAAATTTGTTGTTACTAAAACTCCATTTACCGCAGTGATCCCTCACTGTCGGTTGCTTTTTGATACAAGTAATTTTAGACCTTTAAACATATTTTCTGGAATTTAAATTATTTTTTTGGAAAGAGAGTTCGTTTGTTGATGAATGCTACAGTGCAGTTTCCACTGAAGAGCCAAAGAAACTGGTATGCCTGCCTAATATCGTATAGGACCCCCGCGAGCACGCCGGCCGGTGTGGCCGTGCGGTTCTAAGCGCTTCAGTCTGGAACCGCGTGACCGCTACGGTCGCAGGTTCGAATCCTGCCTCGGGCATGGATGTGTGTGATGTCCTTAGGTTAGTTAGGTTTAAGTAGTTCTAAGTTCTAGGGAACTGATGACCACAGATGTTAAGTCCCATAGTGCTCAGAGCCATTTGAACCCCGCGAGCACGCAGAAGTGCCGCAGTACGACGTGGCATGGACCCGATTAATGTCTGAAGCAGTGCTGGAGGGAGCTGACTCCACGAATCCTGCAGGGCTGTCCACAAATGCGTAAGAGTACGAGGGGGTGGAGATCTCTTCTGAGCAGCACGTTGCAAGGCATCCCAGATATGCTCAATAATGTTCATGTTTGAGGAATTTGGTGGCTAGCGGAAGCCTTTAAACTCAGAAGAGTGTTCCTGGATCCACTCGGCAGCAATTGTGGACGTGTGGGGTGTCGCATAGTCCTGCTGGAATTGCAATAGTCCGTTGGAACGCACAGTGGACATGAGTGGATGCAAGTGATCAGACAGTATATATACGTGTCACCTGTCAGAGTCATATCTAGACTTGTCAGGGATCCCATATCACTCCAACTGCATACCCCCAACACCATTACAGAGCCTCCATCAGCTTCAACAGTCCCCTACTGACATGCAGGGTCCATGGATTCATGTGGTTGTCTTTATACCCGTACACGTCCATCCGCTCGATACAATTTGAAGCGAGACTCCTCCGACAAGGCAACATGTTTTCAGTCATGAACAGACCAATGTCGGTGTTGACGGGCCCAGGCGAAACGTAAAGCTTCGTGTCGTGCAGTTATCAAGGGTACAAGAGTGGGCCTTCGCCTCCGAAAGCCCATATCGATGATGTTTCGCTGAATGGTTCGCACGCTGACACTTGTTGATGGCCCAGCAATGAAATCTGCAGCAATTTGCGGAAGGGTTGCGCTTCTGTCTCGTTGAACGATTCTCTTGTCTTCGTTGGTCCCGTTCTTGCAGGATCGTTTTCCGGCCTCAGCGATTTAGGAAATCTGGTGTTATACCAGATTCCTGATATTCACTACCCTCGTGAAATTGTCGAACAGGAAAATCCCCACTTCAACGCTACCTCGGAGATGCTGTGTGCCATAGCTCGTGCGTCGACTATAACACCATGTTCAACTCACTTAAATCTTGATAACCTGCCACTGTAGCAGGAGTAACCGATCTAATAACTGCTCCGTACACTTGTTGTCTTATACAGGCACTGCTGACTGCAGCGACGTATTCTGACAATTTACGTATCTCTGTATTTGAATGCGCATGCCTTTACCAGTTTCTTTGGCGTTTCACTGTATATGCATATAGCTACTTTGGCGGAGGGGGGGGGGATAGATAGATAGATAGATAGATAGTTGAATAGATAGATAGAGAGAGAGAGAGAGAGAGAGAGACAGACAGACAGACAGAGAGGAAAGATACGAGAACTTCGTCGTAGATCATAAAGATAAACTGTTAATGTGATATTAGTAAAGTGCAGGAACGTCCGTGGTAAGGTCCTGGAATTAGTATCGCTGGTAGTGGCTACATATGATTAGGAACATTAAGTTAGCTGAAACGGGGAAGCCGGCCGCGGTGGCCTCTCGGTTCTAGGCGCGCAGTCCGGAACCGTGCGACTGCTCCGGTCGCAGGTTCGAATCCTGCCTCGGGCATGGATGTGTGTGATGTCCTTAGGTTAGTTAGGTTTAAGTAGTTCTAAGTTCTAGGGGACTAATGACCACAGCAGTTAAGTCCCATAGTGCTCAGAGCCATTTGAACCATTTTTTTGAAACGGGAAGTGAATAGCAGTAACATCCTAAATTCAGACCGAAATATACACTGGCATGCAAAGCTCAAGGATGACAATAACCTTCGCATGAACTGACGAGAAAAACAACTTGTGAAATTTGGACTATAGATAGAAAGAATTGCTGCAGTAGAGTACAGAAGGTAAGTGAAACAAATAAGCAATTAGTCGAACGGAAATGACACTTTTAAAAGATGATATTACACGCTATGGGATGCGGTCACGCATTGTCATTCGCAAAAAAACGGACAAGTCCGAAAGGGACTTTGCGGTCTGATGGTTCCGTTCAAACTTAATTATGTATATAGATAGTTTGTCTATTGGTTCTGACGAGTGAGTTTGGAAGCATCAGAATATGTGACATAAGTTGCTGTATATTTAGATTGCATTGACTTAGAAGCTTAAATTTTGTACACAGCCAGGGAACCGTAGAGTCAGTGTTTGATATAAATTTTAACTTTGAGGTACGGAACATTAAAAATGAAGTCGGGGTCTTGTGCACACCAGAAACGACGCTCATGTAAAACGTATACAGTGTCACAGTAAAGGCGAGCGCTGAGGATTCATCTTCCTTTCGCTAATGTCTTTATCCCGCGGTTCCGCATGGCTAGTATCGAATTTGGGAAGGTTAATGTAAAGGGGTGGCCGGATGCCCTTCGAGCCACCACTCCGTACTCCCGGGGACGGAATTAGTGCACCCCAGCTGGCTGCGTCTAGTGTAATCCATGGAATAGTGTGGACATGTTCAGATGTCTGCGAGTCGTGTAACTGAGGTGGGACGTGGGGACCAGCCCAGTATTCACCTGTTGAGATGCGAAAAACAGCCTAAAAACTGGTATACTGGCTGGTATACTGGCCCTCGTCGTTAATCCGCCAAGCGGATTCTATCCGGGGCCGGCGCGCCTACCTGAGTCCAGCAAGCAGCGCTTTAGCGCTCTCAGCTAACCTGGCGGGTTAATGGAGACCGCTGAGCGTACTGTGTCAAAGATTTGGAGGTCAATACGCCCATTCAACTTTATGCTTCCCCACACTATAACACCTGGACCACCAAAAGATCATGTTCGACAGTCTTCCAGGATGCATTATGTGTTCACACCCCTCGCTATATGAGGGAACGTCCAGCATTGCGGAGAGACGTATTGCAGGACCTCCAAGGGCAACGACCATTCAGCAATTGTTAACGGCGGTGGTGGGGGACGGAACGCCCTACCAGAAGAATTCCTCACTAACCTTGCGGCTATTTTGGGAGCACGTTGCAGAGCGTACATTGCTGTCCTTGGTGATCTCATACCCTATTAAGAACCCTGCTGCCCTTTTGTAACGTCGAGGGGACCATCATGAATCACAGTGCCTTCTTATTTCTGCACGTTTCTGCGCATATCTGTAAGTTACCTTCTGTACTATACCATAGTAGTTTTTTCTATGTATGGTCCACCTTTTATCTACCTAAGTTGCTTGGCAGTGGCACATTATGCAAAACTAACTGTCGTATATACGTTTCGCACACCAAAGTATATCGGAATGATAGGTTAGATGCTAATTATTGCATCCTACTTAATGCCTTACAGAACTCGATAATATCTGACAGTCTTTATTATTGATTCCAAGTATGAAATAATCTGGGTGAGGTAAAGCATCAAAGGCAAACAAAAATGTTATTGGTTGCTTTTATAGACCAACTACATTAGGAGTTGTAGTGGCAGAGCGCTTTAAATAGAACTTTGTCGAGATTTTCATAAGTTTACTGATCATGCTAATCGTAGAATTATCATTGTAATCGATAACGAAGCGTAAAAAGGCAACGTGACACCTGAGTTTTGTCTTTGCGATGCAGAGGCCAAGGTGTAATGCAGTGCTAGTCACTGCCAGCCACTGCAGCTGCCACAGTGAAAGTGGTTCTGAACAGCACATTCACCTTCACAAAAAAGTGCCTGTTACAGCCGCTACGTGGTGTCTTGACACGCGAAGAAAAGCTGGCGATCTGCTCCACTGCACAGTGCCAAGCATTAAAGTGAATTACTCCCTCGAGGTTCCAACCGTGTACCTAAGAGCGGAACTCCTCCGCACAAGTCTGGGTCAACGCCGACGGCTACAGGGGTCTGTCACTATTACATTAACGTGCATTAACCACCTCGGCAAAGGAAGCAATTTGTCACATCGGTGACAAAGCGTTTAATTTCTTCTTGGTTACAGGATCAACAAGCATGCTGAAATTTTATAATAGTCATATAAACTGTGTTTCGCAGGGCTTCATCAGGTCCAAGCGATTTTTCAGGATTAGTATGCCCAAAAAATAGCTCGGACATAGCTGGAGTATGATCTTTTGAGATATTAATCTATATTTTAAGGAGATGTCGACCGATAGCTCATAAATACGTGATAATTCACAGGCAAGAGCTAGAGATAAAAATTTCTTTATTACACAACCAGTTTCAGTCCACGGACTATCATCAGGTATCATAAAATATTTACAACAGTGTACAATGCGGAATAAAATCAGTGGCATCAAATAATACAAATTCATAGACTGTAGAGGGATAATCGGCTTGAATAAAGTAAGCCGTTTGAAATGGATGTAGGTTGCAGTAGTTAATGAAATGAAGAGGCGTGCACAGGATAGACTAATGTTGAGAGCTGCTTCAAACAAATCTGAAGACAATAAAAATAACGATAACAAATAAGCTAAACAACAGTCGCTCTTCCAGTTCACTGATCACGAATGCACCAGGAGGCCCAAGACGGTGTGTGAATAAAGACTACTCTCGACTCAACACCAAAAAGAAACTTGATAAAAAAAATGCAGAAGTGCAGAAACTTGGCAAAATATGTAGAAGTGGGGCACTGAGATGTATGCCTTTCACCCATAGCACTGTCCTGAAGCAGAACGAATCACTTATAAGGGAACCTCCCCATCGCACCCCCCCTCAGATTTAGTTATAAGTTGGCACAGTGGATAGGCCTTGAAAAACTGAACACAGATCAATCGAGAAAACAGGAAGAAGTTGTGGGGAACTATGAAAAAAATTAGTAAAATATACAAACTAAGTAGTCCATTTTAACATATGCAACATCAAGAAGACTGGCAGTCAAGGAGCGTCGTGGTCCCGTGGTTAGCGAGAGCAGCTCCGTAACGAGAGGTCCTAGGTTCAAGTCTTCCCTCGAGTGAAAAGTTTAATTTTTTATTTTCAGTTTATTTGACAAACTCCTATGTTTTCATCACTTTTTTGGGAGTGATTATCACATCCACAAGAAAACCTAAATCGGGCAAGGTAGAAGGATCTTTTTACCCATTTGCTAAGTGTACAAGTTAGGAGGGGCCGACAACATATTCCCGTCACGTGACGCACATGCCGTCACCAGTGTCGTATAGAATATATCAGACGTGTTTTCCTGTGGAGGAATCGGTTGACCTATGACCTTGCGATCAAATGTTTTCGGTTCCCATTGGAGAAGCACGTCCTTTCGTCTATTAATCGCACGGTTTTACGGTGCGGTCGGAAAACACAGACACTAAACTTATTACAGTGAACAGAGACGTCAATGAACGAACGGACAGATCGTAACTTTGCGAAAATAAAGAAAGTAAAATGTTCAGTCGGGTGAAGACTTGAACCAAGGACCTCTCGCTCTGCAGCTACTCACGCTAACCACGGGACCACCACGCTGTTGAGCTCCTCCTAAATGTTGCATATGTTGCACATGGACTACTCAGTTTGTATATTTTATTAATTTTTTTCATAGTTCCATACAACTTCTTCCTGTTTTCACGATTGATATGTGTTCAGTTTTTCAAGGCCTATCCACTGTGCCAACGTATAACTAAATCTGAAGGGAGTGCGATGGGGAGGTTCCCTTGTTAGTACATAATTAATGAAAATAAATGTTTCGTGTATTCTGCTCAAAATAATGACGAAATTAGCAAGTTACGATTTGTCTCTTACAGTGTAATGTAGTTCACACTTTGATGGAGCACCATCTCATTTATTTTGTAATGTTTAACGACGCTGAGATGGTGTTTTACATTAGCTGTTGTAGGCGTATACTCGTAGTATGACCATCTCACTCACAGGACTTATCCCGACGGGCGCTTGCTTGTTGGGAATTACTAGGCGTTTATCCATATCGATTTATGCTACTGCAATAAATAAT
Organism: Schistocerca serialis cubense; assembly: GCF_023864345.2. Taxonomy (NCBI): domain Eukaryota; kingdom Metazoa; phylum Arthropoda; class Insecta; order Orthoptera; family Acrididae; genus Schistocerca; species Schistocerca serialis. The sequence goes on from NC_064639.1 coordinate 267,950,832, forward strand.
CTGCGATATTTGTTTACACATGCCGTTGAGGCGACTCAGTATGCGCCATAAGTGCTCGTAATAGTGGGACAGTCAATCGAGGGCCGTTACGAACTTTGTTTTGAAAGACTTGGAAATGAATACTGAACAGAAATATAAGCATAGCGAGAATGTAGTTAAGTGTGAAAATATATTTCAAACAGGTTTGGAGGATATTTCTGTATCTAACGTTTTGTTATTGCCTTGGGGACACCCTCCTAAAATTTGTATTTTATTTTCTGATAAACTGTGTAAACAAGACATATTAAATGTTTATGACCAATAACACTGACATGGTCGCTGAGGTATCATCTTTATCGTTATTTCACGTAACATGTTTCGGCTACTGCCATCATCAGACCTAAACTTAGACCTTGATAAATAAAGTTCAGTGTCTGGTTATAGTGGATCGTACGTAAAAGTAAAGGTCAACTCACAACTAATACGTGAAGAATGCCTCTGAAATTCGTCCATTCGTCACAGAGAACATTCGGAAGATAAATAACTATGGCATGGGCTCCTCAGACTCATGAAATTCAAATCGTCGTTGGCAGTGGAATCCTTTCTCGGCGCTGTACGCATCTTACATTGTTGATCTCGACTGATTTCAGAATATAAACAGTTCCTGTTCAGTTGTAACCACACGTTTTCGGCAATCATTATAATACGATCATTTACTTCTGCTATGGCTTTAGTTATTCATTAATAGATATCAGACTCGTATTCCCTAGGCGTGTCACAAGCTGACTTGTCCAACGCATTAGTTCTACATATACAGATCTGTACATACACCGCAAGCCACCGGATGGTATCTTAATAAGTGAGCGAGGGAGAAACGACTTTGTATGCCTCCGCTCGAGCCCTAATTCGTCTTATCTTCGCGGTTTTTCCGCGAGTTGTACGTTGGCGACAGTAGTATTGTTCTGCAGTCAGCTTCCAATGTCGGTTCTGTGAATTTTCTCCCTGTTGTTCCTCGGAAAGAACGTCACCTTCCCTCCAGGGATACCCATTTGAGTTCCCGTAGAATCTCCAAATACTTGCTTGTTGATCGAGCCTACTGGTAAGAAATGTAGCAGCCCTCATCTGAATTACTTCGACGTCTTGCTTTAAACCGACCAGGTGCGGATCCCAATCACACGAGCGGTACTCAAGAATGGGCCGCAGTAGTGTTCTGTACGCGGTCTCCTTAAATCCCACATTCATAAAAGTCTCCCAGTAAACCGAAGTCGACCACTGCCCTGTTACCGTCCGTACGTTCTTATTCCATGTAATAACCCTTTGGTAATGGTTCAAATGGCTCTGAGCACTATGGGACTTAACATCTGAGGTCATCAGTCCCCTAGAACTTAGAACTACTTAAACCTAACTAACCTAAGGACATCACACACATCCATGCCCGATGCAGGATTCGAACCTGCGACCATAGCAGTCGCGTGGTTCCAGACTGAAGCGCCTAGAACCGCTCGGCCACCGCGGCCGGCTTTGCAATGTTACGCCTAGATATTTAATCACCGTGGGTGTGTCAAGCAGCACACTACTAATGATTAATTCGAACGTTACATTTATCTGCATTAACTTATGATTTTCTACGTTTAGAGCTAGTTGCCGTTTATCACACCAACGAGAAAGTTTGTCTAAGTCATCCTGTACCACACACGGGAGGACCAAATGGTTCCGTTCACTGTGCGGCGCAGCTTTATGCCAGGCCACGAAGTGATAGGGAAAGTAACATTTGGGCCACTTGAAAGCGGATTGTTTTCACTTTCCCGCACACCGCTGTGAGATTTGGAACGTGTCGGAGGGGAAACGCTAGCTTCGTTGCGCTTGATGCCTCCAGCGCTCTGATATACTCGTAATGTTTTGCTGTTCCCCACGTTTCACGTTCTGACGTTCTGCCTGAAAACCCACGGCGCCGGCTTGGGCTGCGTTCACAGGGGCACCGACAACGGCAGCCAGACCCCGTCAGCCGACCGCTTGGTCACAGTGGGACCGATCTCCTCCATCAATTTTTGATGGGATCAAGGGGGTTAGAACCTATGCTGTCAACAAAGTTAGGATTTTTCTAATATACCGAGTGCTGTAAACTGTCTCCTTAGTTATTGGAAGTTGTTATCTTCGTTTATGTAGAAGATAAAGTCTTGTTAAATCGAGTGACTCTTATTGAACCACCCTGAACAATTTGTAAAGATTATTGAGTTAAGAAAAGGAATGAAAAATTCATAAAAATGAGAAAAAGTGCATGACTATAGACATTGGAAAACGCAATAGTGAATGGTGAATACAAGATACAGCACTTATATACAAAAGAAAATCTACGTCGTTTCGTAGAGATAGCCGATGATGTTTAGTCTGGGTTTCTGAACCGCATAAAGTAGGGTGCCGGTGTCAAGAGCCTGTGGGTGTGTGGGTGCTATTCTGTCATTCTGTGCAACGGATTAATCTGAGATGTACCCTTTACCCTGTAGCTCCTGCAAGATGCAATTTCCACCCCCACACTACTACGGAAGTCAGACAGACGTTCTAAAGAGAAATGCCTGAAAAACGTTCAGCAATAAATATCTTCAGGAGTTGTCCGCTGTAAGGAAATGACACAAAAATTCACAAAATTTCTTACGTAACTTGTGGGATACTTGGGTACTGGAGTAGTGCTTGTTAGTGTAAGAAAAACATGAAACTAACGAAAATTATTATTTATTTTGCTAAAATTCTGAGAAATTACAATGGCACTTTTAGTTATGAAGTGAACAAGTTATTTCCGGGTTCTTTTCGGAATGTGAAGTTACCTCTTAAGGATAGGATTCGCTAATGAAATTTCTATACAAAGTTTAAGATTGTTATTGAGTCGGCAGAATGGCTGAGAGCCACACCTACTCAACTTAAATAATTATCCGTTGGAATGTTGCTAGGTACGGTCGAGGCTGTCGCGTTTGAAATGCAGTGAAGTGTACTGTTGTGGAGGAAATATGGGGCTCGCAAGAGCTGTAGTGCACAATACCGTAAGCTGCGATGACTGCTGTCTGCCTCGCTCGCTGCTGACAAATAAGATAACTCTCGTTCTATCTGGATTGACCTTCGCCAATCAAACTCTCCCTACGCCTTGATGAAGTCAAGGACTCCTATTCGCGCCTAGTCTAACTATTGGCGTGGTACACCGGTCAGAGAACCAGTCCACCACGATGCCACTCAAAAATTCGCTCGCAGGCGGCTAACTATAACTCTTTCCGTTCACACCGCACAATAACTGTGGCAGCCAACACAGTGAACAACGCTTAATCGCAAGGACTCAATATAGAGTCGCACTCCGATTCGCTCTCGACAGAGGTGCTCTCCCAGTGAAGCACTGAGGAGAGACTTGTTCCTCGCTCTTTGAGCACATGTACGAGCGCACACGCTCTTGTTACGTGTTCTCGCTCCAAGAGCGACAACAGAACAGCCCCTCTCCACGCCAGATGTGAAGGGGTATATCTTTCAGTCTCTTCCATTACTCCTTCAGCGCAAGGCATCAGAAATATCGCCTGCCAATCAGCATTGCTCTTCTAAAACGGGAGAATGACGTTTCGTTTAAGGCGACCAGTCTGGGAATCTGTAGCGCGTTTGCTGTCTCCCTGTGAAAACCTCTGAATCTGCATGCTATGTTTGTAAAGAATGCGTAGGCTGGGCGCTCCCACACAATGTAGCGGAATTTGCTTTTAAGCTGAACACAGGGTCATTCTCCCTTTCACTCGGGCAAACGCTGTCTACTGTACGGGCGGTCGCCGGCCGACGTAGATAGGTTGACTCGTCCTCTGAAGGGACCGGGCCCCCGGCGTGCGGTTTGCCTCTCCCCAACTAAAAGCTTTTGTGACGGTTGTGTCTTGAAAGTGTGTGTGTATGCCAGCCTTGAGTATTTCAACCACAGTGTGCCCTTGCGATTTACTAGTTATTTCCATATCGTTTACATGAATTCATACAACATTGACTTTATCTTGCTGGCCGAAGTGGCCGAGCGGTTCTAGGTGCTACAGTCTGGAACCGCGCGACCGCTACGGTCGCAGGTTCGAATCCTGCCTCGGACATGGATGTGTGTGATGTCCTTAGGTTAGTTAGGTTTAAGTATGAAACTTCGTGGCAGATTAAAACTGTGTGCCGGTCCGGCACACAGTTTTGATCTGCCAGGAAGTTCCATATCAGCGCACACTCCGCTGTAGAGTGAAAATTTCATTCTAGAATCATCCCCCAGGCTGTGACTATGCCATGTCTCCGCAATATTCTTTCTTCCAGGAGTGCTAGTTCTGCAAGGTTCACAGGAGAGCTTCTTTAAAGTTTGGAAGGTAGGAGACGAGGTACTGGCAGAAGTAAAGCTGAGAGGATGGGGCGTGAGTCGTGCTTGGGTAGCTCAGTCGGTAGAGCACTTGCCCACGAAAGGCAAAGGTCCCGAGTTCGAGTCTCACAGTTTTAATCTGCCAGGAAGTTTCATATCAGCGCACACTTCGCTGTAGAGTGAAAATTTCATTCTAGGTTTAAGTAGTTCTAAGTTCTACGGGACTGATGACCTCAGCAGTTAAGTCCCATAGTGCTCAGAGCCATTTGAACCATTTGACTTTATCTTATCGAGTTTGGGTTCGAATGAAGCGTCTTGATGTGCGGAATATGATTGTGGGGGCGGAATATGTAAGCAATGAAGGTCAGGAGACCACGACGTCTTACAAGCCCTGTGGTATTCGACTAAGACCTGCCTGACCTGTTGAATAGTCTATCCTGCTGGTGGTTCAAATGGTTCTGAGCACTATGGGACTAAACATTTGTGGTCATCAGTCCCCTAGAACTTAGAACTACTTAAACCTAACTAACCTAAGGACATCACACACATCCATGCCCGAGGCAGGATTCGAACCTGCGACCGTAGCAGTTGCACGGTTCCGGACTGAGCGCCTAGAACCGCTAGACCACCGCGGCCGGCTATCCTGCTGGTGATCACAACATTTAAACATATGAACGAAACTCCTTAATTCTGGAGTAATTAATGAAAGACCATTTTACAAACAGAAAGTCTTCAGAAATTTTCAGAACGCCTTTCGATTGCTTTTACACATGTAAGCAAACCTTAACAGTTGTAGATGTGTGAAAATACTCGCAATTCTTATCAGGTGACACGCCTGTAACAATTTACTCGTAGTTTAAGAATTATGTGTAGAGTGAAATGTCGATAGCTGTCTGTTAGGTTCAGGTGTCATCCTGTATGTCTTGCATTTGCACTTAACAAGGCATTTGTTACTTCGTCGAGAGGAGGGGGAGGCACCATAGCCTCGATAAATAAATATGGCATGGTCTTCACTGGATACAAACTCAGAATTGACGAGAATGTCATCGTATTTGAGCATAGCGAGTGATTTTTGTTGTACAAGTTATTTCAAAACTGGAGGGAATAATTTCACATATGTATTTCTTGTATCTCGACAATAAAAAATTATTACAATACGTATCTGGAAATCCTTGGTTTTCCAGACGTATGACCTTCAAGACAGTGATATTCGTTGAGTGATAGACTCCTACTAAAAAAAAAAAAAAGAGCTCAAAAGACTATACGAGGACTACGGTTTCTGATGCAATAAATAAAACTATTCCTCATCGTAATCCAATTGAGACATACCCTGTATGTAGTCCATGGTATGTATCTTCTCGGACTATATCTCGTCATCATTGAATTATTATAAAAAATGTAATTCCAAATCGAAGTGATATTCACCAGAATATTTTTCTTCCCACAGGTAGTTAGTTGCCTTCACAAAATACGTCCGAAATGCCCACGTCCTACTTGAATACAGGTCTCACATCGATGTCTCACGGCTCTCCGAACATGAACCCAAATTCCCGGTGTTTTGCGTATTTCCCCACAACCAGCCACTATTCGATTCCAAAGTAATTCCATGTCAGGCACTGGAGACGAATACACCGGTGGTTTTAAATGCTCTCGTAAGTAGTAATCGATAGGGTTCACATCACGTGAGAGTGGAGGCCAGACAATTGGGCCACCTCTACTTATCCATCGATCTGGAAACATTCTATCCCTCGCAGGATGTGAAGCTGTTGACGAAAGATCAACGGAGTTTCTTCAAAAACTTGAGGTTTGGTGCTTTCCAGGAAGTTTGTGTATCCCTGCTCCGTAAGTCTGTTTACAAAATACATGGGATCCAACTCACTGATCTCGAACGATACCGGCCTACATGTTGAGGGAGAACGGCACTTGGTGATTAGATAATACAATTTCGTATCGGTCTTCACATGCCCATACATGCTGGCTATGGAAGTTTGTAATGCCAGCTGGTGTATGTTTCATTTGTGAATAATGCTAAGGCAAAGAAGTTCAGATTTGTAGCACACTGCTGCGAGAACCACTGTCAGAAACATTCCAACAGGGTAATCTGCTGGTGATGGGGCGAATACACGTTACAAATGATGAGGGTACAGTTGCTGCTATCGCAACTGTTTCGAGACAGTCGTATGAGCAACATTCACTTGCAATGCTAACCTTCGTGTGCTCTTAGAAGGGATCGTGTGCACAGAATCCAGAATCTCCTTCTCTACGCCTGGACTTGTAGATCTGGATCGTCCCCTCACGAAAGCAGGAGATGTAAACTTCCCAAGAGTATACAGACGGCGATACAGACGTTCAAATGTCTTCCGACCTGGACACCTTCGCTGTGGGTACCTCTCCTGGTACAAACGATAAGCCAGCGCGACATTGCTGTCCGCCATACCGTAAATCAGGCTCCCCTTTGCCAGCTCCTGATTTATGTGCATGTCGAACGCCAGACTGTACGCATCGCCTCGGAATTAACTGTCCGGGTCATTGGAAGCCTCCGATTTCACCAGTCTGCCTTGACCTGTGATGTAACGGTGTTGTGGTGTGTGACGTTTCTATGACGCAGTGTGTTTCAATTGTTTGTAGTTGGTTCATTTGAGTCTTGGATAACACCGTGGTAACGTGGGTTTATCTGCCTGCGTAGTCAGTGCTGTAAAGTGGATCTGAAAGTGTTTGCTTTGTTTTCAGTGAATTGTTATGGTTTTTCCCTCTTGTTTATGTGTTTGACGTTTTTGTTACGTCTGATTACTTGGGTTTTTGTCGTCGTCGTTGTGGTTTTGTGTGTGTGTGTGTGTGTGTGTGTGTGTGTGTGTGTGTGGGTGGGTATGTATCCAACTTAAGTGATTTTGTCGGATGCTTTTGTCAGTAACTAATTTTTGTTCTGGTTTTATTGTATAGCAATTGTGATGCTGTGCCCGTTTTATATTTACGTTATTTCGGTTGTTTTAACTGATCTAGTGAATATGGGGTTTTCGAATTGTTGGGTGTTTGGTTTCGGTGGTGTTTCATGAGTTATGTAGGAGTGTGAAGTTTGTGCTTGTGATTTTTTTATTAGTGGTTTGCCAGTAGGCATCGCGAGCTGCGTTTGAGATCACAAGACAAGGGAAATGCCCTATTCCACTTCTGGTAGTTGTAGGTGTTGGTTTTTAGGTATCGAGGGCTTCGTTTGAGCTATTAGGTAAATTGAAATGTCCGATTTCGCTCTTCGGAATTTCAGATGTTGGTTATTTGGTATTGTGGGCTTCTTTTGAACTACACAGGTCGAATGAAATGTGTGATTCCTGTTGGTTTTGTGGCTGCAGCGCTATGTCGTAAGTTGAGATTTTTTTATAATATTTGTTTTAGGATGGTGCAGTGTTTTGTATTGTTATATATTTAGCTTGTCCCGCCCTAAACCTCCCTTTTTCCCGCGGTTGTCACGTTAGTTTCATTTTATTGTTGGAGTTGGAAGTTACTGTGTATTTTTGTCCGCGTTTGTTGGCGTGTAGTGACAACATCGTCATTGTTTTGTATACGGTGCAAGTAAGCGTTTCTGCCACATTGATGGCGTCATGGGTCAACGTAGTCGAATGGAATCGGACGCTTCCCTTAATGTCTTCTGCCACGGCAACTACCTGTGGGAAGAGAAATGTTTCAGTGAACATCGCTATTATTTGGTGACCAAACTCAGAAACTGTACATTTCAGGACACATGTTATAATTAATTTCTTTTATTGTCTACATATCTGGGTTACATACCTAAAAATATGCCCTCTAGTCTTGGAACATCCTAGATACTTACGAGGAAGATGTGTCCTCATCCAACTGTACTCTTGAAAATGATCACATACTCGAAACTGGCCAACAGTTTTTAATGAATATAAACTAACAGCCTGGTGAGACTATTCATTGGAGAACTATATTTATAACGATGTTCCGAAGGTTGTGTCGCTGCAGATATGAGGAAGCACGGTTTACACGTGATGAGGACCTCGGACGAGGCGGAAAGGACTTGCAACATTGTCGCCAACATCCTGTCCTACTGCTGCTGGGGTCGAAGTTGGGTTAGCACGCTGTACTAGTTTCGCCCCATCGTTCTCCACTTCATTAAGCATTTGGACGATACAAGCTGTGAAGACGCTCATGAACTACGTATAGGTGTAGATCTAACACAATGTTGCCACTGAGGAACCGAGCCGTACCTAACGGTTACGGCAATTGTGTTTGCTCTTCCAAACAGCATCCCTCACGGGCAAATCAGTTGCATATTTACGTGTGGTTACTCGTGCTTTAGGTACTTGGGCTAGGCACACAAAGAACAGCTCGGTGTAGTCACTACGTCGAGCCATGCACTACTGCTTTTATGCCCCGCAGCTCATTCGCTGCAAATATTCACCTGTAGCTGTGATCGTGCAGCCAAATAATCTGTGCGCTGGCTAGAATTGCCAGTTAATCAAATACTCATAAATACAGAACGAAAGTTAAACGAATAATTTATTAACAAGGGTTCTATTGTAACTGATGCAGACGACAGAGAATTTTTTTGAATAATGCCTATTGAAAAAAGGACATCTTAAATAAACTGGAAGTGGTCCTACGATATCCAGTTAAAATACAGATAGAAAATATCCTTATAAAATGCAAATAAATTTTGCATTGAGAGCTTTACGAGAATGGTAGTAAAATCATAAAAATAAATTGTAATAAAAGCTACATCAAAACTAAGTCCATTTCGTAATAACAGAACACGAAATATTCACTAGCTCAATACAGTTCAGAGCTCAATTTAAAAATTATCACGTATGGTACAAACAATAGTAACGCATACTCCATCTATCCTCTGCTCCACAATACAAGTGGAAAAAACTTGAAGAGTATTACTCTGGACTGTGTCCAGAGATTGTTGAAATGCGTTTGCTGAAGCGTTTAAAAGTTATGAATTCAGAGGTTCACTGTGAAAATGATTGTTTTTCAGCGTTTTAAATGCGTACATTGCAAGTGGTTGGTTTGGTGACGCAACTATCGCACACCATAACCGTGTTATTGTTTATCCATTCCAATATTTGTAAAACGAGCGTGCAATCCAAGCATTTAACGAAGTCCGATCATCATTATTATTTGAATGCAGATCATTTCCCTGCATTGAAACTTAACAATGGCACAGTTTTGTGTCACCGAGCTTGCCGCTTCCTAACGTCGATTTCGACCTTTGATGAAAGCAAAAATGAGATACGCAGCAAGGCAAATCGTTCTTAATTCAACGCATAAATGCTGGGTCACACGGGTAAATACACTGAAGCGCCAAAGAAATTGGTATAGACATGCGTATTCAAATACAGAGATATGTAAACAGGCAGAATACGGCGCTCCGGTCGGCAACACCTGTGTAAGACAAGTGTCTGGCGCAGTTATTAGATCGATTATTGCTGCTACAATGGCAGGTTATAACAATTTAAGTGAGCTTGAACGTCGTGTTACAGTCGGCACACGAGCAGTGGGACACAACTCTCCGAGCTAGCGATGTAGTGGGGGTTTTCCCTTCCGACCATTTCACGAGTGTACTGTGAATATCAGGAATCCGGTAAAACATCAAATCTCAGACATCGCTGCGGCCGGAAAAAGATCCTGCAATAATGGGACCAACGACGACTGAAGAGATCGTTCGGCGTGACTTAAGTACAGCCCCTCCCCAAATTGCTGCAGATTTCAATGATGGGCCATAAACAAGTGTCTGCGTGCGAATCATTCAACGAAACATCATCGATATGGGCTTTCTGAGCCGAAGACCTACTCATGTACCCTTGATGACAGCACGACACAAAGTTTTGCGCGTCACCTAGGCTCGTCAACACAGACACTGGACTGTTGACGACTGGACACATGTTGCCTGGTCGGACGAGTCTCATTTCAGATTTTATCGAGCGGACGGACGCGTACGGGTATGGAGACAACATCATGAATCCATGGGCCCTGCATGTCACCAGGGGACTGTTAAAGATGGTAGGGGTGTTGTAATGGTATGGGGCTTGTGCAGTTGGAGTGGTCTGGGTCCCTTGATACGTCTAGGTACGACCCTGATAGGCGACAAGCACGTAAGCATCCTGACTGATCACCTGCATCCATTAATGTCCATTGTGCATTCCGACGGACTTGGGCAATGCCTTGCAACGTGCTGTTCAGAAGAGATCTCCACCCCCTCGTACTATTACGGATTTATGGACAGTCCTGCAGGATTCTTGGTGTCAGTTCGCACCAGCACTACTTCAGACATTAGTCGAGTCCATGTCACGTCTTGTTGCGGCACTTCTGCGTTCTCGAGGAGACCCTAAAGTATATTACACAGGTGTACCAGTTTGTTTGGCTTTTCAATGTATATGTGCTTTCATTATTCTGTTGTTGTCTATGTGATGCGCCTATCCTTTGTTAACATTTCGTATTCTTACTTGAAAATTAGAATAAAACCCACAGCGCTACGAAGGAGGTAGCGTTACAAGTAGTAAAGAAGTAACAAATTGAAACGTGGTGCCAGATGCTGAAGTTTTACTGCATGACTGACGAAAACGTGATTTCATTATTTTGTGGTAGTTTGAAATTATGTGTTAAGTTTGAAGTCGCTAAGTCTCAAATATTGGATGAATATAGTACGAGTAATTTTCGCGCCATGAGTTACGCTGGTCAAGATGTATCCACAGTTTCTGACTCTAAGGTTGGTATTAAACCATTGATGTTAAATTGTGTTCAAAAAATGGTTCAAATGGCTCTGAGCACTATGGGACTCAACTGCTGAGGTCATTAGTCCCCTAGAACTTAGAACTAGTTAAACCTAACTAACCTAAGGACATCACAAACATCCATGCCCTAGGCAGGATTCGAACCTGCACCGTAGCGGTTTGCGGTTCCAGACTGCAGCGCCTTTAACCGCACGGCCACTTCGGCCGGCCGATGTTAAATTGTGTCTCTTAATAAGCAGATTACGACAGCATTTCAAAATTTTAAATTCAGTCAATAATTATATGAAATATTGAAAATCATATTTTTTGCCCCTGGAAGGTTTATATATGCAACCTACAACTGGAAATGGTGACAAACTTAGCCGCTTAGAAATGTAGACATGGAAATGATGAGAGCAATAGGCCTGGTGCAGGGAAGTTTTCCTCTTGGTGTTTATGACCTGTTGAGAGAGCGTTCAGCAAACATGGTTTTAAGTTTCTGCTCAACGATCATAATGATTGGCCTGCATGCCAAAAAGCTCAGTTGTTCAGTGGTAGACGTTAGATTGTGTTGCGTCTGAACTTTTCGACTTTAGTAGTTAAGTCCTCGCTTAATGTGATTGGTATTGTCAAGCGCAAAAAATGGCAGTAGTTGAATGTTTCTGCGTTGTGAAAGCTGTAGCGTTCTTAGCACAACCGATATCAGTTTTCAAATGACAATTCCGTATACTAGACTACCAGATTTTCGAGCAGTACTGCCGTAGGAATCCGAATTACAGGAGGTGGAAATTCATGAGTTTGGAACGCGTCTAGACCAAACATGTTCTGCACTGTGTCCGCGGCTACCACAAGAAAACTGAACTGGCTACCACTAGAAAGAGAACTGCCTTCCACTATTTGGGCGTTGCTGTAAACTTCAAAACAACTTCGCAACGAAATCTTCTGCCTACTATAACTCACTGAACTTATTTCGGTATGCTAGAGTTAAAGTGACCCCTTTGTAGAGTACGTGACTACACTGATTACGGACATTGTATCTCCTGTATGCACCCGAAAACCGACGGCACACGCCTTAAAGTGTTCAGCCTGTGGCAATACTTTCCAACCAATGAGCAAGATAAGGATGAGGTGACGAGATAGCTATTCTCCTGGGTTGACATTCAAGAGGGTAAGTTGGATTTTCCGTGGAGTTTAAGGCGAGTGCCAGAATGGTTCGTTTGAAAGGGATTAGTTCCATTGGAAATGAATTCCAGTTCTCCTAGCAACGCTGATCTCGGCGTTGTTACGATATGGGGGAAACGACTGCGAAACATAATATCCTGTCGAGAGCATTTCAATCATACTTATTGGATGCAGGTCCGGAAATCTAACAGACGACTTACATCTGCAGTCAGCTATTTCATCATGGCAAGTAAGTATGTGAATAATAATGTGAAGTTCCTCTTAATTTGGCAGAAAAATTATTTTATTATTTTAACGTTATATTTGATCGCTACGCTTAGAATTAGTAATTTGCCCTCGTTTTTAGCAAGAAGAAGGAGTCACAGCATGCCGTCTGGCTGCGATCACCCGCTAAAATAGTTTCATCGAGGAGATAGGAAGCGACTGAAGGGTAGCGGCTTTTAAGGGCAGAGGGAAAAATTACCAAATACAGCGCCGTGAAAAAAAAATAATTCTGCTGTAGTCAGGGCGGATAATACTAGGCGGATTTTCGTCAGTAGCGTAAGTTAGTGCTTGGGTGTTGGTAAGTGTTGTGGACAGGTGTTACCATTCTAGCTGGTCCCCGACGAAATCTCATGGGCCAGCTGCAGCGCTTGCATACCTGTGACTTGCCAGGTCGTCTTATGAGTGGTCAATTGATTGCAAAATAGGCCGTTCGTTGTGTAGAGTCGTGCGGAGTTTCATTATGTAAATCCGCCGTGGGTGTGTATGTTCGGGCATTGCTCATTATTCGTAACACCTTGTTTTGTATGACGTGTTGGAGCCGTGTAACCGCTGACTAGAGCTACGAACGTCATCAGAGGTCTGATAAGTGTCATGTACGTAACCCTCGACACCTTTCTATTAATTGCGCTTTGTCTGTTAAGCATAAGATACTGTTGTTTGAGCTCCGCTATACTTTATTGGCAACGTGTTGTATGTGGTCTCTCCATGTGATTTTCCGATCCATCCAGACACCGAGGTATCTGACTTTTCCACGGAAATGTCTTGGGTGTGAGTGTATAATTTTCTACAGTACTGGTGTTTCTGCAGTTGTCTCGGTCTGCTTGTAAACAGAACAGCCCCGCATTTGTCGACATTTACCTTGGCACGCCATTTCTCTAACCAAGTCTCGACTGTTCTGAGTGCTATCTGCAGTCGTAAGTTAATGTTTGATGGTTTCCAATCTTGTGCTAGGATGGCAGTGCCATCTGCGTAGATGGCAACCATCGTGTTATGTGTTGTTGGAATATCACTTATGTAGAAGTTAAACAAGAGGGTCCCCAGGACGCTGCCTTGGGGTACTGCGGCCAGAATGCCATGTCGTGTTGATTGTTTGCCATGAATGTCGGTGTCGAAACATCTGTTCGTCAGATAAGGGAGCATCAGGCATACGAGTCCGCCGTGGAAACCAGCGTCGGTGAGATCGTTGAAGGCTTTTTAGATGTCCAGGAACACAGCCGTCGTCGATGGAGCCGCCTGTTATATGCTCCACTACGAGAAGTAGTTGTTGCGTTGTTGAGTGGTGATTCCTGAAGCCGAACTGCTCCGGCTCAGGGTGTCGTTGTTGACGCAGTGCCTAGTGAGTCGTTTTAGAATCACACTCTGAACAATATTGGTGAGCGAGCTCAGCAGCCTGATGAGTCGGTAATTTTTGGGGAGTAAGTGATCTCCTGGCTTCGCAGGAGAGCTTCTGTAAAGTTTGGAAGGTAGGAGACAAGGTACTGGCAGAAGTAAAGCTGTGAGGACGGGGCGTGAGTCGTGCTTGGGTAGCTCAGTTAGTAGAGCACTTGCCCGCGAAAGGCAAAGGTCCCGAGTTCGAGTCTCGGTCCGGCACACAGTTTCAATCTGCCAGGAAGTTTCATATCAGCGCACACTCCGCTGCAGAGTGAAAATCTCATTCTGATCTCCTGGTTTCTGAACATCCGGATCTTGGCTACCTTTCAAAAGACAGGGAATTGTTGGTGTCGTAGGATGACATTCGCGATGTGTCGAGGATTCTTTGGCTTTATCCGTCAACTCTTTGAGTATACGGTTTTGAATGCCGTTGGGACCAGGAGCTTTCCTAGCTGAGCAGTGCTTAATAGCCCACGTGGTTTAATGTGCGCTGGTACGTCTGATTTTATCGCTCACGGACTGGTCTACAGGTCGTGTAACCTCCTGGTCCGTTTCAAGCGTGAATGATGTGTGTGAGAGAGAGAAATTCTGTGTGAAGGACTCTGCTAGAGTTCTTGCCATTAGTTCGACCTTCTCCGCCGAGTCTGGTCCTCACAGAGCGGGGGTCAAAAATGGCTCTGAGCACTATGGGACTCAACATCTGAGGTCATCAGTCCCCTAGAACTTAGAACTACTTAAACCTAACTAACCTAAGGACAGCACATACATCCATACCCGAGGCTGGATTTGAACCTGCGACCGTAGCGGTCGTGCGGTTCCAGACTGAAGCGCCTAGAACCGCTCGGCCACAACGGCCGGCCAGAGCGGGGGTCGCTCCGTGGTAAAGTGTCGTGCTAAATTCCACACTACCGGTCGTGTAGTATCAGTTCACCGAGTTTTTGGTCCCATTGTGTGGTTTCAAATGTTTGAATTTTTTTCCCGTTTAATACCCTGGAGCCTGTTAGCATGCAGTGTGTACAATAGGCGCCTGGTGCGCTGCCGGTATCTACTGAGACTGTTTCAAATGCCAACCACGAGTCAAGATGCTGCCCTGCGCCTACTGGTGACCACAGGTCGCTACTGTCCTTCTGGCAAAGAGCGTACTACGAGGGTGGCTCCTGACACATAACCAACTCTACTTAGCGCCCTACCAATAGCTTTCTCTTGCAAAATTGGTGTCTGGAAGTGGTCGTGCATCTGAAGCCTGCAGCAAAAAATGGTTCAAATGGCTCTGAGCACTATGGGACTTAACATCTGAGGTCATCGATCCCCTAGAACTTAGAATTACTTAAACCTAACTAACCTAAGGGCGTCACACACATCCACGCCCGAGGCAGGATTCGAACCTGCGACCGTAGCAGCAGCGCGATTCCGGACTGAAGCGCCCAGAACCGCTCGGCCACATCGGCCGGCTACTGAGACGGTTTCTTATTAGGATAAAGCCGCCATGCGGTTAAAGGCGCTGCGGTCTGGAACCGCAAGATCGCTACGGTCGCAGGTTCGAATCCTGCCTCGGGCATGGATGTTTGTGATGTCCTTAGGTTAGTTAGGTTTAACTAGTTCTAAGTTCTAGGGGACTAATGACCTCAGCAGTTGAGTCCCATAGTGCTCAGAGCCATTTTATTTATTTATTTATTTATTGTTCCGTGGGACCACATTTAGGAGAAGTCTCCATGGTCATGGAACGAGTCAATACATGAAATTATAACACGATTGTAGAAACAGATAAAATGAAATATAAGAAACATATTCAGGCGACAAGTCGTTAGTTTAAATAAAGAAAATCAAGAATGTAACACTGGAATTTGCTTAATTTTTTAGCTCTTCCAGGAGCTCCTCGACAGAATAGAAGGAGTGAGCCATGAGGAAATTCTTCAGTTTAGACTTAAAAGTGTTTGGGCTACTGCTAAGATTTTTGAGTTCTTGTGGTAGCTTATTGAAAATGGATGCAGCAGAATACTGCACTCCTTTCTGCACAAGAGTCAAGGAAGTGCATTCCACATGCAGATTTGATTTCTGCCTAGTATTAACTGAGTGAAAGCTGCTAACTCTTGGGAATAAGCTAATATTGCTAAAACAAACGACATTAAAGAAAATACATACTGTGAGGGCAATGTCAAAATTCCCAGACTATTGAATAGGGGTCGACAAGAGGTTTTCGAACTTACACCATACATAGCTCGAACAGCCCGTTTTTTAGCCAAAAATACCCTTTTTGAATCAGAAGAATTACCCCAAAAAATAATACCATATGACATAAGCGTATGAAAATATGCGAAGTATACTACTTTTCGTGTTGAAATGTCACTTATTTCAGATACTGTTCTAATGGTAAATAAAGCGGCATTTAGTTTCTGAACAAGATCCTGAACATGGGCTTTCCACAACAGCTTACTATCTATCCGTACGCCTAGGAACTTGAACTGTTCCGTCTCGCTTATAACATGCCCATTCTGTCTGATTAAAATGTCAGTTCTTGTTGAATTGTGGGTTAGAAACTGTAAAAACTGAGTCTTACTGTGATTTAGCATCAAATTATTTTCCACAAGCCACGAACTTATATCATGAACTACATTATTTGATAATGTTTCAATATTACACACAAGATCCTTCACTACCAAGGTGGTGTCATCAGCAAACAGAAATATTTTTGAATCACCTGTAATACTAGAAGGCATATCATTTACATAAATAAGAAACAGTAGTGGACCCAGCACCGACCCTTGGGGAACGCCCCATTTAACAGTGCCCCATTGGGACTGAACATCATTACCACTCTCAATATTGCGGAGGATTACCTTCTGCTTTCTGTTCTTAAAGTAGGAGGCGAACCAATTGTAAGCTATTCCCCTTACTCCATAATGTTTCAACTTCTGCAGTAATATTTTGTGGTCAACACAGTCAAAAGCCTTCGTTAAATCAAAGAAAACACCTAACGTTCGCAACCTTTTATTTAATCCGTCCAAAACCTCACAGAGAAAAGAGACTATAGCATTTTCAGTTGTTAAGCCATTTCTAAAACCAAACTGTACATTTGACAGCAAATTATGTGAATTTAAATGCTGCAGTAACCTTGTATATACAACCCTCTCGATAACTTTAGCAAACACCGATGGCATAGAAATAGGTCTATAATTGTCAACATTATCCCTGTCTCCCTTTTTATAAAGTGGCTTCACTACCGAGTACTTTAATCGGTCAGGAAACCGACCACTCCTAAAGGAAAAGTTACAGATATGGCTAAGTACTGAGCTAACATACGTGGAACAATACTTCAGTATTCTGCTAGATACCCCGTCATATCCATGAGAGTTCTTGGTCTTTAGTGATTTAATTATTAACTCAATCTCCCTCTTGTCAGTATCATGGAGGAGCATTTCAGGTAACAGTCTCGGAACACTTTTTTCTAAGAGCGCTATATGATTCCCTGTTGGGACTAGGTTTCTATTTAGTTCACCTGCTATATTCAGAAAGTGATTATTAAGTACTGTACATATATGCGACTTATCAGTAACACGGACATCCCCACTACGCACTGATTCTATATTCTCGACCTGTCTCTGCAGACCAGCCACTTCCTTTACGACTGACCATATGGTTTTAATTTTATCCTGAGACTTAGCTATTCTATCTGCATACCACATACTTTTTGCCTTCCTAATAACTTTTTTAAGCACCTTACAATACTGTTTGTAATGGGCTGCTGCATTTAGATTTTGACTGTTTCTAACGTTTTGATATAATTGCCACTTTGTTCTACAAGATATTCTTATCCCTTTAGTCAGCCACCCAGGCTGCCTGTTTGTGCTAGTACCCTGTTTTGAACGTTCTAACGGAAAGCAACTTTCAAAGAGCACGAGAAAAGTCTTGAGGAAAGCATTATATTTATCGTCTACTGTATCAGCACTATAAACATCTTGCCACTCTTGTTCCTTGATAAGGTTTACAAAAGTCTGTACAGCAACTGGATCAGCTTTCCTAAAAAGTTGGTAACTATATTTAACATGTGTTGCAGCACAAAAATCTTTTAGTCTTAAAATTTGTGCATCATGATCTGAAAGGCCATTCACCTTTTTGCTAACAGAATGCCCTTCTAATAATGACGAATGAACAAAAATATTGTCTATGGTTGTTCTACTGTTCCCTTGCACTCTCGTTGGAAAGAATACGGTTTGCATAAGATTATATGAATTAAGGAGGTCTACCAGCATCCTTTTCCTTGCACAATCACGTATACAATTAATATTGAAGTCACCACATATAACTAACTTTTTGTATTTCCTATAAAGTGAACCAAGAACCTCCTCTAGCTTTAGCAAAAATGTTGTGAAATCGGAGTCTGGGGATCTATAAATAACAACAGTAAGAAGTTTAGCTCCACTAAATTTAACCACACCTGCACAACATTCAAACACCTTTTCAGTGCAGTACTTTGAAACATCAATTGACTCAAATGGGATACCGTTTTTCCAGGACTTCCTGGAGTAGGGCCGTTGAGCGTCGTCGCGTTGTGAGAGCTGGAATGGCGTCACCAATTGCGTCCAGGACCGCAGTGGTAAATGCTTCGACAGCTTCATCGGTTTGTGCTGTGTGAGTAATTTCGTATGTTTTCGGGATACTGCTGTCGAACTTTTCCTTGAATAGAGCCCATTTCGTGCGCTTGTGGTTTAGTATCCGGTGTGGTTCTGCGTCCTGCTGTGTTTCTTCCTTGTACGGTATTATTGGCATGTGGTCAGAGACCACATCGTTCTCAACTGCAATGTTGAGTGTTCATTTGATGCGCTTGATGAGGGCTATGTCTATAACATCTAACCTCTGTCGCCTGTGTTTGGGCTCGAGCGTGGGTACGTCCGGCTCTAGTGTCATGGAGCTTTGGGCTAGTGAGTGATCGTATAGCTTTTTTGCCTTTGGGGTTTCGTATTCGCGAGTTCCAGTCGAGGTGTACTGCGCTCAGATCCCTAGCGGCGATGAGTCACGGTGCTTTGTTGAGAATAGTGCTGAAATCGGGTGTTATAATGTTATTTGGTGGATTTTAAGGCGATGTCACTGCGAGTTCGCCCTCTTAAGCAGCAATACATATTCCTACTGTGGCGAGAAGGAAAACAGTTACCACAGTTGGATCGCTGGCAGCGCCTCATTGTTCTGAGACTATCCCATTGGCGAGAGGAGTCATGAATACACTTAAGAGTGGTACTAACTCGGCGATTCTGAACGACAGTGATCCAACAACACAGAGGCACGAAGCTAAGAACTTTTCTATATCAAATATTAATTACTAATACTTACCTGTGACATAATAATGCTAGGAGCAGCCTAAGTATAACTAAAGCTTTGCTACCGTAACTCTGCTACACAGTAAACTACCATATTAAGAAACAAATGATAATTAATTATCATTGTACGAATCGTTCGAAAGTTACGCGAAAAGCACTAGAGATTTCTGTCGCAGGCTACGCACCTCTGTCGGCTTTAGGGATTCTGGTCACCGTGGAAACCATGCTCTCAGTTTACCGTAACTTTTAGAGGTTGATTGTATAAAACTGCGTGATTGTTAATTATTTGGCGGTGATTGTCAAAAGATGGGCAGTAATGGGACCCTGAAATATTATTTAAAGTAGATAAGCTACCCGCAAATCCATTCATAGTTGTATAGGAAGACTGTTAGGATCTCTGAACAAATCCCATATGTTACGAGAACTGTTTGAAGGGACTACATCTGTGGGGACTTTGCACAGAACATGTGAGAGAACGTCCTGCATGCCGTTTTTTAGTATTGAGCACGGAGGAACGGCCAGTACCACTACTCGCCGCCTATTCCACTTTTTACAGACTTCCGTGACTAGACTGACAAATATTGATGAACATACATGGACATGCAAGCATGCATGTCCGAAGGGACAGGTACTGCGGCCTCTACAGCCGTTAAGAATTACGTGAAATGTATTCGCAATTCCGAATATGGATAACCATCATCTGTAATAATGAAACGACAACGATGAAAATTTGTGCCGGACCGGAACACGAAACTAGATTTCCCCCTTGTCACGAGCGGTCGTCTTACCATTACGCTATTCGATCACGGTTCACGGCCAGACTCAAACTTCCAAATGTTGTCAACATTGCGTCTACAACCTGGACTTGTACATTTGTTATGTAAATTCCCGTGCACGTCCAAAGGGACACTGCATCGCACTTCTGAGCAACGCAAGCACTGTAATACCGTATTTATCTGCCGATTACAGTCAAGTGAGTTTTCAGTAAAATGCCCTCGCCTGTACGGGAATATACACAATGGATGCACGAGCACAGATTGTAAACACGTGGTTGACGACATATAGAAATTTGGCCGTGAGTCGTGCTCGTATAGCCTAATGGTAAGGCAACCTCTCGCGATAAAAGGGAAATTGGGGTCTGAGTCCTGGTCTGGCAAAAATTTTCACTATCGTCATTCCATTACACAGCTGATGGTTGTCCATATTGACTGCGAATGCGTTTCATGTAAATATTAATGTAGGTTTAGTACCAAGGGGGGATTTTGCCCTAAGGATATAATAGATCTACGAGGTGCGGCAATAAAGTAATGATACTGATTTTCTTTGCAAGATGTGGCAACCCTGGAGGCTTGTGTAGGCACAATATCTTTGACCTTGGTCTATAAGCTGCTTCTAGTCCAAGCAGCACATCGATGCAACTGCTCAGTCGTGAGATGTGCTGTAATAAGTTAACACGTGTTTGCGTCACTCGTCACGGAAATGGAACCACGTAATATTGCACAACGGTATGCCATTTATTTTTGCGTTAAATTGGGTGGAAACGCGACAACAACTTACGGTAAGCTTCAGAAGGCCTTTGGAGAGGAGGTTATGTCAAGAGCTCAAGTTTTTCGTTGGCATAAAATGTTTAGTGAAGGCAGAACGAATGTTGAAGATGAAGACCGCGATGGACGAACATCAACCTCATGGACGGATGCCAACTTGGCCAGGGTGCGTGAACTCTTATGATCTGATCGAAGATTATTCGTGAAAATGATTGCAGAAGAACTGAACATCAATCGAGAAACAGTTTGTCTAATAATAACTGAAGATCTTGGTGTGAGAAAGATTGGATTCTGCATCACGATAATGCGCCATCCCATACTGCTCTGTCAGTTCAGCAATTTTTAACCTCATAACAAATTTTAGTACTGGTTCAAATGGCTCTGAGCACTATGGGACTTTACATCAGAGATCATCAGTCCCCTAGACTTAGAACTACTTAAACCTAACTAACCTAAGGACATCACACACACCCATGCCCGAGGCAGGATTCGAAGCTGCGACTGTAGCAGTCACGCGGTTCCGGACTGAAGCGCCCAGAACAGCTCGGCCACCGCGGCCGGCTAATTTCAGTACTGCCACAGCCACTATTTCCAAGAGTCAAAACGGCGGTCAAGGGACACCATTTTCAAACAACACAAGATGTCCAAAAAGCTGTGACGAGGGTCTTGGAGGATATTACAGACGATGTGTTCCAGAAATGTTACCATCAGTGGCAGAAGCGCTGGAAAAAGTGTGTGCAATCAGAAGGGAACTACTTTGAAGGAGGCAATACTAAACTTGACTAAAACGGTAAGGCCGGCCGAAGTGGCCGTGCGGTTAAAGGCGCTGCAGTCTGGAACCGCAAGACCGCTACGGTCACAGGTTCGAATCCTGCCTCGGGCATGGATGTTTGTGATGTCCTTAGGTTAGTTAGGTTTAACTAGTTCTAAGTTCTAGGGGACTAATGACCTCAGCAGTTGAGTCCCATAGTGCTCAGAGCTATTTGAACCATTTTTTTAAAACGGTAAGCAACATTTTTTTTCACATCAGTCTCATCACTTTATTGTCGCACCTTGTACATAGATCTGTGCAGTCACAGTTCCACGCGTACAGACGTGCAGATATCGAAACACTAGTTTATCAGTGCGTACGCATACACTACCACATTCGTAGGCATCTTTGTCATGGAAGTTAGGTGAATCGTGGGTTCGGCTTCAGGTCATGCCAAATGATCAGGACACCGAGCGAGGTGGCACAGTGTTTAGCACACTGGACTCGAATTCGGGAGGACGACTGTTCAATCCCGCGTCCGGCCATCCTGGCTTAGGTTTTCCTTGATTTCCCTAAATCGCTCCAGGAAAATGCCGGAATGGTTCCTTCAAAAGCGCCCGGCCGAATTCCTTTCCCATCCTTCCCTAATCCGATGAGACCTATGACCTAGCAGTTTGGTATCCTCCCCCATATCAACACCCCTTCCCCAACCCCCCCCCCCCCCAAATGATCAGGATTTTCGTACACTTGTCACTATTTGGGAAGAAAAAGGTAGCCACTGTTGCAGGTTTTTACCAACTCCCCCCCCCCCCCTTTCCCAGACCGTACTATTGCCGGGAGCAGCTTTGATTATGACAGTTCATTGCTACCATAGAAGCTGCGTGAGAAATTAATACTGTAATAGTTTGGTGATAAAGCATTATAAACGTAACGGAAAATACGTATTTTGTGATTGCTACATTCGTGTTCGACCTTATTGTTTATTTTTACTATTAAATGACAAAAATCTGTTGGTAAACGCCGGCTGGGGTGGCCGAGCGGTTCTAGGCACTACAGTCTGGAACCGCGCGACCGCTACTGTCGCAGGTTCGAATCCTGCCTCGGGCATGGATGTGTATGATGTACTTAGGTTAGTTAGGTTTAAGTAGTTCTAAGTTCTATGGGACTGATGACCTCAGAAGCTAAGTCCCATAGTGCTCAGAGCCATTTTTTGTTTTTTGTTGGTAAACACGTTTTCCTCGGGTTTAGCTTGCGTTATGACTGATTAGGTACGCACCAGATATTTGGCCCAACGAACTGTATGGCATATTGATGCTGCTACATCATAGTCACAATTACGTAGGTTTGCGTCAAGAAATGGCTGATCATGTATACAAAGCTTCTCTTTGAAGTCATCGTTAATGAGCAATAAAGAACAACTTTGCTCTCGTTCAGGTAAAGCCGCCGCAGAGGTTGGACCATTGCCAATGCCATTGATTGCCTGAGAGGCTGTGGCTCAGCACTCAGAGACAGTTGGCAGAGTTATAAAGCCACTGGCTGAATCAACACGGAAGGTGACTGACAATGCGAAACCAAATGTCAGAAGTTACGGCGGAACGACCTCTCTTGCTCGTAGCATTGTGTATCGGCCCTGGAGTAACTGCGGCGCCAGGCTGACACAGGTACATACACGAAGAAAAACTTTTTTTTGTTTGAAATTTCATTCTGGTTAGCTTCACAGTAGCATTGTTTTTTTTTTTTTTAAAAAAAAAGATAGCATATTCAGCACATAACTGTAAGGCTGCACGTCCGCTGGAAGCGATTACGAGAGCAGTCGCGGAATCGATACCGGTACGAGCAGTGTTACGGAACATCGTCCATTACATGCGGCTATTCGACGCGATTATATGCAACGGTGGGCTACTAGGAACGGCAATAGTCGCTTGTAGTCGCTCGTCCCCAGTACACATGCTGCTGCAACCACAATCGTCACGGATGTAGATTGTGTAAAATTGATTGTTGTAGTTCGCTCAAAATCATCTCCGTGCAGTACGAAAGACGATAAGTATTATTCTCGTGGTATTCAAAGAAAACTATGGTTGAAAGTTATAGAAGAGGTGGGTGTCAGCAATGGTAAGTATGTAGTCACTTTTATAGTACAGGATAATTAAAATGGTTCAAATGTCTCTTAGCATGGGACTTAACATCTGAGGTCATCAGTCCCCTAGACTTAGAACTACTTAAACCGAACTAACCTAAGGACATCACACAAATTCATCCCCGAGGCAGGCTTCGAACCTGCGACCGCAGCAGCAGCCCGGTTCCGGACTGAAGCGTCTAGAACCGCTCGGCCACAGCGGCCGGCACAGGATAATTAAACTTCCGCTACGTCAGCCAGTGTAGACGGAAAACTATTTACCTTATGGGTACCGAACTTTATAGGAATGATGCCCAAACTGTGTGTTGCGCGATTTGCGTTGTTAGTTGTGATAGTGTCGCCACCTGCCGTTAGGCGCCAGTACTGGTACGGCGACGTAAGTTTGCAACTGAAGCCTCAGTGTGCATTGCAGTTGTGGACGGTCAACATGGGACTGGGCGAGGTGACCAGGGCCTTACTCGTAAAGCTGTTTTATTAAACCGGCAGTAATAGTGCCGCTGCTCTTGGTGAGTATCGATACTTTTCATGAATGCGGAGAGTTCTCCTTCCGCACCGTGGCTGAAGAACATGGTTAGGAAATTCGAATTGTCTGGCGATTTGGGAATCGCTCGTGGGAGAAGATCATTCGAGTTAGAAAACTGCTACGGAAGCAAAGGGAACTTCACAGCAAACATAAACGTAGCCAAAGCCTTGCAGACAAACAAAAATTACACGAAGCGAAATGTAGTGTGATGAGGGCCATGCGAGAGGCGTTCAACGAATTCGAAAGTAAAGTTCTATGTACTGACTTGGCAGAAAATCCTAAGAAATTTTGGTCTTATGTCAAAGCGGTAGGTGGATCAAAACAAAATGTCCAGACACTCTGTGACCAAAATGGTACTGAAACAGAGGATGACAGACTAAAGGCCGAAATACTAAATGTCTTTTTCCAACGCCGTTTCACAGAGGAAGACTGCACTGTAGTTCCTTCTCTAGATTGTCGCACAGATGACAAAATGGTAGATATCGAAATAGATGACAGAGGGATAGGAAAACGATTAAAATTGCTCAAAAGAGGAAAGGCCGCTGTACCTGATGGGGTACCAGTTCGATTTTACACAGGGTGTGCGAAGGAACTTGCCCCCTTCTTGCAGCGGTGTACTGTAGGTCTCTAGAAGAGCGTAGCGTTCCAAATGATTGGAAAAGGGCACGGGTCATCCCCGTTTTCAAGAAGGGGCGTCGAACAGATGTGCAGAACTATAGACCTACATTTCTAACGTCGATCTCGAGAGGGTGTAGCAATGGAAAATTGTACTGATATGCAGGAGGATCTGCAACGAATTGACGCATGATGCAGGGAATGGCAATTGAATCTCAATGTAGACAAGTGTAATGTGCTGCGAGTACATAGAAAGAAAGATCCTTTATCATTTAGCTACAATATAGCAGGTCAGCGACTGGAAGCAGTTAATTCCGTAAATTATCTGGGAGTAGGCATTAGAAGTGATTTAAAATGGAATGACCGTATAAAATGAATCGTCGGTATAGCAGATGCCAGACTGAAATTTACTGGAAGAATCCTACGGAAATGCAGTCCGAAAACAAAGGAAGTAGGTTACAGTACACTTGTTCCTCCACTGCTTGAATACTGCTCACTGGTGTGGGATCCGTACCAGATAGGGTTGATAGAAGAGATAGAGAAGATCCAACGGAGAGCAGCGCGCTTCTCTACAGGATCATTTAGTAATCGCGAAAGCGTTACGGAGGTGACAGATAAACTCCAGTGGAAGACTCTGCAAGAGAGATGCTCAGTAGCTCGGTACGGGCTTTTGTTGAAGTTTCGAGAACACACCTTCACCGAGGAGTCAAGCAGTATATTGCTGCCTTCTACGTATATCTCGCGAAGAGACCATGAGGATAAAATCAGAGAGATTAGAGCCCACACAGAGGGCTACCGACAATCTTTCTTTCCACGAACAATACGAGACTGGTTCAAAATGGTTCAAATGGCTCTGAGCACTATGGGACTTAACATCTGAGGTTATCAGTCCCCTAGAACTTCGAACTACTTAAACCTATCTAACCTAAGGGCATCACACACATCCAAGCCCGAGGCAGGATTCGAACGTGCGACCGTAGCGGTCGCGCGATTCCAGACTGAAGCGCCTATAACCGCTCGGTCACACCGGCCGGCTACGAGACTGGAATAGAAGAGAGAACCGGTAGAGGTACTCAAGGTACCCTCCGCCATACACCGTCAGGTGGCTTGCGGACTATGGATGTAGATGTAGATGTAGAGGCCAACGGCCAATTGCGCCACAAATTGTTGAGGGAGTTACTGTTGCCATGGCGGAGAATCCTGGACGCAATGTGCCACCTTCAAGAAGTGCGCGAGATATTACACATCAGCTGAATATTCCGTGATGCACTATTCTAATAGCGCTGCGAACAGTTGTGAAATTGTATCTCTTGCGCAATTCCAGGCTGTGATGGACGCAGATGCTCGTCACGATGAACAACATTTGTAACCTGGGACGTAAACGTAGCACGGAATTAACAGATGTTACCCTCTCACATGGAAATTAAAATGTTACTTTCAGTGGTTTATTCGTTCTCTTCTGTATGTCCTTACAAATGTTTCCAAAAAGTTTCATTCTCCTACGATCACTCCTTTTCATGGGGCCCTCTCAGGTAGCGAAAGTTTAATTATAACCAACTTATAGATGCATGTGATGTTAATAGTACAGAAAGGTTTTGCAATAGAGAATACATTACACACACATACTCAAGCATTCGAGTCGTGTTCACAGAAATATGCTACATATTTCTCTCTGATGACATTGTCTCTTGTGACGCGTTTGTTTTCATCTAGCGCAGCAAATCTAATGGGAGCTCCACTGCTTTCAGTTTGTGGTTGCTCTTGTAATGAAGCACATATTATTGTTAACCTTCTTTATTTCTGACAATACTATGTAACAGCTGCAAATATTTATCAATAGCAATAGCGAATCGGAGTTGATCTCAGTACATGAGCACTCGCTACTGGCTGGCCATGGTACCGAATGTACACTCAGTAACTTGCCGTGGCTTTGAAACTCCCTTACTAAATATTGTTATTGATGAACCAAGTTTTGACGCGGGAAACAGAATCATTAGGTACGTTTTAAGAGGATACACTTATCCCCAAACATGCTAAACTTTAATATTCGATCCAGACAATGTGGAAACTTTTTGAATGTGTAGTCCTTTAGTTTCAAGATGTGTGCCAAGTTTAGATTTGGGAAAATACTACCGTTGCTCTCCTTACCGTATGCTCCCATGTCAGCGGCGATGTACGTTGTAATCTGAGTTAGCGACAAAAAATGGTTCAAATGGCTCTGAGCACTAAGGGACTTAACATCTGAGGTCATCAGTCCCCTAGAACTTAGAACCACTTAAACCTAACTAACCCAAGGACATCACACACATCCATGCCCGAGGCAGGATTCGAACCTGCGACCGTAGCAGCCTCGCGACTCCGGACTGAAGCGCCTAGAACCGCTCGGAGTTAGCGACAGCTTGCATTAAAATGGAGAAGTAATGCTTATAATTTTGCCATGCTGCCAGCATTGATCGGATCTCCTGTGAGTACGTGCTCTGGATGCATCCTGCAATAATCAAAGAAATACTGGGGCTTTTAACTATTATTGGGTTCATCCAACACCTAAAAGTGAAAGATAACAAATAAGGAAAACATTAGATATGTTCCATTGTGTTACCATGGTCCATTATCAGATAAAATTGCAAATACGTTTAAAAAAATTCAATATATGGGTCGGCTTCCGAATCAGTAACAAACAAAGGCAGATTATACGACGAAAGTTGGAAGCCCCAAAAAATAAGTTTTGCAATGCTGTAGTAAAGGATCAAATATGGATCTTGTGAATGTTACTACAGCGGCCAAACAGGAAGACCTGGGATACCACATAAGTCTTAAGGGAACAGAATGATCATTTAGTTTCCACTAAAAATTGTTTATCAACATTGCACAATGAAATTAACGGTAATAATTTGGACATACTCGTAGTAATGATATTTTACGTCAGTAACCTGCCGAACACAAAATTTTCGATTAACGAGCAGACAACGAGCAACCGTAACCGGATTTTTTTTTTTTTTTTTTTTTACTTCACGACGAACTGTTCTTCGATCGAAATAAAATATAATCATAGAGTATCCCGTTCTTGTTTGTACCAATATCTGCACTACTGACAACCTTTCATTTAGGCCCGCCCGATTGGCCTCGCGGTCTAACGCACGGCTTTCCGGGCGGGAAGGAGCGCCTGGTCCCCGGCGCGAATCCGCCCGGCGGATTAGTGTCGAGGTCCGGTGAGCCGGCCAGTCTGTGGATGGTTTTTAGGCGGTTTTCCATCTGCCTCGGCGAATGCGGGCTGGTTCCCCTTATTCCGCCTCAGCTATACTATGTCGGCGATTGCTGCGCTAACAAGTTCTTCACGTACGCGTACACCACCATTAGTCTACCACGCTAACATAGGGGTTTATACTCGTCTGGTGTGAGACGTTCCCTGGGGGGGTCCACCGGGGGCCGAACCGCACAATAAACCTGGGTTCGGTGTGGGGCGGCGGAGGGGTGAAGTGGACTGCGATAGTCGTCGTGGGGTTGTGGACCACTGCGGCTGCGGCGGGGACGGAGCTTCTCCGTCGTTTCTAGGTCCCCGGTTAGCATAACATAACATAACCTTTCATTTATGAAAATTTAACTTCATCTAATATTCCTCCTCTTTTGCACTACACCGGTTGAGTGATGACTCATGAGTCTTTGTTCTGTTGTGAGATTGAAACTGTAAATTAATTTGTGAAGATTTAACTCTATCTAATGTTGTAAATATTTGCACTTGGCCGGATAAACAATGATCCAAGAACTTTTACTTTGTAATAAAAATGAATATATATTTTTGTGCTAAATTACATAGCTAGTTTGCACTGTAACAGATTTCAGTTGCTCATATATTTAAAATTTTACATACCTATGCAAACAAAAAGCCTTGTAAACATTCTTATACCCTTGTTTTGTATGTAATTTGAATTTTTATAAGCAAGATAGGATTTCTGCCCGTGTGTAGGTAAGCAATTTTAAGTGTTTTACACACTGACGAGCCAGAGAAACTGATACACCTGCCTAATATCGTTTAGGGCCACACGAGCACGCAGAAGTGCCTCAACACGACGTGGGACGGACTCGACTAATGTCTGAAGTAGTGCTGGAGGGAACTGACACCATGCATCCTGCAGCGCTGCCCATAAATCCGTAAGAATACGATGGGATGGAGATCTCTTTTGAACAGCGTGTTGCAAGGCATCCCTGATAAACTCAATATTGTTCATGTCTGGGAGTTTGGTGCCCAGCGGAAGTTTTTAAACTCAGAAGAGTGTTTCTGGAGCCTCTCTATAAGAATTCAGGACGTGTGGGGTGTCGCACTGTCCTGCTGGAATTTCCCATCGGAATGCACTACGGACATGAATGGATGTAGGTGATCAGACAGGATGCTTACGTACGTGTCACCACTCAGAGTCGTATCTATACGTATCAGGGGTCGCCTTTCACTCCAACTGCACACACCCCACATAATTACAAAGCTTCCACCAGCTTGAACAGTCCCCAGGTGACATGCAGGGTCCATGGATTCTTGAGGTTGTCTCCATACCTGTACACGTTCATCCGCTCGATACAATTTGAAACGAGACTCGTCCGACGAGACAATATGTTTCCAGTCATCAACAGCCAAATGTTCGTTTGACGAGTGGGCCATCGGCTTCGAAAGCCCATATCGACGTTTCGGTGAATGGTTCACACGCTCACACTTGTTGATGGCCCAGCATTGAAATTTGCAGCAATTTGCGGAAGGGTTGTACTTGTCAAGTCGAACTATTATTTGCAGTCGCCGTTGGCCCCGTCTTGCAGGAACTTTTTCCGGTCGGAGCGATGTCGGAGATTTGATATTTTACCGGATTCCTGATATTCACGAGACACTTGTGATATGGTCGTACGGGAAAATCCCCCACTTCATCGCTACCTCGGAGATGTTGTGTGCCATCGCTCCAGCGCCGACATTAACACCACGTTCAAACTCACTTAAATCTTGATAAACTGCCATTGTAGCAACAGTAACCGATATAACAACTCCGCCAGACGCTTGACTTATACAAGTGTTGCCTGCCGCAGCACCATATTCTGCCTGTTTACATATCTCTGTATATGAATACGCATGCTATACCAGTTTCTTTGACGCTTCAGTGTATATTGACACGCACTTTCGGCAGTTGTGCCTTAAAAATTTAAATGTAATACCTACATTGGCTACGAACTGTGTGGCGCTCCTTAAACATTAATCGACAGGATTACACCACCTAGTGTGAACGAGCCTTCCTCCCAACACACATACACACGATGCCGCTGGCCATTGCTTGTGTGATATTTCAACAGTTTGGGTTATTGTACGTATTAGTAGTGACGGAATTTGACATCTACATCAAACTCTCATGTATTTGTATCTAAAATGGTATGTATTTCTATGTAAACAATGCCTTTTGTTCTTGAATATTGTCTAGAACTGGTTTTTATAAGAAGTTCGTGTTACTGTAAAATTTGTAACGTAATAGATATTTTGATGATAAAGAAATACAGAAAAAACCAGCGACTGTTTGTAAGGACCCACTCAGCTTTTTAAAATTCTTCCCAATCATTATATTCATAATGGTTGCACGCCTCTACAAGGACTTATAGTCTAATTTAGAACCTACGTTTTCTTTTAGCAGTTTGCGTAATACGCCTGATCAGGTATAGCGTTTCCAAAAAGTAAGTCATATCCGCATTATCCACTGGACTCACTGTAAATTTTTGATCACCTACCTTGTTGCAAACTGCCTGTTGCACGAAGTCACTTGCAGAGGACGATCCCAGTCGCTTACAGTTGCATGACTCAGGTCGCCCTTAATCGCGTATTCGCGTATTCACTTGTTAGTTCACGAGACGTATTGTCGGCCGACTCTTTTCGCATTCTGGGAACTTGAACATTAAACTCTCCGTTGCACACAAATCTTCAATTGTAGCGTCTGCCATTGGAGTGTGTTGAGCATCTTGTAACGCTGTCACACTTGCTAAACGATCCTGTGACGAAATGTACTGTATCTGCTTTTTCTACATTCCTACAATTTGTTTTAACTGCCAGTCACGGTAGCTTCGGATGACTACTCCTTGATAGTCTACGGTCTTTGCCGTTCCCAGTGTTTTATTAATAATAGTGTAACTGAAAAATAATGGGTCTCTTCGGCTGTTTGTGTGCAATATGTTACGACGGTGCTGAAAAGTAATGCCTCGGAATTTTTTAATCTGCTCTCAGTATCTGTTGAGATATTACAAGTCATGCATATTACTTGGTTGACTTTCCCGCATCGCCGAAGGTTGCAACCCTCTTCTGATTAAGGGCTCCGTAATGTGTAACGTTTCGATGTTGGTGCGTGAGAAACAACATGCTGTAACCGAGTTTCAAACCACACAAAACGCGCCTCCAATTGAAATCCATAGAAGACTGAAAGCTGTCATACGGTGATGACTGTATCGTAGTCAATAATGTGCGAGATTGAGGTAAAATGTTGACCCCAGCTTTCATCACCTATCGCAATGTTGTTAAGGAACCCATCACTCTCATGCTTAAACAGCAAAGGAAATGTTGACGGATGTCCGCTTTGCTCTGTTTCACGATGGGAGTGAGCATTCGAGCCACCCACTGTACACACAATTTTCTGTACCGCAGTGCTGCAACGATAGCCTGTAGAAGCTCTCGTGATATGCCACACTTACTTGGAAGTGTGTTATCCAACGATTTTCTCGCGTGAATTCGTCAAATCTATTCCGATGAGTCTTTCGGTTGTCCGCTCTGAACTCTTTGTCACACACGCTGAGATTAGCACCACTGCTTCCTTCATTACGAAACCAACGTCACACATTACTGATGTCGATTCAGTCGTCAGCATACGCAGCTTTCATTTTTCAACGGTTTTTCAGTCAGAGACACATTTTCTACGGTTAGAAACTCGATTACAGCATGCACCGCCATGTTAAATGCTACGCTACAGAGCCCTCTAGCGGCAGAATGTTGCAATTTGCGTAAGCGAAGCGGGAAAGTCGACCGAGTAATGTGCGTGAATGTAAAACCTCAACCGATATCGAGAACAGAATTAAAAATTCGGATGGAATCTTTTTCAGCATGCTCTTGTACACTTATTTACGTTCAGGGTCAACTGTCAGTTCCTGCCCCAATCACCGATCCCCCACAGTTATTCTTGCATTTCCCTACAGTCTTACTGCACTACTACCTTCCTATAAAGAGCATCGTCTGCAAACAACCTCTGGAAGCTTCCGACTTCACACATTTTGTTCATTTATGTACACTGAAAGTACTGGCTGCACTGTAACACTCCCTTGGAGTTCTTCAGAAATTATGTTTACATCTTAGACTTCTGCCCATTAAGAACAATGTATTGAACTCTATCATCTAATAAGTCCTAAATCCATGCTGGCAACACTTTTTGCCGTGAAGAGACAAGATACAACAGAATTAAAGACATTAGCTGCCTGTGGACATTTATTTATATTAATGCGGAAAGTTGAAAATTAGTGCCAGACTGGGATTTGAATCCGGGTCTTCTGCTTGCTAGGCAGATGACGCTGACCACTGCGCCATCCAGACACAGTGGTCAACACAACTGTTCAAACTACCCAAACACGTCTCTCGTCAGAACCGAATTCTCGACTATCCACACACTACTGAAGTAGTGACCCTTGCCCATCATCCTCATTACTCGCGGCATTTCGAAAGAACAGACAACACACACACACACACACACACACACACACACACACACACACACACACACATATATAAAATTAAGGCGACGATGGCCAATGATCCCTTCAGTGCAGATGCTCAGCAAGCTCAAACTCTCAAAGCAATCAGCGAAATGCCGCGAATAACGAGGATAGTGGGCTAGGGGCACTACATCAGGATTTGGGACTGACTACTGGCGTGCTAGGGTAGCACATACAGTTAAGTTGACCACTATGTCCAGATGGCGTAGTGGTCAGCACATCTGCCTAGTAAGGAGGAGAGACAGGTTTCAGAAACCAGTCTGGTACAAATTTTCAATCAATACCCACTGGCAGCTAACGCCTTTAATTCCTCTGTGTCTTGATTCATAGTGCCTGCAGGATCAAAATGGTGTCATGTGTCCGACATGTCTGAAAGAACAGACACCACATATACATAATTAAGGCGAGGATGGGCAAAGGTCACTTCAGTGCACATGCACACCAACCAAAAACTCTTATGGGAATCAGCGAAATGCTGTGAGTAATGAGGATAATGGGCAAGAGGCACTACGTCAGTAGTGTGTGGATAGGTTGAGAATTTGGGTCTGACTGGAGGCATGCTAGGGTAGCCTGTGCAGTGTGTCCAGAGGCTAGTGGCCAACGCATCTGCCTAGTAAGGAGACCTAGGGTTGAATTCCAGTCTGGCACGAACTTTCAACTTTCCCTGCTGATATATACGCATCAAAAAAAGTTTTGCATCACATCGGTTCCGGAACCTGTACTGAAAATTGGGATAGAGATCAACATAAACATCATTTCTGCCCTTTTTATTGCTCATGAAAATCACGCATTGCATGTTGTACCACCATACAGCGAGACCTTCTGAGGTGGTGATCCAGATTGCTGTACACGCCGGTACACCTAATACCCAATAGCACGTCCTCTTGCATTGATGCATGCCTGTATTCGTCGTGGCGTACTATCCACAAGTTCATCAAGGCACTGTTGGTCCAGATTGTCCCACTCCTCAACGGCGATTCGGCGTAGATCCCTCAGAGTGGTAGATGAGTCACGTCGTCCTTAAACAGTCCTTTTCAATCTATCCCAGGCATGTTCGATGGGGTTCATGTCTGGAGAACATGCTGGCCACTCTAGTCGAGCGATGTCGTTATTCTGAAGGAATTCATTCACAAGATTTGCACGATGGGGGCGCGAATTGTCGTCAATGAAGACGGTTGTCTCGTCAATATGCTGCCGATATGGTTGAACTATCGGTCGGAGGATGGCATTCACGTATCGTACAGCCTTTACGGCGCCTTGCATGACCACCAGCGGCGTACGTCGGCCCCTCAAAACAACAGGTAACTTTCACCTTGCTGCACTCGGTGGACAGTGTGTCTAACACTGACCGGATTGTCTCCAAACACGTCTCCGACGATTGTCTGGTTGAAGGCATATGCGACACTCATCGATGAAGAGAATGTGAAGCCAATCCTGAGCGGTCCATTCGGCATGTTGGACCCATCTGTACCGCGCTGCATGGTGTCGTGGTTGCAAAGATGGACCTCGTCATGGACGTCGGGAGTAAAGTTGCGCATTATTCAGCCTATTGCGCACAGTTTGAATCGTAACACGACGTCCTGTGGCTGCACGAAAAGCATTATTCAACACGATGGCGTTGCTGTCAGTGTTCCTCCGAGCCGTAATCCGTAGGTAGCAGTCGTCTACTGCAGTAGTAGCCTTGAGCGGCCTGAGCAAGACATGTCATCGACAGTTCCTGTCTCTCTGTATCTCCTCCATGTCCGAACAACATCGCTTCGGTTCACTCCGAGACGCCTGGACACTTCCCTTGTTGAGAGCCCATCCTGGCACATACAGAGAACACGAGCCGTGTACCACCTTCCTGGAGGAGTAACTGGAACTGATCGGCTGTCGGACCTTCTCCGTCTAATAGGCGCTGCTCATGCATGGTTGTTTACATCTTTTGGCGGGTTTAGTGACATCTCTGAACAAAGGGAGTGTGTCTGTGATACAATATCCACAGTCATCGTCTGTCTTCAGGAGTTCTGGGAACCAGAGTGATGCAAAACTTTTTTTGATGTGTGTAAATCTCTGCCCACTAGCAGCTAATGTCTTTCCTTTGTGTTTTGATTCATAGTGGCTGCAGGATAAAAATTGAGTCTGTTCTTTTGGACATGTCCGAATGAACAGACACCCCTACATATATGTAAAGGGACAACGCGCGCTGTCGAAGCTTGAAATTATCGTGTGAGCCACACTGACAGGCTGAAAAGTGTGCACAGGTCTCGTTGTCCCGTTCACAGTAGGGCACAACTAACGTTCTACGGAACCTCGATGAGGACGCAGCTTTCCATATACCCGTACGTAGTGATTTCCTGTGGTCACAAGAGTACCAAGAAAGAAGTCCTCCCCCCCCCCCCCAAGAAGATAAGAACACAAACTGTGTAAGTCACTGGGGTGCTTAAAAACTGTCCCTGATCGGTTTGTGATTGACCTGTGAACTCCTGCTTAATAGCCTATACATTAGCCACCAACTCATTAACGCAGAGAACCACGGTTTCGGTCTAGTACCGTAGCTAATCTATAGATCAAAGCACCGATACTACTGCTATGACACATGGAGAACGTAATGCTTCAACTTGTGTACGTTCTTTGGCAGGTATCGATGGCAGAGGTACGGACTGGTGGCAGCCCTCCTGCTGAGTGTGACGAGTTTCTTCACGTGGCTGGCAGCGTCACCCAAGCTTCCCGATGTTGTCATCCTGCCACCGTTGATCATCGATGAACCGTTCATGCCCCGGCGTGGAGCGCGTAACATTATTTTCGTAGAGACCACTTGTGCCATCGAGGTAAGCAGATCTCTCTTTGTGTCACTGTAGCGGGTGTGCAAAGTAGAAGCATACGTTTCACAACAATCTGCTTGTTGTAGTTGTGGGCTTCAATCCGAACTCTCCCTGTACCACTCTATCCTTGTCACGCCTATTCTTCTCCGAATAACTACTGCTACCTATATCCATTTGAACGTGCGTACTGCATTCATCCCTCCACACTTGCCTCCATTACAAGATTGACGACCCCTTCATGCATCAGAATGTGTCCTGTCAACTGGTTCCTACTTGTAGTCAGGTTGTGCCATAAATACCTTCTATCACCAATCCGGTTCGGTACCTTCCTTTTAGTCACTTGACCTGAAAGACCAATCTTCAGCAGTCTTCTGCATTTCAAAAGCTTCGATTATTTTCTTGTCTAAAACGCTTATCGTCCACGTTTGACTTCTGCACAAGGCTACACACGAGACAAATGCTTTTCAAAAAGACTTCCTGACACTGGAACTGATATTAGATGTTAAGATATTCCTCTTTTTTTCAGAAACGCTCCTCGTGCTATAACCAGTCTCCATTTTACCTCCTCTGTACTTCAGCCATCGTCAGTTGTTTTGCTGCCCAAATAGCAAAACTCATCTACTACTATTACTATCTGATCCCCCTTCCTAAATCCTTCAGTATCACCTAATTCCATACTCCTTGATTTACTTTCATTGGTGTTCATATAACTGCTCTTCTCAAGGCGCTGTCTATTCCATTCGTCTGCTTTTCCGAATCCATTATTGTATCTGACAGAGTTAAAGTGCCGTCGGCAAATCTCAATGATATTACTTCTTGTCCCTGGAATTTAATTCCGTCTCCAAATTTTCTATTATTTCCTTTATAGTCTGCTCAGTGTACAGATTGACAACAATGCGAATAAGCTACAACCCTGTCTTAGTCCCTTCTCAACCACTGCCACGTTCTCATGTCTTTAGACTGTTACAACTGTAATCGTGTTTCTGTACTTTAACCTTTGGCACCCTGGATTTTAGGCCTGCTACTTACAGTATTTCAAAAAATATATTGCAGTCTGCATTGTCAAAAGCTCTCTCCAAAACTGCAAATGCTGTAAACGAAGGTTTTCCGTTCTTTACCCTATCTTCTAAGATATGTTTCGCCTGCCTCATATATCTTGCACAGCAAGTCGAGTAGTTTTTTTCTGTCTGACTATCGTAAGGAACTCAATATCTCAAAGGTAATGTCCTGATCTCTTCTATTCCAAGGAACTTATTTCAATTTAGATTTTTCAATGCTCTTTGTCAAATTCTTCGTATTTCCCTACAGATCTTCGATTGCGTCCTCTTCCTTTCTATAATAAAGCCTTCACGCTCATTTCCCTTTTATAGCCCTTCCACATACACCTTCCATCCAACTAAACTAAACCAAACCTTTCACCTTTCCCTCTTTGCTAAGTTCTTGCTTGCAATCTGAGATGTTCACGTTCATACAGCGGCTTTTTTTTTTCTCGAAAGTTCTCTATAATTTTCCTCAGCAACTCTTCTCCTCTAGATATGCATGCTTCTACATCCCCTAATTTCTCGTCTAACCATTCCTACTTTGTCATTTTGCACTTCCCTAACTTATTGGACATCTATTTTCCCTTTTGCATGATTCACTTTTTTAGATTGTGATTGTGTCCTTTCTTCAGTTACATCCAATATCTCGTCCCTTGTCCGTGTACAGTTCGGTTATGATCTCTTATTAACAGGATTCATAATTGTGTTGCTCTGTCAAATGGTTCAAATAGCTCTGAGCACTATGGGACCTAACATCTGTGGTCATCAGTCCCCTAGAACCTCGAACTACTTAAAGCTAACTAACCTAAGGACATCACACACATCCATGCCCGAGGCAGAATCCGAACCTGCGACCGTAGCGGTCACGCGGTTGCAGACTGAAGCGCCTAGAACCACACGGCCACAACGGCCGGCTGTTGCTCTGTCATCCTGTGTATTACAATGTCATGCACCCACCTTCAATTGTCTTCGTACCGATCTTTTCTAATTCTTTGGATTCCGGCAAAGAGCTCCTTTGGTTCATCTACTTTTCATTCCCCGGGCTGCATGTGCAACCTCACTCCCAAACATTTTGAACACAGTCAAAATCACCGTTTTCCACGCCAGCCTATTTCCCGATCTGTTTCTTCATTTTTATGTCTCAAAACTTAGTCCCTAACACTGGCGTTTTTTCCGTTGAAAATGACTGTTTCACAATAATAAATAATTGTTTGTAATACACACTGACTATAAACTGTCCTTCAATTCGGAAGCTTGGTTTTGAGAAATCCACCTCATTTTGCAAAAACACTCGTTGTCATGTCTGCTCTTCTGTTTATTCCTTTTGCTGTATCCAGTCGCCGTCTATAACGGCCCTAAAACCAAAAACACAACTGCTTGCATGACTTCATTGTTTACATGCAATATCTTCTTTTCGCTTTGGTGATTATACATTTTCTTTACCTTACTGTAATTGATAAACGTTGTTTGACGAGAAGTAACTGGACGCTGCTATGTAATGCGGAACTGCCCATTAGATGTTATGAAAGGCGGGCCCACCAGTAGAAAAGGGGTTGCGGAATTGTGTTGTCTGTAGAGATGCAGTAACAGCAGTAGCTGACGACCAGGAGACCTCAGTGACTTCGGACGTAGACTAGTCACTGGATGTCACTTGAGCAACAGATCCATCAAGGACATATTAAACCTTCTAAAGTTGCCCAGTTTGACTGTTTGTGATGTGATTGTAACGTGGAATCTCGAAATAACAATCACATCTAAACCAAGAATAGGAAGACCTCATGCACAGATGGAAACGGACCATCACGTATTGGGAAGGGTGATTGTAAAAAATCGCATGCAGGCAGCGGAAGAAATCACTTGTGAGTTCGTCTAAGTGCTAACAGCAGTCCAACTACCACGATGACTCTGCGGATGGAGTTAAAAATAACAGGTTACTATGGTCGAGCAGCTCCTCCTAAACCAAACTTTTAGCAGTTAGTGCTAAGCGACGATTTAGTTGGTATAAAGAGCCACGTCACTGGGCATCGGACGACTGGAAATGACTGATTTGGAGTGATTAATCACACTATACTTTGTGCCAATCGTGTGGAAGGGTTTGGGTGTGGTGAATGCCTGGAGAACGTTACGTGCCATCATGTGTAGTGCCAGGAATGAAACACGCAGGAGGTGATGTTAGAGTATGGAGGTATTTTTCATGGTTACGTTGTGGTCCACTTATTGCGCCTAAGAAAGCGATAAATACGGAAGGATCTAAACACGCTTTACAGCGTTGTGTAATGCTCACAGTAGAGGAACTGTTAGTAGATAGTGATTGTTCGTATCAGCATGACAATGCATCCTGTCATAACGCAGCATCTGGGAGACAGTGGTTTGTTGGCAATGACATTCCTGAAATTGGCTGGCCTGCTCAGGGTCCCGACCTGTTGCCAATGGAACACCTTGGGGATGTGTCAGATAGTCGACTTCACGTCAGACCCCAGCGTTTCTACCTTCTCAGGCCAATACAATGACATGACTCAGGATGTAGTGCTGTTGTCCTAAGTATATACACATTGGCGCAAATCCAGTATGGTGCATTTTTATAGTATGACATTTCTACAAAGACACTGAAAGCCCTTTGAAAGTATCCCCAGCAGAGTTCAAGTCTTCGCAAAGGTGATGGGCGGACAGACCTCATATTACGAGAGTTGTTTGAAAAGTTCTCAGAACGGAATAGAAAAGAGGTACTTACATCCCTGAACCCTTTTTTTTGTTTTTCAATTTAGTCTCCTTGTAGATTAATGAACTTGGTACAGCAATGTTCCAGTGCCTTGTCCCATCTCGAAAATGAGTTTCATCCAGGCCTGCAAAATAGTTGCCAACTCTGGCCATCAATTCTTCGTAGGAAGTGAATCTTCGTCCACCAAGAAAAATTTTCAGTTTTGGGAAGAAATGGAAGTCTGACAGAGCACTCGGAGTGCTAGTTCTGCAAGGTTCGCAGGAGTGCTTCTGTGAAGTTTGGAAGGTAGGAGACGAGGTACTTGCGAAATTAAAGCTGTGAGAACGGGGCGTGAGTCGTGCTTGGGTAGCTCAGTTGGTAGAGCACTTGCCCGCGAAAGGCAAAGGTCCCCAGTTCGAGTCTCGGTCCGGCAAACAGTTTTAATCTGCCAGGAAGTTTCATTACTCGTTAACCAGCTATAAATCACTTCACTGAGTATACTTAAACATAAATATTACATATACGAAAATAAGATGAATTACTTGTGAAAATATTTCTTCAAATCCTGATCGTAATATTAGCCCTTTATCTTATTACTCTTAGGATAAGCCAGAAGATAACTTCCATTGCGGGGTACGCTCATAAGGACCAGTTCGTTGTCTCCCTGCGTGTTGTGCAGTTGTGTGCAGTGAGTTAGCGTTTATACAGTTGCTTGCGCTTTTCATTTTGTGAGTTTGGTTATTAATATTGCCTTCATTGCCGTCTAAAGAGACACCAGATTTAATTTTTGTTTCCTTGTGTAAAGATTTCCATGTATCGTAGTTTTAGTAGTGCAGATTTACGCCGAATATAGCACGACAATCGAGTAGTTTGAACGTTTAGAGCATCAGTTTGCCTTTTGTCTCCCTGTGTGCTGTGCAATTGTGTTCAGTGAGTTGGTGTGCATACAGCAGCGTGAGGTTTTGCCTCAGAATCGCCACAGTCGGATAAATTCCTCCTTTTTGGCTTTTTGGATGTCTGCTTGTACTCTTTCAGCTACTTACGATATGGATAGGGACTGTGCTTATTGTGAATGAACACAAGGAGAATTTGCTGTTATCTGTAAACAGCTGGAGGCTGCGTTGGCCACGGTCGAGAGGCTTCTCACTGATGCTTAAACCTGCGGCGACATCAGGGGGCCGGTTACGAGAGCTGCGAGACTCTTGGTGCCGTTAGAATCCCACGGTGACCTAGTTGTCGTTGCATCTTCTATATGCAACATCTGACCAGTTCATCTCCACTCAAGAATGAGTGGCGTATAGTGGTAGGTACATGTCACAGGCCGGAAACCGAAAGAGGGAATGGACCACACGGCTGGCTCCTTACTCTTAGCAACAGACATGAAATGCTGCCCGATGATCTGAGCCAGCAGGGGATGCCTTTCTTGTCCAGGGTCAGTCATGGTCCTCTGGTCTGGAGCAAAGTGGAAGGTCTAAACCAGAGGCAGTGGCAGTATCGGGTGCAAATTTCTCACCTCTGCTATTAGGTGGAGAGTTGTAGGGTTACCCTTAATATGTAAGGCGTGCATTACGCGCAGGTGGCAGCTTCTAGGATAGCGGAGTCTGGGTGGTGTGCACATGAGGTTTTTTAGGTTAGAGTAACCCCTCCTTGGGATCAGAGACGGATTGCCTGCATAGGTCGCTGTTACATCAGCGAGTGCTCGTTCTCGCAGATCAGATAGAGGAGAAGTTAACATGACATAGTAAACTGCAGGAACATCCAGGGAAAGGTCATAGAATTAGTATCACTCACTGAAGGTTACAATGATCAGACAGTATTAGGAACAAAAAGCTGGTTGAAATCAGAAGTGAACAGCAACAAAATCATAAATTCAGATGCGATTATTTATTGTAAGGATGGGTTACACCCACCGCTGGTGGCGTAATTATTGCAATAAATTATTCGATAATATCGAGCGAAGTTATCACATATTCTAAATGTGAATTAATCTGACTGAAGTTAAGCATCAAAGATCGGTCGAAAATGGTAATCACTTGCTTTTATAGGCAGCCTAGGTCACGAACTTTAGTGGTTGAGTGCTTTAGAGAGAACGTGTAGAATATAGTTAGTAACTTTCGGAACTGGCCAGTATATATTTGTGTGTGTGTGTGTGTGTGTGTGTGTGTGTGAATAATCTGTGTGTAGTGTAATTGTAACATGTTATTTGAAAGTATCTTTTAAACAGATAAAGGTTATTATTTTTATCACAGAGCTTCTTACGAGCTGTTAAACTGTAAAAATGTTAACACAGATTATACCCAACACTTCGGTGTGCAAAATAAGTGATTATAATTGTTTCCTTTAACTGAAGTTACGTGATCGTTATTGCGCACCAAAGCAAAAACAACAAAAGAAGATGATCTCTTTTGGTCTCAGAGGTTGAAACTTTAGGTTCGTATGTATGTATATTTATCAGTAGCGCACTGATTTGTTAATTTTAATTGCATGAAGCATATTTACTTAACAATCATATCAATTGAAGACATTAAGTCTGTAAATGAGTCCGCAATCATCTTATTTTTGGCACTCTTATTTTCACAAGCCCGTCTTGATCACACAGATTTCTTTACACTTTATTACCGGTTTCGGCTTACCGCCATCTTCGGATCTGTTGTAAATATAAAAATTGTGTAAGCGACCAGGTTCAATTAGTTAAGACTAAATCTATACAGTATTAATGATGCATGGAATATAAAAATATGAAATGTTTATAGCCTTGTATAGCACCCATATATACCGTTAAAATATTCTGATAAAAAATCATCGTCAAGTTAAACATGTGAGTACATGGTACGTGCTGATAATACTCAGGTTGCGTCAGGCATTTATACAAGAACCTACTGCCAACAGAGGGCACTTTAGGTAGAGTACATAGTAAACCAGTGTCGCAAATATGAAGATTAAAATGCAGTGTGCACTGTCTTTAGTTAAAATTTTTCTTTGGCTAAATGAGCGTCTGACATTAAAAATATATGCTGATATACTATATGTGAAATTGGACTTATACTTGAAATCCATAAAAAGCACAAATACTATACAATACAGCCCTTAGCCTGGTTAGGTAACATACAACCTTTTCTGAATGCCAGAACAAAAAGTATAAAATAAAAAAAAAATCACAAAATCTTCTATGCTAAGAGATCAGTTAATCATAATACAATTAATAAAGTAGTGCCCCTTAATTAAAAGTAAAAAATCTATCATCGATATTATATTAGAGTGCGGTATCGATGGCGAATATGTCGTGTCTTCTCTGCATTACTTGCTTGTTTTCCTGTGGCTGAGCTAGCGGAGAACATGTATATCAGATTAATGCTTCTTCATATGAACTAGGAATGCAAACATACCAGATGTTGGACATAGAAATTTGTCCATAGAATGGGACATAATTCTGTATCGTGTAGCGCTTTTTTCAGTTTGTCTAATAGATTTTGAAACTAACGTCTTT
The DNA here is from genome assembly GCF_023864345.2 of Schistocerca serialis cubense. Lineage (NCBI taxonomy): Eukaryota > Metazoa > Arthropoda > Insecta > Orthoptera > Acrididae > Schistocerca > Schistocerca serialis. The sequence continues at coordinate 267,993,379 of NC_064639.1, forward strand.
ACCTTCTTGACTGTCTACGTTCTATAAATCAGCCATGTTCTTGCACATACCTGAATAACATTGGCTATCATTTCAATCTTGCTACTCAGTAGTCAGTTGTTCAGTTGGTTTCGTGTATTCTGACAAGCCTTGTGGTAATCATGACAGTGAATCTGCTACAATGTTATCTCTTCCAGACGTGTAAATGACCTCAAAATTCTATTCCCGAAGAAATAAAGACCAGTACACGAAGTATGAATGTAGCATTTTGCATGACATGAGAAAGCTCAACGCCTGATAGTTACAACAGACTTAAATGTTCTTTTTGCAAATGTAATTGTTCGATTTTCTAAACGCCCAAAATCATCGCTAAAGTTTCTAACTCAGTAGCAGAGTATGATCCTTTGCATTCAGATAAGGGACCTCTAGCAAAACATGACTCGAATATCTGATTTTCCTTTTCCCTCATGGATCTAAAATAAACAAGCTCCTAATTCAGAAAATGACACATCAGTAACTAAAGAGAAATCCGTAGTCATATCAGTAGGATGCAGAATGTCAAAATTTACTAGAGCCTCTCTTATTGCCTTAAAATAATTCTCACATTCACTGGTCCAGACCCATGTTGTATTTTTCTTCAAAAAACTTGGCGAGTTTGTACTGCTTAAAAGCTGTTTTGGTGCAAAACTAGCATAAACCAAAGAACTCTAAGTTGTTGCTTAGTAAGAGGTTATAGAAAATTTTTGGAGGCACTAATCTTATCTGGGTTAGGTGTTATTACAGTAGAGATAATTATGGACCAAGAAACTTAATCTTCTCCCTGACAAATTTAGACATTTGCAAATTAGCTGTCACTCCTGCCTCTGAGAATCTGTGTAGTGTATTTTCTAACAATTCTACATGTTCTTCACAGGTATGGGTGGCCATTAGTATATCATCAACATGCAGTGTAATTTGGCCAGAGCGTTCAGACCCTAAGACAGTATCTAAGGCTTTTATGAATACTTCTGAACTCACGTTTAAGCCAAATAGCAGTACACAGAACTGCTAGCTTCTTCCATCGTAAATAAAGGCAGTGTATTTCCTAGAATCCTTGGTGAGACTTACCTGCCAGTAAGAACTTTGTAAATCAGTGCTAGAGAGGAATTTAATCGCAATAAATTTGTGTAATTTTTCATCCACATTCCCCAGACAAGTTTGCACAAGGAGCAGTGTTGTCAGGTTTCGCCACAACTAACAGTGGACTGCAAAATGGTGACATAGAAGATTCTATTATAATCCGTTCAAGCATCTGTTTTATTTCGCTGTTAATTGCTGCTGTCTTAGATCACTGGATGGAATAAATATTGTAACATAAATCTCATAGGACTGGATTTCCATACGATACTGATAAGCGTTTATAAAACCATATTCTTTACTGAATATGCGCACATACTTTAAAAATAAATTTTTTAACCCAGTTCATTGCGATGAATCAGAAGTGGTGCACTCGGCTACTTCGAGCACTATCTGGTTATCAATATCTTCAACCCTATTACTTTGTATACAGTGTGTCACAAAAGGGTACGGCCAAACTTTCAGGAAACATTCCTCACACACAAATAAAGAAAAGATGTTATGTGGACATGTGTCCGGAAACGCTTAATTTCCATGTTAGAGCTCATTTTAGTTTCGTCGTCCACCTACGGTCAATGGAGCACGTTATCAGGATTTCATACGGGATACTCTACCTGTGCTGCTAGAACATGTGCCTTTACAAGTACGGCACAACATGTGGTTCATGCACGATGGAGCTCCTGCACATTTCAGTCGAAGTGTTCGTACGCTTCTCAACAACAGATTCGGTGACCGATCGATTGGTAGAGGCGGACCAATTCCATGGCCTCCATGCTCTCCTGACCTCAACCCTCTTGACTTTCATTTATGAGGGCATTTGAAAGCTCTTGTCTACGCAACCCCGGTACCAAATGTAGAGACTCTTCGTGCTCGTATTGTGGACGGCTGTGATACAATACGCCATTCTCCAGGGCTGCATCAGCGCATCAGGGATTCCATGCGACGGAGGGTGGATGCATCTATCCTCGCTAACGGAGGACATTTTGAGCATTTCCTGTAACAAAGTGTTTGAAGTCACGCAGGTAAGTTCTGTTTCTGTGTGTTTCCATTCCATGATTAATGTGATTTGAAGTAATAAAATGAGCTCTAACATGGAAAGTAAACGTTTCCGGACACATGTCCACATAACATATTTTCTTTCTTTGTGTGTGAGGAATGTTTCCTGAAAGTTTGGCCGTACCTTTTTGTAACACCCTGTATATGTGTTACAGATGGGTGCTGTCTTGGTTTCAATTAACTTTACTTTTAACCCTTGGCAGTACCTCCTACCACTGCATGTATACTAACTTGTACAATCTCTTTAGTGTTATTACTGCATTTAAACTGATCTGTGGGTAATTCCACCATGATATCTGTATCATCGTTGTAACATAGTATATTTCTTGGACGCTCTGCATTGCCCACATCCAGCCCATGGTGAGCTCTACATTTCAACACCATATTGGAGAGGTGTGGCTCATCTGACAATGCAGTCATATTTACTGTTGGGTGTCGGGTTTGCCAGTCACCTTTGATGGTACAAGTCTGTACTGGTGCCTTGTGCATTTCATTACTTTTATTATGATTATGCGTTTGCAGTTTGTCATGACCTAACCTTATGTCATCCATGTTGGACCTTTTTTTCTTTTAAGGAAACTGCCACTCTATTGACGATAAATGTTCAAATAAAACAATTTATCTGTGTCAGTCAGTTTTTATTTTCTCTCATGACGCGTTTTGAGAGTTTCTACTCCTATCTTCAGGTGGAAAACAGCGATATCTTGTTACATGGGCACCAGCTGGCTGCGTTCAGCTGGTACACATGTAACAAGATACTGCTGTTATCCACCTGAAGATGGGAGAGTACAAACTCTCGAAATGCTTCGTGGGAGAAAATAAAAAGTGATTGACACAGACAAATTGTTGTATTTGGACTTTTATTCTAATGACCTCCCATGGGAGATTCCCAGCTGTAGTGGTTATTTCAGTTACTACGGTGGTTTGGTGAGTGATCATTTCCATACTATCCTGGGGAATAGTGGCTGTCATCTCGCTTTCTTTTATTAAACTCACGTAGTCCACAATCTATGTGCTCCGGATTTTGCGTGGGAGGTAAACCCGATTGCATTACATAATGTATTGGTCACTGTTGTAGTACCACTGTACCTACGAGGTGCTATCCAAAATTTTCGGAACTGGTGCTGCCATCTGTTGAAAACCTTACCTTTGGACTAATGGTCACCATCACCCTCGAAGTAGTTCCCATCCGCATGTACACACCGGTCCCAGCGCTTCTGCCACTGGTCAAACGTTTTCTGGAAGTTCTGTTCTTTGAGGGTGTTTATCACCACCAGCGATGCTTCTTGGATCCTCTCTAGTGTAGAACCGACGGCCTTTCAACTTGAGTTTCAGTTTTGGGAATAGCGTGAAGTCGCAAGGTGCCAAATCTGGCGAGTACAGTGGCTGGGGTACAACCGACATGTTGTTTTTTGCCGAAAAGGCCCTGGTGAACAAGGACGTGTGACAGGGCGCATTGTCGTGATGCAGCAGCCAGTTCCCTTGACGCCAGAGTTTGGGCCATCATCGCCACACGTTATCATGGAGCCTTCGCAGAACTTCACAGTAGTACGCGGAATTCACTGTTCGATTGGGTGGGACGAATTCTTTGGGCACAATTCCCTTGGTATCAAAGAAAATGGTGATCACACTCTTCACTTTGCTCTTCATCTGTCTCGCTTTTTTGGGTCTTGGAGAGCCCAGGCTCATCCACTAGGACATTTGTTGCTTTGTCTCTGGGTCATAACCGTAAATCCAGCACTTGTCACCGGTGATAATACGTAACAAGAAGGTTGGATCATCAGATGCAGTCTGACGAAGGTCCATGCACACTTAAACACGCTGTGCCTTCTGATCGGCTGTGAAGATCCTTGGCACAAATTTTGCAGCGACACGATGCATGACCAATTCATCAGTCAACATTCGTTGACATGTTCCATAACCAATACCCACTTCGTCCGCAAGGTCTCGAATGGTTCTACGTCGATCCTCACGAACCAATTGTTGAAGTTTGGCAACAATGTCTGGCATTGTGCGACTATCGGGTCTTCCATTGTGAGCATCATCTTCGAAGTCTGTAAGGCCTGCCCTGAACCGACCATGACACACACACACGCATATGGCTCATGCTCTGTCCCTCAAACACTCGTTGAATCATTGGAAGGCTCTCCGTAGCACTTTTGCCGACATTCGCACAGAATTTGATACACATGCGCTGTTCTGTTCGCGGATCCATCGTAAAATCGCCACACACCAAACACAGAGTATTACGGAAATCACTGTGGACACCTAACATGTCCTCCCAGCTGAGTGCCAGGCAGCACACTGACTCATCAGATATGCAGCTCTCGCCACCTAGTCGTGCAAATATCTACTACTCCTACTTTCTAGATGGTAGCACCAGTCCCGAAAATTTTGGATTCCATTTCGTGTGTCGGAGAAGATTGTGCCACATCACTACTGTTGTGGTTGTTCACTCTTAGATCCTCTTGTATAAGACAAGAGAATCCAAGACTGACATTAAGTGATGAAGGTCGGTTTCTGGTACTTGTACTAATTTATCCAGGAGATCCATTGGCGGTTTGGCCTTTAAAATTTTGAGAGTGACCTAATTGAATAAAGGTTTGACCCAAACATTTTTCAAAATATTTTCGGAAGCTATCCTGTCTGGTGTTAAAGGACTCTGGATTAAATCCTCCTTTATAAGTCGTTTCTGCACAAACTGAGACCAATTCTCTGGCAAAAATGCCTATTCAAATTGAGCATAATCTTACCAATTCTTCAGTCTCAGTGGCCCAAAGGGCAATTTCCTCTTGGATGAAGTCTGTGAAGTACTGAATTCTTTGTTTATCAGTCTATGAGCTGTGTAGTACATTTTTAAAAGCCCTGATGAACATGTAGGGATGTGTACATTTTTTCTCGTGAATGAATACTTGAAACTGCCTATATTTAAGTAGACTTTCGTCCATTAGGACAGATGACAAACGTGGCACTGCCCCCATACCATACAACACATGGTCACATACCCTTGCCCACAAGACGTAGGACTAATGTCTTCATTTGATCTAATAACAGTGGATGTCAAATCATTTACACATCACTTACAATTTATCAGAGTCAACATTCTGTGGTAGTAGTGAAACCGAAGCAAAACCTGGTGTTCTGGGTCGTAGCAAAACTGAAATTCAAACTTCACGTTATCAGCAAGGTTTGGAAGATAAAGCCTACATAAAGTGTGATGGTCGTGTGCACGATAATTTACAGAAACGTAAATCACCAAAAAATTGGTGCGTTTACATACTTGGTAGAATGAATGCTGTTTACAGAAACTAACTAATTTAATCGTGCAAAACTTTGAGAGACACTGTTAGGGAAGTGGGAAAGCAAACAAATAACGTGACAGCCGTCCCTCAGAGGAGTCATATCGTAGATTCTAGTACATAAAAATACAAGAGGTTGGACTGCTGGTCAAATGCAATTACATTTTTCCTGGATTTTTCATTTCAGCACACACGCTGCTGCAGAGTGAAAATTCTTTATGGAGTATTATTGATGTACATTTGTGTCCTTTCACATGTCTGTATCAAATCTTTATTTGTTTCGTGTGACCCAAAATTGAAAATGAAATATAATTTTCATTAGAAAACTTTGTGTTTGTTATATATTTGATATGTATGTGTTAATCATTCCGATTTTATGTACGATGCTTCTGACACGATTAAATAAATAAATACAGGGTGATTCAAAAAGAATACCACATCTTTAAAAATGTGTATTTAATGAAAGAAACATAATATAACCTTCTGTTACACATCATTACAAAGAGTATTGAAAAAGGTTTTTTTTCACTCAAAAACAAGTTCAGAGATGTTCAATATGGCCCCCTCCAGACACTCGAGCAATATCAACCCGATACTCCAACTCGTTCCACACTCTCTGTAGCAAATCAGGCATAACAGTTTGGATAGCTGCTGTTATTTCTCGTTTCAAATCATCAATGGTGGCTGGGAGAGGTGGCCGAAACACCATATCCTTAACATACCCCCATAAGAAAAAATCGCAGGGGGTAAGATCAGGGCTTCTTGGAGGCCAGTGATGAAGTGCTCTGTCACGGGCTGCCTGGCGGCCGATCCATCGCCTCGGGTAGTTGACGTTCAGGTTTCATAACTAACCTTTTTCGTAGGACTCTCCATACAGTTGATTGTGGAATTTGCAGCTCTCTGCTAGCTCTGCGAGTCGATTTTGCTGGGCTGCGAACAAATGCTTGCTGGATGCGTGCTACATTTTCATCACTCGTTCTCGGCCGTCCAGAACTTTTCCCTTTGCACAAACACCCATTCTCTGTAAACTGTTTATACCAACGTTTAATACACCACCTATCGGGTGGTTTAACACCATACATCGTTCGAAATGCACGCTGAACAACTGTCGTCGATTCACTTCTGCCGTACTCAATAACACAAAAAGCTTTCTGTTGAGCGGTCGCCATCTTAGCATCAACTGACGCTGACGCCTAGTCAACAGCGCCTCAAGCGAACAAATGTACAACTAAATGAAACTTTATAGCTCCCTTAATTCGCCGACAGATAGTGCTTAGCTCTGCATTTTGTCGTTGCAGAGTTTTCAATTCCTAAAGTTGTGGTATTCATTTTGAATCACCCTGTAAATTAGAAAATTATGATTTAGTACTTGTCTATTGTAATTTACACTTGACAAAAAATATAGACTTTAAATACAAGCATAAAAAGTTGCGTGGAAAACATGATCCAACTTGACTTTCTTTCAGCATGAAACTTCGATGCTATTCATTCGATTACAGTTACCTACACCCATTTTGTGAATGCTTTTTACTTACTCTGTCGCACTGTTTTAATAAACAGATTTCTGGTCACAGACTTTCAAATTCTACGAATATAATAAAGGACATCGGACAAGGTCAGTCCACAAGGTCTCCTTGCCAGATAAAAGCTCATATATATGCTCACAGGCGTAAAATCTCTACAAGCTGCTGTCTGGCCAGAGTGCAATCACATACGGAGTGCGTAACAAATCCGACAATAACTCAAATACTGTGCGAATCGTATAAACCTGAACTACTTTAATGAGTCATAAGATTTGAACCAATAATGGAACACATTTGCGATTTTGGGAAATGATAATACACAACTGGAAGAGTACATACGTACATATATAGTCCTCACTACAAATGTCGGAAGTCGCCTCCGCCAGCATCGATGCTCGGCTCTACTCGTTTCGCCATATTCCCAAACGTTCTGTACGTGTAGCCCCGCTAGTGTTGCTAATTTCAAGTTTAGTGGCCTCACGGACTTCAGAAATTGTCCACGGTCAGAAATGTGCAAAGTATTCAAATTATTTTTTTTCTTTTTCAGTTGTAAATGCAAAGTGGTTTTAAATAAAAGTATTTAAATACAAAACGCAAAGTACGTATTTTCAAAATATCTTCATGCAAATAAAATATCTCTAGTTAGTGAACATCGTACATAAGGATCTGTAAGACTGAACTGAATCCATTATTTAAGGAAGTCACATCGTCCTGAAGAATAATTTTTATGCGTCAGCCCTGTTCCTGAGTTGTGGAGACACATTATGGTTGGCGGCCCACGCAAGAAGTAACAGATATACAAGTCCTTATCCATTTCGAATATCATTACTGTGGAAGACTGTATGGTCACCTCTTCATAAGAAAGAAACGAGGACTTAGCTGTGATCTGAAAACTCACATCTACGTCTGGCACATGAAATGTTGGTTGGGTACAGTGCTTCATTGTGGGTGTGCGTCTGATACCAAGAACAGACGCGTCTAGAGAAGTGTGTGTGTCAGTGCAGGATGAACATATTTCTGATGCATGTAACTTTGACTCCTCTTCATCCATATAATACTGCACACTTGCCAATACCTGTTTCAAACCACAGTAGACCTTTGATTATTGGAAAGGATAGTGAAGTTTATCAAAACACGGAGGGACCTTTTGAGTCTGTAGAAAAACCAGGTGAACACGCTAAAGAAAAAACTAACTTCATGATGATAGTATATTGAGGTAGCAAGTTGAGGCGGCCGGCTGCTGTGGTCGAGCGGTTCTAGGCGTTTCAGTCCGGAACCTCGCTGCTGCTACGGTCGCATGTTCGAATCCTGCCTCTGGCATGGATGTGTGTGATGCCGTTAGGTTAGTTAGGTTTAAGTAGTTCTAAGTCTAGGGGACTGATAACCTCAGATGTTAGGTCCCATAGTGCTTAGAGCCATTTGAACCAAGTTGAGGCGAACAATTTGATACGGGACACTTGCTGTCTATCAAGTCGGGAAAATACCTCAAATTGGCCTACAGAAACTACGTAAGCTACAGCGCATGCGCATCGAGTGAGTTTTCCATCATTTCTCGCGCTCTCTTCGCACAAACCAGTAGTTCCAGAGAAAAAATGAATAGGACCTCTTTTGTAGGAAATTTAATATAGTTTAATTTTGGAATGCGACACGTTTTCGCTGGAGGGTGCGGTTCTCGAGTTACTCAAGAAAAACATACAAAAGTGATATTAAATGTTTTCTATCTTGGAACACATTCGGAATAGGGCATACGAATGGTTCAAATGGCTCTAAGCACTATGGGACTTAACATCTGAGGTCATCAGTCCCCTAGACTTAGAACTACTTAAACCTAACTAACCTAAGGACATTACACACATCCATGCCCGAGGCAGGATTCGAACCTGCGACCGTAGCAGCAGCGCGGTTCCGGACTGAAGCGCCTAGAACTGCTCGTCCACAGTGGCCGGCATAGGGCATACGTCCATATGAAGTTTTTGTTCAGAATCACTAATACTATCACCCCTCAAAGCATGTACCTTTCCTCCTGACTCACCCTGTATATGAAATTGGACATTTAATGCTCTACAGCTTCGTCTTTGACCATTTTTATGAGAAACGGTCGTAGGAGGCACTAGAAGCAAATGACTGAAAGAGCGACGTAAAAATGTTTTTTTTTCGAAATTCATCGATTTTCAATAACATATTTCTAGAGAACCTTTGGGAGTTAGTCTGATATCTATTGAAACAATTTTATGGGAAATTTAAAAAGCTTTAATTTTTATCCGGAACTTTATTTTCTACAGTGCACCGTTTACGAGATATAACTGTAAAATAAAAAAATTGGACCTTTCTACCCCCCACCTCCCTCTTCACGCCTAACTGTTCCTAATAAAGTGCTGAAGTCAAAATTTTTCGCACATCCCATGCACTCTACTCCCCTCATTTGAGCACTCATTGACTGGACTATGTCCAGCATAACGCTGCGCTTGCCTGGCTCGTATTATTTCGTTCGTAGCCTTGTCAGCCGCGGTTTGTGAAATCCGTGAGTGTGTAGTTCGGGCCGCGTGACAATAGCGAACGCATTAGCGACTCTTCGCAGTCTTTAGATGGCAGAAACATGCAGTACACACTTCGAAAGCGAGTTTTTATGGTGACATCGTGCTGGAAAACAGACACACTGAGCATTCCGGAGAGAATACAGTGTGCGCGATGTTCCAAGAAAGGTAACAGTTTTATCGATTGGAAGAAAGCTGGAGACAACGGGTGTACTAAACAGTAACAGTGGTAAACATAAACCATCACTGAGTGCATTGGTTATTGATAATGTTCGAAGACGCTTGGAGAGCTCTCCAAGGAAATTGTTGCGTCGAATGAGCCACTGGTCAAACAATTCATGTGGCACATGTCAGATGGCTGCGAAGAAACCCGCACTGCGACCATACAGAATGCACATGGTCCAAGTACTGCAAGAAACAGATCATAAGAGAAGACTGTGTTACTGTTGATGGTTTCAGGGGTTTCTTGTTCACCGTTCAGACATTCTCTCCACAACTTTGTTTACAGATGTGGCATGGATCCATCTGCCATGTTACATCAGCACACAAAACACGAAACACCACTGCGTGATGAAATACATCTTTCTTGAGTATAATAAATCGGGAAAGAGTGACAACCACATCTATCGTGAACAACCTACCTGATATCACACAGTGGAAACGACCACATAAGGTTTCACGATTCTTTTTGAAACATTACGTTTCTCAGTAATGTTCTCATCATTACTATCCATATCATCACTTTTTCTCAGTGCCAGTTACACAAAAGTCATCACTAAAATCGCATGCGCTAGGCTTTTCACCTGTGTTTTTAAGCCCAACAACCATAATTATAGGTCCACCAGAGCCATATTTAACATGTTGATTACTCATTTCTTTGCCATCTTTATTTACTCCACGAGGGGAAACTATTAGGATAAAGATCCAGTTAGTGATTGTGTCTCTTCGGGCTTTGCTTTTCTTACGTTTCTTTTCTGGAAGACAGGTGGGTGAATTCATTTCACTAAAAAAAAGACTCGCAAGATCGTTTCGATGACAGATCATGGACTATACATCCATTAACAGTAATTTTTCTCTCTCCATGTAGCCTGTAGGCTCGTAGTAGAGAATAGTTAGGAACCATCGTGATCATAAATGCATGGTCATTTTCAAATGAATGTTGTGTGTAGCGTTTATATAGTGGCTGACTATAAAGCTAATTTTTTTTAAGTGGATAAAAAGATTATTTTTAACTTGCAATTTGATAAACTGTTTACTAAACATCAAAAAATGGTTCAAATGGCTCTGAGCACTATGGGACTTAACATCTGAGGTCATCAGTCCCCTAGAACTTAGAACTACTTAAACCTAACTAGCCTAAGGGCATCACACACATCCATGCCCGAGGCAGGATTCGATACTGCGACCGTAGTAGTCGCGCGGTTCCGGACTGAAGCGCCTAGAACCGCTCGGCCACCACTAAACATCGTGATTCTAGAATTTCTAACACATTTCTAGGTATGAAGACCCCGCCCCCCACGACCAGACATCTTCTGCCCTGTACCAGTGGCGAATACATATGGCCAGTGCTGTTTTTCTGGGGGAACGCTGGGGATTCGAACCCCTAAACTTTTTCGTCGACAAAGTAATTTTTTTACGATGTTGAGAACTTGGAAGAGTGCCAAAGATTTATTTCACGGACGTAAATTTTTTATCTCATTTTTTGTATTGGTAATTGAAATACGGACGATACCAGTACAGTTTTTGGTGGGAAAAGTGATGTCATTGACTGGAGGGTTGATTGGACTCATCTGTTTCATTGAGGTGTATTAAAGGTCAGTTGAAGTGTATGATACCCTTTTCTTTTATTGTTCCGGAGTTGATGGGAATCGCATGCTTCATTTGAAGTGATGTAAACTGAAGTGTTCGATACCACATTCTCTTGTATGTTTGGGTGTTTCTCGGTATCGCCTGCTTCATTTGAGCTGGAGTCAACTGTAGAGTCCGACCGATACCTTTTTTTTAGTTCGACATGTTGATGTCGTCATGGCGAAAAGCAGACGGGTGGTATCCCATGCTTCAGTAATAAGTAATTTTCGCGGCATTATATCCAATGTCAGAGTACTATCAAACTTTTTTTCAGAAGAAAAGCACTGCATATGGCGCGCGGGGCGCCCGCATTCCCACCCGCAGCGCCTCCGCCAGTCAGCCCGCACGCTATTCGTTCATTTCTTTCGTCAGTCGACTCGACTGAATCGAGTTATCGAGTAGTTGTACTTTCCTATGTAGCACCCACGTCAGCGTATTTTATACGTTTCTGTCCGGAACATAGATAGCTAACACATACCTACGAGAAAAATCGCGGCCATTCTAGTGATCTCGATGCGTTATTCTGTCTGGCATTTGGTTGAGAGAAGTCGCGAATAGTCTGCTGTTTTCTGGTACAGAGAATCTTCGACAAGTAGCGCTATAAATTCGGGCTATTCGCCAAATAGGATGCTAGTTTACATTCAGAAGCAGAAATATTAAGACTGAAGAATGAATAAGTAATAAGTCCTAGTTGTAGCAAGTGCAAGTGTGAAGATTAGTCAAGAGTGAGAGTGATCAGTTGATTATGAAGTATTAATAATAGTAGTTCATAACAATTTCTCAGTAAAAATATTGTTAAGAGACTCGTAAAAATATTTTTACTAATAACGTAACAATTGTTTCCTATACCTAGCGCCCCCTCCTTGAGGGTTTTCTGTATCCGCCAGTGCCCTGTACCTTCCCCCTGTTTTAGTCTCTGCTGCTCGAGTCTAACAAAGCCTGTTTTCAAATTTACACTCTGTCATTTTAAAACCCTTAATCTGCAGAGCAAGGAAGAAACAAGAAGACAGTAGAAGCAGCTCTCAACGACATATTTAAGTGTTTGCTCTAGACGCACATTTTGCTTACGTTTTACAGAATGTGTCGTGGTCTGGGCTGAGACCGAGACAAGCATGTGCTGTGGAGTCTGCAGCACGGCACCATCCTGGGTGGCATATCTATGTGCTGCACACGTGTGTTACACCCCTCCCTGTCCGTTGGGTGCCAGCGGGTGCCACAGCGGTGTATGTGCCTCTGGCAGAGTTCCTGAGTGACACGCCGCTATACACGCCACTCATAGAGCAAGGCGCTCTTGCTGCCAGTCACTGGCCAATAGAACATGCCTCTGACGTGATGCGACTGGTGGCGCTATGGAAATATGGCGGCGTCTACCTGGACCTCGACTTTGTCGTACTCAGGTAAATTACTCTTATCTCGTATGAAAAAATCAGTGCAGATTGTAACAAATATCAATTTATTAATTGAAGGAAATGGTTTTAGTAAAAAGTGACCTCTTCAGACCAGTAACTCTGAAATTAACTAAATTGGCCAAGTATGGCACAGCTGTTCATCTTACAAACTAACATACAAGCAATATAGAAAAAAAAAGTTGTGTATATACTCAGGTACTGGTCTGAAAGTGGTCATTTTTGACCGAAGCCAGTGATAAAATAAGATTTGTTGCAATCTGGACTGAATGTTGTTTTGACTGTTAAACACAATCACTGCCACTCCAGTATGATTTAAAAAATGATTACTCTGAAATTTTTACTCCAAAATCCCTTTAGTCTACGTAAAATCACAGAATGGCCAGGAAGCAATCTTTCTGCAAAGGGTATTCAATAAGTATTGCAACACATTTTCTTTGCTCCACCATTTTGGTTGAAAAAATGCGGAATTTGTTGTGGGACATTGTGGAATATTCCCACATCAGCCCCTACCATTTCATTAAGGTTGCAGTATTTTATGTACCCTTCAAAATGGCGTCTGCAATGGAGGCGTGTTCCAAGCAGAGAGCTACCGGTAGTTTCTTTTGGTGGAAAACCATAGTATTGCAGATATTCGGAGGTGCTTGCAGAATGTGTATGGAGACCTGGCAGTGAACAAAAGCATGGTGAGTCATTGGCTGAGGTGTCTCTCATCATCTGTCTGGTCTCCTGTGTACCGGCCAGCTGCATGTGGCTGTGACTCCTGAAACATTGGAACATACAGACACTCTCATTCAGTGTGTTCATCACCAAAAAATTCAATGAACTTCTCCATCTCCATGACATTGCTGGGCCTCACACAAGTCTGTGCTCCAAGAGGAGCTCACAAAATTTCACTGGATTCTTCTTCCTCATCCAACCTACAGCCCGTATATCGCACCTTCCAACTTCCATTTGTTTGGCCCAGTGAAGTATGCACTCCAAGGGTAGCAGTACGTGGCTGATGGGGGATTATAGATTTAGCAAGATGTTGACTCTGATGTTGACCAGAGATTACTTTGAAAAACAGGGTTTTGTAGCCAAAATAGTGTGGAGTAACGTGTTATTTCAGAACCCTGAATACAACCATCCTGCTTTCAGAAAAAAAAGTGTTGCATTACTTATTGAATGGCCCTAGTATGTGATACCAACTTCTTTTTATGTAAGTCCATGATATAAACTATTTGAAATAACAAACTGTGCACATTGTCGCACATGAGCTGTTGGTTCAGTTTCTCTACTGGACTCTAGTGAAGCTTTTTTCATGGTAGTGCTGCTCAATTATGTCCTTCTAATAGTAGGTTTGTTTGCTGCTCATTGTCTGTTGAAAGATTGCATTGCTTCTCATCACTAGATACTTTATCATTACATCAGATGACTTGTACTGCAAAGTGTGGTAGCTCTTGGAGATATGCCCAAGGAACCTACTGTTGAAGAAATGTCTAGGGTGCCTCCAACATCTTATATGTCAAAATGATAGTGATAATAAGTTAAAACCTTTTATGAGTTATAGGTTTAAACTGATATGATTTCCAGTCACATTAATGTGACCACCGCCTATGTTCAGTGTCAATGTGCAGTAAACATTCACAGATGACAGACAGCAGCACCAGCAGTGGGGGGTACATAAAGCATTTCGAGGAGTCTCGGAAAATAGTGCAGTCATTAATGTGCAAATGGAGTGAATTATCTGACATCCAGGAGGGCATGATCATTGAAGGCCAGAATTAGCATGCTAATGCCCTAACTGGACACCCACTGAGTGATGACAGGTAGCCTTTTCAGATTAATCATGTTTTATGCTTCATCGGACAGATGGCTGTTGACGTCTGTGGCATGACACATCTGAAAGCAGAGCTTCAAGGCTGGAGGAAGGAGTTCTTATAGCCTGAGGAATGTTTTTGTGGCATCGTATCTCATGATTCAGGAAGTAATAATGTATCAACACAAATATGCATCTATCCTTGAGGACCATGTCCACCACTATGTGCAGTTTGTTTTTCTTCGGTATGATGACATCTACCAGCAGGACCATGCAACATTTCACACAGGTCGCAGTGTTTGTGCATCCTTCAAAGAGCACCAGGATGAGTTTGCCTTAATCTCCTGGCCACTAAACTTCTGGATTTAAACATAATCAAGAATCTTTGAGATCACCTCAATCAGGCTGTTTGTACCATGGATCCACAACTGGGAAACCTAGTGCATTGGAGTCAGCATGGCTTCACATCCCTGTCAGTACCTTCCAGAACTTCACTGACTCTCTTCCTGCATGTGTCACAGAGGTACACGCTGCAAAAGGTGGTATTCAGGCTTTTGGCTGGTGGTCACAGTAATGTGACTAAAAGTGTAAGTCAAACAATTTGATCATAAGTAAGGAGCTAAAAAAGTAAGTTAATAAAAAGCATAAAAAAGCATGCAGAGAAAAAAATGTTCGGAACTTCTAGAAAATGAAAATAGTTGTTTGACTAAAGCCTAACAAAAACTTTTTCATAAAAGCTTGTAAGAGGGGAAAAATCTATATATTTGGTCAGAAGATTACCTAGGTGATTGTGTGTGTTTGTCAGAACTGCAGAAGACAACCCACCCCCTTTTAGTATTGTACAAAACCATTATACATTTTCTGCCCATGCATTATTTACAAATTTTGTAACAATACAGCTCTTCTGAAAATAAAAATAGCATTCCAGAGAGTATTACACTAATAAACTATACTAATGAAAAACATTGCATACAACAAATTAAATGTATCACTGTATTAAGTTATTACAGATTCTATATTGTTCCTAAAAGAAATTGAGGCAAAAAATCTATATCTTATTGTTTGTAGACACTACCGTACATTAGTTTTAGTAAGATCTGTAGCCGGCCGTGGTGGTCTAGCGGTTCTAGGCGCGCAGTCCGGAACCGCGCGACTGCTACGGTCGCAGGTTCGAATCCTGCCTCGGGCATGGATGTGTGTGATGTCCTTAGGTTAGTTAGATTTAAGTAGTTCTAAGTTCTAGGGGACTGATGACCACAGATGTTAAGTCCCATAGTGCTCAGAGCCATTTGAACCACTTTAGGATCTGTAATGAAGATCAAATTTTATTTGCTCCTCACAAGTTATTAATAGTTTATAAGTTATTAGTTAGCAGTAAAAGGAAAAGGTTTATAATTAAGATAAACTTGTGTCAATAAAAGTAGCCTTGATCACATATAAGTTACTTATTCCATTCAGTGACTGGTTTTGACCTCTTGTGGGATCAACATCAGACCATTTTACTCTGCGAAGAAGAGTAATACACTTTCATAGAGATCAAAGGACTTGAATAAATACAGTCATAAGAATAAAATAATATAATAGTATGGTTAATATATCCTTGGTCACAGCAGGAGACAGTGGCATGGAGAAGCTTGCTCTGGAGGTGCCTGGACACTGCTGAATAAGGCTCAGTCGCTTGAAGTTTAGTAGCGAAAGCTCCACTGATCACCTCCGGCATAATGTCTGAATACGTAATATTACGCAAAAGATGGTGGACAGAGTCTTCTTTATGAAATTGTCACGTATTAGTGATGTTATGCTGGAGGCGGTGGGTGGAGGTTTCGCTATTAAACTATGAGTAACTGAGCGTTATTCAGCCTTGTTCTTCACACCTCTCAAGAGCGTTATGCTCCATGGCACTGTATCCTACTGTCACTAAAAGGATATCAACCATATTTTTATATTATTTTATTCTTATCATTGTATTCATGTCCTTTGACCTCTAAGAAAGTGTATTACTCTTCTTCACACAGTAAAATGGATGGATGATGATCCTATAAAAGATCAAACCCTGTCACAGAATGAAATAGTAATTGATGTGTGATCAAGAGTGCTTTTACTGAAATAATTTTACTAAAGTTTTATGGACTGTGGTTTTTCCATGGATATTATTCCAAAAAACTCTGTAATTAAGTGTTGAGAAATACTTCTTTCCAGGAATTGTGTTTTTATTATAATTTTAGTTTGCATTTTCTTACTTTGAGCAAAGCAAACTCATTAATTATGTCATAAAAGTGAAGATTAGCAACTTTGTCACATTCTATCAACAAAATAGCTAAATTTGATAGTCTGCTTTCCCACCCATATTTGATTTTACATAATTTATCATTTTTAATTTGCTGGAACTGCATTTACAAGGTGACTGGCACAGTCAGAAATAACCTCACAGCTATTTGAATTTGGATCAACATATCTTAACCTTTAACAGCATATTTGATTCAGCACCCACTCACCAACCTGTGAGACCCTACTACACCAAAACAAAGTAGCATTATGAATACTGTTGAACATGGCTGGGCCACATAGCTGGTGGCAATGTGAACCAAGTGCACTGCTGCCACATAAACCATGTTAGTGATAGAGCTGTGTGTGTTTACTGTCATGGGGCGAATGCAAGGCTTCTTGGAACAGGAGACCTCATGTACTTCTAGTTAGTTCTTTAACCATGTTTCTTTCTTGATTTTTTTTGTCAGTTCTTCCACCTCCTTCCATGCCTGCACCCTTGACAGGGGCCTAAATCATCGCTCCCTGTATACAACCTTGTGTCTTAAAATATGGGGCACGTCTTGATACAAATTACTGAGTGAGATGGAGCATCGGTGTATGCATGAAGTATGTATTTTAGTATACCAGTAAATATTACTGCCTATTACATTGAAAGCCCTGTATCAAGTAGATATTTACATATTCCTGAGTAAATTGTAGTGTGGAATACATGTAAAACATGCATAATCTTGACTAGTACTTGCATTTTGTTCTTTATTATTGGGGCATACAATTCCTTGCATTGCACTTTGGGTTCGAGCTGTGGCATAGCATTGCAGAAACTGGAAGAAGCTAGCTGCACAAGATGATGGCAAGCTGATTACAACAACAGAGTGGTTTTCATATATTGAGCCACCACGAACTTGCCTACACAACAGTCTTACAAGATGAGCCAAGTGGTTTCCTCATTGGGAGGCCATGGAAATGTTGTTAGTGAAGTGACTAGAGGCAGCACATCAGCACAACAAATGAACCACTTCCTCTAACAAATTGCTGTGACATTGTAGCAGAGCTGTTCACAGCTTGGCAGACTAGCTATGAGGAGGGGGCTACGCTAGGCACTGTCCACCACAGGACGGCAAACAGCCACTATGAGCACTGCCAGTTGGTAGTTGCCATCTATTATTATCAAGTCTGCCTTCTGGGACTTTGTGGTGCTTCACTGATGAGCCACCCCAGTCTTGCCCAGCAGCAGCTCAGCTCCTGCCCAAGGAGCATCAGGTTGTGACTGGGGCAGTACAGTCACCCTTCTGTCAACACCGAAGTGGGTACTGTGGCACCTCGTGCCATCACTCACATAGGCAGGACTTCCCACTGGTAGGCTGACATTTTCTGAAAGTTTTCCAGTTGTCTCCTGCACTGCTGATAGCGCCTGCATAGTGTGACATGTGTAACTGGGTCATGTGCTGCTAGCCGGCCACAGATGTTAGCATTCTGGGATGCATAAGTGAGAGCCTGCCGGCTGGATGCTACCTGACACTGTGCCACACGTGCCTATCCCGCCACGTGCTGTGAGAGCTATGGCTGCCACCTCACAGCATCTGAGTGTAGCTTCAAGAATTGTGATAATGGCTGCCTTATTGGTACTGTTTGAATGAGCTGCCAGCACTCACATCCTCA
Source organism: Schistocerca serialis cubense (assembly GCF_023864345.2). NCBI lineage: Eukaryota > Metazoa > Arthropoda > Insecta > Orthoptera > Acrididae > Schistocerca > Schistocerca serialis. The sequence goes on from NC_064639.1 coordinate 268,011,868, forward strand.
CAATCACCTATTGCCACAGCCCAATCCTGCACCAGCATTGCTTTCAGTTTGTGTCAGAAGCAGCATCTACAGTGCCTACAATTGCCATCCATGGATAAAGATGCATAATTGTGGGGGTGTGGCTCATTGTCCAGGAATATATAAGGTAATATCTGCGTGTGGTTAAGAATGTGTAGCTATTCAAGAGGTGAAGCTAAGGGCTGTCAAGAAGTATTCACTGTTTTTAGTGTGTGAAGTAGTAACTACCGGCAGCCACTCAAACAGAGTAATTAAGTTACAGTAAGATGTCTTTTGGTATTGCTTCAGTTAAGTGTCCTTCTGATTTTGGTTTTGCTGTTTTGTTGTGGGATGATGATGTAAGTGGTAAGGTTATGATAGTTAATGAAGAGGGTGCTAGCATTGTAAAAATTCCAGAGAGTTTATGCAGCATGCAGAGTACTAACTTGGACATTAAAAGGAGTAATGTTGAAATGCCGGCCGGGGTGGCCGAGCAGTTCTAGGCGCTACAGTCCGGAACCGCACGACCGCTAAGGTCGCAGGTTTGAATCCTGCCTCGGGCATGGCTGTTTGTGATGTCCTTAGGTTAGTTAGGTATAAGTAGTTCTAAGTTCTAGGGGACTGATAACCTCAGAAGTTAAGTCCCATAGTGCTCAGAGCCATTTGAATGTTGAAATATCCGCTATGATGTCATGTGGAATTGGAGTCTGAAGCAGCTGTACTCCCATATGGAGAGAATGTATCGTGCATGGGAGTGAATAAGAGTGTGGATAACAACATGGATGATTCAACAGATGGATATCTCATTGGGTGAAAATGGGAGTTGTCTAGCCATTATGAAGTCAGGGCCAGAGGGGAGTATGTGTGCCATTGATTTTTGCATCATGCAGAGTGCCACTGCAGATGATGAGGTTATTGGAGATACAATGAGGAATGCACAAGACTGTTGACATGGATGCTGATGGTTGTGCCACAGATGTTCTGAAAAAAAGGTAAATATTCACCTCTTTTCTCAGAAGCAGGGCGGGCATAGGGAAAGGAAGGGGGAACATGTTTGTAAAGTTACTGATCAGACCAACAAGGCAAAAGCATGAGCACTAGGTCACAGTTTTGCAGAGCAAGCTGCTTATGCATGCCATGAGGTGTTTACAATGCAAGCACAGTCTGATGTGCACGATGAGTGTGTTGTAGATGAAGGGTGCAGGGCAATCCTGGGAGTAAACTTTGTGCCAAAACATAATGCCAGAACTGACCTTCAGTGACACATGCTGAAACGTACACACACAAAATTCTATCTAAGGGAAACTGTCATCCGTGGATTGCTGTTGCAGAGTTCATCCATCATGAGGGACAAATTGATTACTCTGCAAACAAGACCATGGAGGCATAATTTGTATCATATCATGCCACTGGGCACCAGGAAGGCTCTTTTCGGAGGAGAATTTCAAGAAGAATCCAGTCTGTGTTAACACTGCAATAGGAGCGATAAGAGGATTACCTATCAACGTACTGCAAGTGGTAGTATCATAAGTGATTCGTGTATGAGGATAGGTGTGGGAATATGTTTCCTAGGGAAGTATAGGAGGATCTGTTATTGCATGCACAAAGATCTGAATGATGTTCTCAAACAATGAGTTAAAAAACCACTAGATAGACAAAACAGATGCTGAACACAAGAGTTTCAGGGAGTCAGACTCTTAAAACATAACCAGCTTAAATGGCTACATTTCAGATACTTAACTTAATTATGGAAGATATGACTGAGGTTGGTAATTCAAGTTTAATGCAGTTCCTTCACTTAAAATATCATCTGGGTTCGGTTTTACATAATGTCAGACAATTTATGATGAGTTCACCAAAAAATAATGTAGTCAAAACACACAAAATACTTTTAAAATATGTTTTCTGTATCACAAAACAGATAAAACTGAAATGGGGTTAGTGCCCAAAAACTGACCTAAGAGTGATGCTGTACTAACTCAATACTAACTCCTGCAACAAAGATGCAATAGTAACACAATTTGGCTACTGGTTCGGGTGCTTATGTAAGTTCCAACAATTACAAAGTCACATTACATGTTGTTAAAATTGAACATAACTGAATTTACAATTAACATTTACATGCTTTCATAGAACCAGTTATGGATTTTAGCTTTAAAGATGATTACAATGTCCCTGACACATTTAGTATGTTGAAGTATGACACATTTTCATATTAAAATTTCATTAAATGTGCATCAGTAACAATATCTTAATTATGTCTGTTAATTACTTTACAGTTGCAGTACAACTTTTGTTCCTAAGATGAATTCTGTGTCTTTACAGTGCACTCTGTTGTAATCACTATTACTCTTCTATGTATAAACTCCACAAAGAATAAGTTGGGCTTATGTATACATTATATTTGACATATCTTTGATTTGTAGTGCAATATCTCCATAAACGTATCAGGATTAGTTTAATTTCATCTGAAGTCAACTAGTTTTCATTAGAACACTAGGCAAGCAATGTTACAGTTTAAACTTGTACATGTAAATAACTTCACATTGTGTGATAGTATCATAACCTCCAATATAAGTGAAATCGTATTCTTCATCTAACGCTGTTCCATTCTGCTACAATACATACCCCTTGCCACCCCCCACCACATGCCAAAAGTATCACATGTAAAGTTGAAACTTTATTGTGGCAGGCATGCATCAGAATAGGAGGTTTGTTATACAAAGTGATTGCAGTGTCTGCATCTGTTAGTGAAACAAAGTAGTGACAAATTCAGTTCTGTTATTTACATTTTATACAAAGTACTGCTTTAACTCTCTCTCTCTCTCTCTCTCTCTCTCTCTCTACACACACACACACACACACACACACACACACACACACACACACACACATTTATTTATTTTACGAAAATTATTAACACATGTTTTTCTTTGATAAATGCCCTGAGAGTGTCCTTCCTCCACTTCACAAAATTGCAAAAACAGCCAAAACTTGTCCTTGAAGTGTTGCCATTCAGTGTACCACTTCTCCTCAATTTCATTCAGATACTTTGTCTTTCAAGGAAAGTCTCCATTACCAGTAGTTCAGTCAGAACACAACTACAGAAAAATATATACAATCCTGTGTGATCAATGAACAGTTAAGCTTTACTGCTTCTAATATTACAGAATTAAAAATTGTTTCAGATAATTGTATTATGGAACAGTAAAAGTATACGGTTATGTCATTCATGTTTCAGTTATTATAAAACCTATTCATGTATACAGGGTGAAGAAAAAATGCCACACTTGGAGGTTGGCATGCTATTCCTCATCCAGATTCAAGCCATTGTCTGGTCCCTTTAATCCCCCAAACCAACCAACCAGATTCAAGTCAAAAGTTTATCTAGCAAAATCAGATCAGGTGTGTTTTGAAAACACATGCATGAAAACACGGATCTTACAACACTATCATATTGTGCAGCACATCGGAATGTACAGAGAAAAGTTTATCACCCAACACTACTGTACCAGCCCTCACAGCTCATTGAGTAGACTGCTGGGATATGAAACCCACATCCATCCATCCATCATGGAGATATGGTTCAAATCCTTGTCGCGTTCTTTTTTTATTTTTTGGATGTTGGTTCCCTAGTTCTTACTGTTTGTAAGCAGGACATAATTTTTCCATACAACAATAGCCTTAATGCATCTCAGTGGGATTAATTCAACTGCATGCATTTGTCTACTAAACATGCAATGCAAAACCATAACTGGTCTTGTCAGGTTCTTGCAGGGCAGCTTCCCAACTGTTTACATTAATGATGAATACATCTACATGCTTTTGGTGCTGTGTGCATCTGATGCCAAAGCTACTGCTGCTGCTCTTGCATATACTGCTCAGTATCCTCAAGGATGCCATCTTGAATGTTTTTCGTAGCCTCGAGCAACATCTTTGAGAAACTGGTAATCTTCATCTATAAGTAACAGACAGAGATAGTCCAAGGATTAGATGTACTCCACAAGTACAGGACATGAGTTGTGAAACTGTTCACCAAACACCTTGCCAAAGTACCCATGAATTGCAAGGCAGTTCTAGCATATATTTCAAAAACTTGTTATTGAAGTGTTGTGCAATGAACAATACATTCATATCATTACACTTTAACTCAACTCTAGTGGCCAGAAGACCGCATTCAACAAGTCAAGTTCTGTGAATGAGTTTTTCAGAATTGGAGATAATGAACACTTTATAAGTAATATGTCATGACCTAATGAATCTAACTTCACTCGTGAAAGTTTTTTTAACCTCCACAACAGCCATATTGTTCAGAAAGGAACCCACATGTCACCCACAAATGTGGCTTTCAGGCATGTTTGGGATAACCTGCGGGCTGGAATTATGACAGGAGTGCTTTTGGGCTTTTATCTATGGCTGGGCAAGTTGAATGCACCCCTGTATCGTACATGTCTTTGCAATACATTGCCTGACACATAAGAAAACATTCCACTTGGTGCTTGGTGACTGCTATTGTTTCAGCATGATGGTGTGCTGCCACACTTTGGAATGAATGTGCTTAACTTTTTAAATAAAGCATTTACAGGAAAATTGATTGGTCATGGAGGTCCAATGTTCTGGCCTCCATGTTCCCCAGACCTTAATCTATTAGATTTTTGTTTGTGGGACACTTAAAGGAAGAAGTTTATAGTGCTCTACACATGGATGTTCATGAACTAACAGCTTGCATGCATGCTGCTTTGGCAATGGGGGATGCAGGCGTGTTGCATAGTTTCCAGCAAAGTATGATCCAGCGAGGGGTGAAGTGTTTGCAAATGCAAGCTGGTCACTTTGAACATTTTCTCTAAAGTGTATATTGCTCTGTACATTAAACATACAGAATGGAATTATTGTGCATAGCATAATGTGCAGTCTAGTTTAGCCTGCCTCTTGTGTTTTATGTACCTCATTGGATACAGATGATGTTACTGTATCCCCTATTATTTTCTATTGGGTTTATTTGGATCAAGGATAAAACAAAATGGTCATTTACATCTGTAAGAAGTTCATGTCATGTCTTAATGTTCAAACAAAGGTAACAGTAACCGAAAGAAATACACAAGATACCTCACTGTGGAAGTGTAAATTGGATACAATTTGATGCTTTTACTGAAAAATAAATGTTTTGTGCAAATGTGACTAAAACATTGATGAGTCTGCATATCATTCCCCACAGCATTGCCTCATATCACTGAGTTAATGGAACAGCTCTGGCACAGTGCAGAGTTCATGCTACCTGTTCTTGGCCATGCTGCACATGGTTGCAGCATAGCCAGAGGGACTTTTTTTTTTTTTTAATACTTGAAGGTATTTTCATTCTATTGTTGCAAATGTAAGAAAATGCATGTTTTTATTATTATTATTATTTTAACATTGCATTTCTATTACATCTATTGGTAGTGCTAGATTTTACTAGAGACACTTATGCTTGAATTGAGATAAGGAATCATATGCCAACCACCAAGTGTGGCATTCTTTCTTCAGCCTGTATAGACTCTTAGTGATTAGAATGTCTTCTTTTAGCATTGGGGTTGCATGTGGTATGTGTTGATCCAAAATTTCCAAGATAAAATGCTAATTAAACATATTACTAATTAGAATGGATTTAACTGTTTTGTTAATTCATCAAGAAGCATCACCATATGACAATAAATATGTGTGAAATAGAATAGAAATTCATTTTGTTTCTGCAGTTAAAAGTATTTTCTTATGTCAACATATTCCACTGGTAAATTACTCTCAGCATAGAATACTCCTCTAGTACAATCATCCAGTCAACAGAGTGTACATGATGTTCAAACACATTTGTAGTTTGTGGTTGTTGAGTTTTGTGGAAATGGTTCTCATATTATGATAAGAGAGTATTAAGTTGAAATTTTCAGACTTTAATAACTTTTGTCTATTAACTCAAGTACATTTTACTGTAGATGATGCTTAGGTTAAGGAGATTATTTTTCAAGCTACATTGTTATCTTTGAAAACTAGTAACAGATGAGAAATATGACTAATATCAGTAATTTTATGTGTGAACTGGATTAATGTTTGTTTGAGATGTGATGGAAAATAGGTTCTGACATATTGAACATGATTATGATTTGAGAACTGATACACAATGGTCAAGTATTTTAAAACATGGAATTCGTAGGTTTTGCATTTATGTTGAAATATGAGTTGTCTATGAGTATTATGATATTGTGTTGAGGTAGGTCTATAATGCTGTGATGATGAAATACAGTGAGTGATTTTCTTCATGTTTTGATAAGATTTTGATGATGTATAGGTTGCATTGTATTATTTTGGAGATGATAATTAAGATGAGTTTGCCTTGTGTTAGGGAACTTTTATTCATTGTGGTGTGTTGTGATAATCAGTTGTGTCACGTAGTATGTTGTTGTACATGGAAATAAGATGAAGGCTTCTACTGTGTTTACCATTAATCTGATGATACTATAATGAAGTATCCTGACTATATCTCATGAGTTTATAACAAAACATGTCTTAAGGTAATGAAAATAGTAGGACAGTAATCCGTGGAAAATAGTTTTGGAAGAAAGTGATGTTGCTGACTAATATTTTGTACCAGCTGCATATTTCTGGTAGCAAGTGTAGACTATTAAAGAAAACAGAGCTTAAGAAGGAATTGAGACGTTTTTCAAACTGAAATGATACCAGAAAACTGTTTCTGAGGTAGAAAAGATGTGGTGGTGGTGTTGGGGATGGGCGGAGGGATGGGGGGGGGGGGGGTTGTACTCTCAGAGGCTGTGCAAAAACACTGCTCTTATGAAATAATTTTGTGAAAAAGATAAAAAAATTTAGTGAATCTCTACTGTCTACAAGTACCTTCTGTCATGGAAATTTGAAAGTGCTGTGGGATTATACTTAATTTGTCCCATTAATTGTAAATCATGTATATAAGTTATGAGAATATTTTTCAAACTTATTTGAGAAGGTGGTTCAGTAAAAAACAAGTTTCGTCATGTTGTCACTAATACATTTTGCCATATATGAGATATGTGCTTACTCTTGAGTTTTGTACATACTGTAAAGAATTTTGTACACATTGTAAAGCATAGTGAAGTCCTAGAATTTAATTCTGGTAGCACCAAAGTTGACACTAGTTCTCTACATTCAACATATTTTAGTTTGCTCTCTGTAAACATGGACTGATGAACAGTTTTACCTGATTGCAACAACTTAAACAAGTTGACTGATTCAACATTTTATTCTACTGATAACTTCTGTGTGGAAGGTAATGCCATGTCATTTACATGCAGGAAATGTTAAATAAAAGCACCAGTTACATATTGTGAAGTAACTTGTTCAGATGTCTGATACTTGTATGAATTCACTTTAATAGAACATGATAATATGGTGGAAACTATTTATACTTTTTGCCAAGTATTGTCATATGAGATGCACAGTTATCACATTATTGCCATAATAAGCAGAACTTTGCCATATGTGCCTCCTGGTAGGATACCTGATACCATTAAAAAGGAATTGAGAAAACTTGAAACTGTAAACTTATCATCACACTATCATGAGATTATGACCAACCATAGGTTTTAGGGAAGGACTTGCACGTTTGTGATTTGAAGACAAGCGCTAACAGCTTAAGGAAAGAGAAGCTACCATTAAAATGTTTTGAAACCAGAGTCCTTATTTATAAAAAAAGAAACCCTCTGCAGAATCGGAACAACATATCTTTCCTCTCCAATCATTATTGAAGTGAAAAAACCTAATGTAGATTGTTTGAAGGACATCAAACAGTCAGCTGTAATAAAACCTAGAAACATTTTGAGTGTCAAAAAAGCTGATGATGTACAGAAACTAAAGAGATTTTTCAGAGCATCATTAGAAGAACCCAAGAGTTCTACAGGAAGGCCCTAGAGTATTGTGATGAACTTGACAGTGAAAATAATGAAGTACAGTAGCTTAATGAACAAATTTATTAAATGATTATTTGTTCAGTAGGTTAAAATAAACTAAAACATTACTGCTACAAAATAATTAATCTGTGGATTTTCAGTTTAGAAAAAAATTTATGACTTTCACATTTTTTATTTCCATCATTGTATCACATATCCAGAGATTATTTGTAAAATATAATTTTGTAAGACAGCAGCAGTGTATATTGTTCCAGTAATTCAATAGAATGTGTCTTCTGAAAATTCTGCTTTTTGTAGATGTTGACTTGTGTGAAAATGGTCTTCATATAACCTTTACCAATGCTTCCAATAGAACAGTTGCACTGCATAAAAAAATAATATCAGTTTTTTTGAAACCACATGATTGTCTTGGGTTGTGATGCTTAACTTTGAAATTTGGCTTAGAAGTGCCTACAACCTTCCTCTGCAATGGTGCAAATGCATGGCACCCTGCAATGTCACCCTCAGGGTCAATGATGCTTGAACCAGCAAGATGTTGACACATGTGAAAAATAGCCCACAGCTCAAAAGTTTATGTGAAGTGTAAGGTGGGTTAATGATGTCACGTAGGCACCAGATTTCACCGCAATTCTGCCCAGCACCATCACATGTCACATGATGGGAAGGTCGTCACACCCTCTCTCACCCCTTTTTTTATGCATCTGCAATGTAAGTCAGAACCTAGATATCCAGCATTTAAATCATGTAGTTTCTTACAGGTGGCCAAGGAAAATATTTCAGACACACCACTGCTCGTAATTGACAGGGAAAGCTCTCAGGAGGTAGCATAAAGGGCAGTAATGGAACCACCCCTTCTCTTGGGACATTGATTCCCATATGTTTCACAGTTGATAATCACAGTTTGCAGTGTAATGAGCAACAGGATGATGTTCTTAACAATGTTCAATACTGCTGACAGCCCTCAGATGATTCAACCCCATTCTAAGGAAATCGTGGGCTGCAACCTTAATGAACATGATCTGACCTCTTTGGTGTGTAGTGCAACTACAATTTTTGCTCTGGTACACATGGTGGAACTACTAGGGCTATTCAAAACTGTTTGACAAAATTTGAATGTGATACAAACCAGCAAAAGGTGTTTATTCTTTTTTGGCTCTTCTACAGTGTGCTTTTCTGTGGTTTGATCACAGAAGAGTGTAACATTGACATGTGGGTGAATAAAATGGCAAAGTGTCCCTCAATGATTCCCAATACAGCAACACCCTCGGTGCCACCCATGCATCTTTGTTGACCACATTACAAAAGTACCTGTCAGAGACTTTGAGATAAATTCAGTTAAGTGGTGCCTTGTGGCTCCAGTAGCACCTGAAGACTGGCAATCCCACCTAAAAGCTGTTGAAGGAGTTTCTCAAGTTTTTTACTTCATTGTTCATTGTATCAAGCTTACCGCTTAAATGACTTTTTGATGCTTCAATTCAGTACTTGATGCCTCAGTTTTATTGCTTATTTTCTGTGGACTGTTAAATAGTTTATTTGTCAATGTCTCAACTTTTCACCTAGTGATTGATTTAGTGCATTCCATGGTTGTTTGAATATTTTGTGTAATTCTTTATTTTGATTATTAGATTGTTTCTTTATAAAATTATTTTGTTGTTCAACAAAATCATAATTAAATCCTACTCATTGTTTAGATGCCTCATTTCTCTTTTCTACATTAAACAGTTTCACCTAACACACCAAAAAATTCTCAGGTCATACGAGCTAACTACTGTTTTTTTTTTTTCTTTTCTTTTCAGCTGCATGGAAAAAAAAATATAAATGTAGTTCACCGCATTCCTTGCCCATCTGGTTGTTTCATTTTTGGTCAGTTATGCTGTCAGTGCTGTCCATATTCACAATTTAGAATTTTATTTGAAATATTTTTGTGATGCATAGATACCGGAAACTCAAAATTTGTTAATAAGTCTATCCTGACTTTTTTTAAACGTGTCCCATCTCCCAATATCATAGTAAAACATTACCAGATTTTGTAGCTGCTTTTCAGTTACTTAACATTCTGATTACCGAAGATATGACTGAGGTCTGTAACTCAGGTTTAATGCAGTTCCTCCACTTAAAATATCATCTGGGTTCAGTTTTACGTAGTGTTAGGCAACTTGTGATGAGTTCACCAAAAATAATGAAAACAGACAACATAGATAAAAGACTGACACAATACTAACTCAGCACTAACTCCTGCAATATTGACGCAGCATTAACTTGATTCGATCATCATCAAGGTTGCTTATGTAAGTTCCAACAATTAAAACGTTACATCACATATTGTTTAAATTTAACATAACTGAACTTACAATTAACAGTTACATGCTTTCATGGGTTTCAGCTTTACAATGTCCCTGATACAATTAGTTACTTCAAAATATCACAGTTTTCATATTAAAATTTTATGAAATGTTCATCAATAACAATGATAATTATTTCCATTAATTATTTTGCAACTTCAGTACAACTTTTGTTCCTAAGATGAATACTGAGTCTTTACAGTGGTGTCTATCATAACCATACTACTTTTCTATGTATAAACTTCACAAAGGGTAAGTTGGGCTTATGTTTACATTATGTTTGATATATCTTTTGATTTGTAGCACAATATATCCATATAATTATCAGACTTGTTTAATTTTATCTTGAGTAGTTTCCACTGATGGCATTTAATCTCAGATATGGGTAGAGTCATACTCTTTGTCTAATAATGCCCCATTCTGCTACATTACGCCACATATTGTTAAAGCTGATTTGTTCAAGATAATTTATTAAGAAGGAAGGAGTTTTTCAGTACAGTTCTTAGCTGTAAGTGAAAAGTGAGAAGTGAAAGTTAATTGTTGTATGTGTGATGTAATGTATGTGATAGTAAGGAAAGCATTTCCTATCATTTAGGAAGTATAAGGCCACTGAGTAGGTCATGTAGACCTTGGAAGGGAGATGAGGTGTTAAGTGGTGTGCAGAAATTTGTGAAGATGGCATGGCTAGTGAGATATTAGTTGTGTTGTTTGTCCTCACAAAAGCTATTGGAATGGAATTGCGGTTTATTCATCTCATGACGTACATTTGCAATCCATTTGGTTTGCGTACAGGAGACATCAGCAATTTATAATTCAGCTACAATTACTTTTATACTAATAAATAATAGCACTAAAATAAATAATAACACTACAATGATGTTTATTTGGATATGTAACACATTGATCTAGCTCAAGTTTCCAGTTCATCCTGTATGAATTCATCCACTGAGTAATAACATTCAGTGTCAGTGGCTCATATAGCTTCCTTTTAAGTGGACCCAAATTCATCTGCATTAACTTGTTCCCTTTTAACTTACTATAAATTTTCATTTCCACATATTGAGGCCCCTGATTATTTATTATAACAAAGGTGTAATCTTGTAGTTGTAAGGAATGATCTAATGAGCTAAACATTCTATGGTAAATTCACAGGCTCTGAACCTTGTGGTTCAAGCTGCCTAGTACTAATGAAGTATAAATCTTTGTACATTCTTGTCCATGCATGTTGAGTTTTGTTTCAGACCAGTCAAGGTTAGAGACTTGGGGCCTGGGTCTTCCAGAGGATGGTGGTATTGTAGCACTGTCCACTATTTTTTAGCAGTTCCATGTAAGCATTGGAATACAGCATTGCAGAAACTGCAAGCGGCCAGCAGTGCAGGACGGCAGCCTGCCAATTACAGTGACACAGCTGTTTTTGTATTGCAAGACAGATCAAGTCCAGCACCATGTGCCTACCAGTGCAGCAGTAAGGCAGTGGTCTTACAGAATAACCCAGGATGCAAGTGATTCTCCCCCCCCCCCCCCCTCCCTGCCCCCTCCCCTGACAAGCTGCAAAAATGTTGTCAAAGATGTAACTAGAAGTGGTGCTTCAGCACAACAAATGAGCCACTAACTCTCTTAGCAGAGATATTCACAGCCTGCCAGACTGACTATGATGAGTGGACTACGATGGGAACTGCTGCACCATGGGCCAGCAAGCAGCTACCATAGCCTAGGCAGCTGCCATCATAGCACCACCTACTAGCACTACGTCTACTTTCCAGGACATAGTGCTGCTTCACTGGTGAGCCACTCTAGGCTTTTCCAGCAGTAGCACAACTTATGCCCAGGGAACAGCAGGTTACAACTGGGATGGTACAGCCGCCCTTCCTTCTACAATGGTGTGGGTGCTGCAGCACCTCATGCCACTGCTCGCTGAGGTGGAACTTCCCACCAGGAGGCTGGCATCCTTTGCAAGTGTTCCGGTTGTCTCCTGCACAGCAAACAGCACTTGCACAGCACAGCAAGGATTACTGGGTCATGTGCTACTAGCTGCTGCAGTCGTCAGCATTCATCACGTGCTATGAGGGGCCTGACTGTCACCCTGTGTCATCTAAGTGTAGTTTCATGAGTTGTAATGAAGTGATTGACTTGTTGGTACTGTTTTAATGTGCTGCCACTGGCTTGCATCCTCCCTACAGCTGCCTCTCAATCCTGCACAAAAATGGCATGCTAATCCCGGGTTGACTTCAGAGCACATGAGAAGTAAATAACGCAGATCGGCTATTTCTTGTTGATTGATCTCACAGATTTAAGAGTTGATGGCACCTAGATTGAGTAAGTGTACCGTGAACAACCCATGCTCTAGTCATTTTCAAATTAAGGAAGTAGTCATTTTTTCAGGCTTGAAAAAATAATTCAATCAAGTTAGGTGTAAGTTTGGATGGTCAGATAATACAGGGTGGCCAAAATAAAACTTCCTTTTGCCATTTTGTGATGATGTCATCTACACAATGAAGACACCAGTAGAAAACCACCAGAAATAAATCCAAACATCAGAAAACATAGTGCAAGCCAGAAAAAGTCCATTGAAAAACCTGACACCATTTGAAGTTGGTTGATACTCTAACAGTTCTGTACAAGCTTAGTTATGAATATAAATGATAATGATAATTTTGTGTGGCTCAGTGGAAGCCACTTTGGTCATTTAATGTCCTTATCCTACCCCAGTTATCCAACCAGGGAAAGGTAAACTACAGTTAAACACAGAATACAAACAATGTGTTTTTTCTGGTGACTCCTCACACTGATGAAAGGTGAAGACTAGGTTAAATGGAAGACTGAAAAATCCACAGTCCTATCCTGTGACCTCTCAGTTTCCAAGCATGTGCTTTACCACTAGATTACCAGGGCTGAAATGTATGCACTTAGTTCACCCACAGATTTTGATGATGAATTTGCAAGTATCAAAATATGTGACATGCTTGACTGTAGTTTTTGATTGTACTGGCTGAGAAGCTTACATTTTTTCCATCATCAAGGGATTGTAGCCCTTAGTATGTGACATAAATTTCTACTTGATACCTATACCAGTTCCCAAGGAAAAGAGGTCTTAACAATAGGACAGACAGACAGAAGGACATAAAGTGATCCTATAAGGGTTCTGTTTTTACCCGCTGATGTAAGAACGCTAAGAAATAGTTTGCATGCTTGTCCTTACAAATTTTCTTTCGTGTTTGGCTTATAGCTTCCAGGTCAACTTAGAATGTTCAGTTCTGTCTGTGGTTTTTGAATGAAATGGCTTAGGGACATTTAAATTCTGAGCCTGGTTCATTCTGTATGTATATGTTAACTCACTGAACATGCCCTGCTGCACACACAAAATCCTCCTCAACACATTGCGTGATTGTTGTGTAATGTTAAGATTAGAATTACTGTGCATTTTCAAGCAAGCCACTACAATGTGTTATTTGTCAGTATGAGCCTTAACTAATTCACATTAACAGTATTTCCACTTGCTTTTGCTGTCTTGATTACCTCTATAATGTTGTATATATAACTCTTCAATTGTAGACTTAAGATTTGGTCCTAATTATAAGTTTTTCAAAGTGCTGCTCAAAACTGTCAAAATTGCAATTTTGTCATCCCAATTTATACCATAAGCATGAGCCTTCTTCATTATCACAGTTTCTGCGGTAAAAATTCTAGTGTTCATAGGAAGGGAGAGTTTTATATAGCACAGTTGAGAGGGGAAAACTGGCAAAGCAATTCTGCCTGTATTATAAATCTGCTAAATGCTCTGATCATTTTGTACCACTGAACTGATTGAGTCTTTGCATGATTAAGCAGTTAAGCACATAGAATTTTGGAGGCTGGAACATAGTCAGCTCGTGCACCTTTCTAAACATTTATTTTATGCTGTGCTTCCGTGTTAGAGGTATGATACGTATCTAGTAAATGTACCCTTTGACTAATAGTAGTGTTTTTTTTAACTATTGGCTAGTAATTCCCTTCAGATATAGAGGGGCATTTCTACAGCTTTAATTAGAACAGCATTAGTCTTAGTGATCCACAGCTTCTGAAATGTATTGTATCAGTTCTTCTGAGAATATATTAAGATGCGTTTTCAGGTGTCTTGTAGCTGTAATCTAGATATGAGCAGATCAGGTCTCTCTTTTTATGCTATACTCCACAGATCTCATCACTTTTATATACACACAAACCCTCTCATCCATTGCTTAACACTGCCTGCACACAGCTCACTGGTTGAATGCACATCTGCTGTTTACAGTTATTTGTTTCAGCTTTCATCATAATTACTGTGCTGACACTGCTTGTACACTAGGCATACAATCAGTCTCTGAATGTTTTGGGCTGGTGATGTATATCAGCACTCTGTATGGGATGTAAAGTAGTTTTTCCTTCATTATAAATTGAATCTCGGATTCGAAGAGAGGCCCAATTCCATGACACCATTTTTGTGGGAAATCAAGAAAAACTGTTTAAAATTTAGAATTGAGTATTACAATGTGAAAAAATTATTTTAAGCAAATATTTTTGATTCATGTATACACTTGAAGCATGAAAATGCATTTCAAACTTGTTTAAGTGAATTATTAAAAATGAAAATTTTAGGCCCTTCTTGGAATCTGATATCATAGAAATGAAAATTTGCCTGAAATAACAGTACTTCTGGGATATTAAAATAAGTTGCTGCAGTAAATAAAAATGTAAAACAACTAATGAAGTAATGCAAATCTCCTATAGTTTCATTTTACACACAGTATTTATCTTCAGATACATTTTTCAAAGCAGAGCGATTCTGTGAACTTAACCACTTGTGATCTTATTATATTATTCCACTTCACTGTCACATTCTACATTTTCTGCAAACTGAAGTGTTTCCATATGCATTCTTATTTTACTTAAATCCTGCAGTTTTGTTGAGTTTACAGGAGCTGCAGGCATGTACAAAGATCACGTGGAAAATCTGGTGTACTCTTAGAGAAAATGTATGAACTATCTTCTTAAATCTCTCTCTTTTTATTAAAGATGAGAGAACTGAAACCATGGTTTTTGTTTTTCCCAGCAGCATTATCACTGAAAAGATACAACATTGTGACATTTTTATCTAACTTTTCATTAAAATATTTGTATAAGGAACTGATTATCTCATTTCCCCTAGTTCTTGCTTTTATTTTGGGCCACAAAAAAGTTTTAGATTATTTGGTTGTGTCACTGTATATACCAAAAACATGCAACCACAGTTGTCTTAATAAAATATTTCACAGATTGGTAAATGAGGAAATGGTATGTTTACCATAAAATCAAATCACAATATTTCTGCTTCATCACTAGTCCCAGCCTTTTATTCGTACTTTTTTTTAAACTGGAATAAGATTTATGGACTGCAAGATCTTTTTGAAGCCGATCTCTTACCTCTTTACTCTTCTCTGGATGAATTTGGATCTTCTTTTGATTGCAAAGGCTACAAATACATGTTTTTGAGCTCCCAAAAGTGTAACTAAAATGATCTCTAAAACACTTAACATAACACCTGCATGATACTTCAGATTTCACTTTTTCTACATCAGTATTTCTAGCTACAGTTTCATCATAATTATCTGGATCATTTATTTGCAAAAATGTACAATACATTTTTGAAACAGACAAATCAGCAGATAAATATCTTCTTTTCATGTTGTCTTTTGATTTTACATAATGAATCACTCTGTAAGGAAATATTTTCTACTTTTGCTCAACATCTATTATTATGTTTCCCTGACCAACAGGAGTCTCTTCTTGATCTTTCAATATAGGTATTCTTCTAAGTCATTTCACAGATACACCATGCAAAGTGACAAGACCTTCATGACACACAGTTCCACATTCTGTACCTGCAGTAACCTAAAATTAGAGAAATATGACTTCATGTAAAAAGAAAGTGTTGAATTTACAAATATTAACCCTGTTGGCAGTTGCTTTGCTTGTTGTTTTGTGTTTCAAGCAATACATTTTATATGCAAATTGAGGTTGAGAGGGGGAGAAAGGAAAGGAAAGGGAGGGGACTACTGCTGTCAGTTGCATAGGGACAGTATTCAGAATCAGCGGTGACAGGGGAAAATGTGTACCAGACTGGGATTCAAACCCAGGATCTCCTGTTTACTAAGCAGCTGCATTAACCACTGTGCCGTCCAGGCCAAAGTGTTACCACAGCTGTGTGGAATATCCCTAATTCCTCATGGTCAATCCACTTTCCCATCAAGTGCTACCCATCCACAGTCCCCGTCCATTTACTCCATGTTTGCTATTCTGAGATTCCCATAGGAGGTTGTACGTATTTATGCATCCACACTGAAAAAGGTGGATCCATTGCCCAGCTAGGTGAATGTGTGGTGTCTGTTCTCTTGGACATGTCTTGATGAACAGACACCATGCATTTTGTTATTGACACCTGCATATGATATATTTAATAGGTCTGTTGTGAATAACAAAACAAAAATGAAATTACTTTTTTCTGTATTTTTCTTAAAATACCTTATAAATAAGCTGATGTGATCTTTGATGGTTCCTTTCTTCCAATTTAAGATATTTATGCTTTATTTTCACATGTGTAAGCATGCCTGGTAAAATTGCATCTTGTCCATTTTGATCTCCTAATTTTTCAAACAGTTTTTTTGCACTATTCTGAAAAGTAGTGCTAACATGAACATCAACATATAAAATACAAATTTTTTATGAGTTAAAATCTGTAAACAGTAAAACAACTTATGAACAAATATCATGCAGATCTGAACAAGTAAACACACTTTTATTCTGAGTCCAATCCTGTTCATTTTGTTTTATTTTCACATTTACTTCATTAAAAATCAATCTCTGAAGCACTGCTAGCAGATGAAGGGTAAGCCATTTGCGAAACTATTGCTCTGTGACTGTGCTGTCATTGAATTCCAAGATTGGCCCAACTCGTCACTTGAGCCTTCTTCCTATTTGCAGAATTTTCTTAATTCAAGCTCTAAAATTGGGAGTTGGGCTGCCAGTGGCGTTCTGCAGAAGCATGGCTAGAAAATGAATGGTTTGCACATGAACTCTCAAAACCACAAGTAATGGGAGTTGGGCCCCACTTCAAATCCTGGACACAATTGTATATCTTTGAATGTCTTCCTTTCTGATGATATTAGTGGGCCATTACAAATGAATGAATCTGACCATGCACATTTTTCTACCATTGTTCATGATTTCAGTTTGATTCACAACTGTTCTGATTTATGGGACTAGAAACATTAGGATACAATGACTCTTTTGTTTAATGAGCAGTGTATAATGGGCTTGGGCTTTATGGTCCACAGGCAGTTATCAGAACTGGGTGAGAACTGGGCTGGTGCTGAGGACTCTGCAACAGTAGCCAACTGTGCACTGTCCTTGTCTGCACGGCCTGACAGTGCAGGTCCTGAGGTGGCTGCTGCTTGCCTGCAGTCACTAAGGGATTGCTTTGATGGTGAACAGTGGACACACAATGGACCTGCTCTCCTTACACGCATCCTTGCACAGCGATGCAATGCTGATAGTGTAAGTACAAGTAAATATACTGACCTACCTCGTTCACGTGTTTTGGTGCATGTTTCATGTCTATCATAAATATTTTTTGCAATGACAATTCTTAAACCAGTCCTGTTGTCTACTTTTCTTAAAGGATGTATTTTTGTGATCACTTCTATTATAAAACATAGTTTATTTTACTTTTGTTTGTTTTTCTTCGTAAAAGATTAATGAAATTATTTTCCTCATTCTACATTTTGAATACTTACTTTTCTATAAATCACAATTGAACAGTATATTTTCTTCATTAAACCACTTTTTTTAAAATTTTGATTGGTCAAGGTGTATCAAGTCGATTGAACCTACTGATACCAGATGTTAGCCTTATCCTGCAACATAATGATGATATAGTATGTCAAAAAGAAAGGGAACAGAACATTGGAAATATTTTTCAAACAAATTTTTTAATACATAGGCAGTGGCAACAGACTGATCTATAGTGTAGTCTGAGATATAGGCTACATTGAAAAGTGACTGAGCAAGAGTAACAAGAGTTAGTGGAGCCAATAAATGTAAACAGGAAATGTTAGTTGTGGTGCAATACTGATCTGTAAACATAGCCTCAGGCCTAGTTTAGGTTGGAAGATGGCACTTTGATTGTAAGGTGGCGAAGCAGTGTCAAAAACATTAGTTATTTCAAAATTTTCTTCCCTAAATTTCACTTTTACGTTTGTTAAATTGTCATGAATTATGTTGCTTACTTTTTAATTTTTTGTTTTTGATACCAGATTTTGAGATTTCTTGTCTGTCATGTCTCTGTTTACAGAGACCTGTAAATTATCCTGTTGTTGTGCCATTGTAGAACATACTGTAGTGAATTATTGACATTGTCCCAGTTTTCATCTTTTCTTTTACCTCAGATTTTGTTTCTGAATTTATCTCTTTCATTTATTATTTCTGTACTGATACCTGCGCATTTTACATCTTTTTCTATTTTTTGAAGCCAGTTTTTTTTATTGAACTGTGTACTATGTTAAAAATCCTCTTTGTGAATCTGTTTTTCATATTATGTCCACAGGATTTGAAGCAGCATTTTCTGGTCATAACTGCGAGTCCATCTGTATGTTTGTCTAATTCTTTGGTTGGTCCCTTCATCCATATACCATCTTTGTGTACTGTTCACACCTGATGCTTTGTCTGTGGTCATTTTTGATGCACAGTCGGCTTTTGGTACTACAACTGTATTGTAGTGCCTGAGTTTGGCCTGTCTTGATATGTTTCTTTTATTGTAGTGTGCCCATGTGAGTTTTTATGCTTTCTTAAGTATTTCTGTTCCTGTATGTTGGCTGCCTTGTCTGAACCTCCTATTCGTGTATGCTGACAGAAAAAAAGTCTGAACACCAAGAAGGACTGAAAGATGATGCCTATTCAAATTGCACGCCAGTCAAATGAATGTGGCACCGGTAGTGCTTGTATGAGGATGCAAATCAGGTTTGCTTTAAGTACACACTGTAGTGGTCATTACTCTTGAGACTGGACATACGTTAGTGTTAATCACGAATGCCTTTAAGATGACAAAGATGTCATTATCAACAGCTCATCGAGTTTGAACGAGGTTGGGTAATAAGAATATGATAAGCTGGCTGTTCCTTCCACAGTATTGCAGAAAGGCTTGGCATGATTGCAGCCACTTTACATGACCACTGGCAGTGGTGGTCACGGGAATGTGCGGTCACAACAAGACTGGGCTCTGGATGGCCATGTGGCACTAATGAGAGGGAAGACTGTCACGTTTTTCACATGGCCGTGGCACACCATACTGTATCTGCAGGAGCAATTCAAGCAACAGTTGGCACAACAGTGACACAATGAACTGTTAGTGTTACAATTGGTTACTTCAAGGACAGCTCTGGGCCAGGCATCCTGTAGCAAGCATTCCACTGACTCTAGGCCACTACCATTTGCAACTTCAGTGGCATCAAGCAAGAGCTTGTTGTAAGTCAGAGGAGAGGTCTGTTGTGTTTTCTGATGAAAGCTGGTTCTGCCTCAATGCCAGCAATGACAGTATGCTAGTTGGGAGGAGGCCTGGTGACCACCTGCAACCAACAGCACAATTTCATGTGACAGCAGGTGCAGGCATCCTGACTGCACATTTGTACATCAGTCTGATGATTTGAGCTGTTGTGCTGCCATTTATGAACAGCATGCCAGGGAATGTTTCTCAACAGGATAATGCTCATCCCCATACTGCTGTTTTAACCCAACAAGCTCTACAAAGTGTTGACATGTTACCTTGGCGTGCTTGATCACTAGATCTGTTTCCAGCCAAGCACGCAAGGGACATCATCAGATGACAACTCCAGCAGCATCCACAACCAGCATTATTAACCCACCCTGTATTGACCAATAAAACACAACACACATGGAGGTCCATCCTACAAACTGTCATCCTGCACCTGTACAAAACAATGCATGCACATTTGCATGCTTGCATTCATCATTCTGTCAGTTACACTGGTTATTCATGTGCCAGCATTTGAAGCTTGCAATGGTTTTTCTCAAACTTACTGGTAAGGTATAGGATTGCTAAGCAGGGCACATGGGCTCTTGTGGAATCCATACTGTAACACAATAAACAGCACAACAGCCATAATCCAAAGAACAAGCAATACAATTCAATGAGTACAGGTGTTACACTAGTTACTACGCTGTTACCAGTGAACATTACTTAGTATCCCCCTCCCGTGAGAATTGCGACCACACTCTGCTACCATTGGTAAGGTATAGGAATGATAAGCAGGGCACTTGGGTTGCTGGAGTGGAATGCTGACCCTATTTGAGGATACAACATTTTATTTTCACTGGTAACAACACATTGATTAATTAGCATTTGCAAATTGCAGTGATTTACACTGCTTATTCAATTGTTTAAAAGCAATGAGAATAATTCAAAAAAATTTAAAAGAAAAACAGCCTTATGGCCCAATTTTAAGTTACTAAAAATTATGTTACACAGATATAACTTTAACATAACTGCAGATCTGAGCTCACTAGTTGTGAAATTAAGTCAGTTATCTGGCCTTGTGAATATGAAAAATAACTATTTGTAAAAGCTGTTAGGTTTCAAAAATACTCAAATAGCAAGATCTCATAAATAACATTTGGCAATATGATGTTATGATAGCCTGAAAAATCTACACAGCAACCAGCACATTCTCGACGTTTTCCGTTCATATTGACACATGTCTGAATTCTGTGCTCGAGAGCTCAAGTGACAACAACAGGCAAGAGGGCCTACACACACCAATAATGGCTTCTAGTACACACAAACCCAGTACTAATATACAGTTCACTAAAATACTAAAACCAACAGCCAAGCACTGGGTAGCACCAAATGCAGGAAGAGATGTTAAACGTTATAGTGTGATGACCGCAGTTACTGTTAAAGCAGTAGTTCATTAAACAATCTCCTATGACATGAAATTTCACTTGATAAATTTATAAACCACAACTAGCTCAAGGTGATAATGACCAGACAATCTGCAAATAATCTTAACCTTTGACTCAAAAAATTGACCACTTAACATATTGACAATAATAATAAAAAAGGAATTGCTGAATATTGGCCAGACTTGTGATTCGAGATAAATGCAAGTGAACCAGGACACAGCACAGTTTTATGGACTTGCAATACCAAGTATCCTGGACCCACGTCCAAATAGTTTATGTAATGATGAGTGAAAATCAAAGTGTCTATGTGAAGCAATCACATCCAAAAGTTCCACCACAAAATAGCTCACTATTTAAAGGTAGTCTAGGAGCTTGCTGTTAACATGCATGCCAGGGTAATCTCATGCACTCTCCTCAGGATTCAAGATAGACACGACTCTTAAACAGAGCCTAAGTTGACCGATGACTGCTTCCGCACTCCAGTTCTGCTTGCCACCACACCCAGGCACTGGAATGTCAACACTGTCCATCCTCATTGTGCTGACTGACTACCCGCAATGCTCTGTGCACTGTCTTCCCTCTGTCACTGCTGCTGGCCGAGTCTCCGTCACTGCCCTTGACTGAATCCCACATCGTGAACCACAACCCTCTTAAATAGAGGGCTCTAGCCAACCAGGACACCACAAAGGACATAACTTCAACTGAGAAACTATCCTGCCATGAGCATCGCAGGAAGTCACAGTTCACTTACATTATTCTGTGAACTTGTGATGTTAATCACTTAAGTATGTTACATAGACAAAGTATTTTCAAAATTTCATTACTCTATATTAATTATTTCAAGTTGGGATTGTTTTCCATTAGATACTTGAATTTTTCCACTATTTTAACACTTCTATATTTTGTGTGCATAGCTTGTGTGGTGTTGTTCCTTTCCATGTATTGCATTTTCTCATGTGATATCTGTAGACCCGTTCTGGCACAGACTTCACTTAAGTGTTCCAGTGCTTTTGTGTATTGTCTGCAGGTCATCTGCAAATTCTAGTCATTTTATGTTTTTTTTTTGTTTGCACATGTTCTTCCTAACTGAATCCCTTTTACTTTTTCTTCCCATTGTTTGATAATGTTGTCTAACAGCACGTTGCATGAAAGTTGTGAGAGCCCATTTCCTCATCTGACCACTATATGTATGTCAAATGGTTGAGATTTTGCTTTTTATGTAATGTGGTGTCTGAATTGAACAGATTTGGAACCTGTGAACACACTTGAAAAATCAGGCAGATGAACAACACTGTAGTCCAAACTGTGGACTTTAAGAAGGCCTAAAACTCCACAGACAGATAGACTCTCTTTGTCATATTAGAAGAATACAGGATAGAAAGAAAGGCTAGAGCATTCATACAACAGACATTCACTGTCTGTTGTATGGGTTCCCTTGTTTTTCTGACTGTTCCTTTCTGTATGTGGAGTTGTACACCTCCCTTAAGTCCACAACTGGACTACAGTGTTGCTCATCTGCCTGACTTTCAGGAGTGTTCACAGGTTCAAAGTATATTAAATATAATTATGATCTTCCCCTTTTGCAGCCTGCTGGGTATTCACCTATCTGCATTAGCATGTTGTTCCAGTCTGTTGAGTAATGCCTTGGGAAGAATTTTGTAAGTGACCAGTAATAACGAGATACCTCTGTAATTATTAGAATGTCTTGTTGCCCTTTTTGTGCAGTCAGTGGATCAATGAAAATTTCCATTCCTGTCATATTTTCTCTGTAATCCAGATTTTTGCAAGAATTTTGTGAATATTCGGTGTGATGTTTTGGTCCTTTTTTTAAAAATCTCCTCTACCTCTGTGATTGTAGGCTGTTTTGAATCAACATTTGGTTTTGTTTTGATGACTTTTTTCTTTAGGTTTTGCAGTTGAGGGGTTTATGAAAGTATTTTGAAGGAATTTTCCAGTATTCTTCAGTGTTTGTTTCTAGAGGTTGTCTGTTCTTTAGAAGCAGATATTTGAAGGCTGATAACTGCTTAATGCTTATCCTTGAATATTCTTTAAAAGTTTCTCATATTATCCCTTTTAAAGTCTTCCTTGATTTCATTTAGTTGACTTCTGTTGTATACCCTTTTCACTTTTTTAATATCTTTCAAGGACTGTTTTCATTTCTGGACTTAATGGAAATCCTGCCATGTTTCTGTTACTGTTAAACTTCTTCCATGCCTGGAACCTATATTCAGTGGTCTGATCTCAAGTTGCTTTCCGCCATCTATGTTGGTGTTTTGTAGGAGGTTGACCCCAATGACTTGCCTTCTTAACTGTCTTCACAAGAAGTGTCCAATTTTGTGTTGTTTTTTGATTAATTTCTTCAATAAGTTTGCCTTTGTTTACTTTCAAGTATGGCAACAACCTTGCCGCAGTGGTTACACCGGTTCCCGTGAGATCACCGAAGTTAAGTGCTGTAGGGCGTGGTCGGCACTTGGATGGGTGACCATCCAGGCCGCCATGCGCTGTTGCCATTTTCGAGGTGCACTCAGCCTTGTGATGCCAATTGAGGAGCTACTCGACCGAATAGTAGTGGTTTCGGTCAAGAATACCATCATAACGACCTGGATAGCAATGTGCTGACCCCACGACCCTCCTATCCGCATCCTCCCCTGAGGATGACATGGCGGTCGGATGGTCCCAGTAGGCCACTCGTGGCCTGAAGATGGAGTTTTTTTTACTTTCAAGTATTCTGGATCCAGCCTTTTAATTTTATTTTGTATTCCCTTTCAGTTTGTTGCGATTGGTCTTATCTTTACTTGTGGCGAGTGCTGATCAGAATCCAAGTATCCTTTATGTATTCTCACGTTCAAAATCTCTCTTGTATTTTTGTTTGTTATGTTTACCTATATACAACTATCTGAAACTCTCCCCATATGTTTTTGAGCATTTATCATGTGAGTTTTTGTCCTGGCATTTGGAATTGTGGTGACATAATTTTTAAGTTATTATTTTGACAATAATGTATGAGATGCCCCCATTCATAGCTGGGGGTTTGTGTTCTATGTATGGGCCTGTGATTTGCTTGTGCTTTTTATCTTTGCCTAGGCGTGCACTGGTATCTCCTAATACAATTTTAACATGTCTTTCTGGTATTTTGTTTGTTATTTCTTCCAGGTCCTCCTAAAAGACCTAGACTTCCTGTAGTTTCTTTCTGTTGTGATCATTTGTCAATGCATGTATAATGATGGTTGCATATCTGATGTTTCCTGATTTGAAGGTCATTGGGGAGATCCTTTCTGATACTGAAATGAAATCTATGATGAGGTCTGTAGTTTATTTATGCACGGCAGATCCTGTGTGTAAAATTGTTGGTGTTCCTCTTCTATCAGCAGGTTTTTCGCATTGTATTATACAATTTTCATCTTTGAAGAACATGCATATTAAACTTCCTGGCAGATTAAAACTGTGTGCCAGACCAAGACTCGAACTTGGGAACTTTGCCTTTCGCAAGTGCACTACCGACTGAGCTACCCAGTACCTTGTCTCCTACCTTCCAAACTTTACAGAAGCTCTCCTGCAAACCTGGCAGAAGTAAAGCTGTGAGGACGGGGTGTGAGTCGCACTTGGGTAGCTCAGTCGGTAGAGCACTTGCCCGCGAAAGGCAAAGGTCCCGAGTTCGAGTCTCGGTGCGCCACACAGGTTTAATCAGCCAGGAAGTTTCATATCAGCACACACTCCGCTGCAGAGTGAAAATCTCATTCTGGAAACATGCATATTACCTGTTACTCCTCAGGTTTATCTTGAAAATTTTGGTATAAATTTCTGTATTATTTCAGAAGACAGTTTCCTTCATTTCTGTGATTGATAATTTAGCAGATAATTGTTTATTATACAAATCACATTTGATTATTTAATTGGATAGATAAAAATATCTACTCACCAAATGGTGGCAGAACACACACATCAAAGAATGTTGTAATGGGCATGCCTTAGGAGACATTGGCTCATTCTTCAGACAAAAGGGTTGAAGGGGATGGAAGAAGGGTGAAGGAAAAGGACTGGAGAGATCTAGGAAAAGGGGTAGATTTCAGGAAAATCACCCAGAACCATGCATCAGGGGAGACTTACTGTATGGGATGCGAAGGAAAAACTGGTTGTTGGGGACTGCATCAGACTAGATTTGAAAAATTGAGAGCTTAAATGTGGAAGACAGAGTAATAAGCAAGACAGAGATTACTGCTGAAACATCATCCAAGCATTAATAAGAATAAAAGCTAAGTGCATTGTACATAACAGAGGTGGGAGGGGGCAGTGAAAAGTAGACGGAAAAGACAATGAAAGATGTAGAAAACTAAAATGGTGTGAAGCAAAGAGTACTTACAGTGAAGTAATGCTGAGATGGAAGAAATTAACATAAATTAAGCCAGGTGGGTGGCGAGAACTACGGACAAGTTGTAGTGCTAGTTCCCACCTGTGAAGTTCTGAGAAACTGGTGTCTGGGGGAAGAATCCAGATGACGCATGTGGTGAAACAGGCACCATGGTCATGATTGTCATGTTGTAGAGCATGCAACAGGATATTGTGAGTTGCCAGTATGCACCCTCCACTTATGCCAGTTCATCCTAATTGATAATTTGGTGGTAGTCATACTTATGTAGAAGGCTGAACAGTATTTACATAATAGCTGGTATATGACGTGTTGTTTTGCAGGTGGCTCTCCCTTTGATAGTATATGTTTTGCCAGTTTCAGGGCTATCATAAGTGGTGGTAGAAGGGTGCATAGGGCAAGTATTGCAGTGGGCTGGGTCACAGGGGTAGGAGCCATAGGGTAGGGAGATGGGTGCAGAAGGAGCATAGGGTCTGACAAGAATGTTGCGGAAGTTGAAAGGACACGGAAAGTTATCCTAGGAGTTGTTGTTGTTGTTGTGGTCTTCAGTCCTGAGACTGGTTTGATGCAGCTCTCCATGCTAATCTATCCTGTCCAAGCTCCTTCATCTCCCAGTACCTACTGCAACCTACATCCTTCTGAATCTGCTTAGTGTATTCATCTCTTGGTCTCCCTCTACGATTTTTAGCCTCCACACTGCCCTCTAATGCTAAATTTGTGATCCCTTGATGCCTCAGGACATGTCCTACCAGCCATCCATGTCCATCCTAGGAGTGATGGGCAAAATTTCAGACAGAATGGATCTCACTTCAGGGCATGATTTTAGAAAGACATGGCCCTGTTGAAGTAGCTGATTAACATATTCCAGGCCAGGATAATACTGAGGCACCAATGATGTACTCCAGCTGATTAACATATTCCAGGCCAGGATAATACTGAGGCACCAATGATGTACTCCAAAGCTGCTTTTTGGAGGGGTCAGCAGTTCCAGGATTGGATGTGATGGCCTGGAAAATCTGCTTTTTAACTAGGCTGGTGCGGTAATTATGCAATGAAAGCTGAGGTGAGAATGGTGATGTATTGATGTAAAGAGTCTGCATCCGAACAGATACGTTTGCCTTGGATGCCATGGCTGTGTGGGAGGGAACGTTAGACATGGAAAGGATGGAAACTGTCAAAATGTAAGTACTGTTTTTTATTTGTAGGTTTAATGTGGACAAAAGTGTGTAGCTGGCCTTTGGTGAGTATGAGATGAACATCAAGGAAAGTAGCATGGGATTCGGAATAGGACCATGTGAAATTTAATTGGGAGAAGGTATTCAGAGATTCCAGGAATTTTAGCAGGTCAGCCTCACCATGAGTCCATATGGTAAAGATGTCATCAATGTATCTAAACCAAACCAGGGACTGAAGACTTACAGATCCCAGGAAAGCCCCCTCCAAGTGACCTATGAAAAGGTTGGCAAGGGAAGGAGTCATCCTGGTTCCCGTGGCTATACCACTGATTTGTTTGTATGTCTGCCTCTCAAAAGTGAAGTAGTTGTTGGTAGGTACAAAGTTGATTAAGGTGAGTAGGAAGGATGTCATAGGTTTGGGATCAGATGGACGCTGACTGAGGAAATGTTCAGCGGCAAACTGACCATGTACGTGGGGGATGTTGGTATAGAGGGAGGTCGCATCAGTGGTGACAAGCAAGGTATGTGGTGGGAGTGGAACAGGCACAGATTTCAGACAATCTGGGAAATGGTTGGTATCTTTGATGTAGGAGGGGAGTCTTTGTACTATGAGTTGCAGGTGTTGAACAACTAAGGCAGATATATAATCAGTGGGTGCTTTGAAGCCAGCTACTATAGGACGACCAGGATGATTGGGTTTGTGGATTTTAGGAAGAAGGTAAAAGGAGGGGATGCATGGTTTGGATGAGGTGATAAGTTCTTTGGATTGAGGTGTTAATCCTTGTGAGGGTCCTGATGTTTAAAGGAGGGACTGCAGGTCAGTTTGGATTACAGGGATGGGATCTTGTTGGCGGACGCTGTATGTAGAGGTGTCAGACAGCTGGCGTAGACATTCACTAACATACTCCTTTTGGTCAAGTACTACAATGGCAAATCCTTTATCTGCTGGGAGGAAAATGATGGAGTCATCAGCTTTTGGGAAACATAGAGCCTGGCGTTCTGCAGAGGACAGGTTACAGTCATGTAGGGATCTGAGGAAGGGTTGTGAAGAAATACTGGATTTGAGGAATTCGTGGAAGGCTTGTAAGGGATGATTTTGAGGTAGTCACAGTGGATCAGGTTGGGATCATGGTCTGAACTGTTAAAGTCAGGGTTAAATGTCAGGTTTGCTGGTGGAAAGGTTTTGTGGTTGGGTTGCAAAGTGATATTTCCAACAGATATTAAGGGTGAAGAAAAGTAGGTCCTTCACCAAAGCAGCATTATCAAACACAGGTTTAGGGCTGAAAGTGAGGACTTTAGATAATACAATTTAGGAGAGGAGAGTGCTTTAGATGACAGGTTAAGGACACTGTACTGTTGAGACTGATTCTTGGGATTATGGGTTATTCTTGTTCTGGGAGGCAGTGGTGAAGGTTGTGTGGTGTTAAGAAGGTTGGCCAAGCTCAGTTTGCAGGAGAAAAGTGGTGGTTGATGGTGTGGCTGTTTAGGGAGCTGCAGAGGGACGGGAAGGGAAATACCACTTTTCAGGTAGTTTACGAGAAGGTGGGATAGCTTTTCGAGATGAAGTCTGGCATGTTGTTGCAGTTCAAAGTTGGCTTGGTGGATGATAACATTCAAGGAAACATAAGGAGCAGATAACTGGTCGATTTTGTAGAAGGAGAGAAGTCTGGTAGAGTGGAAATTTGCTGATGAGGCATATAGGCCAGAGGTTAGACAGGTAAGAGCAAGAGATTGCTGTATTTGAAACTGTAAAAGAGCCTGGAGTGGGGTAGGATTGCATCTAGAAACAGGGACTTCCAATGTTATGCCTTTTGAAGTAACTCCAAGGGACAATCAGGTTTCAAGAAACAGAATGTGGGACCTTAGTTGCGATAGTGCAAAGGTATGTTTTCAAAAAGAATGGGTGTATTGTCAGATGGGATTCACCATGGCAAAAGAGAACAGTTTGGAGAATTAGAAATCATGAGAGTGGAAAAAAATAAATAAGCAGAGGGTGGAA
The DNA here is from genome assembly GCF_023864345.2 of Schistocerca serialis cubense. NCBI lineage: Eukaryota > Metazoa > Arthropoda > Insecta > Orthoptera > Acrididae > Schistocerca > Schistocerca serialis. The sequence goes on from NC_064639.1 coordinate 268,040,643, forward strand.
AAGATAGAAAAATGGAAGAAAACCAAGCAAAAAATTCGTATGGAAATAGAACAAGAGGTGATGAGTGGGCGATCTATATGATATGAAAAAAAAAATAAAAGGAAAAAATCGATCGGCAAAGTCGTGAAAACAGATGAAATTTTAGAAACTGGGTAAACAGAAAGTGAAAGTCATAGGAGAAAATGTAAACTACTTAACTTGGCAATTAAAGTGACGTGAGAGATGGCAATAAAAGTCGATAAGATCGGTTTGGCGAAAAACAAATGCACAAAAACGTGAAAAAATGACATATAAACAAGAAAGTGGATGGTGGAAAAAAAAAATAGCTGTCAAATTTGCAAATAAATAGGCGAAAGATGATCGGGAGAAGGCCATGCAGTGCAATGAAGTGTAAAGTGTTGTATGCAAATTCGTAAATAGCAATGGAATTTTTATATGCAGTTAAAAGTGGAACCGTCCACGAGCATGGAAATCAGAATTAGAAAAGATGTAGGGGCAAATTGTTGATTAGTCTTGATGATACACTTAAAGTAGTAAAGGAGTTTCGCTGTTTGGGGAGCAAAATAACTAATGATGGTCGAAGTAGAGAGGACATCAAATGTAGACTGGCAATGGCGAGGAAAGCGTTTCTGAAGAAGAGAAATTTGTTAACATCGAGTATAAATTTAAGTGTCAGGAAGTCGTTTCTGAAAGTATTTGTATGGAGCGTACCCATGTATGGAAGTGAAACATGGACGATAAACAGTTTGGACAAGAAGAGAATAGAAGCTTTCAAAATGTGGTGCTACAGAAGAATGCTGAAGATTAGATGGGTAGATCACATAACCAATGACGAGGTATTGAATAGAATTGGGGAGAAGAGGAGTTTGTGGCACAACTTGACAAGAAGAAGGGACCGGTTGGTAGGACATGTTCTGAGGCATCAAGGGATCACAAATTTAGCATTGGAGGGTATTATGGAGGGTAAAAATCCTAGAGGGAGACCAAGAAATGAATACACTAAGCAGATTCAGAAGAATGTAGGTTGCAGTAAGTACTGGGAGATGAAGAAGCTTGCACAGGATAGAGTAGCATGGGGGGCTGCATCAAACCAGTCTCTGGATTGAAGATAACAACAACAACAACACAGATAAATAAACGGATAGATTAGCTGATAAGGTAGAAAACAGACGACAGTTTGAACAAGACAGCTGCATGGAGTGGCTGCGCAATTAGAGGCACCAAGTCACAGACTGCACAGCCCCTCCTGCCGGAGGTAAGAGTCTTCCCTTGGCCAGGGGTGTGTGTGTATTGTCCTTAGCATAAGTTAGTTTAAGTAGTGTGTAAGTCTAGGGACCGATGACCTCATTAGTTTGGCCCCTTAGGAATTCACACACATTTCAACACATTTTTTTAAACAAGACAGATGACAACAAAGACGGACAAGAGTGTTAAATAAGAAGGAATGATGGCCATTTTGGCTTATTAGCAACAATGAACACAACAATGAAAACAATCAATTATTGACAAAATTATTTAATTGGATAGAAAAAAATCTACTCACCAAGCGGCGGCAGAACACGCTCATAAAAGAATGTTGTAATTGACAAGTTTTTGGAGACATTGGCTCCTTCTTCAGGTGGAAGGGTTGAAGGGGAAGGAAGAAGGGTGAAGGAAAAGGACTGGAGAGGACTAGGAAAAGGGGTAGATTTCGGGAAAGTCAGCCAGAGCCACAGGTCATGGGAGACTTACTGTACAAGATGAGAAGGAAAGAATGATTGCTGGGGACTGCATTGGACAAGATTTGAAAACCTGAGAGCTTAAATGTGGAAGACGGGGTACACAAGTTAATAAGAATAAATAGCTAACTGCATTGTACATAACAGAGGTGGGAGTGTGACGGTGAAAAGTAGATGGAAAAGACAATGAAAGACATAGAAAATTAAATCGGAGTGAAGCAAAGAGTAGTTACCATGAAAAAATGCTGAGACAGAAGAGATTAACATAAATTATGGCCAGATGGGTGGCGAGAACTAAGGACATGTTTAGTGATAGTTTACAACTGTAGAGTTCTGAGAAACTGGTGACTGCAACCAAATTATCAATTAGGATGAACGGGCATAGGCGGATGGTGTATACTGGCAACTCGCAATATCCTTTTGCAGAGCGTGCTCTACAACATGACATTTGTGATCATGGCGCCTGTATCACCACATGCGTCTTCTGGATTCTTCCCCCAGACACCAGTTTTTCAGAACTCTGCGGGGGGAACTAGACCTGGTTCTCGCCACAAACCTGGCCTTAATTTATGTTAATTTGTTCCGTTTTAGCATTCCTTCATTGTAACTACTCTTTGCTTCACATCATTTTAGTTTTCTACATCTTTCATTGTCTTTTCCATTCACTTTTCACTGCCCCCCTTCCATCTCTGTTACGTACAATGCACTTAGCTTTTCATTCTTATTAACTAATTCATGATGTTTTAGTAGCAATCTCTGTCTTGCATATACCCTGTCTTCCATATTTATGCTCTCAGGTTTTCGAATATTGTCCGATGCAGTCCCCAACAATCAGTCTTTCCTTCGCATTCTGTACGGTAGGTCTCCTGTGACCCGCAGTTCTGGCTGACTTTCTCGAAACCTACCCCTTTTCCTAGACCTCTCCAGTCCTTTTCTTTCACCCCTCTTCCTTTCCCTTCAACTCTTCTGCCTGAAGAATGAGCTAACGTCTCCGAAAGCTTGGCAATTACAATGTTCTTATATGTGTGTGTTCTGCCTTGGTGAGTAGATTTTTTATCTATTCAATTAAATAATTTTGTCAATAATTGATTGCCTTCATTGTTATAAATCTCATTTGATGCTGCTTTGCTTTTGTGTCTGATTTGAATTTTTTTCTTTTCTAGAAGAACTGCACTTCTGTTTCTGAACACTTCGTTTTAATGCTTACCCACATTCGTCTTCCTTTAATTGTCATCCATGCACCATTTTCTCTGGGCGTGGAAATTGGAGAAACTCAATCTGTATACTATATTAAAAATGCAATACCACTGTACTGTTCAATGTTATTGAACTATATACATGTGATAAAATGAAGAGGCATGAAATGCTATGGTAGAAGCCAATCACAAAATTCTTCTTATAATTACTGATCAGTTTTAAAATTTCTAATAAACTTGAAATGTTCCAGAAAATATTATTTTTTTAATCGTATACAACCTGCCAGTAATAATGTGAAGCAGCTGAATGGGTTGAAAATACATAAATCGCCAGGTCCTGATGGGATTCCTATTCGGTTTTACAGAGAGTACTCTACTGCATTGGCTCCTTACTTAGCTTGCATTTGTCTCGAATCTCTTGCCCAACATAAAGTCCTGAGTGACTGGAAAAAAGGGCAGGTGACACCTGTATATAAGAAGGGTAGAAGGACGGAGCCTCAAAATTACAGACCAATATCCTTAACATCGGTTTGTTGCAGGATTCTCGAACATATTCTCAGTTCGAATATAATGAATTTCCTTGAGACAGAGAAGTTGCTGTCCGTGCATCAGCACGGCTTTAGAAAGCATTGCTCCTGCGAAACGCAACTCGCCCTTTTTGCACATGATATCTTGCGAACCATGGAAGAAGGGTATCAGACGGATGCCATATTCCTTGACTTCCAGAAAGCGTTTGACTCGGTGTCCCACTGCAAACTCCTAACTAAGGTACAAGCATATGGGATTGGTTCCCAAGTATGTGAGTGGCTTGAAGACTTCTTAAGTAATAGAACCCAGTATGTTGTCCTTGATGGTGAGTGTTCATCAGAGGTGAGGGTATCATCTGGAGTGCCCCAGGGAAGTGTGGTAGGTCCGCTGTTGTTTCCTATCTACATAAATGATCTTTTGGATAGGGTGTATAGCAATGTGCGGCTGTTTGCTGATGATGCTGTGGGGTACGGGAAGGTGTCGTCGTTGAGTAACTGTAGGAGGATACAAGATGACTTGGACGGGATTTGTGATTGGTTTAAAGAATGGCAGCTAACTCTAAATATAGATAAATGTAAATTAATCCAGACGAATAGGAAAAAGAATCCTGTAATGTTTGGATACTCCGTTAGTAGTGTAGAGCTTGACACAGTCACGTTGATTAAATATTTGGGCATAACATTGCAGAGCGATATGAAGTGGAACAAGCATGTAATGGTAGTTGTGGGGAAGGCGGATGGTTGCCTTCAGTTCATTGGTAGAATCTGTAAAGTAGACCGCTTGTAGAACGCTGGTGCGACCTATTCTTGAGTACTGCTTGAGCATTTGGGATCCCTATCAGGTCGGATTGAGGGAGGACATAGAAGCAATTCAGAGGCGGGCTGCTAGATTTGTTACTGGTAGGTTTGATCATCACACGAGTCTTACGGAAATGCTTCAGGATATACCAGCAGGATAATTTTTCTTGACTAAATTTGCCAACACTTCACATTAGGTCTTGTGTTGCTTTATCTGTGGGGATTCCTTTATGAAAGATAACTCCCACAAGGGGAAGGCCTGAGCCATGGTCAACCGATTCAGCTCATATTTGGCAGGCTGTTTGTGTGCTATTTGAAACAAAAGGCTCTAAAATATTTGGGCTCAACACCTCCCCATTTCTGAGAAAATCACCCCTAAAGATCAGTACATGCAGCTGACTCAAAATTGATGGGGTCAATAGATAATTGAAAATAGATCATTTTTCATTATCATTTATGAGAATCCACAAACAAATATTTTTCTAGAAATTGAGGAAAGAAGCTTACCTAGCCTTAAGATACATGCTGGTGAATGAAAGTGCCACTGGCGCAATGACTGAGGCATTTGGATGGGGAGTGAGAAACTCATGTCTGATTCCCAAATGAATTCTGTCACTTTTTTTTACATGTATTTTTCCAGAATCAAATAAGGTAGAAAGAGGGTTAATAAGGTAAGCAAATAAATTTCTTGAATGGCTTTGATTAGTAAAGAATTAAAAATTTAATCCAGATTGCCTTACAATGGATCTTTCACTCATTCTGTTACGTCCTCAGTATTCAGTATATTCACCATTGACCACTTACAGCGGAATAGGTCTGAACATTAAATATACAATTAACAATAACTTTACAGTAAAGGTTTTACAATTTAATTCCCTTTCTTTTAGGAATATTCTTATATACTAATGTCAATGATTATTTCAAAATGTTCTGTTATCTTATAAAATGGGTGTTTGAGTAACCAGTCATAAATCTTACATTTGAAAATATTACTGGTCAGTGGCCGAGTGGATGCTGGAAGTTTGAAGAGTTTTAAACTCATTATTTTGTGTGAGTTTTGCAGTCTTTGTGAGTCTGTGTCTTGGTATGTCGAAGTCCAGTTTGCCTCTGGTGTTCTGGGGATGTATGTTCTCTCTGGTCTCAAACTCATTTAAGTTGCTTTTGACATAAAGCAGTGCTGTGTAGATGTATAGATTCACAACAGTTAATATCGTGTGCTTGATAATGAGGGGGTGGCAGTGTTCCTTGGGCTTAACTTTGCTCATTATTCTGATTACTTTTTTTGAATTTTCAGAATTTCACTGACAAAGCAAGAATGTCCCCATAACAATATGCCGTAGGAAATGTGTGATTGAAAGAGGCCAAAATATACCACCTTTAGATACTCATCAGTGACTACATCTGTCAATCTCCAAATGAGATAGCACACTTTTGCTATTCTCTTGCAGATATGGCCAATGTGTTCCTCCCAGTTTAATTTTGAATCAATGTGGAAACCTAACAATTTTACTGATTTGCTTTCTACAGCTGTAGTTAAACCCAGAATTAGTTCTTGTGTTTTATCAGGATTACACAGGAGTTCATTAGAAGAAAACCAATCCATTACTAGTTCTAGTTCTTCCTGTGTTGCCTGATGCAGTTCTGTTGTGTCATGGTGTGTATTGAGCAATGTTGTATCATCTGCATAACACACAATTGAATTTGCTCCTACATGGTAAGGTAAGTCATTAATTGCAATGATGAACAGAAAAGGACCTAGGACTGAGCCCTGAGGCACTCCAGTCCGAACTTCCTTCAGCGAGGAGGATCTATTTTTAATTGATACAAACTGTCTCCTGTTACTTAAGTATAATTTGATTACATCTAAAAATGGTTTGTGTATGCCATAAAATTCCAGTTTTGCAAGTAGGGTGTTAGATGGTATGCAGTCGAAGGCTTTGCTAAGATCACAAAGTACAACTGATACTAGATCCTTATTTTCGAATGCAGTTAACACCTGGTTAACAACTTCAGTGACAGCAGTAGTGGTATTTTTACCACGTTCATATGCAAACTGTCTGTTGGAGAGGAGATCATGCTTTTCAAAATAGTTATTTAGTTGACTGTACATTAGATATTCAAAAACTTTGGAGAAAATTGGGACAATAGAAACTGGTCGATAGTTTTGGGGCAGATGCTTATCTCCCTTTTTAAAGACTGGTATCACTTTAGCAGTTTTGAGTGCATCTGGGAAAACTCCAGATTCTAAACACATATTAAAAATGAAAGAAAGAGGTTGACAGATAAGGTGTATTATTTTTTCATTACATAGCTAGAAAACCAATAACAGTCCATACTTTCGGAGTTGGTGAACCTTGCCACAGCTTTACAATATCCTCTGGGGTGACAACATTCCAGTGGAAAGTATACCTCCCATGGGGCACAGCACCAAGATGATCTAGTGCACAAGTGCCAGTTTTTCAGCTCACTCACTTAGGTTAGGAAGTAATTATTTACTTCTTCTGGGAGCAGCATTGCATCTTGTGTATGGGTTTATGAATTACACTGGTTGATGATATCCCACGCTGCTTTACATTTGTTGGCAGCACTTTCAACGTAATGTTCTCATGCCTGTTTTTTGGCCAAGGACAGTTTGTCTTTGTAGATTTTTTTACATTTTAGATAAGCTCTATAAGAAGTATTATCTAGCTCAGGTCCTTGTTTACAAGAATTTTTATATATTCTGTACAGTCTGAGCATCTCCTCCCTGTCCGCCCCGGTAGCTGAGTGGTCAGCGTGACAGACTGTCAATACTAAGGGCTCGGGTTCGATTCCCGGCTGGGTCGGAAATTTTCTCCGCTCAGGGACTGGGTGTTGTGTTGTCCTAATCATCATCATTTCATCCCCATCGACGCACAGGTCGCCGAAGTGGCGTCAAATCGAAAGGCCTGCACCAGGCGAACGGTCTACCCGACGGGAGGCCCTAGCCACACGACATTTCCATTTATCTCCTCCCTAGTGAGAGCTAGCTCATCTGTATACCATTTTAGCAACAACATGAATGGTATTTGGCATAAAAACACTCAAAGCAAATATACTCATGGCATCCATAACATCTAATAACTACAATATTTGTGTAACTATATTGTTCCTTCTAAAGATTCGGTGAAAAACAGACTTGGTTTACATTTAAACAGACATATAATAACATTGCCTGATAAATTGGTGCTTACAGTTGATCATGCTATGAATTATTATTGCATCTGTGCAGTTGGGCAATTCCCTCTGGGTTTCTAGAAAAAGCAGAGCAATTTTGAACCACCAAAATAAAATTCTGTCCTGTGCCGTCTGCACAGTTGGCTGGGTGTGGCCCCTCATGACTGATTTGCAGCAGTCTTATTCAGAATTGTTTTCGTACAACAAGGCTTAAAATTTTAGTTCTTTCATTAGTAATGTTGTTTGAGGAATTTATGTGCCTACCTTGTTATTATTCCCTATTGATTTATGTATCTTATTAACCCTCGTATTCCTATCTCTTTTGGTATTAAAAAAAAAGGGGGGGGCGACAGTCTTTGTTTGAAAACTGAACTCAGGTGTTCTCCATACCCTAGTCAAACGCCTTGGTTGCTATGCCAGTGGTGCTTTTGTTCACTAGTATTTATCCTGGGGATACATAAAGGGCAGAATTAATAATTTCTTTCCTTGATTTCTGGGAAAATACACATTTGCAAACCTCATTTATGACAATGAAAACTGCTCCATTTCCAGTTATCTATTGATCTCATCAATTTTGAGCAGATTGCACATCAAGAAATTTAAGGGTGGTTTCCTCAAAAATAAAATCAGAGGGGTGTTGAGCCAGACTATCTTAGTCTTTCGATTTCAGGTTGTATACAAACAAGTTGCCAAATTTGTTAGCCATGCCTGAGGCATTCCCTTTTTCAGAGGATGTTAACAAGTTCTGCTCTGTTAAATGAGGCAACATCCTATTGCAGCCCATTTTATCAAGATGAACTTTTCCACTTCAGTTATTTCCAAGTGGTTTTCACAAATGCACAACAAGTCTACTGAAATTCCATCTATGTTTTCATTTTCTTGTCTGCAAAAGTCAAGTTTGTCCTTTTCCATTACTGACACATCTGATTTTTTGTTGGAAGATACTAAATGCAATTTCTTTAATACCCCTGGCTTTGTTAAAGCTATATTTTTTCCATAGTAGGTGTTTCAAATCCAACTATATTTATTTTTCTGCTCTCATTTGGATGAATTTACCATAAAAAGACACAGGGAACACACTGGGATAAGACTGATATTGCTTTAGCTGGACAATGCTTCTTGGAATTAGTTATGCAAATGGCCACTTACCAGAAGCATTTAGATGCAACTGAGTGGGGGGGGGGGGGGGGGATGAAGCATCACTCACATCCGTACCACGTCACTGGAAACGAACTTCACACTAATGTGAAACAGGGGGTGGGGAGTGAGGATTATGTATGTACATTGTCGTGATAGAAGGCATGTGTAGTACTGGATGGGGAGCAGAGAAGAGGACAGGCAGATGGAGGACAGATCCTAATGACGGTTGAAGCCAAGGGAGTTACAGGAACAAAGGATATACTGTAAGGAGAGTCCCTACCTGTGCACTTCAGAGAAGCTGGTGTTGGTGGGAAGAATCCAGATGGCACAGGCTGTGAGGCGGTCATTAAAGTGAATCACATTGTGTTGAGTGGCGTTCTTGGAACTGGCTGGTCCAGCTGTCTCCTAGCCACATACTGGCAGTGATCATACATGCCATACATGCAGACAGACAGCTTGTTAGTAGTCATATCCATGTTGAACGCAGCATAATGGGTGCGACCACATTTCTTGATTTCATATCTGCTTAAACAGGCAGCCCTGCCCTTAATGGGCAAGGAGATGCCCATGGCGGAACTGGAGTAGATAATAGTGTAAGGATATATGGAACACCACTCAACACCATGTGCTTTATTTTAACGACTGTTTCACAGACTTTGCCATCTGGATTCTTCCCATCAACACCAGCTTTTATGGATGGCGCAGGTGGAAACTCTGCCTACAACATATCTTTCATTCCCATAAGCCCTGACTGGACACAACCTCCATTACTTTCTGGCCTCTACCTGACTCCATTCCCTCCTGTGCTCCCACTCCAGTACTTCACATCATCTTTCCTACCAATTCACATATGTAGTTCTTGCCCTTTCTCTATTCAGACACAGTTGCAGTCAAACCTTAGTGCCCAAAGACGACAGTGGCCATATGGTTGCAAATTGTGATGGGTTTTTCTTGTATGAATGTGTGTCTTTTCTGGTCCTGATGAAATTTAAAGTCCAAAAGGTGAAAATTTCTGGCATACTTTTTCATTCAAAATAATTGTGTATCAATTTATGTTCAACTAGTGCTAATGGTTTTGTGAATACTGAAGTTTAACAAAACTAATAAGTGTCCATATTTACTGATACATTCCTGAAACTAAATATTAAAACTTAACTTTTCTCATAAATGTTGTTGCAGCAGATTTTCTTATTGTAACACACTTTTATCTCATAGGTACAGATATGATAATATTGCTATAGCTGTAAAGGCACTACAATTAAACTTCTGCAACTCAAAATTGCAAACAAGTCATCTGAGTAGTTTTTTAATAATGAGACATTCTTACGCATTACAGTTGCCAAAGGAATCTTGTCACCACCAATTTTCACGACAGAAATAAATACATTAAACTCTTGATCACAGAATCAAGTTATTTTGGATGAATTAAATTCAATTTCAATATTAAAGGTGAAGTTGTGTGAAACAAATCTAATATTTACAATTAATGACCTGGAATCCATTGGATGCCTGTGTCTGCAATTATCATTGAACATTAAAATTCAAGAAAGTCGCAAAATCTGTAATTTATTGCAGATCTAGATTTCAACTATAACATGGTTATCATTGTTTCATTACCAAAGAGTGAGTCAGGTCACAATGTGACAAGCATAAAGTACGATAAAATGGTACTAGCCTTTACATAGTAGACATAAAATGACTGACTGCTGTCCTCCTTGAATTTGCTTATGTATAATTACCTTACAGTGCTCACTTCTGTAGAGCTACTTTCAGACAGATTAAAGTTAAAGCATATCTTAATAGTTTGTGAAAGTATTTGGACATAATTTTTAATTTGAATGCTTTACAAAGGTTGGTCAGTATTTTCCTTTTTCTGTTTCTTTTTGTAGGAGTTAGGTATCTGTGTTTGTTGTTAATCATGTGCGTAGGAATGAGATCAACCAGACATATTTTGATCCAGTTCTTAACTTTTAACTTAGCCTTAACTTATGACTTTTTCAATATTTTAACAGGTGAGTTCATGATAAAATTTTTAAGTATCCTAAACTTTAGCTCAGTATCACCCACAACACCCACCAGTTGTGCTATGTTATGATACGTTTAGCAAACACGCACACCAGAGTAGTAATGTTACATGCTGATCAATTAAAGCAGCTTAAAATTTTTGTCACATATGAAGAAATAAATGAAATATAGTGACAGGAGTGCAATAAGGGAAGCATGATGATTTAAGTGAAATGATGGTTGCTCTTGGAAAGTAATTAGTAGTTTACAACTAAGCATCTGGCTGTACTCGGAGCCACCACTCCCCACAATGCCAGTTGAACATTGTTTGAGAGCAGTGCTAAAAAGAGGTGTTGAACTCTTATAAAATAATGATTAATTGGTCTGATTATGAGCTTAATGGCTGCTTGCTAATAGTCAAATATCACGTTCCATCACATTTGAGATCAAACTAGAGGAGTGTGGGCAGCCAGTTATTCATTGGGATATTAACTCCTGTGAATTTTAGATGTTTACAACAGCAGCTTCTGGATCAGGTCAACACATTTCTACATAACTTGTAGATTACTTAAGCTAATGTTATCTTCACCTTAATCTAGAGGCTGTACTGCAACAAGCATGTCACTTCAGGGTTTCCTGGTATTATGAACAGACTGGGGTGTCGAGTGGATGAGCTATGAAATTCACACCTCCAATATTGTACGCAAAAGTAATTTTAATATAAACTATGCATTGATATCCTGGGTTCAGAAGAGATCTTTAAATTCTGGGTTCGACAGGTTGTTGGCAGACATTAGGCAGGAAACTGAAAATCTCTAAGTATTGAAAACTAAAGAAAGAGGGTACCTTATTAACCAGAACCTCTATAATTTATCAGAATTTTGGGTTTAGTGGTGTGAATTTAGTTCATACTTACTTCACTGTTATATAGATGACAATAGTGAAAAGTTAAATAAAACGTTAGTTTGACCTATTAAATGAGAACAGCTCTGTGTGTGTGTGTGTGTGTGTGTGTGTGTGTGTGTGTGTGTGTGTGTGTGTCTACACACATCATAAGGACCAAAAGCAACAAAATCAGCGGAAACACACTACTTGCTATGAAAATGGGATATGTCTCATTCTCAAGATTTTGAACAAATTTAGATATTGACATGCATCACATGAGAGTGAGATCAGTTATATGGATTATTCTGAAAGAGACTGTACTTAAAAAAAAAAAAACATTTTAACTTTTAAAAAAACATTTTAAAGTAGCGCTGCAATTGTGATGTGCGTAGGCAAGTAGTACAGACATAACTGTTGTTTCTCACAGGGAAAGTTTATATGAACTGCCTACAGCCTGTATATTTTCAAAATATAACATTTCATCAGTTTTACTGGGCAGACTAGCAGCAGTGGTAAAATACTGGCTTCTTAACTGTCAAAGTAAATTTCAAACTTTAATAATCCTAGTCAAAAACGTCTGTGGCTCTATTAATCATTCAAAGGAAACTCTAGGATGATAGTTTTATTAATAGTTTTATGATTATTTTCTCCATCCCTTCTGAAAACTGATACAATGTGGAGTTCCTGAAGGCCCTTGCTGTTGAGCAAATGGTGAGACCCTAAAACATTGCTGACTAATTTTAGACATCTAATATTATGGAGCCAACCTCTCGGGTGTCACTGAGTCATTTTCTACCGAATTTTTTTTCTTGGATGCTAATCCAGTAATGTATGATGGAGAACCATTTGCAGTTAAGAAAAGTAACAGTGATACTGGCTGACTGGAGCTTTCACTGTGATCAAGAAGTGTCCTTAGATGAGGCAGATGGTGCAGCATTATGATGAATGCAAAAATCCAGGTTTGAATATCCATCCGACACAAAATTTTATTCTGTCAGCAATGCCAGTTTTGCTCAACACTTGTAAATGTAGTGTACAAATCAGAAAAATTGTAGGTGTAATGGTTATCCAGTCTAACAGCAGCTACATTTTTGGAGATCCTGTGTTAAAGAATTGGGCCGTTGGCCTCCAGTGCATGGAGACAATACCATATGTATGTGAGTTGTGCCTGTGTGAATGTGTTTTTTATTTTTGACACAGGACTTTGTCAAAAGTTTGTTATATTACAGCAGTCTTTTCAATGTGACTATTTGCAGCTCAACGCCTCCTCTATGTGGTAACCAGCACATTTTGAATTCATACCTCCATTTGCAAACAGAGGAACATTGTCTCATTTTTCTGGATACTAGAATACTTTTAAGTGCAAGGAACATAATTAGCAGTTAGCACAAAGCACAATAACAACAACAAATGAATCGTGTGAAGCTGTTCACTGAGCTCTAATTTTATGTGCGAAAGTATCACTGTCAAGAAGAACTTAAAAATGGAACATTGAGGGATAAAGGTAATGAATAGCTATATGTGGATGATGGAAGAAATATTATTCCAGCCACTGTGATGAGATGCAGTGGCACCTCGACCTGAAATTTAACTAGAGCACTGACAAAGATTTGTAGTTATCTCATGCAGACAGCACACTTAACTTTCCTGCAAAGACTTTGCCCTTTACTTTCAGTGCATCTTGTTTTATTAAATTAACTCACCAGACAACAACCACTAGCATAGCCCTGAGGTTCTGCTCTATTTTAGATGTGAGTGAAATGAATATGATGTTAAAAACGCCATGTTGTTGAAGTTTCATCCTAAATTACTAGAGTGATGGCATTAATGTGTGGCTGAATGTCTCATATATTGTTCTACCAAGAACAAGCAAGCACATATATCTAATAAATCAGTTTGCAGTACTGTATTAAATCATTAACTCTGTATTTCTTCTAGGTGCCTTCCTGTGTCAAGGCAAAATATTGTGTGTGTGCTATTGAATTTTAAGTTTCTATTTTATCCTGTTTTAACACAGTCAGGGCAACACCCTGTAAATTGTTATGGTTGGCATTTGTGCACTGAACATACAGGTCACCACTGAACAACTGTATGTGTGTTAAAACTGTAGTAAGAAGGACAAAATAAAATAAAATATTTCCTAAATATTTGATTCCCAGTGGATAGAGAATCTGTGCTAAATGTTAATAACTGGCATTTGGAATAGGTAAGTGCTTTCAGGCATATCATCAGATGTAGTGTGCTACAGTGAAATAGCGTGCTAACTACTTTTGGCTGCATGCACATAATCTCACTGATGACTCAGTACACTGTAGAACATGAAAGGTAACTTGTACAAAGTATTAAATTAAATTTTGGTTGTTCTCCCTTAAATATCACTCAAACTGCTTGCGTACAGACTTTCTTGTTTACATTCATTAAATACTGACATTAAAGATATTAACAGAGAGCAGTTATTACAATTATTGGAAAGTACACTGAGAATATATAGAAAATCTGTCAGACTGTCAAGAGAGGTAAACAGAGACTTTGGAGAATAATATGAAAAATACATTATGAAAAAAGATAAAAATAGAAATAATAAAAGAAGCATTTTTTGATATTTGAAGAGCAGAACCAACAACAACACATCCATTTTGAAGGAAAGAAGTGACTCTCATTCAGAACACGAGAACCAATATTACACAATTTATTTAAAATTTAGAGGTAACAGTTTGGTGGGAGATTTAATAAAATGAGGTTTTGTTTTACAATTATTCTTTTTTTCCCTCAGACAGCAGCTATGGCAGATTGTGGTGGCTTTCGTGTGCTGCCAGCAGCACTATTTTTCCCAGTTCATTATAACTCATGGCAGATGTACTTCTCAGAGGAGGATGCAAACACAACACTTGCCAAGCTGGAAACAGCGTATGCTGTTCATGTATGGAACAAGCTAAGCAGAATCAGCCGCAAAACACTCCCTCACTCTGCTTATGCCAAGATTGCACGTGTGAACTGTCCTGATGCCTATGAAAGTGCACTTGACGGCTTTTGAAAATGTTTTCTGTGATAAGTGACAAAAAAACTGGACTTTTAATCAAAGAATGTGAACAGCATTGAGAAACACTTGTACTTTATTAACTGCAGGTTTTAGTTATTTATTTAATTTATTTTTTAAGGATTTTCAATGAGAGTCTGGCCAAAGCTCAATATATTTATTATTTCCTAAGATAGTTATAAGTAACTATGAAAAGTTACTATTTTCCCATACCAGTACCGAATTTACCCTTATAAGGGCTTTGCTTTTATATGATGATTCAGTCAGTCATTTCATTTTAAATTTTAGTGTCCACTATGATTAAAACCACATTAGAAACCATGAAACTGTGATTAATTTTCATAAACTTTTAGCAGTTGCAGAGGATGTTATCATTGTAGCAACACTTGTGAAAAATTTGTTAATTGTGATTCTTCAGCTTTTCGATCCACTAAAAGTCAAGATTGGTATTTCTGAGAAATCAAGATAAATGGGCAGAGCCTCTAAAATATCATACAGCATCTCAACAATAGATATGAGAGTCACAATTATTGTTAGGGCTAGAACTATTCTCTCGAAGAGTCCACCAACATTTTTTTAAACAAGTGAATTTTTTCACTAACTTGCTGTAACACATTGGAAATTTGTTTAATATTGTATTTAAATTAATATAAGCACATGCAACAGTCTTTTAGAAAAAGAAAAACACCAACAGCATATTGTTTTACATTTAATAAGGTTGTACCCGTTTAACAGTCCTATGACTTACCTTAAATTGCAGCTTTATATTTATAATCATGATCACTTAGTGGAAAAAAGAACAAAAAAGCCAGACAGTATGCACTGTACACTATAAATGTGATGCTTCACATAAACAGTACAAGCTTACATTATTACTTTAACTTTCTTTTTTTCTGCAATAGGAGGGATTTATTGATTCCCTATGAAGTTAGTTTTTTCCCTATGAAACTTGAGACATTTCAAAAGGCTCATGTTTTCATCTAGATAGCCACTAATTGTAACAAAAGTACATCATTCAATAAAAAAAAATACATAAATGTATCTCCTATCCTTGTGCAAGGTATTTGATTTGATGCCACTTTCTGTGGTAATTTCAGTGCTTATATTATTGTCTGATAAGGTGGATTAACTACACATTGTTATGATTTGCTTATTGATGAGATAAAGTGGTCGGCTGTTTGTCATTTTAAATGTGAAGATGTTATTAATTCAATAAGGAATTACAACTAGCTTTTGTTGTATACATATAGAATGAAGTGCTGTGTATGCAAATGATTTTTACTGGTATAATAATTCTTAAATTTCCTGG
Source organism: Schistocerca serialis cubense (assembly GCF_023864345.2). Lineage (NCBI taxonomy): Eukaryota > Metazoa > Arthropoda > Insecta > Orthoptera > Acrididae > Schistocerca > Schistocerca serialis. Next base: position 268,056,452 of record NC_064639.1, read on the forward strand.
AGACATTAACTGTGTTAACAGAATTTAAACCTTAGTGCTTATCTCCCTTCTAAAAAAAAATACAATTATGAAGTAATTTGATATTAAAATTTGCTAAAAGAAAGTGTGGTGCTGGTGTTATCAGCAACTTTCCTATTATGTAGGCCCTTTCATTGTTACTATATGTGCTCAATTTTCCTGATTCAGTGTGGAGTAAAGCTTTGGTTAACTAATTTTAAAGCTGATGATGTGCACCTTTTCACCAAGAACTGTCATCCACTAGACAACCATTCATGTACATAACTATTTCTGAAACTGGACAGGAGCTGTATCAGAAGATGAGGATAAGGTGTATGTTTTACATGACACAATCATGTTACAGTTTAACAATTAATGCCTCAAATCTCCACTGATACAGGTCCAGTACCTTTCAGCCCCAGATATTCCTGTTTGTAGGACTAGGCATAAAATTTCATTTTTAATGACTTGCATCAGTTACTTCTTCTGTCAATCCGCGATATAATATATGTCTCATAGAACATCTGACAGGAAGACAAGGTTTTTTGTACGCTTAAATACCATTTACTAATGAAAACATCACAGTACCTTAGCAATGATACTGAACTGGGATTGTAAACAGGAACTGATCTAATTTCATCAGAGAGTTATTCTGCAATGTTAGGATAATAAAACTTTTTATTTTTCATTGTTGTTAATTAATGATCATGTTAAGAAATGTAGTCAACTGGAGAAAGCACTGTGTATGTGATTCTGAAGGCCAATTTGTAGTCTCTTCTTAGAATGAAAGTGTTATATATTTTGTCTGCTTTCAAGGGGAAAAAACTATACTAAAATAATGCCATGTATGACTATTTTGTATGAATCCTAGAAAATGTTGCCAATTTAAAACAAAATGTTACGGCATTCATATCAAGTAATGCTGCCTTACAGAATTTATATTTTGTAGATTTTGGTGCACTGATACCAGTATTTAGGGCTCATATTTTGTGAAAACCTACAGAAAAGGACGATTTATTTGTCTGCCATACTTGCAAATTCCTAAAATAAATAAATAAAGAAATAAAAAAAACCTAAAAATTTCAAATTTTTGAATCTCCTTCCCTCCCATTTTCTTTTTCCCGGACAGAAGTAGCTCTCTGATCAAAAGTAACGCATTTTCAAATTGTATGAAATGAAATGAACTGTATAACCAACAGTAATCAAGAAATTTCTGTTACAGCCCCTCGCATGTCTTGGAGACCTAAAGCAACTTGTTGTTTAAGTGTCTTGGACTACTACTGTACTTGGAACCATTAAATATGAGGGTTGTGATAAATCCTATTGACTTCTCTGTTCTTTTTACCAATCTAATATCAATTGCAAACACTTTGATCATGATAACCTAAAGTTTTGTGTAGTGATTTAACAGCCCTTATCGCTACAACATAAATGTTTGAAATAATGAATCTAGTTTTATACCATTCATGTTTCTTATTTCCACTCTATCAGCTGCCATCATGTGACTGAAGTTTGGACTCTTGGTTTAATTTTTAGGAATAATGCATAACATTTAGTGAAACAGAACTACATTTCATTCACAGTGACACTGTAAGCACTGCTGAATTTCTTTCTCATGCATTTCTTAATAAAGTCTTTTGAAACAACTGAGATATCTGTGTCAAAGCATGAGGTCAAAATACCTTGACTCAGATAACTAGTTTTGCATAAGTTATTTAACTAATGTTAATTAAAACTTGAATAAAAATTGAGTTCTCATTTTCAAGAAGAGTTGTTGAGCAGATGTACATAATTATAGGGATGAATTTCTGACATCAGTCTGTTGTGGAATCATATAACACGTTTATTTCCACTCTCAGAAACATTATAAAGTGTGAACATTACAAAGTGTGAACATTATAAGATTTCTGGAGCATGTAGATTTCCTCAATGAAAGCCTACAGAGATCGGCCTATCACCAACTGAAAAATGCTCCTTCTGAGCATAAAAAAGGCAAATATGCTACTCTTTAAAAGACTCTGACAGAAAAGTGGGACCCAGTTGCCTCAACCCTCATTCCACGTTCCTTACAAAAAATTTTGGTATGCTAACATATTTGCAGTTTTTTTTAACACAGAACATTCAAAATCCTTTTACCAGTCTCTCTCCAAAGTGAAGCCTTCAAACTCAGCATCTCCCCCTCACTACCACTGTCTATCTATGTCTCTCTCCCACTGTTTCTTCCTACTGTTGGCACTTTATCCTGTGTCTTTCCCAGTGTTAAATATATACAGGAAACGGAGATTGCTACTCACCTTAAGGATGACACGTTAAACTGCGTGCAGGCACAATGAAAACACACATTAGTTTTCGGCCAAAGCATTTGTCAGAGAAGGTAACATACAAACATTCATTCGCACAAGCAGGCAGGCCTCATTTACACATGACTGCTATCTCTGGCAGCTTGGACCGAGATGCAACATCCCGGTCCGAGCTGCCGGCGATCGCAGTCATGTGTACGTGAGGTGTGCCTACTCGTGTGGATGAATGTTTCTGTGTTTCTTTTTCTGACAAAGGATTTGATAGAAGGCAAATGTGTAAATGTCTTTTTGTTGTGCCTGCCTGCAACTCAACACGTCATCTTCATGGCAAGTAGCAATCTTTTTCCTTATACTGTTGATCTCCCACTGTCAGCGTCTTTATCTCTTTCTCTCACTCTTCTTTACCACTCTCCTTCTTTCCTACTTTCACTGTGCCCCACTGCCATTGTCTTTGTCCCATTCTTTGTTTCCCATTGCCACTGTCTCTCTCTTTATCACTTACAGTCTGCTGTCTGTCCTCTCCACACATGTTCTTGGGGATGGTTTCTTCACGGTTTTCACCCCTACAATGAAAAACTTTAACATGTGGGTATGGGGTAAAGTTGGCAAACTTTTTCATCTTAAAGTTTGCCAGCATGAGTAAGTCTGTGTCTGTGTGTGTGTGTGTGTGTGTGTGTGTGTGTGTGTGTGTGTTTGTTTTGGGGGTGGGATGTGTCCAGACATCCCCCCCCCTCCCTTCCTCCAAGCTTTTGTACATCTCCACCCATCTCTCTTTTGCTCCCACTGCTACTATACCCACTCATCTGTCTTTCTATTTTACTGCCACTGTTCCCTCTTTCTCTCTCACACACTGGCAATGTCTCTCTCCTACCGTCACTGTTTCTCTGCTACTCTCTTTCAACACAAAAAAGCACCCAAATGTTCAGATGCCAAATATTTTGGTGGGGAAGGCTGAATGAGGATTGAGGCAGCTGATTCCTACTTTTCTGCCAGTTTTTCAGTGAGGAACATATATGGCTTTTTGTGCTGACATGAGTTTTTTTCAGCTGGTGTACTGCTTATATAAAATGAATTCTGTAGGTCAGTAAAGTTTTGACAGTTTATGTATGTACTTCAACATATTTTTATAGGTTGACGCATATAAGCAACATAATGTAATGTTAAAACAAAATAGCCTCTCATCCAATGCAAATTCCCTTTTTCATAAAAATGCACAACTACTTTTAACCTACAGCTACAGTGCAACAAAAAATTTGGTGTTTGATTTGTGTGTACAAAGCATTTCTTTTTTGTAAGGTGCTTATACCATCAGATGGCACTTCCAGTCCAGGACAGTATATAGGTGTGAAATGTCCATAATGGGACTGTGGAGACAGCACATCAAAATTTTGTTGGTGAAAAAATGGTTACTGAAAACACAGCTTAGTGTCCTCAAAACACTTAGAAAGTGTTCACTACAACAGTTAAAACTACATCCATGCCTCAGAAAGGATATTATGTCGATACGATTGGTAATATTGAATCTCAGTGATGGTTAGTCATAGCAAAAAATCTCCAGTTTCCCAAGAACATCATCTTAAGAATATATGGTAAAAATTTCGACAATGTGCCATGAGTAGAAGTTACAGAAGTGGCCATCTCCAAAACTGATACTTTTGGTACCCAAAAAATAATTGTTCAGTTTTCTCATGAACCCCCATGAACAAATGGTGCTTTTATAAGCCATCTAGGGCCACCCTACATCACACCTAATGAAAAAGAACCAACCAATTTGCACAATTTGCCTGGGTACTACATAATGTTTAAATTTTGTCTCTATACTGAAGGATAGCTACATTACGCCAGTTCCCCCAGTAGGTATACAAATGACTGCTTGGCCAAGGACTAACCCCTGGCTTTTTGGAACATATGGTGCTGTGCCTGGACTGATAACCATGATCTGCATGTGAACATAACTGACAATCTATGAGCAATTTCAATTTTTCTTTCCATACACTGAATTTTGGATAAAAGTTTCCTTCAGGATAATTTGAAAGTGATGGGGAGTGCTGAATAGTGGTTGATCTGACAGATACACTAGATGTTAGTACATTCTCTGTGTGACTTGGGATGACACTGCATTTTTGTTTTGAATAATGCAATGGTGGCAACATGGATCGCTGCCACGTTGGAGTGACTGAGATGTTGCTGCGAACTGTGCTGCATGTGATGATGTGTAGTGGCTAGCAATACTGGCTGGCGCACTGCGGATTGCCAGTTCAAACGCAACTGTCAACCAAGTGAGGTGGCGCAGTGGTTAGCACAAAGGAGTCACATTCGGGAGGAAGACGGTTCAAGACTGTTGTAGGCGCCCTGGTGGTCCCGGTCGCCCATTGTGGACTGGAAGCCGAGCAGTGACCTCTCCAGTTGACAGGATGCTAGGAAATGACTGTGGACATGTCAGAAGCGCCAAAGAAACATTATTAATTCATGGCACCTTTATTCCTGCCGAGTACAATGTGGTCCTTGTAACACAGGCTAGCTGAGCTTGGTGATATCAATGACCTTCCCCGAGTCCTCGCTGACTCGGAGCAATAACACCAGCTCCAGGCCGCACCAGTCTTGCTAGCACAGCGCTGTGTGCTGTGACGTAGCAGTGGAATGCCCTTACTTCGGCCGCACGTGGCTGGCGGCGCCCGGCTGGCCGGCCGGCTCGGCGACGGACAGTAGGCCGCTGCGCGTAGGAGGCTCTGGGTTGGAGTCCCGGTGCTGTCGGCACAAGAGGTGTTCTCATAGTGCAGTGTACTTTATCCCACCCCGTCTTCTTCCATGCTCCTCCTGGTTGCTCATCCGCCGTGGACGGGCGGAACGGGCTGCAGTCCTCCAGCGTCGTCGGCTCACCCGGTTGTGACGGCGGATGCACAGGGCCTAGGCCTCGCACAATCTTGACGATGGCTCACTGCTGTGGTCAGCATTGGCGGCGAGCGAGTCTGCCGCGATGTCTGCTAATCCTGCATTGCTGATTGACAGCGGCAGCAGAGAGGACCAGAGCTGGTACTGTCCTCTCACGTATGCTGCTGGATGGGCTGCCCTTACTGCAACATCTCCTTAATAAAGATTAACATGTCAATCACTGAGCTGAGCACTATGCAGCGTCCCAGTACACATCTAACTGCAAGTCTGACTGTGAGTGTCTTGTGAGGTTTTCCATGCTCTCCCTAAATTACTTCAGGCAAAGGTCAGGATGGTTCCTTTGAAAGGGCATGGCTCATTTCCTTCCCCATCATTCCCTAATCTGTGCTCATGCTCCATCTCTAATGACACCATTGTTGACGGGACATTAAACACTAATCCCATCCTCGTCCCAACTGTCAGCAATTGTTTTTTATTTAATATTTGTCATTTCTGGAAGGTTCTTGAAATATCCTATGTTTGTAATGTTTCTGTATTCTGGAATATTCTCTGTTTGAATAAATAGCAACATATGCCATGCAAGAGTTGAGTTGTTTTCCATTTGTACATTGGCATTTGTAGTAAATGTGCTATAGTGCTAAGTGTTGTACTTCATTAACAATCCTTCTCTGAGATTTGGACCTCATTGTGATTACGACATGACAGTTTTATGGAGGCACTGAATACTTCAAAATATCTACATCACCATGGCTCCAATTATGCAACATAAAAGCTGTTGCCTATTCAGATAGGAACTGGAATATGAGCAGTGAATTGTCCGCGAGGTCTGTACATTCAGGAAATCAATGAATTCCAAGCTCCAATTAGGCAACATAAAAGCTGTTGCCTATTCAGATAGGAACTGGAATATGAGCAGTGAATTGTCCCTGAGGTCTGTACATTCAGGATATCAATGAATTCCAAAACAGCAAGAAGTCAGCTGCACATCAGCATTTGACTGAGTTGCCAAATACAACAAGTGGTATGACATACTGTGTTTGGTAAATGTGTACTTTTACTTGGATGGCAAAGTCCAGCAGTGGTTACAGAATACCACAGAGAAGCTCATCAAATCGGAAAAATCCCACATCCAACTGAAGAAAATATTTTGTGGCGATCTGCAGTCAACCCACTTAGCATAACAGTAATCTAAAAGCAGGACCCATCATGGGGAAATGACAGTCTTATGTAAAGAATGTTTTGGTCCAATGCCACATCATAAATCCACATATGACATAAGCCAGCAAAATCTTGTACTTGATGAAGAGTATCATAGCAGACATGTACCAAGCTCTTCTGGTAAAGCATGTCACAAAAACTGAGAAATTCATCAGGTGGTGCCAGCACATCAGTGAAAAGCAACAGAACAGAGTCAGACAAAAGAAGTAGCACTGATTTGTGAACATGGGCCATACAGCAATTACGTAAGACTGCCAGACCACACCTCTTCATATGTCACACAGTAAAGGAAACAGTGCAACAGAGCTCTGGATAAACAAAAGCTATTCCAAGAAACACAAATAAAGGTTGCTCCAGGTGGTTGTTTACCAATGAAGACATTGTTATCCTGCTGTCATCAACAAGATGAGTTCCAGTCATTATATGAAGAAACAAGCAGTCTTGGCAGTGCTAAAAAATTTTATTATTTCCCAATGAAGCATTTCATCATTATTTGAGCATCTTCAGATTGGCTGATATTGGCAGTGATGGGTATGGGATACTGTGCATAAAATCTCCAGCAGGTAAATGACCTGCTAGGAGATTTAATGTGTGGTATACCATGTACCTATTGCTACCAAATATCAGCCAATATAATGCCTAAATAATGGTGAAATGCTTCATTGTTGAAATGTGAATATTTGGTCAACTGCAAAAAAGCTACTTGAGCTAACAAAAGGCATCTACGTACCATCACCGATCACAAGCATTGCAGGTTATCAAAGAGAACTTTGGATTACAAACTGTCACAAGTATTGGCAACTCATCCCTGGAGGTATATGTGCTGAAACAGCCTAATCAATGCAGGATGGGTATCTCTGTGCCATCAATGAAAAATAGTGCTCCATTACCACTATGGATAAAGAAAGTGTTGGAGGAAGCTAATACCAAACTGTTAACAAGGTCTCACCTGACTGATGAACAGTATCAATGAGTGTTGACCATTCTGTGACAATTTTCGAATGAATGCTTTCATATCCAGAGTGGAAGAAAGACAGAAAAAAAGCATTCAATGGTAAAACATTGGATTGACACTAAGAATTATCTGCCAGCCAGCCAGCACCTTTACAGGGCATTGCCAGCCAAATAGCACATCTGGAAATGGAGATGATGTCACTGAATCTTCTGAGAGTCCTTGGTCACCTCCTGTGGTCCTTGTGAAGAAGGATGGCACATGACATTTCCGCGCTGACTGCGAGTGACTGAACAAAATCACAAAGGAAGGATTGCTGCCTATTGATGACACCATAGACCACTTGCAAAAAGCAAAGTACTTCTCAACATTGGACACAGAGGCAGGGTTCTGGCAAATCAAGAGTGACTAGACTGACCCAGAAAAGATTCCCTTCGTAGCTCTGACAGGCTTTATGAGTTCAAAGTTATGTCATTTAGACTTCATAACACTCGAGACACCTTTGAAAATATGGACAACCTGCTTTGATATCTTAAATGGCCTATGTATCTTTTCAATCTGGATGACATTGTTTTCTTTGGGACAATTGAAGAACATAGGCACTCATATCAGAACCATAGAACAGGAAGAAAAAAAAAATTAAAAATGACTACATGTTGATGGAAGGAAAGACAGCTAAAAACAGGGACTTGGAGAAAGATCCATAAAATATGCCAGAGAGATTAAAGATTAAATGTCCTCCGCCATACTGCTATGATGGGTAAAAAGTAAAATGTGGTTGACAGCCCACATGTCATTCGTTAAAACAGCTGCTAATCACACAGCAATCATAAATGAGAATGTAAGTGGTTAAAAAAGGGCATTCCGCCAGGAAATGACGAACCATCAGAGATTGAGGGCAGTGAGCACAAAGTGGCGGGAGAGCACCACTTATCAAATGGCGATGGCTAAAAAGACAATGACTTGTATGCAACCTAGCTAAAATAATCTCATGGTGAGAGGGCCAAGAGGATGTTGTCCAAGCTACTGGGAGAGGCTTGATTCCCTGGAGCTTGTTCCCATGAAAGGAGGACCAGTGGTGATGCCAAAGTGACACCATCTGCTGACAGACAGCAACACAGAGGTCATTGGTGAGACTGGAAGAAATAGCGGGCCAAGATATGAGGACTGCACCCTTGGCAGCAGCGTCAGTAGCCTCGTTTCCTGTCAGACTGACTTGCCCAGGAACCCACATAAACATTACAGTGGCCCCATCAAGAATAAGCAAGTGACAGCTTTCCTGGACCCCATTGCACTAAGGGGTGGATGGCGTACAGCACACAGGGGCTCTGAAGGGCATCGAGAGAGTCGTAGCAGATGACGCAATTTAAAAGCCTGTGCTTCCAGATGTACTTTCTGGCCTGATACAGGGGGAAGAGCTCTGCTTAAATAATGAGCAGTGTTCCAGAAGCCGATACCGAAAGTCGTCAGCGCCAATGACGAAGTCATACTCGACACCACAGTCAGTTCAAGTGCCATCAGTATACACAAAAGTGAAGTTCCATGCGAAGGTTCTGGAACTTATGGCAATAGAGCAAGGCTTGAGAGTTTTCTTAGTAAGCAAATGAAGGCCAATGTGAATGCAGACTGCTGCACGAAGCCAATGTGGTGAAGGGTTCACACCCATCAGGAAAGTGGCAGGCAGCATGAAGCTGCTGGAGCAAGAGCCAAAAGTGAACTCTAGGAGGTAACAGAGAAGAGTGATGCATCTCATACTGGTGATCAAAGGAGCCTTCGAAGGAGGAGGCATAGGATGGGTGGGCAGCCATGGAAGACAAATGACATGCGTAACTACTGAGGAGAAAGTCACAGCGGTATGACAGTGGTAGTTCGGTGGCTTCTGCATACAGACTCCCAGTCAGGCTAGTGTAAAAGGCAGCAGTGGCCAAGCAGATGCCACAATGGTGGACAGTATTGGGGCGGCATAAGAGGGACAGAGGCGTAGATGCATAAACGAAACTCCCTTAGTCTATTTTTGAATGGACAAGGGACGGGTACAAGTGGAGGAGGGTGGGTGGATCCACTCCCCAGGAAGTACCGCTGAGGACATGTAGGGCATTGAGGGACCCCATACAGCAGGCAGCCAGGTAAGACACGAGGGAAGACCAAGAAAGTTTCCTATCGTAACATGCCCAAGATGTAAAGACAGTGGAAGAAACCAATTGTGGCACCAGAAATTCATACAAACGGTTTTGTCCGTGGAAAGGTGACATCCATTGTCAACACTCCAGGAGTAAAGATGATCAAGACATTGCTGAAGATGCTGCTCAAGGAGATAAGTCCATGGATAACTGCAATAGATCATAAAATCATCAACAAAAAGGGACCTGGAGATGACCGGCAGGAGTCAGGCCATAATAGGGTTAATGGCAATAGCAAAGAGGACAACGCTCAGGATGGAACCCTGAGGCACACTGTTTTCCTGGATAAAGGTGTCCAACAAGGCAGAACTCACATGTACCTTGAAAACTCAATCTTTTAAAAATTCTTGAAGGAAATGGGGCATGCGACCACAGAAACCCCCCCCCCCCCCCCCTCATGTAGAGTATAGTGGATACCAGCCCAACAGCAGGTGTCATAGGCTTTCTCCAAATCAAACAACATGGCCACAGTCTGGTATTTCTGCAGAAAACCATTCATGACATGGGTTGACAAAGTGACAAGATGGTCAACTGCAGAACGGTGTGCTCAAAATCCACGCTGTGCTGTGGTCAGTAAATTGGGAGACTGGAGCCACTGTACCAGCTGAGCATGAATCATACATTCCATCACCTTGCAAACACAGCTGGTGAGAGAAATGGGGCTACAACTAGAAAGAAGGTGTTTATCCTTATCGGGCCTAGATATGGGTATGACAGTGGCTTCATGCCAGCATCTCGGAACATGCCCTCTGCCCAAATATGACTGTACATATGATGGAGAAAGTGCTTGTTCACAAGAGAAAGGTTCTGCAACATCTGAATGTGAACATCGTCTGGCCATGGGGCATAGGATGAGGATGAAGTGAGAGCATCATCTAGATCCCTAATAGGAAAGGCAGCATTGTAGCACACATGATTCTGAGAAGAGAAGGGTATCACCCAAGCCTCCTCCACTTGTTTCCGATGGAGGAAGGCAGGGTGATAGTGGGTGGAGCTCAAAATCTTCACAAAAAATCAGACCAAGGTATTGGAGATAGCAATAGGATCCACGATAACATCATCTGCTATGGTCAGGCCTTGGTCCCAGAGAGCCACTGGAGGTTGGTCCACACAATAGAACAAGGAGTGAAACTGTAAAAATTGCATCGTGGCATGCCTCAGTACACCAAGCGACTGGGACACCACACAGTAAACAGGAAGTGCGAGGAATGGGAAGTTCTGCAGTGGTAAGGATAATGTCTGTAAGACTCTCTACTTGATCATCGCACCTGGGGAAATGTTGTTCATTGAAGGTCGCCATGGAGGAGTAAAGCCTCCAGTTGGCCTTAGAAAGGTGCCATTTGGGTGTGCACATAGGTGGGGTAGGAGTCAGCAAATGGATAGCACACAGGAAATGGTCACTCGAGTATGTGCAAGAGAGAATGGACCACTCTAGACGATGAGCAAACTGGGCAGTACAGAAGGAGAGGTCCAAATGAGAATAAGTGTGTGTGGAATCTGACAGGAATGTAGTTGCTCCCATGTTAAGACAGAAGAGATTAAGTTAATTGAGAAGGTCAATCAAGAGGGCACCTCTTGGACAAGTTCTGGGAGAAACCCAAAGGGAATGGTGTGCATTAAAGTCACCAAGTAGCAGAAAGGTGTGAGTGAGTTGCCCAATAAGCTGGAGGACGTGTCCCCTGGTGACACTGAATGATGAAGGGCTGTAAACAGTACAAAGGGAAAAGGTCAAGTGAGGAAGTAAAATGCGGACTGCAACAGTTTGAAGCCAGGTAGTCAGGGAAATGGGTTGACTATGAATGTCATCCTGAATAAGCAGCATGACTCATCCATGATATGGAATGCCGTTCTTGGGAGGAAGGTCAAAGTGGACCAGGAAGAAATGTAAGAGCTCAAAGCGGTCATGAGGGTGCAATTTTGTTTCCGGGAGCCAGAGAACAAGTAAACGCTGAATTCCAAGAGTCGTGGCAAAAAAAGGGAAAGAGGGAAAAAATGAAGGGGTGTCACGTCAGCGGCTGCTGAGTGCCAGCCTTTGAAGACTCACTGCTACAGGGCACAGAGGCGCTGAAGATCCTGCTCCATGAGATTTACAGAGGCATTGGCATTTTCCTTCTGTCAGTCTGCAGAATCCAGAGAAGAAAAACGGTTGGTGATGTGCACCAATGACATGGTGGTCGGCCGGGTAAGGGTACCACATGGTGACGCTGTTGAAGAGGTTCTCTGTGTTGGCAAAGGAGAAGATTTTTTGCCTTTGTTTGATTTCTTGTAGCCTTTCTGGTTGGCAGAGGAAGACTAAGATGTTTGTTGGCTGGAGGGATGTAAGAAGTATTCGTGGGAGTATTCCTTCCGTCCTTTCCGGCCTGCTGGCGGTGTAGCAGGTGACTTCGCCCCAAGAGGCAAAAGTTTGGTGGCTTGTTGTATAGCTGGAGGAGGATATGGGGGATGCTACCATGGCACTGGGTGATTCTATAACAACAGTGCTGAATGTGAGTTCGCATGTCTTATGGCCATGTCCTCCATGGAGCGAGATGTAGCAAGAACAGTACTGTAAGTGCCGGATGGTAGAACACAGGGTTTCCAACTAGTCAACAACTTGCAAGCTACTGGGTAATGCACTTTATCCTTTACCTCGATCTCTTGGACATTCTGCTCATTGAGATATGTGGGACAATCTTGGGAGGAGGAGGCAGACAATCACTCTTGTGAGCGTCCCTAGCGCAGGTTACGCATTTGGCTGGCTGTTGACAGGACATTCAAGTGTTGTTGTACTGATGACACTGGTAGGAGTGCATCAGGTTTGGGATGTACATTGGACTGTGATAACCTCATTGCCTGATTTGATCTTTGACGGAAGCACCACTCTTCAGGATGTGAAACCACGAGGAACCGTGGTGCAGTTGGCAGGGTCTTTGAATCGTTATCCTCTCTCCATTTTCATTTAGAAGATGTTAACTGTGAAGATTATAATTGGCTCATTGCGAGAAAATCTCCCATTATTGTCAGAATCTCAGACGGTATGCTCCTTCCGACTGGGGGCACCCTCAGAGGGGTGTGTACCCGCGTTAGGTGATTGTTCACACCTCAGACACTTTCTGAACATCTGACAGAGGGACCAATCGGCAATTTGGGAAGATAGCAGCTCAGGCAATCATCCCTCCCTGGGTCTGGCCTATACCAGGGGGTATGTGTGAACCCTACCTGTTGCCCTGAGACTGGGAGTTACACGTTACTCAGTCACCTGTTACAGGTATGGGCCGGCCTTCAGGAGCACACAGGGAGAAGAAGAAGGAGAAGAAAAAGAGGAACATCCAATGCTGAAGTGGAGGAAGGAGAATAGAAGGGGAAGGAACGAAAAACAGTGGAGAGACTGTTCTGATATCTGCTACTGAAAATGCAGCTTACATTTCCAAAAGCATCCCAGACATGTTTGCCAAGGGAGGGGAGAAAGAAGAGCAAGAGAATAGATATGCAGCACGGAAGGAAACAGATGCTGCAATGGCTGGAATGCTGTTATAGCCAAGCATGCCAAAGAGTTGCGAGCCCCTTGGGGCGGGGGAGGGGGTTGGCATATGTGGCTATCGAAAGTTCTGAAGAGTTTTTGGAAAATACTGTTGTGTAGTACAGCGGAAAGGACAGTAAGCTGGTAAAAATGCGCATGCACACGTCCCTACACTACAAACTGTGCAAGTGAAAATCTCTACTAGTAAAGAAAGCTGCCGTATCTACCTTCAGTCTGTTTTGTGGAACACAATCATATTGCAGACTCTTATTAGACCCTTCAGGTAGTTCTTGGTGTGCGAGATATTTTGGACAGATAAGGGTAGTTTACATAGACAGTAAATGGAGTATTCATTTGAAAAATTAAAATGATTTTAATTTATAGTGAGTAAGAAATGTCACGCTTGTTGCTGAACTTCTTTGCACAATAACAGTAACTTGTGCCTTTTTTACTACATTTTAAAGAGTTTACCAGCACTGGAAGCATGCACATGTGCATTATCACTGTTATTTCAAAGAAGGAATTATGAAAGAAGAAGAAAGTAAAATACAAGGGTGGTTTGAAAAGTTCTCAGACTCACCACAAGAGGTCAGCAATAGCACAATGAGTTGTTCACCTGATATTCATTGGACTATTGCCTTTAAACACGCGCTGCGTCAGTGCTCTTGGAAGAGAGCTGTGGCGGTGATGTGGCTCTGTTGTTGTTAATGCGTAGTGATTTGTGAAGATGGAAAAAAAATCAGGATTCGAACAGTGATTAAGTACTTCATAAAGAAAGGTATGAAAGCAAAGGACATTCATGCCGATTTCCAGAATACACTGGAGGCTCTGCTCCTTCATGTTCCAAGTGGACAAATGAATTTAAATTTGGTCAGGAGAGCTTAGATGATGATCTGTGCAGTGGTCGGCCAAGATGTGTCACTACTCCAGAAGTCATTCCAAAAGTGCACAAAACAGTCATGGAGGATCACCAATTGAAAGTGTGTGAAATTGCTCACACTTGCCAGATGTCATCTGAAAGGGTATATCACATTTTAACTGAAGAATTTGAAACGGAAAAATTATCTGCAAAATGGGTGCCGCGACCCTTGGTGCTGGATCAAAAACGCAAGAGAATCGACATATCGGAACAATGTTTGGGCCACTTTAGGAGAAACGAACAAGATTTTTTGCGCTGATTTGTGACCACAGACGAAACTTGGGTGCAATACTATACCCCAGAGACAAAACAACAGTCAAAGCTGTGGAAACATGCTGATTCTCCACCACCAAAGAAAGGCGAGAAAGGTCATGGCATCAGTGTTCTGGGATGCGAAGGGGATTCTGTTTGTAGATTATCTCCCCACTAGCAAACAATTACTGGAGAATACCATGCTAACTTCCTGGACAATTTGCAACAAAAAAAAAAAATGGTTCAAATGGCTCTGAGCACTATGGGACGTAACATTTGTGGTCATCAGTCCCCTAGAACTTAGAACTACTTAAACCTAACTAACCTAAGGACATCACACACATCCATGCCCGAGGCAGGATTCGAACCTGCGACCGTAGCAGTCGCGTGGTTCCAGACTGAAGCGCCTAGAACCGCGAGTCCACCGCGGCCGGCTGCAACAAAAGATATGCGAAAAAAGGCCAAGTTACACAAGGAAGAAAGTCTATTCCGTCAAGACAATGCACGCCTGCACATGTGCCGTCACCATGGCAAAATTAGGCAAACTGAGGTATGAATTGTTGCCTCATCTGCCGTATTCACCTGATGTGGCTCTGTCAGACTTCCATCTCTTCCCAAAACTGAAAATTTTTCTTGGTGGACAAAGATTCACTTCAAACGAAGAATTGATAGCCAGAGTTGACAACTATTTTGCAGGCCTGGAGGAAACTCAGTTTTGAGATGGGATCAAGGCACTGGAACATTGTTGGACCAAGTGCATTAATCTACAGGGAGACTACACTGAAAAATAAAAAAAAGTTTCAGGGTGTAAGTACATTTTTCTGTTTCGTTCTGAAAACTTTTGCAGATCATCCTTGTATGAACAGGTATCAATTGCCAGGGTTGTGTTCCATATTGTCCCCCTGCCTCATTGCTTGTTAGCATATAGTGTCTACAAAAATTCTTTAAAACTGGAAAGACTGAATGATAAAAATATAATTACACAGCTAGCCATTAAAACTTGACACCAGGAAGCATAGCAAATAAGGAAATTATATTTACTGTTTGTATACAGTACAGTAGGAAGAATACAAGATAAAAATTTTAGGTGATTTGGAAGTATACAGTGTGCAAAAATTTAGTACACAGAACTGCCACCTCTGGCAGCAACAATGATTCTAAAAAAGCAGGGCTGTGAATAGAACTAAGACTGGATGACAGATATGGGTATGTCATTGCACGCTGTTTCCACTCTGTGCTAGGGTTCATCAACTTTAAGCGGTGGCTTATCAGTTTCTGGGAAACCATGAACAGAGGTTTTCGATGGGTACAAGATATGAAAAATGTGCTGACAGGGGCAACAGTGTAACACACACTGAGTGAAAGTGGGACAGGAGAGTATGGGCAACATGGAGTTGTGGTTATCTTGTTGGAAGATAGTGTCACACATTCCTCAAAGATTAAACACCACCAGGAATGTTGACATGGCAAAAATGTAACTGCTGCTGTCCAAATTAACAACTACACAAAACAAAACAGGTGATCATGTTGTGCACCCAATGGAATGCCCTTCCATTATGCAGGTGCTGCCCATAATAATGATGAATGCAATCTAGCAAAGTTCATTCTCCTCGGGGCATCCACAACACTGAACTGGGATTCTTCTGATAAGATGACAACATGTGTCCCCCTCTCCCTCAGATTTAGTGTTGTTACTGTGCACACCACCGACAAGGGGAAGGTCTGGCATGGGGTCACCGATTTTTATCAAGTTCTGGAAGGGTGTTTTGTATTAAAAATAAAGACACACGTTTCCAATTTTTGCTACTCTCCCTAGTTCTTGAAAAACTGAGGTCAAAGTTCATATTTTCAATGCTATACAACGAAATATCATCTCAAAACAAACATTTTTTTACTATAAAGCTTGAGCCAAAAAAGTATTTTGCAACTTTGGAATGTTATAGAAATTTATTGAGATAATTTACAGAATCAGTAGATGTGTCGCTTTGCAGCAAACAACCCTAAATTTCACATAAAAGTGTGACATGTCATTCCACTTGTAATCAGTTTATTTGATTTTTCAGGTTGGCTAAATTTTTTGTAGGGAGGAACATACACACTGTCTTTAATGAAACCTCAGAGAAAGAAATTGACTGGCGTTAAGTCTGGCGATCAACGTGGCCATGTGATTGGCCCTCCATGGCCATTCCAACCTGGGAAGCAGTTATTGAGCAAACCTCGAACTTCTGTGAGGAAATGTGGTGGTGCAACACATTGCTGGTAGGAAAACCATCCCATCTTGGTTGACCTCATTGATCTGCGGAATTGGAACGTTTTCAAGCATATCCAAATGCAGAATACCAGTGACAGTTTTCTCCATGAAGAAGAAAGGGCTGTAAACTTTCAATTTGCTAAGGGGACAAAACACCTTAATTTTGGGGTTGTCATGAACATGTTCCTCATGAACATGTTCCAGGGTTGCATGTGGATTTTCACCGCCCCATATTCTGCAGTTGTGGGTGATTACCGGGCCTCTGATGTGAAATGTTGACTTTTCATTGCCGATTATTGTGTTCAGCAATGTCTTGTCCTCTATCCAAGGCAACAGTTCCACACATAATGCCCCACAAGCAACCTTCTTAAGCACTTGTCAAATGAAGTCACAAGCAGAATGTCCCTTCAGTATCTGTCAGAACATTTTTTCTGAAGTGCAGAGTTAACCCATAAATGATACAGTACAATGTCTTCATCTGACAAAACTTCATGTTACTACCTACACATTGTTAGGGAACCATATCAGAAACAAAGCAGTCTGCTTGCCTGTAGTAGAGAAAGGGCACATAGTTTTCAACAGCCTGCAGAATCCATATAGTTCTGCACACTTGAAACAGAAATATAACTGTTAGTTGACACGAAGTTGGTGGCATTGGCTGAGGCAACATCAGGTTGCTGTTGCTGGGAGGATGACGAACTGGCCATCAACCGCGAGAGCCTCAATTCACCACTTGCCACCATCTCATCAAGCATCAAGGGATAATCTTCATCACGCTGAGTTATGTTGCCAAATGACAGTGAGCATGAACCAGAAGTACTAGTGCCCTGAAGGCAATCAAATATCCCAATAAGACACTGTCATAACCTGTGTTAACCAGGTGGTTGTAATTAAACTTTCCCTATTTAACACACTATAACATGGAAACAAATTACTGTATGTGAATAAAACTAAATGTCCACAGTATGGGGTCCATGATTTCCATGCATCATAGTGCCACCGTCCAGTTCCAACTACAATCACCAAGTGCCGTGTACAGTCATCGTGATTCATAGTCTCACGCACCTGACCCATCGCAGTGCACATGTTGGAATGTCAAAAGGAGCAGGGCATTATTGGTGAAGCTCTATTATCAAAACAACAGTAATCCTGTGGCTGCACTTCAAGTATGTCGCTGGCTGAAAGGATTATGGAAGGGTCCTCTTTCTCCAACTGTTGTGCGGAGCTGCAGAACTGAGCATTGTTCCAGTAAGAGGCTGATGACCGATTGCACCACAGATGGTTGATGAAATCGCTGTTGCTATGGCAGATGATGCTGCACACAATTCCTGATTGTCAGGCAGTGCAGGTGCCGTGTCACGACAGTTGAACATCCCATGTCCACTGTATGGAAGGTACTTCAAACCATTCTCAAATGGTATCTGTACAAAATCTATCTTGTACAGCATCTTGCACCACAGGACACACAGCGACATGTTGACTCCGCTCTCCATTTTCTTGCACGGATTGAAGTTGACAATGGCTGGCCCTGGACCTTCCTATGGACAGACCAAGCTATTTTTTCTCTGATGGGTGAGGTGTACACATACAATTGTCGATTGTGAGGCTCTTCACCTCCAGTCACCGTGCATAAAGTTTCTCTGTATGGTGAGGCTTCACGGCTACGTCCATCATTAGCCCATTCTTTTCTGAACAGGTTGGTGCTCAAGGACCAAAGAAGTGCAGTGTCACTGGCCAGACTTGCTGCATTACACTTTGCCAGCATGTCATGCCTGCTCTACAGAAGAGAGACACATTGAACTCAACAGTTTTCATGCAAGATGGGACCTCACCACACATCGCTTATGAAGTTCATCAGCTTCTCCGAAAAACATTTGGAAATTACCGAATTATCAGCCAATTGTTTCCAAATGCTTGGCCAGCATGATCACCTGACCTCACTCCCTGTGATTTCTGGTTGTGGGGCTACCTGAAGGGCAGGTTTTATCAGGGGAGCTTTCACACATGTGCTGATCTGAAGTGTAGCATATAAAGAAACGTAGCCAGCATACCTACGGACGTGCTTTGTTCTGCTTTGAAGAATGCAATCCTGTGGTTTCAGACTCTTCTGGACGCTGATGGCCACCATATTGAGTCCATTTTGTAGCAGTAATGGTACCAGTATCTAACGGTATGATGTGCCATAGCAGCACATTAAAAGTGTTTCAACTTAACTGATTCTGCATTATTTCTCTTCCCCATGTCCTTGACATTAGTACTACCAAGTTTGGTACTTATACAGTAATTACTTTCTGTGTTATAATATGTTAAATAGGGAATGTTTAATTATAACCACCATGTACTATCAGGGGAACAGTGTCATCCACAGGTAGGTATGTCTGGTTTGAGCACACGTGTGCAATGAAGGAAAGGATTAATGAAACCAACCCCATCCACTAAAGAACTGAGAGGAACAAAAACAAAACTTCCTGGCAGATTAAAACTGTGTGCCAGACAGAGACTTGAACTTTGGCCTTTGCCTTTCGCGGGCAAGTGCTCTACCATCTGAGCTACCCAAGCACAACTCACACTCTGTCCTCACAGCTTTAATTCTGCCAGTATCTCATCTTCTACCTTCCAATCCCAAAGAAAGCAGGTGTTGACAGATGTGAAAATTACCGAACTATTAGTTTAATAAGTCACAGCTGCAAAATACTAACGCGAATTCTTTACAGACGAATGGAAAAACTGGTAGAAGCCGACCTCGGGGAAGATCAGTTTGGATTCCGTAGAAATGTTGGAACACGTGAGGCAATACTGACCTTACGACTTATCTTAGAAGAAAGATTAAGAAAAGGCAAACCTACGTTTCTAGCATTTGTAGACTTAGAGAAAGCTTTTGACAATGTTAACTGGAATACTCTCTTTCAAATTCTGAAGGTGGCAGGGGTAAAATACAGGGAGCGAAAGGCTATTTACAATTTGTACAGAAACCAGATGGCAGTTATAAGAGTCGAGGGGCATGAAAGGGAAGCAGTGGTTGGGAAAGGAGTGAGACAGGGTTGTAGCCTTTCCCCGATGTTATTCAATCTGTATATTGAGCAAGCAGTAAAGGAAACAAAAGAAAAATCTGGAGTAGGCATTAAAATTCATGGAGAAGAAATAAAAACTTTGAGGTTCGCCGATGACATTGTAATTCTGTCAGAGACAGCAAAGGACTTGGAAGAGCAGTTGAACGGAATGGACAGTGTCTTGAAAGGAGGATATAAGATGAACATCAACAAAAGCAAAACGAGGATAATGGAATGTAGTCAAATTAAGTCAGGTGATGCTGAGGGAATTAGATTAGGAAATGAGACACTTAAAGTAGTAAAGGAGTTTTGCTATTTCGGGAGTAAAATAACCGATGATGGTCGAAGTAGAGAGGATATAAAATGTAGACTGGCAATGGCAAGGAAAGCGTTTCTGAAGAAGAGAAATTTGTTAACATCGAGTATAGATTTAAGTGTCAGGAAGTCGTTTCTGAAAGTATTTGTATGGAGTGTAGCCATGTATGGAAGTGAAACATGGACGATAACTAGTTTGGACAAGAAGAGAATAGAAGCTTTCGAAATGTGGTGCTACAGAAGAATGCTGAAGATAAGGTGGGTAGATCATGTAAGTAATGAGGAGGTATTGAATAGGATTGGTGAGAAGAGAAGTTTGTGGCACAACTTGACTAGAAGAAGGGATCGGTTGGTAGGACATGTTTTGAGGCATCGAGGGATCACAAATTTAGCATTGGAGGGCACCGTGGAGGGTAAAAATCGTAGAGGGAGACCAAGAGATGAATACACTAAGCAGATTCAGAAGGATGTAGGTTGCAGTAGGTACTGGGAGATGAAGAAGCTTGCACAGGATAGAGTAGCATGGACAGCTGCATCAAACCAGTCTCAGGACTGAAGACCACAACAACAACAACAACAACAAACCTTCCAAATTTCACACAAGCTCTCCTTGCAGAACTAGCACTCCTGGAAGTGAGGATATTGCAGAGACACGGCTTAACCACAGCTTGGGGGATGTTTCCAGAATGACATTTTCACTCTGCTGCAGAGTGAAAATTTCATTCTTGAGGAACAAAAATGCCATGAATGCCAGGCAGTAACATCTCTTGCCGATCCTCCCTCTTCTCTACAAAACCAATGGCAAGTTTCCATAATGAACATCAAAACCTGACATAAGAAAAGGAAAGGATAAGTTACATCAGCCCACACAAGAGGAAATCAAGAATGCCAGAATCTGGTGGTCACTTTGTGGTACCACCCTGCTGGAAAGGGTTCCCAGCTTGTCTGACATTCCTGCTCTCCTCGCTAACATTTTAAAGCATTACCGGAATACCCTTTTAATGGTATAACACATCACCAATATGGAAAGGCAAAAACAACGCATTTGACAAAAATAAAATCCCATTAGGGTCAGTGGAGGTATAGAAAGCATTGGGCAAGAATAAAAACACACTCTAGCGCTGGTTTAAGATACCCTTAGACTGTGAGGGGCTACACAAACATGGAGCAATGCCAGGTGACAGCCTTACTCAAAACGTGGTGCTGAATGTCAGTCCTGGGTTCAAATACCAGCTCCAGAGTGGTGCTTTTCCTTTCCTTGAATTTTTCTCTCTTAAATGGCATCTTGTGGGCCTTGATGCCCTCAAACCTCCAGTCATTCAGCACTGAATTTCACCTTGCCTTGTTCCACCATGATCTACAACCAGAATGCCACAAGAGCTGCTGCAGGACTGAGGACAGAAAACTCTTCGCTGACAAAGCTCCTGCAGTAGGCCAAGAGCTGTGTGTATTCGAAGGCGAGTCAAAACACAGGTGAGTGGACAAATAGGGATCGCATCAGAGGGGAATACCCCCAGTGTTACGGAAAGACTTGTGAGATACAAGGGCTCTAGTTCAAATTGCAGCCTACCTTCACATTAGCTGGACACACATCAACAAATTTTCCCAATGGAGCATGAATATTTACGGTGGATTGTTGAATACCTGCAATTTCTGCCTGTGGGGTTTGTGGATGCCTGACCTTGAGCCCATACCCACAATTCTCGGGACTGGGGATCCAGCCTGACAGCCAGATACATACACATGCAGACCTTGAAACTACCTTGGAACATGTCTTACAGGATTTTAAAGAAATTATTCGGTAAAAAATTGGTTTTAAATTAGTTACAGCTTTGTATGTCAGCTTCATGATAACATACATACTGTTTTAATAATGGTCATAGTTATTGCATGTAAGTAATGTACTGTGTGAAATTCAAATTCATTGCAATGAAAACTAGGGGTTGCTATGAATTTACATTTGATGCATATTTGACCATATATTGCTGTATACGAAATTTAGCTAATATATTGAATTTTTCTTGGAAGGAGACCAATATATAATTTAAATATCAAATGGATTGTATATAGCGCGTTCTCACACACGAGAATGAAATATTCACAATGTCCCTCGTGTGTCAAACAGTTTGCAACATTGAAATGAGAGATTGTGGCACAGAAAGAGAAGAATATTTTGCTATATAATAAACATGTGGAACTTTCTTATCTGCAATGATAACCAAGTAACTGCAGACATTTACAATGGAATGATGTACTTTTTTAAGTCTACAGTAACTGATGATACAAAAATTAGTGTGGCTTTGCAACAAGATAAGTGAAGAAATTTCACATTCATTTGTATATCAAGAATGTGAATTTTGTAAACTTTTGACCTGGATTGTCCTCAGTTTCTCATTTAATAAACAACTGTTTCAGGATTCTGCCACAATTGCAACTGGATTTGCATGATATGAGGAGACTTTGTGCAATTTACACTTTATTTTGCGAAAAGAAGCTAGTTTAAATATGACAACAAGAGAAATGTAGGTGTTACTCAAAATATGCCACTGATATATGAGTGGCTTTCAGTTGCTTTAAGTATAAAGAAGAGGCTGGATCAGTGACCACATCAAAAACTTAGATAATGGCACTGTGAAATATCTTGTTTGTGAAAATTGACACTTGAACACTGCATGAACAAGAATGTAAAGGAAATAGGGCATATAAAGATGTGGTTGAAACATTTCTGGATTATATTCCAACTGTGGAGCACAGTGTTGTAAAACTGAACCATAAACTTTGAAATTGATTTTTAGAAAAAAAAAAAAAAAAAAAAAAAATCATTTGCATGACCATATTGTCTGTAGCTAATTTATAATAATTAAGTGTTTTTTAAATCTGTCAGTGCAATTACGGTACAGGAAACAATAGTACCAAACGAGAGACTACCTAAAAATTATGCAAGCAGATGGATGGCGTTTCCAGATGTGAGTGAAAATCAGACAGAACATAGCCTATTGTAAGTAGCATCAACATCTTTGATAACAAACTGTTTTTAGATGTAGAAAGAAAGCCATATTGTTAATATGTTTCATTACATACAACTGGTGATAATTTGTTTCAATAAAATGAAATGCGTTTAGTGACAAAAATACAGATTTTCTTGTAGCTGCAAAGTTCGATTTACAATGCATTCAATAAATGTCAGAAATAATCTCAGAAAGCTGTAAGCATCCTGAAAGAAGCATGAAAGGGGGAGGGGGGTTGAGTTGTATAAACCGACACTACAGTGGGCACCAACAAAATGTTGCTCGTACTTTTCTTTTTGAGAAATATATGAGCATATAGCGTACAAACTGCGAGTGACTGCCACTGTTTTCTTCGTAGCATCATTCGTACTTTCTCTCGAATACATAAATTACTTTTAAAATGCGAAGATGTACTACAATGAATAAAATGCCTATAAACGTCACACTGTACAATGTTTTTGTAATGAGACACATTCACAATTCCTGAAATCCATTGCCCGTGGCCTCTGGCCTGTTGAGCATGCACTGCACGCCTGAGTCTGTGGATAAATCATAAAAATATGCTGATATGTGTCACAATAGAACGCATCTGGCCTATGCGCAAATCGGAGAGACTAGATCTGAAGAGTAGGGCCTGCACATTAGTGGGAAATAACAGACCTCAGATCAGTGTGCCTGATGCATCTGAGATACCTGCAGAACTGGCCAAGGGTTCTAGCTTGTCATGAAAGTTTGTTTGTGTGTGGCCAGCTATCCTCACAGGCTGTCTTATCAGTGAGAGTATTTGCTGCACACAGTTTGACTTCTCTTACAAAGTTATTCGTGCCTTTTGGCACCATGTTGTACAACTATTTATGGTTAATAACGAGGTGCGTGGTTTGAGAATGGGCGAGTCAGCTTGAAACCAGTAACCACTGCAGCAATAAACTGTGTATTCTCGCAACTGAGATGGACAAAAATACAGTTGCGGGCATACCATCTCAAAGCAGTGTACCTTGAATCGGCTGATTATTAACTTTGGACGCCACAATATATTAACAAAAAATTGTTTGTTTTTAGACAATCTTTCAATGTATAGCACTGAAAATACAGTTTCCCATCAACTTCAACCTTAATCTTTTAAAAAAGCTAGAGAGCGGCTAGCAAAGGTCTGAAACATTTGTTTCTTTATTTTCAATACAGAATGTCCTTGCAAAACTTTAATCAAAATCGGTGACCCACATGTCAGACCCTTCCCTTCTGAACCATATTTCCCTCTTCTGATGTGTCAAGGGAAGCTACGATAGTGGTCGTCGCCACACTGACATTCAGTCACGCTTTACCAGGGGATACTTGTTTTGTTGCAAACAAGCCCATTTCTTGTCCCAGGAACATGATGTGGCTGTAAAATCTTGCATGGCCAGGAGCACTTTATGTTTGTCCTCTTATGCTGGGGGTGCTGATCCTCCATGGTACTGAATATGGCACTACTCAACCCACTGATTCCATATTTATGTGAGTGTCATGGGGTACTGATCAATGCGACTAGCAATGTTGTGGAATGATAACACTGCAGTTTCTATAGGGCATGATTCTGCTGTTATTGAATTCTGTCATTTGTTGGTAGGACTTTCTTCTTCTCATATAGCGCGTAATATGATCTCTCAACCAACCAACATTTAAGTGCAGTTTTTGAACATGAAACCTACTACGTAATCCATTTTTATCTGCAGAATGTAGTTGGTGTAAAACCTACCCTCTTTGTACAGTTGCACTGAAATGCTTATTTCCATATCCAAGCATATCAATGCTGATTTGAAATTTCTTGCATGGTGTCACATTTTTAATGGCCAGCGGTTTATCAGTTACGTATTGAACAAAATATATTAATTTACCATATAGTTGAGATTCTGATTAGCACATCAAGATTGAAAACATTGTTGAGCTATTGAAGGGTGCTCTTCTTTAGAGCTAATAATGACAATAGAACACACAATGCAGCATCACACAACATATCACGACTCAAATTTTAGCTCTACTTGTACGTAATTTATTTACAGGACAGTTTTCTAAAAATGGTTATTTGGGAAATAATATTACAACAGTGATACTGATAAGCATTTGGAAACTACGACAGTAAAAAAAAAAGCTGTAAGTAATGTGACATGATTTGTTCCTGCAGAAATGACTAGATGCCTGGCATATATGACACTTTCAGTAGCATACTAATCTTAAAAGCAAGAACTGTTCTTACCTAAATAGAGACGTACCCAGTACAGACCCCATCTGATTCTAATCTCCTATCACTAGCTGTAATTAATACATTTTATACATTTAATATGCTGCAGCTAGTCTACTGACTTTTATGATCTTTGCAGTTCTTGGCATACAGTGCTCAGTCACCTGACTTTCTTCTTTGAAACAACCAGGCCATTGTTCACATTATTTTTGGACACTCCCTTTATAAGGTTCATCACCATTTTTCCCCTTCAGGCTTCGGTTCCTTATAGCGCATGGAAATATTTGTGATACTTGTCTCTAATGTAGTCAAGTACCCTCAAGAGTGTAAGGCAGCCATTTCATCCATTTCTTTCCACAAGGCCATCTTTGAACATTCAAGGCAATGGAAACTTCACAAAAAATGTACTGCTCTATTGTCTTAAATTTAAGGATCATAATTCATATTTAAGGATAAGTAACATTCACCAAGTTTCAACACTGCCTTCATTTAGTATATAAAGAATGTTTCTTGATGTACTGAAATCATTGTATTCCTTTAATTTGCTTTGTTTTAACATAATTTGACAAGTCTGTGCTGGTTAAACAGATATGAAAGTAAATTCTTTGATATATTTTTTATAGGTTTTATAACAACTGTTTCATCACAATTTTTGTCTAGGTTTGCAAATTTTGACCCGGTTCAGAATATAGTTAAGTGAATTCAAAGTTAAGTGGGGTATTGTTGTATAGTAGTGACAGAGAAATTCTAAAATTCTTTTGAGTGAGTACCACAACATTAGACACTGTTGTTGAATGCCAAAACATGTATGTGAGAGAGAGATGACCAGTGGGCTTATAACACAAAAACTGTAATGGAATCTAGGTTTGCATTTTTTAAATTGTAAGTCCATATTAAAGGTTGTAATTCTATAACAACCAGATGGCAGTACATTTGCATGAGCTATAAATTTTCTAAGAGCCTGAAGCTAATTATGTTGCAAAGTAGAATCAGCATCATCAGCATTAGTTAGACAAAAAATACTGTCATCATAATAAGTGTACAGTTAAATCCTAAGATAGGGCCAGATATAGAGGAAGCTTGCAAATGGTGATGTGTTACTTTGACGTAATCTGCAAATGCAAAAGATAGCATCCAGATAAGCACAGCAGTGCAGTAAATTAAGCAAAAAAAGCGTATTCACAAGCAGCAGCACCACAGACAGAAAGATGACAACAACATGGCCACTTTCACATTGTTACCTGGACTATAGTGCAGAAAGTGTATTTTGTTAGTGCTCAAATACTGCACTTAATGGAATATTGATAGTGCTGTGTGTACAGACTATCTTTAGTATTCCACCATCATGGCATGTAAGCTTCAGTTCAACAAAGAAAGGCAAGGAAGAGCAAACTGCTCGTGGAATCACAGGTCTCAGAAGCAATTCTTGATGATACAGAGATGGCTATTGCAAACTATAGATTTTTGACAGCAGGAAATGTTACCACAGAATGACAACAGATGGCAGGAAGAAATGACAAGAGAATGACTTAAAATGAGTTGGAAAATGAAGAACCAATAAGAAAAGGGAAAATTAACAAAGAGAAAAAGAAGGAATAATGTGAGAAAGGAAATGAAAAACACAGAGACAGAGCAAGAAGGAAAAGTATAAATTGCTTCAAATGGAAATTGAAAGAGATTATCAGTTATTTTGCTAAGTTGAACAAATCTCTCAGATATTTACATTTGTTTACTTGTTCAAATATCCCAGTTTGGACTATCAAAATAACATTATTTTTGGAAATATGAATAACCAGCTTCTTTCCCCAAAACTCATTTTTGTGAGTGCTTCAATAGGATTGTCTCCCATGGATCAGCGTAAGGCAATGTTTGTATTTTATCTTTTAATTTTGTGCCTTTGTTTAGCTTTAAGATTATTTTTTCTGTGAGTATGGTGTGGAGAACTGGTGATAATTCTCCCTATTTAATGTTACAATGGGCACTAAAGCTACCTGTAGTTAAATTTTTTATTTCCAGCCTGAAAACTGACTTTTTCTGCATATTTGTCGGTTTTTGTGGAATTCTGAATTATTTCATACTCTGCCACAAATAGTTTCTATTGATACTATTGGAGGCTCTTTTGAAGTCAACTAATGGTGTTTGTAGTTCTTGATTATACTCAAATTTCTTCTCAAATAGAAAGTAGGTCCTATTTCAACAGCATCACTAGTTGTCTGGATGATGGAGAAAATCATGAACTGAATTTTACAACAATACTGGAATGTGACAATTGAAAAGATTCTTTCTTTCTTAATCAAGTACCCAGAAACCAATTTATGTAACTAAACAGTAGCTATAAATGTTGTAAACATTAAAACATGCTACACTTTTGAGCCTTTATAACTTTACTTTCTGCCACTTTCATCACATTTTATGAATGTCTGAATTGCATTTTTTGGTGTCCTTACTTGTTTTTGTTGCTCAAAAGACATTTGAACTTACTCAGCTAGCTAAGAAATTTATTCCTAGGGTACAAACCAGAACAAGTAGTTTAATGATTATTGTAATGTCACATGTTCATAATTGATGTTACCTTCACCTTCTTTGTTTGTTTACGGACGTTTTACTCACATAAATTTCACTAAAATTTGGTTCCAATATTTATTTCACACATTTAGTAATTCCTGATTCAACACTTCAAATACTGATGATAAAATATTTTCTTCTCACATTTTATACTTTGAAACTGTGCCTTAGTAAAAAATCTGAAGGTTTCCTTTTTAAATATTTTTGTTAGATGCATTTTGTCTGGTATTGTACAGCTTCTTCACCAAGTATGTGGCAAAAATTTACTGTGCCACAAATGGTAATATCTTTTAAGACTTCCATTGACAGTTACCTGTAGTTCATGTAATACAGTAATTCCTTGAAGTTTGATGGGCACCATTCACATCTCTCTCTACACCAGTAAATGATTCACTGTAAGTAGTTAATATTTTGTACTATTTGTTCTATTATTTTTATGTTGTTACTTTTCCTTGCTTCACTTACTGGCAGTTCGACTTTTCTCAATAACATCACCATTTTACCCTTCAGGAATTTCTTTTACAATTTATGTAATAACTGTTAGACATTTTCTAACTGCCTTAGTGGAAAAAATATGTGTGAAACAGTAAAGTGACAATTCCAATGGAGAAACCTGAAATTTTGTTGAAGACAACAGAACAAAATACAGGAAGTGAAGGGAACTGTTCCTAAGAAGCGCTCTCACAGCAGCCTATCAAAGAAAAGTGTTGGAAGGTGGACAAAATAAAGTTTCATTGAAATAATTAATTCAGAACTGTATGGCAATAAATAAGAAGGTTACAAACACAATGATATGGCTCCACAGCTTCTGAATGTTTATCTTAAATGAGCCTTTGGAATGTTTATCTTAAATGAGCAGGTAACATTGTCAAGATTTGGGTTATGCTTATCATGATACATAAAGTAACAGTTCAGTAGGTACTTCAAAACAACACTGAATTGTGTCACACAAGATTGGAGATAGAAATGCGACTAATCTAAATCATACAGCCAGTAAGTGAGGCAATGAAATGATGTTGACTGTAGTAGCATAAGTGCAGTGGGAAAAACAGTACAGAAGAGAACAAAATACTTACAAAGAATCATTTACTGAGTGATCACTGATAATGGAGGAAGACAAGACAAGTGAATGGTATGGATATAATCATCATCGAACTTAAAAGGAAACTGAAGAAAAAGAATATATTACTTGAATTACGGTATCTATCACTGAAAGTCTTTAAGAGATATCACTACGCGTGGCACAATAAATTATGACCACATTCGTTGAAAAAAAGCAGATGCAGAAGTTGTGCAGTATCACAGAGAACTTTGCAACCTACATGATGTTATAGTATTGTATATAATTAATCTAATGAGTTTACTATCATAATTTTTTGTTTAATGCGAAAGAGAGTGTTCTGTTTGTTTTTTACTTTTTATATGTACATCATCATGATCTGGTGAGTGCTGAAGGCTATACTTTGCATGACACGAGTTAACAAATTGCCAAATGCAATAGCCAGACAATTAACATCCATCCATTGCAACAAGAAGTCTAAAGCTACACCACACCTCCTATGGTGATTATGACCTAATAACGAAATAAATAATATTCAATGTAATGTATCTGAATATCACAATACTCTGAAAAGGATAGATTACTGCCTACCATAAAAAATGTTGAGTTACAGACAGGCACAACAAGATGACTGTTACAACTTGAGCTTTCAGCCAAAGCCTTCTTTAGAAAAGAAAACAAACACTCATTTACAAAATCAAACACACCTCATGCACACATCACTAGGCCTACTGTCTCCAGCCACTACAGCCAGAATGCAACTGATATGTTGAATGAAAGCAGCTATCTTGAGTGAGGTGGGGAAGTGGGAGGGGGGGAGAGAGGGTCGGCAGGATATTGGAGGGGGGAGGGAAGAGTGCTGTCTCGTGGAGTGTGCAAGGACTAGATGGTGGCAGGACAAGGCTGCCCAGCGAAGTGTAAGGGGAGGTTGTGGAGGAAGAGGGGGAATGGGGAGTGGAAAAGAGGAGCAGAGAAAGAGAAAAAGATCAGTGGGTGCCTTGGCAGAGAGCTGTGCACAATGAATGTGAGAGAACATGAATTAGGAGGAGGTGACAGGACTGGGGGAAACTGTTGGGTAGAGGGTGTGGGAACAGTATGTTACTGTAAGCTGAGGCCAATATAACCACTCTTTTAATTGAGAACATTTTTGTCAGGCTTATTCACATATAGGAGAGAGTTGATCAATCATATCAGAAATAATTAATAGCATTGAAAGTGTTTTAATTAAAATTATCGATACATAATCTCTCATCAGAATAACGCCTGCAGCCAAGTAGCACCTCAGGGAAGTCAAAGAGGTTTCAAAACAGCTACTTTTATTTCTAAATTATACTACATAAAACATGCAAGGGTATTGTTAGTTTTCTTGTTTTGTATTCAGTGCTCTGAATAAGTCTATGTAGATGCGGTGTGCGATATAGCTCGCATTTCTGTGTGATATGCTACGGAAGGAATCAGAGCATTTTTATTAAGCTGCAAGAAAGGTGACTATAGTCAATTTATATGGGACAGACTTGTAGTCAATTTATATGGGACAGACTTTCATCGTAAGGTCATGAACTAAGAATATTTGAGGAATTGTGTGCGCGAGAGAATTGTGACTTAATAGCTACTTAACATTTCATTTCCAATCAGACAGAAACATACAAAATCAGAAACAGTGCAGATAAGTCGTAACATCAGAAATATGAAGTAGAAATAATAAATAACGCCCAAAGACGCTATTAACTATCTTGTTTTCGGAAACGCAGCTCCAAATGAAGGGTGATCGATTGTGCAAAAAATCAAAATTAATTATTATGACAACCTGAAATTTAGTTTCTATTACAGTGAATATGTTTGTGGCTGCTCCATCTGATGTGTAGATATATACAGTAGATAATGACATCAATATCTTACATCAGGGAAGTCGATGACAGCAGGTCAACGGAGGGCGGCTACACCGGGATAATTTTGGAAGTGGTGATGACGAGGCTCTGGTTGTTTTTGTTGTGTTTGAAGTGCCACTGGGCTCTGCCTTTGTGACTTCAGAATGTGCTAGGGAATTTCATGAAGATGAGTGATTGGGGTTATGGGTGTTTTTTCAGTGTGTGTAAATTTGTGTTTCATCTTTTGTATGTGTGTTATTGGTCCCTAAAGTGATGCAAAAGGCTTAATTTTCGGCATCTGTGTGATACT
This sequence comes from Schistocerca serialis cubense, assembly GCF_023864345.2. Classification (NCBI taxonomy): domain Eukaryota; kingdom Metazoa; phylum Arthropoda; class Insecta; order Orthoptera; family Acrididae; genus Schistocerca; species Schistocerca serialis. The sequence continues at coordinate 268,087,306 of NC_064639.1, forward strand.
TCTGGTGGTTCATGTCCTAAATTTTGTATGAGAAAGTGGGGTGAAGTTTGTGTTGTTTCGTAAAATTTTGTAGATTTGTTCTGAATAAGACTGTAAATGGTGGGTTGGCCTAAAAAGTCTCTTACGTGTGTATTGTGGGCATATCTGCCAGCACCTGAGATGACACGGAAAACTTTGTTCTGGGGACAGTGCAGTCTGGTTAGTGCTCTGTCTGACACCTTAGATCACACCGCCGAGCCATACAAGATGACTGGATATATGAGCTGGCGCTAGAGGAAGAGTTTGCACAGTATGATTAATCCGTCACCTTTCAGGATGGGATACAATCTACAGAAAAGTGCACAGCCTTTGTTTCCTGCGGTGGTGAGATGCCTGTTCCACATCAGGTGTCGGTCTATTTCATGGCCAAGTTTGTTATTGAGCTTTTCCATGTCAATTCTCTGTTGTCAATGGTGAGTTATGATCAGGGAACTTGATTTTGGGATTGAAATAGTTTGCCTGGCACTTCGTGGGGTTGATAATTATTTTCCAACGATTTTTATTTTCTATGTCGAGATGGTGTGTATGGAGGAGGATGTGACTGCTTTTGTATATGGCAGTATCACTGGCATAGACAGCAGTCTCTCTACCGATCTGCCTTGGAATGTCATTTATGTATATAGTATAAAGGACAGGACCTATAACCAAGCATTGCAGGACTCCTGCCTTAATCTGCTGTGTCTGGATGGAGTAGTCTCCATTCCTTACGAAGAACTGACATCCTGTAAAGAAGGAGTTGATGATCCAGATTACATGAACTGGGCACCTTATCTGATCTAGTTTATAGATTAGGCCATCATGCTGAATGCGGTCAAATGCTTTCTCTATGTCCAAGAACACTGTTCCTTGTTCTACAAATTAGAGGAATTGTTGGGTAGTGGAATGCTCGGTGCGGAAACCAAACTGTTCAGGCAGGTAGTGGAGAATGTGTTGTAAGTATACCTCCTATCTGTGCAGTTGAGAAAAGCAAGTGGTGGAGGGGAGGGTCCACACAGCCCAGCTTGTGAAGCAGCCACTGAAATCAAACATATTACGTTAAGCTGCATGTTGTGCCACAGGTTGGTGTACTTCACTCTTGGCCACAGTTTGGTGATTGCTCTTGATCCTGGTGGATAGCTGGTTGGTAGTCATTGCATTCGGCTATAGCAGCCAGAGAGAGCAATCATGTCTGCTTGAGGTGTGCTTGTGTGTGTGTGTGTGTGTGTGTGTGTGTGTGTGTGTTCTTTTGCGAAAGAAGTTTTGACCAAAAGCTCAGTGTGTAATAGTCTTTTTCTTGTGCTCGTCTGCAACTCAGTGTGTTATCTGTACAATGAGTAGGTACAGGGTGTTTCAAAAATGACCGGTATATTTCAAACGGCAATAAAAACTAAACGAGCAACGATAGAAATACACCGTTTGTTGCAATATGCTTGGGACAACAGTACATTTTCATGCGGACAAACATTCGAAATTACAGTACTTACAATTTTCAACAACAGATGGCGCTGCAAGTGATGTGAAAGATATAGAAGTCAACGCAGTCTGTGGGTGCGCCATTCTGTACGTCATCTTTCTGCTGTAAGCGTGTGCTGTTCACAACGTGCAAGTGTGCTGTAGACAACATGGTTTATTCCTTAGAACAGAGGATTTTTCTGGTGTTGGAATTCCACCGCCTAGAACACAGTGTTGTTGCAACAAGACGAAGTTTTCAACGGAGGTTTAATGTAACCAAAGGACCGAAAAGCGATACAATAAAGGATCTGTTTGAAAAATTTCAACGGACTGGGAACGTGACGGATGAACGTGCTGGAAAGGTAGGGCGACCGCGTACGGCAACCACAGAGGACAACGCGCAGCTAGTGCAGCAGGTGATCCAACAGCGGCCTCGGGTTTCCGTTCGCCGTGTTGCAGCTGCGGTCCAAATGACGCCAACGTCCACGTATCGTCTCATGCGCCAGAGTTTACACCTCTATCCATACAAAATTCAAACGCAGCAACCCCTCAGCGCCGCTACCATTGCTGCACGAGAGACATTCGCTAACGATATAGTGCACAGAAGTGATGACGGCGATATGCATGTGGGCAGCATTTGGTTTACTGACGAAGCTTATTTTTACCTGGACGGCTTCGTCAATAAACAGAACTGGCGCATATGGGGAACCGAAAAGCCCCATGTTGCAGTCCCATCGTCCCTGCATCCTCAAAAAGTACTGGTCTGGGCCGCCATCTCTTCCAAAGGAATCATTGGCCCATTTTTCAGATCCGAAACGATTACTGCATCACGCTATCTGGACATTCTTCGTGAATTTGTGGCGGTACAAACTGCCTTAGACGACACTGCGAACACCTCGTGGTTTATGCAAGATGGTGCCCGGCCACATCGCACGGCCGACGTCTTTAATTTCCTGAATGAATATTTCGATGATCGTGTGATTGCTTTGGGCTATCCGAAACATACAGGAGGCGGCGTGGATTGGCCTCCCTATTCGCCAGACATGAACCCCTGTGACTTCTTTCTGTGGGGACACTTGAAAGACCAGGTGTACCGCCAGAATCCAGAAACAATTGAACAGCTGAAGCAGTACATCTCATCTGCATGTGAAGCCATTCCGCCAGACACGTTGTCAAAGGTTTCGGGTAATTTCATTCAGAGACTACGCCATATTATTGCTACGCATGGTGGATATGTGGAAAATATCGTACTATAGAGTTTCCCAGACCGCAGCGCCATCTGTTGTTGAAAATTGTAACTACTGTAATTTCGAAAGTTTGTCTGCCTGAAAATGTACTGTTGTCCCAGGCATATTGCAACAAACGGTGTATTTCTATTGCTGCTCATTTAGTTTTTATTGCCGTTTCAAATATACCGGTCATTTTTGAAACACCCTGTGTATACCCTTTTCACAATATTTCTGTTATTGTGGCTAAACATTGATCATAATAAAACAAGCAAAAGTGTCTTATGAAACATAAGATATGTATATCCAAGAAGAAGATTATTCCACTTGTGTGTCTCATGAAATTTTAACCAACTTGTTAGATGCATATGAAAAGGGTGTTTAATTCTGGTAAGTGACAGGAGTCAGAAGTATATCTTTGACTTTATAAAAACTCAGATTTTGAGTATTTATAAAAGAATAACTTTGTGTTTCAAGGGCAGGAAAGAAATACAAGCTCTTTATTGATGAAAAGTTTACAATCAGATTACCTGGGAAATAATTATATGGCTTATTAATACTGGAAACTATTAATTTTAAGTATAACTGCTAATGCAGAACACAGCAATTCACTAATTTTGTTGATTGCCTACTTCAATAGCATTGCTGGTTGTCTGGACGATGGAGAAAATCAGTAACTGAATTTTAAGACAATATTAGATTGTGACCCAAGGAAAGAATTTTCCTTTCTTTACCATACTCCTTTGCAAATGATGTGAACCTGAGGATACTCACAAAATTACCAATACACTGTCAAACTGTATCAAGTAATGGAAAGCCCAGGATGCAATAACATTATTCTGAAAATTTATAGATTGCTGTACACCATGTTTTTCTACTTCAGAAGAAGCCAAAAAGGCTTAAATGTATAGCAGTCCTTTTGTTGTGCCTGTTGTGTCTCCTCTTTATGGCAAGTAGCAGGCTATCCATTTTGTAATAATATTGTTGTTATTTCAAACTTTCGTAGATGAAGGGATAGCACATAGTCATAACATCATTAGTTATGCCTCAATCAAAATAGCACTGTGATTGGCAGTCAAGCACGGGAGGGGTCTGTGTCAATTAATCCTTTCGCTGGATGTCGGGGATATAGTTCCCACTAAATGTATTTCTTCACAGTGTTTAAGGGAATATGTGTTACCACTTCTGTACACTCCTGGCATCTAGTGGCACTCTGCTGCACCAGCTGTAGTTTCTGTTTGTTGTGAAATATAGCCTTCAGGATTGTGGAAAGTATATATCCCACCAAACAACATTGTTCTAGTGGTTCTTGGGAAGTATGGTTACCACCAAAGCAGTTTCTGTATACTTACCACAAAATTAGTCTGTCGTTTGTGGTCCTTCGGAAGCATACTTACCACCACCTTATGGGTTTCCCAAAGCTTTTGGGAATATGTCTTACCATCTCTGTTTATGCCTGATGTCTTGTGGTAGTACACTGCACCAAATGTATGAAAACTGCTACAACAATCTCCACTTCTGCAATATACATTATTGTGACTTGTATCAGCTCATACCATTATTGTTTCTATTCATATTGCAGAAAGTAAACTTTTTAAATAAAGTAAAAGAAAACATAAAAACAGAAAAACTGTTTATTATTTTTTACATGTAATTGCAACACATAACAGCTCACAAAAGGAAAATCCATTTGCAACCACTGTTTTAACACCTCAAAGGTGCTATAATGATATATGGACCACCATAGTTTTTGGTCCTAAATCACAAAAATAAAATTATCAAAAAATAAATATAGTCAGCTGATCACAATTCTAACAGGAAAAAAAAAAAAAAAAGAAGCACCTGCAAAAGGGTTAACATTTGTCCGAGCACACAATATGTCTGCTGCATGTCTGCGGTATTAATAGCTAGGCCTTTCATTCCAGACACAATCACACACTGCTGGTTAATGTGCAGTACATTGTTTTTTCAGGAGGATGGCAATAGTCTTATCACTTTTCTCTTCACTTCTGCTTAGCAGAGCAATACAACAGCAGTCAACAGAATGGAAGGCATGACCAAGCTCATTTTCTGAGTGGTTGTTGCTATGGTAGGTGTCCCATAACCAACTAACTGCCAAAAACTTTGTTATTTTGAGTCAGGTACATATTCTTTGTCACAGTTTGACTTTCAAAAGGGACCTGTTTCACTACCCTCTCCTCTCTTAATCATAAGAAGATAAAGTAATTTATACAGTAATGTGCTTCACATAAGTCCAAGTTTATTTGAACCAGTTGGTAATTCTTTTATTTCTTGATACTTTGCATCCATATTGCTACTTTTCCAGTACCTATCAGTTGTTATTGTGTTTATTCCTCTCTTAATGGTGCTTTTTCACTAGTTTCTGTGCAGTTGTGCAATATTATTTTATTCTGTAGGCAAGCTGTTAATGAGTGTCTCATGCAGTACTTTCGTGAGAATGGCAGACTTCAACTTCTCCAAGCCTGTGCTATGTTCCCCTTTCTTTTTCTTTTTTTGCTGATGATTTGTATATTCTTCTGAAACAGTTTTATTTTCCATGTTCATGGCTCTTTTCCCAGTTAATTTTTTTTTTCACTTGTGTTGTATCTCACGCTGGATACTTCAGGAATACTTGACATGTTATCTAATTCATTCTGTTTAAGTACCATATTTTTCTTTGCCTTTGGTGCATCCATGTTTTTCATTTTAGAGTGCCCACCAGAAACATGCACGAGTGTCCATGTTTTACGTTTTACAGTGCCCACCAGAAACATGCACAGTCTCCTTTTAATTTATTTCTACTTTCACCGTATCTGTTGAAGCCACATGCAGTTCCTCATCTGATCTGCTGGCCAAAGATGATAAATCCAAAGAAGAGTAATTTCCAGGGATATCTTGAGAAAGTGATCCCATTTGTGAAATACATTTGTTATTACACACAGCTAATTCTTCACTGTCACTGTTCACTCTATCCTCATATTCTGTAAGTGATGATAAATCTGCGAACGCTTCTAATAGAGCAATATTGATTCTTTCCCGTTTTATGCGAGTTTTTGGATTTGCCCACTTAATGGCATGTTTATTTCTCCATTCTATGGATAAACTGGGAATTTCTTCATTATTATGCACTGAACTATGACCTTCGCTAGAATTCTTATGGACCCACCCAGAGGCATGTTTTTGTTTCCAGTGAGAAGCAAGTGCATCAAATGTCTTGCAAGTATGACTGCATTCAGGACACTTTCTTTCGGAAGGACCATGTTCTTCATGAATATGTTCCCTTAGTACAGTCTTAAGTCTGAATGATTTATCACAAATGCTACATACATACGGCTCAGCACCAGCGTGTATCCTGAAACAGAAATATTTCCTAATGTGACAAATCACAAAAAAATGCTACTTAAAAATGGTTGATCATAATGGTACACAGGCATTTACAAAACACTGAGCAAAAGATGCAATGTCAACTGTGCTGTGTAGTGCTACAACGATGAAAAGTAATATTACGACGATGTCAAACCTTATTTTCATGATTTAAAGAAGTATTCATGATATTAAAAAATGTAATTATAATTTTATTACTTTCATTTTTGTGTTCAGTGTATCAAAGACTTTCTAGCGCATGGAATAAATTAGCATTGTTTGTACTACGAAACTATATATGATTGTTAAGGGTTAAGCATGTAATAATTCGATGTAAGACATTTTGTTGAGTCTGAATTTTGTTCTCGTACTGGTCAGTAGAAAGGAAAAGTTCCTTAATCGATGTGAAGGTATAAAGGCTGTAATAAGGAGAGAGAGAGAAGGTAAATACAAGTTATTCAAACCAAGTATCTCCCAAGTGTAACGTCTTGTCATTTCCTGTTGTTGTTGTGGTCTTCAGTCCTGAGACTGGTTTGATGCAGCTCTCCATGCTACTCTATCCTGTGCAAGCTTCTTCATCTCCCAGTACCTACTGCAACCTACATCCTTCTGAATCTGTTTAGTGTATTCATCTCTCGGTCTCCCTCTACGATTTTTACCCTCCACGCTGCCCTCCAATACTAAATTGGTGATCCCTTGATGCCTCAGAACATGTCCTACCAACCGATCCCTTCTTCTAGTCAAGTTGTGCCACAAACTTCTCTTCTCCCCAATCCTATTCAATACCTCCTCATTAGTTACGTGATCTACCCACCTTATCTTCAGCATTGTTCTGTAGCACCACATTTCGAAAGCTTCTATTCTCTTCTTGTCCAAACTAGTTATCGTCCATGTTTCACTTCCATACATGGCTACACTCCATACAAATACTTTCAGAAACGACTTCCTGACACTTAAATCTATACTCGATGTTAACAAATTTCTCTTTTTCAGAACTATAACTAAAAATTGCAAGGTCTAATCTGAGCCTGTCCTGAATAACAGTGAAGAACATTTATGTTAGCATATATTTTCTTCGTTTGGTCACAGTTGTGATTCGCATGTTTCTTTTTGTTATGCAACGTGTTATGAATATTATCATTATACGCGCAAAAGTGCACACAGCTTTAATCGAACCTGCGTCTTTCGGAAACGATAACTTTTAATCAGTACAATTACGCGAATACTGTCTAAATCGCAACCGTGATCGCAAAAGTGTTTCCTGGACCAAATAATTCTTATAAAATGTGTATTCTCCAAAGCGAGCAGCATTGCACTATCACTGACTCGCAACAATTGAAAGAGTAAAATCAATGCTTAAACAAAATTGCCACCTTTTAATAATTATTATTATCCCATTAAATAAATAAATAGCAATTCAGTGGCTATCCAATCAATAAACAGAGGGGGCAATTCAGCTGTTAAGATTAAATGCCAAATATCTGTACATACAATTAGTGGATGGTATTTCATTGTGGTTCAATGTTTTCTCACTATTCAATTTCTCTCTCCTGTAACACTGATTACACTTTTGAAGTATAACATTTCATAAAATTTATAACTAGCTGAGTACCCAGTGTTGTCTCGGTATACATTTATTTCCCTTTTATTAGTTGATCTCCGCTTCATCATTCTCCTATCTCTGACCACCTCCTCTTTCACTGCCCCTCTCAGTGGCCACCTCTCCCTACATCGCCCTCTCTCTATCAATCTCCTTCTGCCCCCCCCCCCTTTCCTGGTGTCCATCCCTCCTGCCACCGCTCTCTGTCCAACTCCTCCTGCCCCCCCCCCCCCTCTGTCCAGCTCCTCCTGCCACCCCATCTCTGTCCATCTCCTCCTCTTTCCTTTCCATGTCCATCTCCTCTTCTGCCCTCATCCTGCCCATCTCCTCCTCTTCCCTTTCTCTATCCATCTCCCGCTCCCCCTCTCTCCGTGCTGTACAGCGATATAATTTTGTAGGTACATTCAGTGGCATATGTGTATACCATGTGCTAAGTGTGTTGTGAATAGAATTAGTATCAAAGAAGTAATAAACTGAAATGTCATCCACAATGCAACAGTTTTTCACACATCTCAGTGTTTAAGATGTCAATCTCCTGAAATATGAGTTGTACAATAACATAACTTTGCACATATATTCAGTACTACATGTGAACACTGTCTGCAAAATGCACTGTGACACACTATCTACATAATACAGTTAGTTGTATACAGGTAATTAAAATGTCATGCCAGATGCAACAACTTTACTGTGTAAACAGAAAAAATGTTGTAAGTGACCAATGTTTTTTACCCTTTCATCATTACATAGCGGAAGTCAGCGTGAGAAAGTGTCATAAATATTTGAAATTATGTGTAAAATTTATTGCAAGTCTGGGTCTTCGCATGTTGCGGCCTTCACTTGTTTTTCACCTTCACCCTTACCCCTCTCATAGATAGGTTGTTCTTAGCCCCACAGCGATTCTTTGCAGATAGTAGGTGATGTATGTACGATGTTCGGTTGAAGTTGGTCCAATGGTTTTGGAGGAGATGTGGAACGAACATAAGTACATACAATCCAATTCTAAATGAGCTAAGGCCTATTCACTGCCTCAAACTATGCTAAAGTTACCAACGAAAACCCCATGAAACTTCATCTAGAAGTTTTGGAGATTTGCCTGTTGAAGGACAAACACACAGACAACAGTTTTACATATTTATTTTTAATTTGTAAATAACAGATTTCAGCTACAAGTCATCCTTTGGAATTTTTATTGGCAGATCTAGATTTCGGCTAGCAACTAGCCATTCTCAATGCACTATCCTTTTTTGGTCAATGCATGTAATGCCTGTTGGTCTGGCTTTGTACACAGTTCATGGGGGGGATAGTGTTCCATGAACTGTGTACAAAGCCAGACCAACATGCATTACATGCATTGACCAAAAAAGGATAGTGCACTGAGAATGGCTAGTTGCTAGCTGAAATCTATTATTTACAAATCAAAATAACGGTCGCTGCATGCAACAGACTCTGAATGGAGGGTAACCTGATATTTATTTTTGGTATAGATGAAGATAATGATGATGAAGAAGAAGAAGAAGAAGAAGAAGAAGAAGATGATGATTTGTGGCACGAAATATTAAAACACCCTGAATGACAAATTGGAAAACCAATCCTGTACACAGTTGCAGAACAATCAAAGCCTGTGGTTCAGACCCTCCACTTAGCTATGTACCATAGGTGCACTATAGGTCATTTTGATGATGCTACTGATGGTGCGTTCTGCCTTCATATCACAAGCAAGACTGGCTGTCTTTACTATTTGAGGTAGACACCTGAAATCAGAGAGAAATTCTTCTGATTCAAAGTGACAAATATCATTAGTATGAACATGAGCCAACACCTGGAGTTGGCTGCTAACTCCGCTATTTATGGCATCCGAAAGGACCCATTCCTCATCCGAGATGACTCCCTCTCATATGCACACTGAACTTGCTTCCCTCCTTGCCAGCTGTATTCCTAGAGGGCCTCTAGTGAGCCTACCATTGAAGATCCCAACTACCAGGAATAGCACTTCTATGACGGCTTGGATGTTGCAGGCCGAGAGACTTTCTCTGAAATAGGATAGGTGACTGCATCTGGCCCAAGATCTTTATAGTCACAGATGGCACCTGGAACATGTTTGTCAGATGAAATTGGTTGGCCTTTTGATCAGTCCACGGGAAAGTCTTTTGCTGCCTGCTGCACATGGGAACGTTGTCCTACTCAACCACGGGTGATGGCTGAGCCTCAGTGTAGACTGCAACTGGGGTAGACACAGTCATGCACCAAATGGAGGACATGTGAGAGGTGCTGGGTCTCACTTGGATCCCAATATCCCCCTCCCCCAGGCATGCCCATTTGCAACAGCCTCAAGCCATGTGACTGAAGCACACACACGCACGAATGCAGGCGCACACGCACACACAAAGAAATTTACCAATTAAACTACTAAGCACACAGGTAGATCAAAGTAAGTCACTTCTGTTTGAAGCTAGTAAAAATCATCTGGAATTATGTTTATGTTGGGTAGATGACTGAATACCACTTTCAGAAGGGTGGAGAGGATCTTTGGTTTGATGTCCCTCCATTCCAGGAGGCATGATAGATAATCAGAGCCCTGGATAAAGACAGGGTTCAGTTGTTCTAGTAGTCCAGGGTGATATGGGGTGGGGGGACACTCCTTTCTAATCAATTCTTGGTGCTGGAGGGATGATTAGGGATGAGGATATGGCCACAGGAAGTTTGTTTACAGACTAGGTTTGGGGGTTAGTAGTGCTTGTCTGTGAAGGCATTTGTGAGACCTTCAGCATTTTGGACTACGAAATTCTCATCATTGCAAATACTCTGTCCACAGGTGGACAGGCTGTATGGGAGCAATTGTTTGGTGCAGAGCGGGTGACAATTGTTGAAATGATGATACTTTGATGGATAGTGGGTTTAATATGGACAGGATAGAGGTGTGGCTGGAAGCATCGGAGAGGTGGTGAACATCCAGCACAGTGGCAATTTTGGGTTGAGGAGGACCAGGTGAAGTGAAAGGGAGAGTAGGTTTTAAGGTTGTTGAAGAATCTGGGTAGGATTTCTTGACCTTGAGTCCACATCGTGAAGATATCATCAATGAACCTGAACCAGATAAGCGATTTGGGATTTTGTGAGACTAGGAAGGTTTCTTATAGACGGCCCATAAAAAGACTGGCATAGGGAGGTGCCATGCAGGCACTCATGGTTGAGCCACTGATTTTTTTATGTACATTTCCCTCAAAGAAGTAGTAATTTTGTGTGACGACGTAGTTCATAAGATGTATGGAGGAATGAGGTAATGGGTTTGGAGTCTGTAGGACATTGGGAAAGGTAGTTATCAACAGTGGCATGGTCATGGGGACGTGAAGAGAGAAGATTAAAATTCAATGTCCCATTGACAATGAGATCATCAGATGGAGCACAAGCTCAGATTAGGAAATGATGTGGAAGGAAATTGGCAGTGCGCATTCAAAGGAGGCATCCTGAGCATTACCTACAGCAATTTATGGAAAACCTAAGCCTGGATAGTTGGATGGGGATTTGAAACAACATCCTCCTGAACAGGGGTTCAGTGTGCTAGCCACTGTGCCACTCCACTTGGAATGGACATGTGGTCTTTGTATACGGAGGTGGCATCAACAGTGACAACTAGGAATTCTGGAGGTAAAGGAGTGGAGATGGTGGAGACTGGGCAGAGGAAGTGGTTGTATCTTCAATGTAAGAGGCTAGGTTTCAGGCAATTGGATGAAAATGTTGGTCCTCTTCAATCCGATGTGCCACCTTCCTGGACATTGACCTCCATCTCTCTGATGGCTCCATCCATAACTATGTCCATTTTAAACCCACTAACCATTAACAGTAGTCACATTTTGACAGCTGTTATTGCGTGAACACCAAAAAATTACTTCCATACAGCCTAGATACCCACAGACAGTGTATCTGCAATGAGAATTCCCTTGCCCAATGTGCTATACGCATGAAGGCCTTCACAACAAGCAGTACTCTCCAAACTTAAACCACAAACAGATTTCCCCATGCCATCTCCTCACACACCTCTGAATTTCCACCAACATAAAAAAGCCACAAAGGGGCACCCTCCTCACCACCCAGTATCACCTAGACTGGGACAACTGAACCATATCGTTCACCAAGGCTCTGATTATTTATCATGCCCAGGAATGAAGGACATCCTACCCAAGTTCTTCCTCACTCCTCCTAAAGTGCCATTCTGTTGCCAACCCAACCTGCACAACACTGTGGTCCCTCCCTACACCACTCTCACTCCCAACCCTTTACCACAGGGTTGGATGAATCAGGTGCAAGACCTGGCCAACCCTGACTCCCCAGCACTTCATGCTCCAGTCCTACAGATTTATCCTATATCACCAGAGGCAAGGCCACTTATGAAAACAGCCACATCACATACCAACTCCGCTGTACTAATCACATGAAAATATTCAATACAAATTAAAATACGCTACACGAATGCAAAACACTGAACAGAAATTAAAATACCTTTTCTTATCATCTTGAGGCTGAACAGTGCATTTGATGTATACAATTATTTCATGCAATAATAAGGAATTTTGCATGTCTGTATCAAATTTTAGTTTACTGTTATGCAATTTGTATTTAAAAATAAAGAGATTTCATTTCCATCAAAAATTATGATTTTTCATTTGCTAATTAATATTCTCATTTCACAATAGATAAAGACTTTAAATAAAAGTTAAACAAGGAAACAACTTGCTACAAGTGGGTTTTGAGCCAAGGGCATTATACATGGATGCTTACATGCTACACCTTCAGCCAACAGCAGTTTCCTGAATGTGATCGAAATCTTTACACTAAACAGCTTTCAGAACTCTTGTAATCTTCAACGGCCATTTTTTCTTTATTTTCTCTTTTGCATTTGTTTGAGTATTGCATTGTAGTGATTTGGGAAATTTATGTGCAAGCACTAACCTTTGAATTCTTTAAGTGTGGAGAAAATTGGAGCGCACCACGCTGTAAGGTTTCCTTGTTGAACTTATCATTGAACTTACTATGTTGCACTGACCAGACAATCATAAAACAATTCAGTACAGGAAACATAGTAATGTTTTTTCAACTTTCTTGGCAGCTGGAAATCCCTTTGGCAAGAAGTTTTGCAAAACCCCGTACATTCCTCGCCCTTCAACATTCATTACCTCAACTCTTCGAAATTTCTTCTTGAACACTATGAAATACCTAGAATCATCTATAGCAGACTCTTCAAAAGCAACACCAACACCACTTTTCTCTTGAGCAATTTAATTATCAAGCAAAGAATAGCTTAACGCGTTGATGCAACGGTGTGCATAACAAATGTATAATTGCCAAGAACCAGAAAAATGAAAAAAAAAAAAAAAAAATGCTTTTCCAGCAAGCCCTGAAACCAATGAGTCCAGAAACCAGTGCTAAAGTCAGAGTCTCCATTGGGTATATCAGAAATTGGGAACCATAAGATGATGTAAAGGAACCAAGAGCAACTTTGAAAAACTCATCTACAAAATTACTGACAGGGTACTTCAGGAATGTCAAAACAAAGAAACACACACACACACACACACACACACACACACACACACACACACACACACACACACAACCTTTTAAGAGGTTTGTTAACAAAGTGTTAAAACACACTCCAGGGACAAATGGTCGGAGAATGATACACAAATTAAATGTACTGCTGAATTTGGAAAGACCGTAGTAAAACAATAAGTGTCCTTACAACTGTCACAATAAGTGTCCTTACAACTGTCACAATAAGTGTCCTTACAACTGTCACAATAAGTGTCCTTACAACTGTCACAATAAGTGTCCTTACAACTGTCACAATAAGTGTCCTTACAACTGTCACAATAAGTGTCCTTACAACTGTCACAATAAGTGTCCTTACAACTGTCACTCATGGAGTTGGCTGTAAAATGGTACATTACCAAGTGATTATGAATACTTTCCTTAGATCATAAGAAAATTCATATCAGAGGATGCTTTTATAAGAAAGTATACTAACTGACCACTTTTCATATGATTACATTATCAAACATAGATTTAGATGTCATGAAGCCACAATGGGAGCATGTAAGCTCCCAGTAATAGTCCATCTTGAGCAGCAGTTTATCATCAGGTGAAAATTTTTCCATTCAACTCATTATGGCAATGCTATGGTAACTTCTGGGGACAGTAACATTCTTAGCAGGTTTTAGTATGTGGGACAAACAGACCTCCCACTATCAGTCTGGTTACCCTTGATGGGAGCAAACCTTACTGAAAGAAATGTGGAGGTTTTCCCGACATTGTACACAGATTTTTCAACATACTACTGTACAATCCTGCGAAAGTATCATTAAATCAAATCATTTCAAATTCCTTGTGGAGAGGAGGGTTTTAAATTCTTTAGTGTTCCTGGACTTAAATACAATGGTCCTTCCTCAAAGTTAAAACACACGATCTTGTCGCTAATCATTAGAGATAAGAGTTTAGAAATGGTGTGCCACTGTTTGGGGTGTCTTCTTCAGTGCCTGTTTAAACATAATTTAATTAAATGGCATTTTCAGAACAAACTGAGATGATTTACCTGCTTCAGCGATGCAAAAACTGTTGAGCTCTTGGAATGACTCATTATTCCCATACGTTTTCTGAAGAAGGTCTGTTCATAAAGACTCTCATACCATCAGCAATCTGCCCAATATGAGATTACCATTTTTTATTCCATAATGCCACAAAGTGTTCCTCAAGATGTCTAATGCTTGGCTGTACCTGAATCAGTTGCTTAGTGGATTATGTTAACAACTCTTCGATGCCATTTGAGTTTGAAGACCAGCACATAACTGTTGGTTTAAATACTAATTGACTTGCTCTTCAGTTCTTCAGGTGGTATACTGGCAGATGAACTTCGGTCAGAAATTAGTAACAAGAGTGACTGAAACCTCCACATATTGATAGGTCAATGCTCCCTGGAGTGAAGACGCCATTCTTTTCATGAAACAGTATTGAGAAAATTTAGAGAACTAGCATTTGTGGCTCACTGCAGAGTTATTCTATTGCCACAATGTACATTTTGTGTACTTAGCAGAGGTACAACATACCCTCCATAATGCACCATGTTTGTTTTGTTTTTTCATAAACAACTCACCTTACTTCTCAATAGTTTCCTTTAAAGGATGTACAAAAGATTCAGCAATCCTCCAGCTTTTTCATTCCATAAGGGAAATAGGTTCCGTCAAATTCTGCAAAATAATCATTGATTGCAACTACCATTTCCTCATTTGATGAACATTTCTTACCAGCAAGCTAAAGTGTCAAGTGTGGGAAATGCAGTCATTTGGGGATAAGTCAGGGAATAGGGTGGATGAGGAACCAATTTAAAGCCAAATTCATGCACTTTTGCCATGAAAATTTCAAAATCCAACAATGAAGCATAATAGGGTTCATTTATGTTCCTGTCTTTTTCCAAGTAATCCAAGAGAATTACTCCTTAGGAATCCCCCCCCCCCCCCCAAAAAAAAAAAACAGTGGCCAGCACCTTGCCAACTGAGAAAACGACCTTTGCTTTCTTCTGTGCACTGTCTGTTGCTTTGACTGTCATTTTAATTCTAGCGTGTAATGATGGATCCAGGTTTCATCAAAGGCCCCCAATCAGCATGAAAAGTCTTGCGGAATTTGATTAAACATCACTATACATTGTGTTGAAATGTTGTGCCAGGCGTCCTTTTGGTCGACTGTGAGCAATAGTGGTTCCCACTTTATACACAGTTTCTTCAAAGTTAATTTTCCAGGCAGAATGTTATGCACTCATTCAGTTGATATGCTTACAGTCTCAGAAGTTTTATTTGGTGGTCTCGCATTACCATATTAAGGATTCTGTCAATAGTTTACTTTGTGGTGACCTCAACTCAATGACCGGAACATGCTTCGTCTTCAGTGCTCGTCTGAACACATTTAAATTCATTAATCCATAAGTAAGTGGTCTTCAATGATGGTGCTGAGTCTGCATGAACTTTGTCCAAATCTGTTTTGATATGTGTGGCTGTCTAACCCTTCAAATGAAAATGTTTAATAACAGCATAAAATTGTTTTCACCATTTTCAATTGCAGGAGACACAGTGACCAATTCAGATGGTTGTCAACAATGAACTGTACACTGAACATTGTTGGATTCTTTATTTGGTCTTTGGAATAATCAAGCTCACCAACCATGAAGGTGCAACAAAAACATTCCAGCCTTCCATGGAAATTTACCAGACTTACTACACCACCCAAGTGTGTAGATGTAGAAAAGGAAGATCACAGCTAACTGTATCTTCAACAATGTGGTCATTAGAGACACAGCAGGAAATTGTGTAAGTGTACGTTTATACTGCCTGTGACGCGATATGAGGCATAATGGCCAAAGCGATGCAATGCAATGGAGCGTTCACATTGCACGCGATCTGGCCAGCAACTGAGCAGTCTCGGCACGATGTCGTTTTTCCTCGACCCAGTAAATTCTTTTTTATTAGAAACCAGTGCTCTGAGAATTCAGCGCAGTCGTGAATGGGTGCATGAAATCAACAAGGAGAGGAGGGCTTTAGGAGAATTTCATCATTTGTACAGTGACTTGAGAAAAGATGAGGATAAATTTTGGAATTATTTCAGAATGAATACAGACACATTTGATTATATAGTGTCGTCTGTTAGATTAGAGAAGCAAAACACAAATTTCAGAATGGCTATTACCACTGAAGAAAAAGTTATGATCATCATCAGGTAAGTACACAATATTAAGTTTACAGCAATCATTTTATTATGAAAAATTTACAAATTGTGATAGATTCAAACTTTCTTTTAATAAATGTTGACGTAGTTGACAATGAGAAGCAAAATACATCACAGTTCAAGTATCAAAGTTTTCAGAATCTTGGTGGCTTGATATAACAATGTCATCAGGTTGAATTTCAAAAATGACTATTTTATTTTGCGGATTTCCAGCAATTACGATTTCAACTGGATTTTCAGGTGCATAGGGTGACATCAACGAATGTGCAGTGGAAGTGGTTGATTGTTCCAATTCTTCCTAAAGAACCTGCTGATTTTTTATCCTGGCTCTCAACTGAGCTGCTGGTCATAGTTTTCGCATTGCTGGCAGCAAACTCACTACAAAATGATAGCTGTCATCTTGCGTTTCTGATTTCAACATTTGTTGCGCAGTTAGCTTCAACTTTTGCTTCTCTATATTTAACAACTCAGAGTTTGTCGATTTCTTGGATCTCTTGTTTTGGTTTGTGTGTAGGGTGGGTGAGGGAGGAGGCAACGAAACGCTACCCTCTGAACTTACAGACAGTCTTGAAGACCTAGCTTGGTTGGTTTCATCAGGTGAAACACTCTCTCTCTTTGTAAGAGCTGGTGAAAATGGTACGTCGTCGTGTTGCGATGCTGTTCTTTTACTGTGATGAACATTAGTCTTCGTCTTCCGTGGCGTCATTATGTCAGTCAGGAAGGTCATTAGCTCGTACCACGGCCAATTTGATTGGATAGGCGGCATGCCACCTTCATCTCCTGAACGTTCAGCACGAGGTTTTTTTGAGTTCGGAGCGGAAAGTATCACGTAGGTTCTTCCATTTATTCTTCAGTATCTCGCCTGAAAATATAGATGTGAAAGTATGCGTAAATAATTAAGTACACTGTATACTTAATACATTTTTTGTCCTTAGCACATTAACTGCAAATCCTACGGAGATCCTACACATCCTTCAATTACGCTCATTTCATCCTTTTTCAGATATTTGTCGGTTGGGGTGTCTTTCCATGCACTGTCACAGTCATTTCGGATGGGTCTAACTACAGTCGCACAATGTGTGCATGAAACGTGCGCCACAATATGTGAGATTCTGAGCCCTGTACACCTGCCTTCTCCTACGATACCACTGCTTCAAACCGCTGCAAAACACATGTATGCCAACTGTAATTTTCTGAATTGTGTGGGGGCCATTGAAGGTAAGCATGTTCGGGTTAAATGTCCCCCTCATTCTGGGACAATGTATTACAATTACAAAAAATATTTTTCGCTTACTTTACTAGCTGTAGCCGATGCTAACTGCAGATTAATAGCAGTTGACATTGGCGGCTATGGAAAGCAATCAGATGGTGGCATATTTAGAGCAAGTAACCTGTACAATAATATTTTGAACGAAACTCAAAACTGGCCTCCACCGAAAGAGCTACCAGGTACTTCAGTAAAAGCCCCATTAGTGTTGGTTGGAGATGAAGCCTTTCCACTACCGGAAAACTTCATGCACCCTTTCCCTGGACTGTCACAAACTGAGGAAGTGAGGTTATTTAACAGGAGGCTATCGAGGGCTAGAACGGTGGTGAAACGCACTTTCGGAATTATGGCCAGCAAATGGCGTCTTCTCCGAAAGGAAATTGAAACTTGTGTAGAACATGCAGACATTATTAATCAGTGCATCTGTGTCTTGCACAATATAATAATGGATAAAGGTGGGCCTGACATTTCCCTTCAATTGTCTATTGACCAGGACATAACAGAACACAGTGCTTTAGCAGCATGCTTCCAAAATGACAGAGCAAACAGTAGTGCTTCAAGAAGAGCGAGGAGTCTCAGAGAGGCCGTCAAAAACTATATCAACAGTCATTAATGCAAATATATTTCATGTCGAAATTGTCAAATACTGTAACTATTATGAACGTCATTTCATTATCAAAATACTGTAATAATATCGATACACAATTAAAATTAGAAAATAAACGAAGTTGTTTGTGTTACTTGTTTCTTGGAGTCTTGTAGCTATTTATTTTACTTTTTTGTACTTACTGTCTGTTCCACAATCTTCAGCTATTTCATTTCATGCTTGACGAACAAAATCACTATTGTGGTAATATTTATTTTTCTGGTCCCACAACACGGGGCGTTCACGCACATTGTTAATTAGTCTTTCGACGTCCATCGCAAGCAAGCAATTACTCCAGATGCAAGCACAAACGAGGAATCGCTCCAAACACTCGCGCGAAACGCAAACTCGATTGCGACTACAGCGGAGTCATCGTATCGCACCGCATCACATCACATCGCTCGGCCCAGCATGTAGTCTAAATGGGCACCGCTCTGTTGCCACTGTTAAACCAAGCCTGCCCATTGTCACGCGATTTCAGTGCTTCATCGCTCGGCTCGGCATCGCATCGTGGGCAGTGTAAATTTAGCCTAAGGCAAAGATACCCAGAAAATTAGCCTTAAATGAGAGCCATTGGAAATCTAAATCTGGATGGCTGGAAGGGGACAGGAACCCAACTCCTCTTGAAAGTGAACATGGTGCTCAATCACTGCAGCACTTTACTCCTGTTCAAAGTAGAAAAACAACTCAGAAGCAGTGCTGAACTGTGTCAAACAAACAGAATTTGGAATAAACAAATGTTTTGGATGTATGCTCACACACAGATATGATCCCTTGAGGCATGTGCAAGTTGAGGCCTACAGTGTATGATCTGCATTAAATTCTCCGAGGGCAGTGTAATGCCACAATGAGTTTTCTCAGATCCTTGTTTGATGTTACCACATGCTGGCAGGTACAAAGAACCTCAATATGATTGTATAAGGAGTAAAGTGGTACACTTCATAAACAGTTAAGCCAGTCCACACTTGCTATTGCATCACTTACATTGTCCTTTCTGTACAGATTCTCAGCACAGTGATATCAAAGCATCACTAGGGACAGTATTTGTTCTGGTTCAATATTTTTTGAAAAAACATTGCTAATACTACAGTATGTTATCTAACGTTCATATGCAACAAACACACCACAAAACATTTTGCTAGATAATGAACAGTGACCCAAAATTATTTTTAAAGATTTACTTTGAATCAATTTGTCTCCAAGGATCTTTAATGGTAATCTCTATCTGATAATACAATATTAAATATTTTTTTAGCTTGCTAGGCAATATAATAATAATCATCTTTGCCTTCTATGAACTGGTGTAAATGACATAATTTTAGTTTCTATATAACTATATTGCTGTTACAATACCTGAAACTAAATTGCGCTTCATTATAGGTGCAGATAAATACAGTGACTATACCAGTGAAGGAAAGTTGCTACTCACCCTACAGCGGAGCTGAGTCGCGATAGGCACAATAAAAAGATTCACACAATTAAAGCTTTCGGCCATTAAGGCCTTTGTCAGCAGTAGACACACATACACACACACTCACATAACGCAACTTGCACACACATCTGCAGTCTAACGTTAGTCACTGTCCTCACCCATCCATCCCCCTCCCTGTTCCCATTCCAGCACTACGCAGCCGTCATTTCACCACCACACCCAGTCTTTTATTTTCTCTCCTTTCCACTACTTACCCCCTCCCCCTCCGCACCTTCTCTCCTGCCCTCCGTCTAAACTGCAACACTTGACTGTCCACCCCTCCCACCATACTATCCCTCCCCACCCCAGCCTCCTCCTTACCCCGTGTGTGTGTGTGTGTGTGTGTGTGTGTGTGTGTGTGTGTGTGTGTGTGTGTGTGTGTGTGTGCTGCTGACAAAGGCCTTAATGGCCGAAAGCTTTAATTGTGTGAATCTTTTTATTGTGCCTATCGCGACTCAGCATCTCCGCTGTATGATGAGTAGCAACTTTCCTTCTCTGGTATTGTTACATTCTATCCTGGATTTTCTATTGTTTAAATACAGTGACTCTTTGACAGTGTCTCTGAGATAGCTTGGGAAAAAAATCAATGTAGTGGATACAGCTATTGTTCGAGAACATTTTCTGCTGACATTCTACAGGATTTCACGTTCTCTGCACAGTTCGGCCAAATCTAGGGCAATTAGATATCAGATTGGGAAAGTAGAACCACAATGGGATAAATAAACTAAATCCTTACACACTCTGGCACAACTAATGAATTAAATGCTAAAATGAAAGCAGCAGTTTTCTTGAGTTTGCTGTTTCCTCTCTCCAAAATACTGCTCGCCTCAGAAACTTGTATATTTGAATGAAGCAAATACTATAGATTTTTTGAAACAAAAAAACAGTGTGCCATGGTTGGAAGAAAGCACAGGTCACTCCTACCTACAAGAAGGGCAGCAGAAATGACCCACAGAACTGTTGTGCAACATCCCCAACAGCAACTTCTTGTAGAATCTCAGAATATGTTCTGAGCACAAACATAATAAGGTATTTCAAACAGAGTGACCTCCTCAACACTCCCTAAAACACTGATTGTGTGAAAACAACTTTTCCCATGACATCCTGAAAGCGATGGATCAAGGCAGTCTGGCACTGAAAGCCATGGGTCAAGGCTATCAGGCAGATACAGTACTTCTCCCAAAATCATTTAAATCAGTATGACATGTACATTACTTACAGAAAATCACGATTAGATGGGGTATGAAGCACAATCTGTCAGTGGACTGATGATTTCTTGATATGAAGGACACAACATGTTGTCTTGGTTGGAGTCATTGACAAGTGTGAACCAAGATAGTGTGCTAGAACCCCTTGCTGTCCATGTTTTATGTTAACGACCTTGCAGACAACATTAATAGTAAGTTCAGACTTCTTGTAGTTGATGTAATTATGCATAATGAAGTACTGTCTAAAAAAAGCTGTATTAGGTATTCAGTCAGATCTTGATAAGAAATCAAAGTGGTGCATAAACTGACATTTTGTTTTAAATGTTCAAAAACGTAAAAGTTTATTCTTCACAGGATGAATAAACACAGTACCCTAAGACTACAATATAAATAAGTTACCATTGGAATCTGTTATCTCATACTAATACCTGGGTGTAACACTTAGTAGGGATATGAAATAGATTGATCATGCAAGCTCAGTTGTAGTAAAGCAGTTGGAAGATGTCAGATCATTGACAGAATGCTAGGGACGTGCAATCAGCCTACAAATGAGCTTGCTCACAATGCACGTAAGTGAGTTAGACTAGAATACTGCTCATGTATGTGGGGCCTGTACCAAACAGGATTAACAGGTTGTAATGTAACAGACAGGTTTAAAATGTGATCCCTGTGATTAGTGTAGAAGGTGATACAAAGCTGTGAGTATAGCTAGTTAGCAGCTTGTCACCAAAGCTTATTACTATTTATTGTGATAATGATGAGTGTAAGTAATGTTATTAACATGAAATAGTGCTGTGAACCTCAGTAATAAAAATAATTATGTAATTAACATGTAATTCAGGATTATTCTGGTGCAATTGTTGGCAAAATGTGAGTTATTAATTTTCTAACTGAGAATGTATTTTTATCACAAGTCTGTAAATGGTAAACTTATTTCTACTTATGGTAAAACTCAATACTCTACCCAATCTTTTATCAGAAACAACTTTTAATTATAAGTTCAATTTTGTAAACATGTAAACAATATTTTATAAAATAGGTAAAAGTTTATTTATAAGACAGAAGTGGCATGAACAATGTTACAGAAAGGGTAGATTACTCCTCACCATATGGGGCAGATGTTGAGTCATAGATGGGCACAACAAAAAGACTACTAAACATGTAAGCTTCCAGCCAGAAGGCCTTAATCTGAAACACACACACACACACACACACACACACACACACACACACACACACACACACACAAAAACACACAAACACACACACGCACGCACGCACGCACGCACGCACGCGCGCGCACGCGCATAGGACCACTGTCTCTTGCTACCATGGCCACTGGCCACAGCACTGGTGGGTGCAAATTATTTTTATGATGGAACCATTACCCAAGACCCTGGTATTTTCTTCCAGGTTCTACACAACAGAATACTGGATGTTAAAGTTGACAGTCTCTAAACAGATTGCAGGTAATGATGGTTTACTGAAATGTATTTTCAGAAACAATAACCATATTACTATTGTTGAAGATAAAATGTGTCAAGGAAACAAGTTGAAGATCACGTCCCAAAAACTATGAAATCAGTCTTAATCTTAAGACTTTATGAAAAATACGCCCCAACTGAGTCATAACTATTCACAATATTAATCATTTTCAGTTTAATGTCAGTTAATGTAACTACATTGAAGAACAGCCATTTGAGAGAAAGTGGTAGGTCCACAGAAAGCAAGGTTAGGGTTTAGTGTCTAGTCGAAGATGAGGTTATTAGGTGGGGGACAAGTATTGTGTGCTTTACAAATGAACCATTCCAACATATTTGCTTTAAGCAATTTATGAAGACTGTGGAAAACAATCTGGATGGCTGAACAGCAATATGTACTGCTATTCTCAGGAATGCACACCCACGGTCTTACCACAGTGTCACTTTGCTTGGATGGTAGGTACGGTTGTGCAAAGAAGTACATACCTTTCATGCTGTGTAAGATGCCATTTATCTTTGAAGGCTGCAACACAATATCCACACTGGAATGGACGTACTTTAGTGTGTACTTTTTGGTGACGCAACAAGGATGATTTCTGTGTAAAGGCTTGCCCACATGTGATACAAGTATGTGGAAATTTTTGTAAGTGAACCGTAGCACGATGTCTACTTAGGCCTGTTGCTGACATATATGTCTTATCGCAATCACAGCATCTGAAAGAAGAACAGGTTATCATGAACACATACAGGTCATGAACCAAAATAATACAGAGAAAACTGTTATCAGTCTGTTTTAATTATGAAGGATTTAATGGCTGGATTTTACTGAATTTTAAATGTGAATATATAATTACAAGAAAGAAGCAAAGTAATAATATATTTTTACAAATGTATTGCAAATAATCATCATCTGCTGTTCAAATTAAAACCAAACAACAAAAATTATTTTGATCACTTCTATTCAGTTCTCCTTCTTATAGATATTTTTATTAATAGTGAACTTTGTATACATGAATGTGAGTATTGGTGGCAACTGGATGTGGATCTATTAAAATATTTTGTTAGTGGGTGTTAAGCATGAACTAATAAATTACGAGAGACAACTGCTGGCCAGTTTTTACCTTTAGGAGACAAAATGTATAGTATTGCTAACAGACATATATTAAAGTGAAGGGGGGAGAGAGAGACTATCTACCATTTGGAATGAATAGTTGCTTCATCTGGGAAGAGAGAGGGATACGTTGGAGGAAGATTAACATTTAACATTTCCTATTAGAGGCTTGGCTTATTGATTTGGGGGTAGGGACCAAACAGTGAGGTCATCGATCCCATTGGATTAGGGAAAGATGGAGAAGGAAGTTAGCTGTGCCCTTTCAAAGAAACCGTCTTGGCATTTGCCTGAAGCGATTTAGGGAATTCATGGAAAACCTAAATCAGGGTGGCTGGATGTGGGTTTGAACCGTTGTCCCCCCAAATCCAAATCTAGTGTGTTAACCACTGTGCCACCTTGCTCTGTATTAGAGGCTTCTTAAGAGTTGTACATGGGTGTCAGTAGATAAAGTTTTGATAAGGAACCAAAGTCCAGAAATGTACCATATAAAATAAGTCTAAAGATAGGATTACTTTCAAATCTCCCGCTTCAGGTATGGTGTGTAATGGTAGAGCTGCATAACACACATATTTAGAATGTTCCCTGGATCATCTTAATCCATCACATGCAATTTTCAGCTGACTGCAATAACAACTGCAAGAAACTGGTATGTTCACAACAAAGAGGGTTGACTCATGGACTCACACCAGGGTCTGAGGATTGTGCGAATGAAAGTAGGTGTTGCTGATACACCTTTTGGGATGAACTGCACGGTCTCCATGTGGAGCACCCCCTGTAGAGTACACAGCTCATTATCCCTGCTGTGTGCATACTGTGAAGTGGGAGATTTACCTAAGTCAACTCTACAGCTTGTGAAGCCTCTAATAGGAATTGTGAAACACCCTCTACATATAATGAATGAATGAATGAATAAATAAATAAATAAATAAATAGATGTCATGTTCATATACACTCATGTATATATGGTCAATTTGTTACTAAGCACTTCCCATTTAATAAACTGCCCTTTCCCTTCCTGTACTGGTTGCATACATGCAAGGAAACCCACACACTCTGAGGTCAGCACTGCTGACAATTGCCAGTTCTTAGGTGTGCTCAGGTATGTGGTCTTCTGACCATTTTCCTGTTAACTATATTAAAAATAAACCTAGTGGTATAGGTGGGATTACTGGGTAGTACAATCAACCAACCCGAAAATTAAGGTCAAACAATCATTCTGCCTTGAGATAATCTCAATAAAATGTTACAAGCTAGCACTAACACAACATGTCTTTTGTGAGAAGTGCTTTTCATTTGGAAACAGATATGAACTTCACTTGTCAAGGTGTGCAAACAAAGGGCTTTGGACACTGTTGTAGGAGCGGTGAATTGATAAAAGCGCACTTCTAGAGATTTCTTTCTACTTTCAAAGGCATATTGAAGAATTCAGCTGTGATAAAATTTTGCAACAAGTTTCACCGCTGCAAGAGTTCTATAATGTGCAAGAGTTCTATAATGTGCAAGAGTTCTATAATGTGCAAGAGTTCTATAATGTGCAAGAGTTCTATAATGTGCAAGAGTTCTATAATGTGCAAGAGTTCTATAATGTAGAATTCTGTGAACTTGGGCAAGGACTGAGAGAGCAAATGGTGTACCTGACACTGACAACAGATGAGAGAAGTAACAATTGTTGTAATAAGGAGATTTTCTACAGGGCAGTGTTGATAATTTTTCCTTCAAGAATAAACAGTTGAAAAATAAATAGAGATAATAATTATAAAATTAACTGCTTAATCAGATTCCTGAATGATCCAAGTGTGTGAAGCCAATTTTTTAAAAATGAAGACATCCTTTCTTACAGCATTAAATTGTGCAAAATGAGTTAATTTTCACATACTTTAAAGTATGTTGTTATTTCTACAGCAAAAATAGTGGATACAGTTTTCAACAGTATGTCTTCATCAAAATCTATTTACAAAAGCTATCGTTTGATTACTTATTTATTCATCCACATTTTATTTTTACAGTAATATTAGGAATGTCAACTTAATTCTGCTTATTATTGACATAATATTACATATGTCTTGTGCAAGATCTGCTTTAAGCAAGGTAGCCACAAAATTCTCCTGAACATTCCCTGATACAGCAACCTTTACAGGCCTACTTCTGTTCATTTCTAGATACTCGGCCATCTCCAAAATTTTTTGGAGTCATGGACAGTCTGCTGCATTGCTTTCTTCTTACACTTGATTTCAAGTGAGAAAAGATGTTGTAGGATGCAATTAAAAGGTAGCCTTCTCCAAACAAAACTAAGCTCAGACAGTGCTCATATAATGTAAAATATCTGAGTTCTGGGAATGGATGGAGAGTACCTATGGTATTTTTAAATGCCCTGGTGATATCTAATGAGCTCTGGGAGCAAAAGAGAATGGGAGGAGCGAGAAGTTTGAATGGACTGGAACATCTTCCCACTGTTGGTGCAATAAAATACTAGTTCTGACCACTGGTTCAAAAATGGTAGAAAAGAGGGGAGACCGAACAATTAGATCGGATTGCATAAACAGATAGCAATCTGCAGCTTATTATCTATCTGATGTCACTCATTGCAGTTCCACATATGTGCCAGAGATGTTGAGCTTCATCCTTGTCAAATGACAGTCCTTGCAGGTCACTGGGGACTTAGTGGCCATTGGGTTGCCTAATAAGCTTACAACTTGGGCAAGTCAGGTAGTGAAACCTGCCAAACCCTCCCAACCGAGCAGTTGGCTCGGAACTCTTGCTCATCACTAAGGGCTCAAGCTTTATAAAAAGAAAGAAGAAAGATCAGGATTTAACACACTGATGATATGGCGGTAAATTGAGTTGGAGCACAAGCTCTGATTGGGAAAAGATAGACAAGGAAATCAGTCATTTCTTCCTCAAGGGATTATTAATTTAAGATAACTGCAGAAATCTAAATGTGGTTAGATAGATGAGGATGAAACTGCCGTCCTCCCAAATACGAGTTTCATGCCATGTAACTATACTGCATCATTTGGTCGCATGTTCTAAGAATACCATATATTTCCAAATCACAGATGATCTTTTTTCCCATAATTCTATGCCCAGAAGTTGGGGCTTGTCTTGCATTCACAGCATATGATGTGGAGTTTTCCTTTTCTTTACCAATTAGAACCTCTCTAAGTCTACACTCTGCTTTAACCATGAGCTAATGCGCATGCTTCAAGGATTGTTGTATGATAGCAGGAAGGGTTTGCTGCGACAATTTTTTTTTGTCAGTTGTTTTTTGACTTTGGAGATCCCACTTCTAAACTGTGTAGTAAAATGTGGAATGGATTGTAGTGTGGAACAATGTGATTCAACACCAAATTTTTCAATGGGACATACACTTCAAAATCATGATTGTTTGGCATCCAGAAGCAATAAACAATTGTGTGGCCATGAGGAGGTATAAAGTCACAGAAGCCAATACGAGGTGGCAAAAGGACAAATGTTTTCTGAAAAATGCAAAGTCAACTACATAAGCTTTCAGTAGCCTACACAGTAAATATTTTGAAAATACTGAAATGGAATTAATGATATCTGTGCCCAAGAAACCTAAAGAAGGAATGGCAGTCTCCCACAATATACAAAATAAGGCACATGAGTTGCCACGAGCATGGTGTCCAATTTAAAGCCAGCTCTGGGTGGTGTACAAGGATGACGCAATGCAATGGACTTGTGCTGTGACATTGAACATCCCTTGCTCAATGTCTTCCAACATTGTATCTGGGGCAGTTCGAGTATCAGCGAGACATTATAAGACTGAGAAAGAATTACTTACCTCTTAAATTGGAAACACTGATGAGACTCCTGTTTACTTCAACGTGCCATACAGTAACACAGTTGAGGAGAAAGGTGCCAGAAGTGTATTGGTTCACACTACCGGCAACGAGAAATCGCAAATCACCACGATGATGTGTGCATTTGTAGATGTGGTTCTACGTCATCCTCAATCGTAAAACTATTTCAAAAGGAAAAGTTGCTGCACCGTGTCATATTTTGTTGCGATGGAAAAGGATAGATGACCAATGAGTTGGTTATAAATTGCCTCCATACTGTCTGCAGCAGGTGGTGCTCTTCTAAAGAACTGTGGGATGCTGACCCTTGATGCTTTTTGCAACGGGCATCTGACACCAGAAGTGTAAGCAGAGATCCTGAATTTATTAACACAGATCTTGTCGTCATTCCTGGAGGTATGACTTCGCAATTAGTAGTGTTAGATGTGGTGGCAAATAAGCCATTTAAAGACCTTCTGAAGCAGCTGCACAGCAATTAGTTACTTCAAGGTGGTCAGGCCCTGATCCCTGTCAGGAAGTTGATGAAATCTCCACTATCTGTGATTACAGAATGGATCCAGACTGGTTGGATATGCTTAAACGGTGCTTGAACTGTGAACAGCTTTAAGAAGTGCCATGTAACAAATGCATTATAAGAGAATGAAGGCAATCTACTGTGGGAAATGGTGCACAGTAACCATGACAATGACGGTGAAACTGCATATTCTGTGGAGCATTCCAGTGAGGACCACTAAGTGGCATTTATATCTGAGTGAGTGAGTACTGTAACTGATTTTATTTTCTGTGTATCATTACTTTTACTGTCTCCTTCCGTTTCATGGAGTAAGGAAACCATTTGTAAGTTTCCAAAATAAATGTGGTATATTTATATCCATTTTTTTGTAATCCCTTGATAACAATGGAAGGTCATCTTGCATTCGGAGTAGTCTTGGTTCCAAAGACATAACATATTTCGACTGTATTAACACAACTGCATTCAGAAACTCACATCATTCTTATTTACTATCCATTATTTTAATATCTAATTTAATTGTTCTCTGTTCCTTATTTTTCATGGACAATTTCCACCTTGAACAGGACTACTACATACAGCACCACAACCTTTTTCGTAAAGAGTTATGTATTTATCGTTCTTCCTAAACATACACTGTGTAGCACATTCATGACAGGACATAATCAAACAGAATACACAATAAACAGTAAGGTACAGACATTGTTGTTGGATAATCAGACATTGAAAAATAGCTTAGGACCTAATAAAGCCCCTTCAACAGTGTGTACATCCTACAAATCTCAAGAGACCCCATCAGCATCTGTGCCAGATGCATACCGAAAAGTTAGGTAAAATAAAAACATTAAAAAGTATGAAGTAAATATAAATTTATAACACTTCTTACTGAACATAATTTCCACAATGGTACTTACTTCAAAAGTACCTGATGAGTACCGGAATTGCACTTAGGCGATTTAGGTCTCACATGAACTTCTTTTTGATTTTGGGTACTGTCACCATGTATTCTGTGCCAATGTGATTCAAGTGTCTTTTTCCTATCAAATTTTCTACTACATTCTGCACATTCATAAGCTGGTGGTAGATGAGATTTCATGTGATGATACAGTCCCCCACTACTGCTGCTTTTTTTGCCACATTCCTATATCACAAACATATTAATCAATATTAATCACAAAGTTATAAAGTCATGTGCGACAAAACATGAAAGTGATGCCATTATTTTTCTTATGGAAGACAATATACAAAACACAAATTGTAACCAGATACTGGGGGGAAAAGGGACGGGAAATTAAGATGGATCTAGAAAAATTTTCACTCTGCTGCAGAATGTGCACTAATTTGAAACTTCTGGGCAGGTTAAAAGTGTGTGCCAGACTGGAACTTGAACCAGAACCTTTGCCTTTCACAGGCAAGTGCACTACTGACTGTAGTATCCAGGTTTTTCTGAATTTCCACACAGCTAACGTATGGGTTTGCTACAATCTGGACTTCAAAAACAAGGAGTGATTAAACAACACTGTACACAAGTAAGCCTCCAACTATGATATCACATGCCTACGGTTTATGGCAAAAAATCAAACCTCAGCAGTATTTAGGCAGTAGGTTCAGGACTCAAAAAAATTATCTGGTACCTGTACATTTCATACCACAGAACTGATCTTTCACTCTGTACTGGAATGAGTATGACTGATAAAAATTTGTTCCAGCCAACAGTTTTAACCTAACAGGCATTTCACAGATAGTGCTCATATTAACTGAGCTATCTACTGTAGTTATGATTCACTGCCTTCACAATTCCAAATCTGTGAAAATGGTTCCTCTGTTGTGCCTGGATAGGTGGGTCAAGAATAGCACTAGCCCACAAAAAAGGCAAGGAAAAACCACTGAGTCTTGATTTGACACACAGTTTTAAAGTGGTAATATGTTTCGTATCATTCTGGTATAAGCCTATCTTGTATCATATCCAAAGCAGTTATGGGCATAAAACAACAAGACAGATTAAGAGGAGCACAGGATAGAGGCAACTGACAAAACAGAAAATTTTTATATCAGGCCTGAAAATATTAAAAATAAGTAAATAAAATAAAAAAATACTGAACAACACTGTTTAAAAATATAGAACATATCTTTCCCAATGTAAAACCCCGCACAGTTCCATTTGAGTACCATTCTGAACTCTGAAATGCATCAAGAACGGCCAGGAACAGGCAGTGAAAAACCAGGGGATCCACAGGGTCTTTTGGCCACGAGGAGAGGTAGAGACAGATCCAAGGAGGGCGTACATACCAGGAGCAGTTGCTTGCTAACAAGAGGCAACAATGGTGGAAGTAGGAGTTCAGAGCGGAAATCCTGTATGTGAACTGCAATTTCAATTCCAGTCCTGGGCCTCGGTTGCGGGAGGTGGATCTCTCTACAAGGAAAAAGGCCATGACAGTCTGGATGCTCACACGAACAGAAAACACGTATTCCATAGTTGAGCAGGAGTTTTTGGCATCTGATCTGTTTGGAAGGGACCAAAGTAGGCTGTTCACAGGGCTGGTCCAAAAGGCACCAGCTGAAAATTATATCCCACAACCATATATAGAATCCAGCATCCACAGGGCTGAAGGCGATGCGGAGCCATATGCCACATTCCCATAGACAAGATGGGACGGGATAAGTGGTTTGTAGGATCGCAAAAATGTAGAGCACTCTGTGCTCCAGCTGGTGTTACTGACACATTGAACAATATTTAGGGGTGAACAATGTTTTTGCTTATGTTGGCAAAGATGAGGAAGTCACATCTACAAGACATTGAAGACCAGTCCCAAACGATGATAACTAGGGTTCAGATAAATATGAATTAAAAATGACACAATATGTACATATAATATGACTCAGAAATATAAAATATGGAAAAAATAGACAGACAAAAAAGTACTATTTTCAAATAAACAACACTATTATACAAAAAACAAACAGTTTACTGACATTATTTGTATTATTACAATATATAATCACATTTTTTTTTTAATTTTCAAAATTAATACTATTTATGTTTGAATGATACAGTACTTTGTACTGACTGAAATATCTTTAAATGTCACAGGATGTGACTGGAGCAAATTTAAATTTGCACAATTCTGGAAGTGAGTATGGGACATCAAGTTGGTCATCTATTCTTCCACACAGTGCAATGTTAATTTTTGTGGGCAGATTAAAAGCTCTGTTTTTCTCAAGTACATAGCTCAAATATTGCTTTAATAACTCAGCAACAGGTCCATCTGCTTCACTAATTTTCATATTTATGCCTTCAATAATCTTTACACTGCCTTTCAAAGATGCTGAAGGGTTTTCCAGTGTCTTAATCTGACAACAAAAAACAATAATTGCCTTCCATGTACACAAAATCACTCTGTAGAGTTTCATTTTCAGAAAGTTCTTTTGCATGCAAAATACAAGCAGACTCATCTTGAAACCGAAAAATAATTGTTTTAATGTCATTGAAATGCTCAATGTAGTGTTGATCAGTTTGGGGACCTTTCAACCCATTACGTGCAGTCTCCCATCCTTCATCAAAGACACCAACCACTTTCTCGAACGCCTGGAATCCTTACCCAATCCGTTACCCCCAGAAACCATCCTTGTAGCCATTGCTGCCACTTCCTTATACACAAATATCCCGCACGTCCAGGGCCTTGCTGCGATGGAGCACTTCCTTTCACGCTGATCACCTGCCACCCTGCCTAAAACCTCTTTCCTCATTACCTTAGCCAGCTTCATCCTGACCCACAACTTCTTCACTTTTGAGGGCCAGACATACCAACAATTAAAGGGAACAGCCATGGGTACCAGGATGGCCCCTTCGTACGCCAACCTATTCGTGGGTCGCTTAGAGGAAGCCTTCTTGGTTACCCAGGCTTGCCAACCCAAAGTTTGGTGCAGATTTATTGATGAGATCTTCATGATCTGGACTCACAGTGAAGAAGAACTCCAAAATTTCCTCTCCAACCTCAACTCCTTTGGTTCCATCAGATTCACCTGGTCCTACTCCAAATCCCATGCCACTTTCCTTGATGTTGACCTCCACCTGTCCAATGGCCAGCTTCACACGTCCGTCCACATCAAACCCACCAACAAGCAACAGTACCTCCATTACGACAGCTGCCACCCATTCCACATCAAACGGTCCCTTCCCTACAGCCTAGGTCTTCGTGGCAAACGAATCTGCTCCAGTCCGGAATCCCTGAAGCATTACACCAACAACCTGACAACAGCTTTCGCATCACGCAACTACCCTCCCGACCTGGTACAGAAGCAAATAACCAGAGCCACTTCTTCATCCTCTCAAACCCAGAACCTCCCACAGAAGAACCACAAAAGTGCCCCACTTGTGACAGGATACTTTCCGGGACTGGATCAGATTCTGAATGTGGCTCTCCAGCAGGGATACGACTTCCTCAAATCCTGCCCAGAAATGTGATCCATCCTTCATGAAATCCTCCCCACTCCACCAAGAGTGTCTTTCCGCCGTCCACCTAACCTTCGTAACCTCTTAGTTCATCCCTATGAAATCCCCAAACCACCTTCCCTACCCTCTGGCTCCTACCCTTGTAACCGCCCCCGGTGTAAAACCTGTCCCATGCACCCTCCCACCACCACCTACTCCAGTCCTGTAACCCGGAAGGTGTACACGATCAAAGGCAGAGCCACATGTGAAAGCACCCACGTGATCTACCAACTGACCTGCCTACACTGTGACGCATTCTATGTGGGAATGACCAGCAACAAACTGTCCATTCGCATGAATGGACACAGGCAGACAGCGTTTGTTGGTAATGAGGATCACCCTGTGGCTAAACATGCCTTGGTGCACGGCCAGCACATCTTGGCACAGTGTTACACCGTCCGGGTTATCTGGATACTTCCCACTAACACCAACCTATCCGAACTCCGGAGATGGGAACTTGCTCTTCAATATATCCTCTCTTCCCATTATCTACCAGGCCTCAATCTCCACTAATTTCAAGTTGCCGCCACTCATACCTCACCTGTCATTCAACAACATCTTTGCCTCTGCACTTCTGCCTCGACTGACATCTCTGCCCAAACTCTTTGTCTTTAAATATGTCTGCTTGTGTCTGTATATGTGTGGATGGATGTGTGTGTGTGCGCGAGTGTATACCCGTCCTTTTTCCCCCCTAAGGTAAGTCTTTCCGCTCCCGGGATTGGAATGACTCCTTACCCTCTCCCTTAAAACCCACATCCTTTCGTCTTTCCCTCTCCTTCCCTCTTTCCTGATGAGGCAACAGTTTGTTGCGAAAGCTTGAATTTTGTGTGTGTGTTTGTGTGTCTGTCGACCTGCCAGCACTTTCATTTGGTAAGTCACATCATCTTTGTTTTTAGATATATATTTCCTACGTGGAATGTTTCCCTCTATTATAACTATTGCACACAGACTGATATATGCAACTTTTATATTTGAAAGAATGTAGATGCATAAATAACACACTTGCAAGACCACAGGTGTGTAAAACACACAATGACACATAGCAGCAAACCTCATCATTATCAACAGTGAATGACACGGACATGAAGTTATACATATGGCTAATGTACTACTTGTGGAGGTGCGTGTCAGACATTGTGTGTTGAATGGAACACTCGCTTATAAATGCTGAAGCCTTCTTGTTCACATCGCTAGCATAAAATCACCCACTTAACTGTAAGGTGTAATTGTTTTGTGTTCCATGCAAAAGACAACTGAGTGACAAAATAGAAAATGTGGAGGAATGGAAATCATGTAACATATCTATGATGAAGATGGCATGGCATATAAGGTACCATCCATAAACTTCTTAGTTAGCCCTTGCACCCTAGTTTCGACAGGTAGATTTCATGGACGTGGAGGGTACCAACGACCTTTGCCATCGAAAAAAGTGCATTTTAGCTGCCTTAATTTAATATCATGTTCATTACTACAAACAAGTACCACATTTCATAACAGCATGTTTATAAAAGTGCTTTCACAAAAGCTTGTAATTTTAATCATGCTTTAAGTGTCATTTGATGAATTTTTAATGCTGTTACACTTTTATAAGATCAGTTCTGTATAATGTAGCATTGAAAATATG
Source organism: Schistocerca serialis cubense (assembly GCF_023864345.2). Classification (NCBI taxonomy): domain Eukaryota; kingdom Metazoa; phylum Arthropoda; class Insecta; order Orthoptera; family Acrididae; genus Schistocerca; species Schistocerca serialis. The sequence goes on from NC_064639.1 coordinate 268,121,360, forward strand.
GATTTATGCAATTCTGATATAAAAATATGGACTAAACTCTGTAATATGGAAAATGAAAGTTAAATTTTCAGACTCCAAATGCCATGATTTATGTAGGAAACTACAAAAAGAATGAAAACTACTTAAAACAAAAATATGTATTTATGTATTAATCTGGTCCATAGCGATAAAACTTCATTACGTTCACAGCTGGTCATCGAGATAGTGGTCTAGTTGTGTATGAACAGTAAGACGGCAATAGGAAGGCATGAGGCATGTATTGGCAGCTGATAACCGGAAGCCATGGGTCAGGGCACGGACTGTGCCATTCATTCATATAGCACCCCAGTCGGCGCTCGGCAACACCCACAGTTGAGGACCAACAGTAAATGCACAAATTATCAGGAAGGGTGACACTGTAGACCACACAGCTGCAGTTACACCATTAATAGACACTAGAAAAAGGGGCAAAAGCAGTACTGACTGCTGCGGAAACCCATTCTTTTGTAGATGGGGGGGGGGGGGGGGTCCACTGTAAGTACCACCTTGAACCCAGGAAGTATGGTGGGTCACACAGTTGTAGACAAAAATTGGGAGTGGGCCCCAGAGACCCCACTCATAAAGGCCAAAAAGGATGTGGTGATGCCACGTGGTGTCATAAGCCTTTTTCATGTTGAAGAAGACAGTGATGCGGTGTTGATGGCAGGCAAATCTGAGTGGATAGCAGATGGGGCAGAGCCAAAAGATCCTGAGGCTCAAGGTACCAACACAGCCTGTTGCTTACAATACATTTGAACAACTTTAAGAGAAAATTAGTGAGACTAAGTGGTTGATAGCAGTCTATCTCAAGAGGGGGGTGGTTTACCTGGTTTCAGTGCCACCATGACACACTTTCTTGCCACTGAGATGGGAACTAACCCTCACTCCAGATACAGTTGAAAAAGCAAGGATGTGATGTTAGCAATCCAACAACAACTGTTTCAACATTAGGTTGTGGACATGGTCTGGCCCTGGAGCCATCTCACAGCAAAGGGCTAGAGTACTGAGGAATTCTCACTCACTGAATGGAGCATTACAGGCTCCAGCTGACATACAGTGAAAGGTAAGTGAATTCACTCTCCCACTGATAATCCTCAGTCATAGAGGCTCTAGCCTAATGCAAAGCAAAATGTTTGGTGACAGCATCTGGGTCAGTGTAGACAGAACCATTCAGAGAGATACAAGGTACACCTGTGGGGGACTGATGTCCACAGAGACATGGAATCCTCACGCAAACCTGTGAAGGGAGGGTACATCGTCCAAAGGTAGCAACAGTAGCAACATACTGTTCTCAGCATTCTTGTTTCTGTTGTTTTATGAGGTGGCAGTCCCCGGACACAGCGTCATTTACCGGCATGATGTGCATATGGCACTGGAGGGCCCACTGCGAACTCTGGGAGCCAGAGAGATTTAGGGGGTCCACCAAACTAATCTCTTCTGAAGGTGAGATCCTGAGGAATATAGGATTACTACGTCAGCCACAGAAAGAATGGATGAAATTGTGCTCTGGATGGCCACATCAATATCTTCATGTGACAGGGTGCTAAGGGCAACAGCACAGGTGAAGGCATCCCAGTCGTCTCTGTTGAGAGCCCATCTGCGTCAACAGCCGGGAGAGTGATGCCGAGGAAGAGTCAAAACAACTGGAAGTCAAATACTAAGTTCTGCGAGCAAGTGTTTGACAGCTTTACTACGGCCAGCAGTCATAATCCCATACCACACAGTGCTGTGGGTATTGCAGTCACCCACAATTAGAAAGGGTGGGGGGCAGGTGAGAAAAAAAGTACAGGCAACACACTCTTGGACAATTAACTGTTGGGAGCAAGATACACGTTACAGACAGTAAATTCTAGAGATGTCCTCAGTCAGATAGACACAGCCTCCAAAGTATTATTGAGTGGCACTTGTCTGATGCAGACAGGGTCCAGAACATATGTACAAACACCGCCCAACACTCATAGTCATCACTATTCTTAAAATGTCCGCCCCCGGTAGCTGAGTGGTCAGCGTGACAGAATGTCAATCCTGGGGGCCCGGGTTATATTCCCAGCTGGGTCGGAGATATTCTCTGCTCAGGGACTGGGTGTTGCGTTGTCCTAATCATCACCATTTCATCCCCATCGACACGCGAGTCGCAGAAGTGGCGTTAGATCGAAAGATTTAAACCCGGCAAAAGGTCTACCCGACAGGACAGTCACACGACATTTACATTTTTTATTTATTCTTAAAATAGCCTTGACAGCCATGGAGGGTAGGGTCCGCATTGCTAGGAACCACGTTTTCTGGAGGGCAATGCTAAAAGTAGTGGAAAAAGAATGTGTGAAATTTCAAACTGAAACATGTTACTCTTATTTTTTCACTGAAAAGAAATTTTTATTGAATCATTTCTTCAAGAAGCTTTGGAGCTGTGTAAATGAATGTAAACAAATATTTAATTAAGAAAATGTTTTTAATTAATAAAAAAAAACAGTGTTCTACCATTACATCAGAAATTGGAATTTATTTTTCCTTGTTTTCCTCTCTCATCGATTTCCACTATTTCCTCTTCAGTAAGTCTACCTGGTATGACAAAATCAGTCCCTGCAATTCTGCATATAATAAATTGATTATCTTCTTGGCCCCCATGCTTAACAGCTACCATTTCTGTGCTTTCTGAGGACCCAAACCAGGCGAGGGTGCCAAAGCAGCTATTGTTATGAGTGGACCAACTAGAGCTGAAGTGTCTTTGATTAAAATTTGTGAATGTTGCAAAAAGACCGTATCTCAAAATAAGTAGTCAGAATCATTCTGTTCTACATATTCCAAACTAGTCTCTGGGGGGAAGATAGACTGGTAGAGGTAGGAGCTACTACTACAGAAGCTTCTAAAACAAATAAAAAGCAAGAATACTAGTGCAAGATTGTAAGATTTGAGCAGAAATGGGAAGGTGTTTGTCCAATTTTATGCATGGCTCACTGTACTAGTTTTACTGTAAAGTGATACAATATTATATGACTTTACCAAATATTGTTTCATTTCCACAGAATAAAACTAAATAGTTTGCCAATTCATAATTTCAAAGCTTAAAGCACATGACAAGAAAATCCGATTAAGTGCAGTCAGGATTCACACACACTGAGGTTCCATACAAACTTAACTCCAAAAACCGTTCTTCCCATTTTGTAGGGATCCGTGCCTCTGTCGGTAAAAACGGAATCCTTATAGGATCACTCTGTTGTCTGTCTGTCTGTACGTCTCTCTGTCCATCTATTAAGACACCTTTTTCTCAGGAATGGATAGACCTATCAAGTTGAAATTTATATCACTTACCAAGGTCTACAGTCTCTTGGCAGCAAAAAATTTAAGCTTCTAATTTAGTGGTTCTCAAAGTGTGTGCCAGGGAGCACTGGTGCGCACTGTAATATTTTGGGAAAACATTTGTCCAAATGTAAAAGAAAATATAGCTACTCAATTTTATCCATTTCAAGGCAGGTTAATGCGGAACGAGTCCTTAAGTTTTGTCGAATAGTTTAGTTTGGTTAAGGAAATGAGATGGCTTATTCTCCTTGTAGTGCTTACAGCATTCAGAACGTTTCATGCTGACTGTCTTCTCTCTTGCACTACTGCTAATCTTAGCTATCCAACAGTAGCACCTGTATGGAAACTGGGCAAAGGTATTCCAAAATAATGAGAGATGATAAAGCCATTGCTGGCCCATCGAGGTCATCCCTTACACCACTGAGAAGTGTAAGGAATTCCAGGGAAAATGTAATTCGCAGTGGGGTGAGAAAAATAATTATTCGGATGGCAGAATGCCTTGGTCTGGAGAAAATCATATCACATTGCTACAATCACAACAATATGCAGTTGTGGGAGTGATTAATTTATTTAATAATGAATGCAACTGTATATATAACGTAGCACTTTATCTATGGCAAAGTTTGGTGTGGCCAACACAGTAACTGATTTGATGTGTTGTAAAAGAAACTTGCAGTCCAAGAATGCAACCGTGGACTGTAAGTTTCTTAAAAAACAATGCTTCATGGACATTAGTAATTAATAAATGCCTCAAATGCCATTTTCTTTAATTCCTTGCACTAGAACTACATTACAACATTCGATTTAACAGTTACGAGCGGGTTCACGCGCATGCGCAGTTGAGCCGCGTTTGAATAGTAGATTCTCCTGCTTCTCGCTAAAGGAATGTGGCTGTTGGTTGTGCAAGCAGCTAGATGCTACCGAGAAAAGGGGGCGCCAAATTCATATTCTCGAGGGGGGGGGGGGGGGGGGGTGGAACTTGTTACACAAAGCACCTAGCATCGAGCGCACGTTTGTCTATCGATTATTCATATGATTTTGAAACGATTCCCTGTTGGTTTTTGAACATTTTGAACACATTTTAAGTTGATTTCTGAATGAATCATAAGTTGATTTTTGTATGCGTGCATAGTGTCTGTGATGCCTCTGGCAGGATAATCCTCATCGCATCTAGAAATAAACTTTCCGCAGACAAAAGGGAACGGGTCTATACGAGCTGAGCGGAGTAAAGCCGAACGGATGAATGCCAATCGCTGTCTGATTATGTGGTTGATTGGGTTTGCGAATGATTAGCGTTGTTATAATTACTAGCGAAATCCATAGATTCAGACTACCAAAATGTAAATAAACGACTGACGGGAATAACAGGTGAGAACTATTACGGATTATCTTCTCGGTGTATCCAAGAAAATGAAATTTTGACAGAAATCTTTTGGCCAGATCGCTACACTAGTAAGGACCAGTTTTGCAGTCCCCGGCCAGCAGCCGCATAAGTTCTATTCCGGAAGTAACATGGAAAACGTGTTGTACGAACACGTAATAGCGCCAAACCGGAAAATAAGCGCGGGCTATCTAAACCTGTGATTCTGGCAGGGTTAGTGAAATTTACTGGCGAACAAATTTTGACAATGGCAGGAATAGCTACAGAATTGGTGATGACCAGATTGTTTGTTAGAACAAGGAAGGAGAAGAAACGGGGACATCACACAAATTATGGAAGAGAGCCTGAGACATTAGGTGGAATGCAATCCATAATAGGAGTGATCGCTATGGCAAAAAGGGCTACGCTCAAGACGGAGCCCTGAGGCACTCCATTCTCCTGGAGGAAGACGTCGGACAATACGGAACCCACACGTACCCTAAACTTTCGATCTGTTAAAAAGGAATCAATAAAAAGGGGCAGGCGACCGCGTAGACCCCACCTGTGCATAGTGCGAAGGATACCTCCTCTCCAACAGATATCATAAGCCTTCTCCAAATCGAAGAACACGGCTACCGTTTGGCACTTTCGCAAAAAGTTGTTCATGATGAATGTCGACAAGATCACAAGGTGGTCAACAGCGGAGCGGCGGCGACGGAAGCCACATTGAACATTGGTAAGTAGCCGTTGAGATTCAAGAATCCAAACTAACCGAGTGTTAACCATGCGCTCCATCACCTTACAGACACAGCTTGTAAGAGAAATGGGGCGGTAACTAGAAGGAAGGTGTCTATCCTTCCCGGGTTTGGGTATGGGAACAACGACGGCGTCACGCCAACGCATGGGGACTTGACCTTCGGTCCAGACGCGATTGTAGGTACGAAGAACAAAGCTTTTGCCTGCCGGAGAAAGGTGTGCCTGCATCTGAACGTGAATGGCATCTGGCACCGGAACAGAGGATCGGGACAGTGCAAGTGCACGTTCGAGTTCCCGCATAGTAAAGGAGGCATTATAATGTTCCAGTTCAGCGAGTGGAAGGAAGGTCGCCGAGCCTCTTCTGCCTCTTTCCTGGGAAGGAAGGCAGGGTGGTAATGGGTGAAGCTTGAAACCTCCGCGAAAAAGTGGCCGAAGGCGTTGGAGACATCCACAGGATCAACAAGGACCTCACTACCTGAAGTCAGGCCAGGTACCGAGGAGTGGGCCTTAATGCCCGACAGCTGGCGCAGGCCACCCCAGACGACAGAAGAGGGAGTAAAACTGTTAAAGGAGCTGGTGAAAGAGGCCCAACAAGCGTTTTTGGTGTCTTTGATGACTCTACGGAATTGCGCTCAGAGTCGTTTGTATCCAATACAATTCGCCAACGTAGGATGGCGGCGAAAGGTGTGTAAAGCATGTTGTCGAGCACGGATAGCATCTCTACAAGCCTCATTCCACCAGGGGACGGAAACGTGACGTGAAGAAGAGGTAGTACGAGGAATGGAACGTTCGGCAGCATTGATGATAACAGCCGTGAGGTATTCGACCTGACTGTCACAACATAGAAAATCGTGGTCCGGAAAGGTCGCCAGGGAGGAGTAAAGTCCCCAGTCAGCTTTCGGTATGTTCCAGCTCGAAGGACGTGGGGATGGGGTGTGGTGTAGGAGACGAACGACACAGAGGAAGTGGTCGCTCGAATAGGTGTCAGAAAGGACATACCACTCGAACCGACGGGCAAGAGTGGTAGAACAGATCGAGAGGTCCAAGTGGGAGTAGGTATGAGTGGAGTCCGAGAGGAAAGTCGGGGTGCCAGTATTGAGGCAGACAAGATTGAGATGGTTGAAGACATCCGCCAAGAGGGAGCCTCTCTGACAGGATGCAGGAAAGCCCCAAAGGGGATGATGGGCATTGAAGTCGCCAAACAATAAAAACGGCGGAGGAAGCTGAACAATCAGGTGCATCATGTCAGCCCGACTAACTGCGGATGACGATGGAGTGTAGACGGTACAAACAGAAAAAGTAAAGGCAGAAAGAGTAATACGGACAGCTATTGCTTGGAGCGGGGTGGTCACTGGGATGGGATGGTAATAGACATCGTCCCGAACGAGCAACATGACCCCACCATGGGCTGGAATACCGTCCGCAGGGGTGAGGTCAGACCGCTCCGAGGTATAGTGGGTAAAAGCAATACGGTCAGTTGGGCGCAACTTGGTTTCCTGGAGACCAAGGACGAGCGGACAGTGCAGGCGGAGGAGCAGTTGTAATTCCTCCCAATTAGATCAAATACCTCTGATGTTCCAATGTAACAAAGCCATCGCTAGTCAGAAAAAAGGGGGGAACGAAACGAGTGAAGAGCTGGTCACCTCGACGGCCGCGGAGGGCCAGGTTTCGAGGGAACAACGCTACAACCGGCGGGAGGCGGATCCTGTTCCATCGAGTCGTCGCCAGCTGCGGCCGCTTTCCCGGGTTGCATAGGAGGGGCAGCATCATTCGCCGACGAGAGGTCAGCTGAGCGCCTGGCAGCAGAGCGTCCCGGCGAAAATGAGGACGGCCGGGAGCAGCGACTCGCGGATGGAGCTTCAGACCAAACGCGCCGGGGTGGAGAGGGGGATAAAGATTTCTTCTTGGAGGCCTTCTTGGAAGTCTGATGAGGCACGGGGATGGTGGGCTGGACCCGAAGAAGGTCCTCACGCGCGGGGTCCGTTTTGGAATGCCGGACCTCGGAAGCCAGGGTCCGGAACGTTCCCCTGATGGACGCCTGAGAAGAGGATCGCTTCTCAGGCGGCGGAGGGGGAGGGGGAGGGGGGGGGGGAGGAGGAGGAGGAGGAGGAGGAGGAGGAGGAGGAGGAGGAGGAGGAGGAAGGGTGGCTCCTGGGGCAGAGGAGGCAGGGGCCGTGAGGGAGGAGGGTTTGGAAGGGAGGGATTTGGGAGGCGGAGGCATAGACCCCGGATGGGATGAGGAGGTGGAGGGGGGGCAGGATAGGGGTGAGGATACTGTGGAAGGAGTGGACACGACTGAGGCAAACAAAGTTGTCAACGTCACAGGATGGAGGCGGTCATACTTCTTCCTGGCCTCAGAATAAGAGAGACGATCCAAAGTTTTTAATTCTTGGATCTTCTTCTCCTTCTGATACGCGGGGCAGTCTAAAGATCTAGGCGAGTGGATGCCAGGACAATTGACGCACCGAGGTGGTGGGGTGCATGTATGTTCCTCACGAAGAGGACGTCCACAATCGCCACAAAGGGGCTCAGCCTCACACCGTGACGACATGTGCCCAAAGCGCAAACACCGGAAGCAGCGCATAGGAGGCGGGACGTAAGGTCGCACGTCGCACAGGTAGCACATCACCTTTACCTTCTCCGGGAGAATGTCCCCCTCAAAGGCGAGGATAAAGGCTCCGGTGTCGATGCGACAGTCTTTGGGGCCGCGCTGGACTCGTCGGGCGAAATGCACGCCGCGGCGCTCCAGGTTGGCCCTGAGCTCCTCATCAGGTTGCAGCAGGAGGTCCCGATGAAAAATAACCCCCTGCGTCCTATTCAGTGCCAGATGCGGGACAATGGACACTGGGATGTCCCCTAGTCGGCCGCACGCCTGGAGCGCCGCCGACTGTGTGGCGGAGGCGGTCTTGATAAGAACGGACCCGGATCCCATTTTACCGAGAGCCTCGATTTCCCCGAAGATGTCCTCGATGTGCTGGACAAAGAACATGGGCTTGGAGGTGGCGAACGTCCCCCCATCGGTCCGAGAACAGACTAAACAGCGGGGGAAGTACTTTGCCCCAAGCCGGCGGGCCTGTCCTTCCTCCCAGGGAGTGGCCAAGGGGGAAAGGGCAGGAGAACCAGAACCAGAGACAGTAGCTTTCTTTTTAAAAGACTCGGCCGCAGAGCGACCTGATACATGTTGACGTTTCATCTGCGAAACGTCCGCCCCGATACCACCCACTCCGACCAGGGGCTCTCCCCACGGGCGCCACCCAGCCTCAGCAAGGGCCACCTGGCAGGATGACCGTTGCCGGGAGTCCTGATGCCCCAAGGAGACGCGCATCTACTCCTTGGCCGACGTGGGGAGAGTGCAGCTCAGGTATCGGCAGTACGATCCCTGTGTTGTCAGGGGGCTATAACCTAGAGGGTACATGACGACCCCACCACAACGGGCTGGCTACCGTGCTGGATTTCGGGTGCCATGGAAAGTCCATCATTATCGTAGGTGCAGATGGGGACGCACTATGGGCGGAACGTGTGCAACCCATCAGGCGTTTAGGCCCAATTGGAGGAATAGTGGGTGTGGTTACAACGCCGTTACAATGCTGAGTGCCAAGGTCTTAGTGCATTGAGGACCAGTGATACACCACGTAAGGCGTCCTTCCCCAAAAGGCATCCTTCCCCAAAAGGCTCGTACTTCTGTAGAATTTTGAAAAAAGGAGGTCAAACCCCAAGGGGGACCATCACATGTAATGTGGAAACGGTTGAAACTCCTTTTAGTCGCCTCTTACGACAGGCAGGAATACCTCGGGCCTATTCTTACCCCGGACCCGCAGGGGGATTTCGCAGAAAGAAAAGCACGCCATCTTGTTCTCCCAATTAGAAATTATCCCATCCGCTATTAATTGCGAGGTGGTAAAAAAAAAAAAAAAAAAAAAAAAAAAAAAAAAAAAAAAAAAAAAAAAAAAAAAAAAAAAAAAAAACAGAGAGAGAGAGAGAGAGAGAGAGAGAGGGGGGGGGGGGGGGGGGGGGCAGGCTGTCAAACCGGTCGGCTGGTAGCAGGAGAGGCACCACTGAACATTTCAATTTCCACTGTCCAGCATATAATATGATGGCATCCATTACAAAATATACACATTTCAGTTCCACAGAGCGAAATACAGTGACGTGCTGTAGAAGAATGCTTAATGAAGAGGCGTGGCACTGCAGTTTATTTCAGACTTTTCAGAAATATGTGCGCTACAAGATGAACTTTTTTTTTGAAAATTATATATTTTTTAGTGCTGATCCGGTTCGAAGATATCGTAGATCCGGGGCTGATGTGCAAAGCAGTCTGAGTTATAGTGGGTAGTCTTCAAGTGACCCGTGTTTACATTTAGTGGTTTTGCTGATTCCCCTTCGTTTACTCTCATGTCAAATGAAAACAAAAAGGATATCTGTGGCCGCCGGGAGCTATCAAGTGAATTAAAATACATTCACATAATTACGGAAGGCTAAAATATGTCAGTTTCAGATTTTATTTTATTTCCACCTTTCTGACAGCCAAGCATTAATCGCCTTGCGGAACAAGGAAGTAATAAGAAATTTGACTTTTATTAACCTTTTCCGCAGAGGCAGTCACTGTATTTGAAACTAAATGTTTAATTCCACAGTACCGACTAGTTTCAACTGTTCGCTGCATTTCAAGTGCACGTTTTCATAGTCTAGCACGTATGGCATTATGCCATAATAAAGAGCCAAACATGATATAATACAGTACTGGTGCTCCAAGAAAATGAACATCTCGAAAACTACACTGAAATGTTTAATATAAGGTCGAGGTCTACTTCATTGGCAATCTGGACATACGAATGTGCACTTTAAGTATGCACATTAAATGTGCACATTTTAGTATGGTTCAAGAAATTCCGATGTTCTTGGAGTATCCTCTGATGTCTTGTTTCTTTTATGACATAATGTATGATCTTTCAATGTTTTACACGCACATACTTAAAAATGGGCTTTCTACATCATGATAGCTGCGCATGCACGGTGTCGCCTGTTATATGCGCTCTCTGGCAACTGCTGCTATTTCTAACAGGTCGCGGGAAAATATTGCGAATGGTGGTTTGAAAAGCGTTACTTTCAAAGAAAATATCCTTTAACGTAAGTTGAACTATGTGCGAGAATGTACCATGAATTTATTAAATCACAGGGCGTTTGGCTGTCATTTAAAAATAAAATTTTTGATAAGCCATTTAGAAGAATTTCGAACCCTGAAGATCAGACATTTATGTCATTATTAAAAATTTTACTGGCACATTTGTGTGATACATCTTAAAGTGTAACACACGCAAAAAATATCAACATTATGTGCGAAAGCTTAGCTTCTCTTGCAGCTTATTAACCTTAGAGACCAATATTAAATGTGAGAGCTTTTCTTTTCTTGTAGCTACACTATGTATATTAACTTAAACTGTTGACTTTCCCTGTTTGTGTGTGTTCATACTACTTAACAGTGATGTTGCTGTTGGCTGACTACATCATGTGTCCTATGCTCTGAAAATCCGCTGTCATCGGCTGGAAAGATCACGTAACATGAGCTATGACTGGCGTACAAAAGCTCATCGCAATCTCGATTTCAATGATTCGGAAAGTAACATGCGGTGTTTAGTGGAATTTCAATGTATACTTTCGTAATACGAAAACACATGTTGCTACACATAGAAGATATTTCCAAAACGTGCCTTTTTCCCCGAGTTTCATTTTCTAAAGTGTCGGGAAATTCTACGCCCGTGTGTAAAAACCATAACCGTTCAAAGGATTGAGAAGGGAAAATATACTGTCACTTAACACGGAAAAAGCGTTTTTTTCACCAGGGAGAAAGTGTATTTTTAATCGGGAAATCCGGGATTTTTTTCCTTGTCTGCATATACACCCTGAAAACCTAAGAGACGTCGTAATTCAGACAGGTGGCTACAGTTCCACTGGATACCGTTGTTTCGTGTAACTGTGGAGGGCTTATAGCCTGACGCGATCGATAATAATCGGTCACTTTGACCTCCAACAACTCATGTACTATTCAAGTTACACGCCTGTAATTTATACCAATTTAGGTTTACACTAATAGCTTTCTAACGACACGTTAGATGAACCGGTTAGATTTTGGAAATTCGTTGCTGGGTGTTACTTGTATAATTTAGTCAGATACTAAACTTTAAACTAATAAAGATATTGAAAATCTGATTACACCATCCGAATTGGAGTGCAAATAATAGTAACGTACATGTTTCTTTTTGAGGTATCATGATTCACCTGGCTACTGTTAATTCCTATATGAAGTGTGAAAAGTCTGCCATTAAGGTTTCACAAAGTCCGCCATCTTTGGCACTCCCGGCATGTCTCCATCAACACAGCATCACCATGGAATTCCCAGCCACGCGGCTGGACTGGCCATTGTGCGGCATGACGCGGTTGTTAAGCTAACGTTCGGCACGACGTGGTGGCTGCCGGGCTGCGACCCACCGAGATGCCCCAAGCTTGGCCATGCTCCGAACTTAGAATATTTTCCAGGCACCACGGCCCACCAGTTACCTCACAAACTGTTGCCCAGAGTCTCTGTGCCCCAGCCGTGACAGGCACATACTCTTGGCAGGTATTTGTGGGGAGTTTCCAGTTCAGGCACCAACAGTGTGAACCTTGGGTGGTCAGAGGGCTATTACTGTGAAGGTACTTGCTTCCTCATAGTGGAATGGCTACCTTGCTACTTTTACCAGAAATGAAATGTGCGAAGATAGAAAGAAACAAAAGGTAGAAGATATGCCGTGTTGGACAACCCCCCCCCCCCCCCCCCCTCTAAATGATACACACTAAATGTGAAATTTTGAAGATAAACTGCAGGTCATATCCAACAATGGTGACCATTCACTTAAGAATGAAAAGTTTTAGAAAGTGCCAGAAGGAAAGAAAATGAGTATCCAAAATCATAAACCAAATCCAAGTGTTGTTGGCACCAAAGAGGCCATACAGTGGAAATGAAGAGGAGAAAAAATAGTAGAAGGATAGACTTGCAGCACAGAACAGGAAAGAGCGCTGTGAAGGCCAGTGCCTCACATTGGCCAAGCAAGTGCTTGTAGGAGTTGTGAGCCACTGGGGGGATTGGGGGTTCCTGAATTGTATGCACGTACACATCATGAAATCTTCTGTCCTTATCAAATGGGCTTTGCTAGTATCAATGTGCAGGCGACATGTGATTGCTACTGTTGATGATTCATGGCCTGTGTCTGTACATGATGCTAGGATATGGTGAAACTATGATGTATGCCAGATTCTAAGACAGAAATAACACAATACTTTAGTTTTAGTAGATGAAAGGTACGATATTGCACCACAGTTAATGACACCATCTCAGAATCCACATACACTTGAGAAGTGGGCCTCATCTCACTCCAAGGAAAGTCTCATAACCAACTGGTGTTTTGGCAGATGAAAAGTGACTCACAGTTCTGCAAAACAAAATAAAATATGGTCAAACAAAAATCCCCAACGTAATCATAGTCAGTTTTGTTTTGCATAATTTTGCAAAACAGACAGGGGATGAAGACTTTGAGGCACCTAATGACGACGACAATAAACTTTCCAGTAATGAGAGTTGAAGAAGCAGCAAACATATGTATCTGTGGTACGAACAAAATATGAGAAATGGTTACTACCATACATAATCTGTAGTGTGTAGGGGATTTGTTCCCAAATTTTTTAAGAATAGACCTAATTTGTGTAATTCCATATTATTCCGATTTTTTCTGGAACTCAGATATTATGGCAAATAAGTGCACAAATTGTTTAGCCTGTGAAATTTCAAACTGAAACATGTTACTCTTATTTTTTCACTGAAAAGAAATTTTTATTGAATCATTTCTTCAAGAAGCTTTGGAGCTGTGTAAATGAATGTAAACAAATATTTAATTAAGAAAATGTTTTTAATTAATAAAAAAAACAGTGTTCTACCATTACATCAGAAATTGGAATTTATTTTTCCTTGTTTTCCTCTCTCATCGATTTCCACTATTTCCTCTTCAGTAAGTCTACCTGGTATGACAAAATCAGTCCCTGCAATTCTGCATATAATAAATTGATTATCTTCTTGGCCCCCATGCTTAACAGCTACCATTTCTGTGCTTTCTGAGGACCCAAACCAGGCGAGGGTGCCAAAGCAGCTATTGTTATGAGTGGACCAACTAGAGCTGAAGTGTCTTTGATTAAAATTTGTGAATGTTGTAAAAAGACCGTATCTCAAAATAAGTAGTCAGAATCATTCTGTTCTACATATTCCAAACTAGTCTCTGGGGGGAAGATAGACTGGTAGAGGTAGGAGCTACTACTACAGAAGCTTCTAAAACAAATAAAAAGCAAGAATACTAGTGCAAGATTGTAAGATTTGAGCAGAAATGGGAAGGTGTTTGTCCAATTTTATGCATGGCTCACTGTACTAGTTTTACTGTAAAGTGATACAATATTATATGACTTTACCAAATATTGTTTCATTTCCACAGAATAAAACTAAATAGTTTGCCAATTCATAATTTCAAAGCTTAAAGCACATGACAAGAAAATCCGATTAAGTGCAGTCAGGATTCACACACACTGAGGTTCCATACAAACTTAACTCCAAAAACCGTTCTTCCCATTTTGTAGGGATCCGTGCCTCTGTCGGTAAAAACGGAATCCTTATAGGATCACTCTGTTGTCTGTCTGTCTGTACGTCTCTCTGTCCATCTATTAAGACACCTTTTTCTCAGGAATGGATAGACCTATCAAGTTGAAATTTATATCACTTACCAAGGTCTACAGTCTCTTGGCAGCAAAAAATTTAAGCTTCTAATTTAGTGGTTCTCAAAGTGTGTGCCAGGGAGCACTGGTGCGCACTGTAATATTTTGGGAAAACATTTGTCCAAATGTAAAAGAAAATATAGCTACTCAATTTTATCCATTTCAAGGCAGGTTAATGCGGAACGAGTCCTTAAGTTTTGTCGAATAGTTTAGTTTGGTTAAGGAAATGAGATGGCTTATTCTCCTTGTAGTGCTTACAGCATTCAGAACGTTTCATGCTGACTGTCTTCTCTCTTGCACTACTGCTAATCTTAGCTATCCAACAGTAGCACCTGTATGGAAACTGGGCAAAGGTATTCCAAAATAATGAGAGATGATAAAGCCATTGCTGGCCCATCGAGGTCATCCCTTACACCACTGAGAAGTGTAAGGAATTCCAGGGAAAATGTAATTCGCAGTGGGGTGAGAAAAATAATTATTCGGATGGCAGAATGCCTTGGTCTGGAGAAAATCATATCACATTGCTACAATCACAACAATATGCAGTTGTGGGAGTGATTAATTTATTTAATAATGAATGCAACTGTATATATAACGTAGCACTTTATCTATGGCAAAGTTTGGTGTGGCCAACACAGTAACTGATTTGATGTGTTGTAAAAGAAACTTGCAGTCCAAGAATGCAACCGTGGACTGTAAGTTTCTTAAAAAACAATGGTTCATGGACATTAGTAATTAATAAATGCCTCAAATGCCATTTTCTTTAATTCCTTGCACTAGAACTACATTACAACAGCCATACCTTAATTTCACAATTTTTGACAGAAATAATGCGCTTTTAGCTATTCCTTTCTATTTTTGTGTGTACCTATATTACTCAATGGTCAGTACCAGTCGCACAAGTATCCGTGGATGACTAGCACTGTAGGCGCCGTGCAAATTATTTTTGCACACCTCGTTCTATGCCTTCTTTCCATAACAAAACGGTGCGACACTTGTATTGCACTTGAAGTTTGTAAATAATCGTGGAGTTAATCCACAGTGTTGTCAAGAATTAATGGATTTCTGGTCAGATCTATACGTTCAGAATTAGGAGAAAATGGTGAAAACACATTTGATGACTGACAGATTTTTCCGACGAAAACTCTTAACGGATATTATCTGATCATGTTGTGCTTTTGTTTTGCAGTTGATTTGCCTATGGACGATGTTTTTTTTTATGATGGTAGCCATGCTGAAATTAAGCCTTGTCCACTGCACACGTGATCACAACTTGTCCATAGAATCTGAAGGTTTCATGTCGTTCCCAGTGATTGCGAATCTATTCCACCTTACTCCGAATAGTGCTGCAATAGCACATAGGAAGTGAATTGCATATTATTATTATTATTATTATTATTATTATTATTATTATTGCCCATTATGACCAATTTAGGTACTGTGACAGTGTATCAAAAAATTATAAACAACATTCGCTTGAGCTGTCCGTGACTAAAAAAATTTCATTTCATTTTGTTTGCTACAGATGAGTAGCACATGTGAACATGGACCGTCATTGTTCATGAAGCCGAGTGACATTTCCACTGCAGTTTAGTGATTCAGCTGTTTCATGACAGAAGCAAGGTTAATGGAAGTTGAAAATTATTGGTGGCAACACTGTTAACCCATGGAGGAACAAGAATCCAGAGCCAGAAAGGAAACACGTTTCCATTGTTGTGCACTTTATGTTATCCCAGAGCTTTCAGGTGATATGTCGGTGAGGTGTTGATAGCGTACGTGGGGCTCGTGCTGTGTGTACAACGTACTGCTAATTTTCAAAGTGCTAGAAGTGAATAAAACAGACCGATTTCTGAAAAACACGCATGTCATCGAAGAATCCGATTCTGGAAGTGAACAATAGCTAAGTGCAATTAAAAAAGGCAAAACAGCGGCTTACTCGTAAGTACAATGGAAGATACTTAAGCCATAGTTTCACTTTGACTGGAAGTGAAGATTATCCCACTACTCTTAGTGTGTGTGTATAAAATGGCAAATGAATCTCTGCTTCCTAGTAAACCGAGCAAACATTTTAAAACAACGCATTCATATTTGCAAGATAATCCTGTAAGGTATTTTGAGAGATTGTCTGAACAGCAAATAAGGACAGCAATATCTTTTAAAAGTGTAATGTCTGTTATTGATAAAGCTCTGATCGCTTCCTACCAAGTCTCTGAACTATTAGCACAGAGTATAAAAGTTCATATTATAGGTGAGTCACTTTCTTCTGCCTGCTTGCAAAGAAATGGTGATGACGATGCTAGGAAATAAGCAGCTGTGAAAATAAGCAAGATTCTTTTGTCAAATGATACAGTTCACAGGTGTTCTAACGTTTTGACGACACGAGAAACAGTGCAAAACTGGATTGCATTCACATTTCACGCCTCACTCTCATCAGATGATTTACGTGATGTGACTAGCTGATCCTCTTCTCTGGGTATTCAGCTACGTTGATCTCCCAAGAGCTTCTTCTCCGAAGATTTTCACTGGTTATTGGAATTAATTAGACTCTTTCTCTATTCTTGAAACAATTGGGTACTCGATGAATACTTTCAGTTCAATAATAATATATTTTCAACTTTCACAGACAACAACTTCTGCAAGTCAACTTAGTCATCAAACATTAGACTCTGTTAAACGTATTTATAATAACATTGATCTAACAATCAAATGATTTATGGACATCACATATATCTTGCCTTGTACAGGGCTAAGACATGAGTAAGTTACTAGCGGCAAAGACTTGTCGTCGTCAGTGGACCGCCACTCTTACAGTCTTCTCATAACAAACTTCCAAGCTGCACACACAAACAGGTAGCGAAGTAGATACGGTTCCACTCTCCCACTTATATTTAAAATATTGTGTGTTCGAGATGGTATAAGGACAAGTGGTTCTCGAATTCACGCGGAAATTCTCAAAGCACTAAATATCCCACCCTTCAGCTCGAACACGTGATATTTTATACGTAATCACCAGTACATTAATATCACATAGGATAACACTTCATTTCTCAACAATACATCTTTTTCTATTAATAATTGTAAATACTCTTGTTCTTATTGCCTGGTCATTCCTTTTTTCCATTTTACTACAATTACAAAACGTGAACCTTTCAATCCATGTTGGATTGGGCCAACTTTTTCTGTTTTCTACTCTTTTTCCAATCATAAATTCCAGGTGTACTTCACCCACGAGTAATCTACTGTTTATTCCTACTTTCCGTTACCACCTTTCCTAAGTATGTACTTATTCATTACTTATTGTAGTTTGGAGGATTTCTTGGTAAAATAAAAGTGTTCCTTTTTTTGTGGGCATTTGTAGACATAAAACGTAATAAGGCTGGTGATGCATAAAATTAAAACTTACCAGACTAAGTCCTATAAATCGTGTGACTTCTGTTATGATACTGTCCTTTTCCCCTCTAGAAACAGTACCTATACCTCACATATGGGTTGACCCTTTGAGTGCATTCCCTCCTTCCGTTTTAGTAGGTACACCCCTCTTAATTCCTGTTCTCCTATGATACAGGTCAATCCCCTTCTTGGTGCCTTTGTCTCCACAGTATAGGTCAGCCTTTCTTAGGTCTGCCTATCTGCGTTTTATATTCAATAAATGCTGGGCACACCCCCTTTATCCTTCCTGGGTAGGCATCATGGTTCATCTTTATGTACACTATAATTAAATGTTTTCTGGTAACGTTGAAATCTATTTTACACCTCATCTTCACTTTCTAATACTCCATCTAATACTCTAGAGTCCTCTTCCACTGCTCACTTCTATCATATAACCAAATACTATGCCTACACAAATTGTTCACCTCATAGTAGATGCTACGTCTACCTGTATTAACCAACTCTTCGTAGATAGTATGTCTATACATAATGATCAAGTCGCACTACTCTGTAACTCATATGAGTATTTGCTACCCTGACTTTTCTCAAATGGTAATCACGATTAAATCCAATTTGGCTTTTCTCTGTTTTATAATATTACCCCAGCTCCCCTGCTCTTGTCTCTCTAGGTGCATGGGTTGATTTCTATCCTCCTTTCTTTGTATATCTGTATGTATATATAAGAAGTGACGGAGGGGGGGGGGGGGGAGGGGGGATGGGGGGAATTATGTAGAACCAACACTTATAAAAACAATGTAATGTGTGCATCTACCCAGACGTACATATATCCTTATTCCCCTACATCCCTCTGCGGTTCTGACATCGCTTCAGTTTTCTAATTTGTAATTTTTGTGCTTGTGTTTAAGGGTATCTTTGTGTGTCTGTTGATGTGTGTTTGTGCAGCCTGATTCTTCAGCCTACTTATCTGAAATAAGTTGTAGGTTATCGGAAGCCAAGGAAAATGAAAAATAAGGACTTCTGCGATAGAAGAAGCTGAATATGGAAAGAGGGAAAGATAGATAGGTACTCAAATGACAAGTAAGAAATGAAAAAGTAGAAATGGTTGCTAAGATTGAAGAAGTAAAGAAGATAGCACCAAAGACCCCCTTCCCCAGCATCCCTACCTCGCCGGTACTTGAGTGAGAAGCCAGAAGAGGTATGGTGTTAAACATCTCCTACAGAACGGACATTCTCACCTTCACCCTTGAGGTCCCCAAACAAAATCTTAGCAACACCTATGGAACGGCAAATGGTGAAGAATCAGTCACACTTGTTTGCGAAGGTCGTTTGGAAGGTGTGGTGTGTGCTCTGTGTTATCACTGATTTGTGTATTGGTGTAAATCATGCTTTAATCTACAGTACCCATCCTTTCAAAAACTAATACAAACCCTCCCCTTTACATCACATTTCATAAAAGGTACAAAATATTCTATACAAAATAGAAAATTATACAAATAGTTGTTTAGTTATTCAGTTTGCACTGTATTTTTATAAACACATAAAATACTCTGTTTAGTTTACGTTGTTTCGATATCACTGTTTGAATAGTACTGTGATATTATTTTTCCACTAATACTATATTCTATTCATTTCATTTCATCCAGAATGAGATTTTCACTCTGCAGCGGAGTGTGCGCTGATATGAAACTTCCTGGCAGATGAAAACTGTGTGCCCGAGCGAGACTCGAACTCGGGACCTTTGCCTTTCGCGGGCAAGTGCTCTACCATCTGAGCTACCGAAGCACGACTCACGCCCGGTACTCACAGCTTTACATCTGCCAGTATCTCATCTCCTACCTTCCAAACTTTACAGAAGCTCTCCTGCGAACCTTGCAGAACTAGCACTCCTGAAAGAAAGGATATAGCGGAGACATGGCTTAGCCACAGCCTGGGGGATGTTTCCAGAATTCTGGAAACATCCCCCAGGCTGTGGCTAAGCCATGTCTCTGCTATATCCTTTCTTTCAGGAGTGCTAGTTCTGCAAGGTTTGCAGGAGAGCTTCCAGAATTCTGGAATCATCCCCCAGGCTGTGGCTAAGCCATGTCTCCGCTATATCCTTTCTTTCAAGAGTGCTAGTTCTGCAAGGTTCGCAGGAGAGCTTCTGTAAAGTTTGGAAGGTAGGAGACGAGATACTGGCAGATGTAAAGCTGTGAGTACCGGGCGTGAGTCGTGCTTCGGTAGCTCAGATGGTAGAGCACTTGCCCACGAAAGGCAAAGGTCCCGAGTTCGAGTCTCGGTCGGGCACACAGTTTTAATCTGCCACGAAGTTTCATTTCATTTCATGTTTAGGGATCACTGTTTATCTGTGATTCTCTTAAGTGTATTATTTTTCTGTCATACCTGGTTTTCTATAAGCTAACATTAGAGGATAGTTTAAGAATTCAGTAATAGATAACAGAATAGTTTAAGATTTGAAGCGAATTTGGTGCAGGAAAACTAATTTTCAAGAAACACCGAAAACAACTCTGGATCCGGCAGCCGTAACTCCACCTGTTAACTCAGAACGTTAACGTCCCTGGGGGACACGTGACTCCACCTGGGTCCCATGGATCTGACCTTAATCTCACTTGAGCAAGTGCAAACTAGTACTTCTCATTAAATTTTGTGTGAAAGTCTCCACACGACAAAACAAGTCATATTTTATAAACCCCAACCATTATCATCAATATCCATTCCTGATTTTCTCTTTCCATACAGTATTCCTCTAAATGCAGTTGCAGCTCTTCTCCAACTGATGCTATCAGAAGCATGCATTATTTCATTCCCAGGTAGTTGAAGTTCTTTATTTGCTTCATGTCTCTTTGCTAAATCTTTATTATCTCTATATGCAGCATCATATTGTTTTTGCAAGTTTTATCTAATGGATTTATGCCTTTCTTGCCATGTGCTACTCTTTCGTCTAATTTGGTAGAAGGTCCCACATAGCTCGGCACATGCATTTTTGGCATTGGTAAATTATGTAAAGCCCAGTTTACTAATCCTTTTCCAAGTTTTTCACATTTACAAAATGTATGTGGTAATTTGCTCTAAATTCTGATCAATTCCTTTTGGATTACTGATAATGAAATAATTAAATTTATTTGTTAACATTTGCATTATTCCAACTTTTTCATTATAATAACTTTTACTTTCAGCTAATTCTTCACCATGAATTACTGAAGCCTGTTGATTAAATCTCTAGCATCATTCATCCAAACATGCAATTGTTTTTCTCTCTATATTTCTTTATCAGGTCTTCACCAAATCTTCATTCTTAATTTGTCTTTAATTTTGGGAAATGGACAATAAGAATTCCTTTTATTAATTTATTATATTTAATACCTCTACTTGATTTGATTTTATTTGGATTCTTTTCAGAGTATAATGCTCCTGAGTGGTATGACATATATGCATAATTTGGTAAATCAACAGCATCAAAATTTCTATTCATATTTTCCACAGTAATCTGTTTCTTAGCTGAAAGATTCATCAGTGCATTTCTACCTTCATATATCCTATCACCCCCCCCCCCCCCCCCATGAACCATGGACCTTGCGTTGGTGGGGAGGCTTGCGTGCCTCAGCGATACATACAGTCATACCGCAGATTCAACCACAACGGAGGGGTATCTGTTGAGACGCAAGACAAACATGTGGTTCCCGAAGAGGGGCAGCAGCCTTTTCAGTAGTTGCAGGGGCAACAGTCTGGGTGATTGACTGATCTGGCCTTTTAACACTAATCAAAACGGCCTTGCTGTGCTGGTACTGCAAACAGCTGAAAGCAAGGGGAAACTACAGCCGTAATTTTTCCCAAGGGCATGCAGCTGTACTGTATGGTAAAATGATGATGGCGTCCTCTTGGGTAAACTATTCCGGAGGTAAAATAGCCCCACTTCGGATCTCCGTGCGGGGACTACTCAGGACGACGACGTCATCAGGAGAAAGAAAACTGGCATTCTACGGATCGGAGTGTGGAATGTCAGATCCCTTAATCTGGCAGGTAGGTTAGAAAATTTAAAAACGGAAATGGTTAGGTTAAAGTTAGATATAGTGGGAATTAGTGGAGTTCGGTGGCAGAAGGAACAAGACTTCTGGTCAGGTGACTACAGGGTTATAAAAACAAAATCAAATAGGGTTAATGCAGGAGTAGGTTTAATAATGAATAGGAAAATAGGAATGCAGGTAAGTTACTACAAACAGCATAGTGAACGCATTATTGTGGCCAAGATAGAAACGAAGCCCACGCCTTCCACAGTACTACAAGTTTATATGCCAACTAGCTCCGCAGATAAAGAAGAGATTGATGAAATGTATGAGGAGATAAAAGAAATTATTCAGATAGTGAAGGGAGACGAAAATTTAATTGTCATGGGTGACTGGAACTCTATAGTAGGAAAAGGAAGAGAAGGAAATGTAGTAGGTGAATATGGAATGGGATTAAGGAATGAAAGAGGAAGCATAACTTAATCATAGCTGACACTTGGTTCAAGAATCATAAAAGAAAGTTGTATACATGGAAGAAGCATGGAGATACTGGAAGGTCTCTGATAGATTATATAATGGTAAGACAGAGATTCAGGAACCAGGTTTTAAATTGTAAGGCATTTCCAGGGGTAGATGTGGACTCTGACCACAATCTATTGGTTATGAACTGTAGATTAAAACTGAAGAAACTGCAAAAAGATGGGAATTTGAGTAGATGGGACCTGGATAAACTGAAAGAACCA
Source organism: Schistocerca serialis cubense (assembly GCF_023864345.2). Taxonomy (NCBI): domain Eukaryota; kingdom Metazoa; phylum Arthropoda; class Insecta; order Orthoptera; family Acrididae; genus Schistocerca; species Schistocerca serialis. Next base: position 268,143,715 of record NC_064639.1, read on the forward strand.
GACGTTGTAGAGAGCTACAGGGAGAGCATTAGGGAACGATTGACAAGGATGGGGGAAAGAAATACAGTAGAAGAAGAATGGGTAGCTTTGAGAGATGAAATAGTGAAGGCAGCAGAGGATCAAGTAGGTAAAAAGACAAGGGCTTGTAGAAGTCCTTGGGTAACAGAAGAGATATAGAATTTAATTGATGAAAGGAGAAAATATAAAAATGCAGTAAATGAAGCAGCCAAAAAGGAATACAAACATCTCAAAAGCGAAATAGACAGGAAGTGCAAAATGGCTAAGCAGGGATGGCTAGGAGGACAAATGTAAGGACATAGAGGCGCATATCACTAGGGGGTAAGATAAATACTGCCTAGAGGAAAATTAAAGAGACCATTGGAGAAAAGAGAACCACTTGCATGAATATCAAGAGCTCATATGGAAACCCAGCTCTAAGCAAAGAAGGGAAAGCAGAAAGGTGGAAGGAGTATATAGAGGGTCTATACAAGGACGATGTTCTTGAGTACAATATTATAGAAATGAAAGAGAACGTAGATGAAGATGAAATAGGTGATATGATACTGCGTGAAGAGTTTGACAGAGCACTGAAAGACCTAAGTCGAAACAAGGCCCCGGGAGTAGACAACATTCCATTAGAACTACTGACGGCCTTGGGAGAACCAGTCCTGACAAAACTCTACCGTCTGGTGAGGAAGATGTATGAGACAGGCGAAGTACCCTCAGACTTCAATAAGAATATAATAATTCCAATCCCAAAGAAAGCAGGTGTTGACAGATGTGAAAATTACCGAAGTATCAGTTTAATAAGTCACAGCTGCAAAATACTAACACGAATTCTTTACAGACGAATATAAAAACTGGTAGAATCCGACCTTGGGGAAGATCAGTTTGGATTCCATAGAAATGTTGGAACACGTGAGGTAATACTGACCCTACAACTTATTTTAGAAGCTAGATTAAGGAAAGGCAAACCTACATTTCTAGCATTTGTAGACTTAGAGAAAACTATGAGGTTCGCCAATGACACTGTAATTCTGTCAGAGACAGCGAAGGACTTGGAAGAGCAGTTGAACGGAATGGACAGTGTCTTGAAAGGAGGATATAAGATGAACATCAACAAAAGCAAAAGGAGGATAATGGAATGTAGTTGAATTAAGTCGGGTGATGCTGAGGGAATTAGATTAGGAAATGAGATACTTAAAGTAGTAAAGGAGTTTTGCTATTTGGGGAGCAAAGTAACTGATGATGGTCGAAGTAGAGAGGATATAAAATGTAGACTGGCAATGGCAAGGAAAGCGTTTCTGAAGAAGAGAAATTTATTAACATTGAGTATAGATTCAAGTGTCAGGAAGTCGTTTCTAAAAGTGTTTGTATAGAGTGTAGCCATGTATGGAAGTGAAACGTGGACGATAAATAGTTTACACACGAGGAGAATAGCAGCTTTCGAAATGTGGTGCTACAGAAGAATGCTGAAGATTAGATGGGTAGATCACATAACTAATGAGGAGGTATTCAATAGAATTGGGGAGAAGAGGAGTTTGTGGCACAACTTGACTAGGAGAAGGGATCTGCTGGTGGGGCATATTCTGAAGCATCAAGCGATCACCAATTTAGTATTGGAGGGCAGTGTGGAGGGTAAAAATCGTAGAGGGAGACCAAGACATGAATACACTAAACAGATTCAGGAGGATGTAGGTTGCAGTAGGTACTGGGAGATGAAGAACCTTGCACAGGATAGAGTAGCATGGAGAGCTGCATCAAACCAGTCTTAGGACTGAAGACCACAACAGCTATATATCCTATCACCAACTGTTAATTTATCATGTTAACAACTTCAGTTCCTCTTCCTTTGTTGTTGTTTCCTATTTTTCCAGTATTCCCTCATTTTCACCCCATGAAGTCTCTTCCTTTCTCGTGTCCATGTTATTCCCAATTTTTTATTTTGTCTGCTTTGAAAGCCCGCCATGTTTCGTATTTTCAAAAGTAAATGATTTCTTTCTGCTATTTCTGATTCTTTAATGTTGTTTCTTTCTACATCTTTCCTTACTTCTGTAAACCATGCTATTATTGACTTCTTCCAGAAATATAGGTTTATTTGTTTTGATGGTCTATTTCCATCCATTTGGTAAAGGTGTCCAAAAAAGGTTAATCTTTATTTAGCCATTACTTCAGATGTTTTCTCTATATTTTTGTAGATCTCCTCTTTACTTATTATTTTCCAACCATTTGCAGTTTTTATTGCACCATTATTTTTTTAATAATCCTTCTTTCCAGTACCTCTAGTTTGTCCATCTTAAAGTTAAAAAAAAATGGCTCCTGGCACTATGGGATTTAACATCTGAGGTCATCAGTCCTCCAGACTTAGAATTACTTAAATCTAACTAACCTACGGACATCACACACATCCATGCCCGAGGCAGGATTTGAACCTGCGACTGTAGCAGCAGCGTGGTTCCGGACTGAAGCACCTACAAACACTAAGCCACAGTGGCCGGCTCTTATAGTTCATCGTTAGGCATTCAGATCCATATAAACATTCTGGTCGTACCACTGTGGTGTAGTGTTTTAGTTTTGTTTTTCTAGATATATGTTTATTGTTGTAAATATTTTTGGTCAAGCCATATGCTCTTTCCATTTTGTTAATTCTTACATCTGTTGCAGATTTTTCTAGTCCATTCTGTTGTATAGTTTCTCCAAGATATTTAAATTTACTTACTTCCTCTATTTTACCTATTTCTGTTTCTATGAATTTTGATGCATTTTTTATATTTGTCATGAATTTTGTTTTTTCAGCTGAAATTTTTAGACCAGTTCTGTTTGCTATTTTTTTTCAGAAGGTTTATATGAATAACTGCTTCTGTCAGGTTTCCTGAAAGTATTGCAAAATCATCCACAAAAGCCAAGAGCTTACCTTAATTCCATTTGTTTTGCTTCCCAGAGTTATTGGATCAATTTTGTGATTTTTTAGCTCTGAATTCCAGAACCTTACAATTTTTTCTGGAACACACTTAAACAGTAAAGGTGATAAACCGTCACCTTGTCTAAAACCAGTTTTTATTTAAAATGGCTGAGATACTTCTCCCATAAATTTGAATTTACATATTGTACCTGTAAGTGTTTCACAAATTATAATAGCTAATTTTGATTTCACGCCAAATTCTCTAATGGCCTTGTCTATTGTTTCTCTGTCTACACAATCAAATGCTTTCTTGAAATCAATAAATGATAGTATTATTGGTTTGCTGATTATCATCATATGGCGAATTATTGACTTTAAGTTAAAAATTTGTTCTGCACTGGATCTTTCCTTTCGAAAACCACCCTGATATTCTCCCAGTTGTTTGTCTACAGTATCTACCACTCTGTTCAGGAGAATGTTTGATAATATTTTGTATGCCACTGGCAGAAGTGACACTCCTCTAATTATTGACATTTTGCTTGTCTCTCTTTTTATGTAGCAGTTGGATTAATGCTGTTTTCCATTGAACTGGAATCTTTTCAGTTTTCCAAATGTTCTCAAAAATCAGCTGTAGATCCTCAATGATTTTTGGATCTGGCCACTTCTATAGTTCTGCTGTAATGAAGTCTTCACCAACTGCTTTATTGTTTTTGACTGTTTTGATGGCTTCATAAATTTCTAACTCTGTTGGTGGGAAATTTTCCTCTAGATTTAGAGGTGTGACTGGAATTCTAATTTATCTGTTGGAACTGGCCAGTTTTACAGCTTTTCAAAAGAATTTACTAAAATTTCACAATTTTCTTTGTTATTTAATCCAATTTTGACATTTTTCATGTTTGAAACAAATACTTGGTGCCTGATATCCTTTAAGTATGTGTTTAAAAGCTTGATTAAAATTTCTAGTATAATTTTTGGTGAAGTTTTCTTCTTTTTCAATACGCTGAGAATTTTCAAAGTTTCTTTTGATTTTCCGGATTATTTTTGACGTTTCTTTTCTTTGTTATCTGAATTGTTCAATGTCTTCCTCTTTTTTCGAACATCTCCATTTTCTCCATTTTTTAGCACTTTGTATTAGTGCTTCTTCACACTCCTCATTCCACCATGTCTTCTTTTTATTCTTTGCCATCCCTAAAGTTTCCTCTGCTGCTTGAGTTATTTGCATCTGGAGTTCACGCCAATCAGCTTCTTTACTTGTCTCAATTTCTTCTCTAAATTTTTCTATATTTTCTTTTGTAATATTAGCTATAGTGTTGTTGTATCTGATAACTTTCTTGGTTGCCTTTATTCTTTTAGCTTTTCTATCGTTAACCTCCTCTCCATATTTCATCAATACATCTTTTATTCCTTGTTTACTTAGCATATAATCACACTGTGGACTTTCCATGTTGTTTAATTGGTGGTATGCTGTCAAATTGATCAAAACAATAGTTGCGTTGATAAGGAACAATCTGTTTTTCAACCTCTCTGTTTTCTTCAGTAGCTTTCAACACTTTATCTCCTATTCCTTCGATAGTCAGTAAGAGATTGATCCTCTTTTATATTTTTCATACTCTGTTGAACATTGTTTCTTCCATTTTTAAAAATGCTTCTTGTAATTGCTCCTTTACCTTCCTATTTTGCCTAGCTTATTAAACTACCTCTGAATCATATTTTGCAAACATTTATTAAAGTAATTAATTTAATTAATTAAGAAATTTATTATCTTATGCCTATACTTCCCTTCTTTAGGCTTCCTAGTCATGGTCCTCAATTTCAAAATTTACTACATTTATATTTAAAAACATTAAATTTTAAATGACCACCAACAAATTCATGATGTATCTGACTTAAATTTTCATCATCCTGTCTAAAAATGTTTTAAAAGTCTAGATTATTCCTTTATAATTGTTTTGGTATTTTTGAATGTGTGTGAGCTAAATAAAAACTGTCTATTCCTCTGTCTACTTCTAGCAAAATATTCTCTAACTAAATCCTGATTTTCAGGAATGAAATCGTCAAATATAAACAACTGAATTATCTTCACATTCATATGATGGAATAATTTCATCATTATTTTCAATAAAAGTAGCTTTTTTAAAAATATTTTTAATCTTCCATTTTTTGCACCTTTTGTAAATTCTGAATATTTCGGTCGATCTGAACTTTTTGAATAAACATACAAGTGATTGATTTTATTCCAATTCAGCCATCCTGGAGCTTAAATATAACTGTCAATCATTAATTTTGTTTTTCCAAAACCACTTTCCTATTATTGCACATCAAATAGAATTTAGAACAGGCTTACCAAGTTTATTTTTTGATTTCTTCTGTGGAATTCTTATTTTTGGTTCCAAATCAGTTTTCATTTAATCAAATAACTTTTTATTAATATTAAATGAGTTGCCAATTTCAATTGAGTGGTAAGTCATCTGTTCTCAAAGAAAGATTGATTGTACCTTTATGAGGAAGTTTTAATAATGCTGTACTAGTTGGTTTTTATACAATTTTTTAACTCCAAATAATATATTGAAAAATAATAAATTATACTGTGATGGAGAAATAATAGAAATTCCTGTAAGTCAATGTAGTTTAAAAAGTTTAGAAAAATTTGTTCATACAAAAAAGCCCCACATTCACATTAAAGCAGATGAAATTTTAAACAGAGTTATTATTGAGAGCAATGTTAAATTGTTTATGGATGTAAAAGATAGTAAAGGAAGTGTGGTTAGATTTAGTGGTGAAACTGTTGAAGCTAAAAAGAAAACTGTTGCTAATGATGTGCCTAAATTTATTCCAGTCAGATTAATTAAGGTACATTTTAATTTTGCTGATGGAATGTTTGTGAAGCCTACTGATCATTTTAATCAAGAAACTAATAATATTGCTTTATTCAAGCTTAATGCTGAATCTGGTGGACCACTAATTAATGAACCACATTATCCAGTTTATATTCCAATTTTTGACACTATTTGGGATTTAGAAACAAGTGTAACCAATGAAGATTATAATTTGATTGACCTCAATGATGCTGCTGTAACAGTTATTTTAGAAATGGTTTAATAAATGATCATCTAATGGTGTTGCAGTTCATTCCAAAAACTAGCTCTGAATACTCAACTATACAGATTGCATATAGAACTAACAAATCAAAGTATCCACCATTTTTTGATGAATTAATGTACTGGATTCGAAGGCAAAAAACACACAATCCAACAAAAGAAACTCACCAAAATAACAAACCACACAAACACCTATCACTAGCACCATCAATACAACAAACACACCTTTCACAAAAGAGGGATTAATCTAACAGACATAAAATTAATTATCTGAACAAGAAAGCACCCTACGTGAAAAGGGTCCCAAACATAACATAAACACAATGGTGTCACACAGGACAACAGAAAATATCATAACAAAAACTGAACACATTGTAAAGCAACAAGAAAAGCTAAACACACCTGAATTCAATGCAAATCTAGTAAGAGAACTAGTTGCTGAGGAAATAAGAAACATAATCAAAGAGAACAAAATCACCATAAAAGAAAACACACGGACTGCTGAAGAAAAAACCTACAGAAAACTACAGAACAAATTAAGAAAATGCCATCACCACAAAATCTGAAAAGGGTAATTCAACTGTAGTCATAAACAAACAGGAATACATTGACAAAACATTAAAATCCATCCAAAGCAACAACATCACGGAATTAAGAAGTGATCCAGCAAACCAATACCAAAGTAAGTCACAGAAAACCCTGAAAAACATAGAAACAATTTTCACAGAAACACAGATAAAAAGAATGATACAGAAAAATCCCAAGGTCACCCACCCTAAAATCATAGCCTAAAGTTCAAAAACCCAGAATGCCCATACGTCCATTGATAAACTTTACAAAAGCACCAACATACTACTTAGCCAAACTCAAACACACTCTGCTACAGACATTATACAAATACACTGAAAACAGAAGCCTAAAGAAATCAAGTGACTTAAAAAAAAAAAAAAAAAAAAAAAAAAAAAAAAAAAATGAAAACTTACGAAACACTGCAACCTTAATTTCATTTGAAATTATTTTCATGTACACACACATCCCAACAGAAGGAACCATTAACATCATAGAAAGAAACCTCTAACTACAATGAAACATACCCACAAACATACAAGAAATATCAGCCATACTCAGGCTCAACACAGAGCAAAACCACTTCACATTCAACAACAAATTTTACTCTCAACAAGATGGACTACCCACAGAATATCCAATCAGTGGCCTCCTAGCTGACATTTTCCCCAATCACAGAGAAACAAATCTTTGACAAAATAGTAACACCAAAACAGTACAAACAAATATATTGGTACAAATATGTAGATGACATAATTTGCTTAATAGATGAATCACAGCCTCGCATAAAGGAACTTCATGACTACATAAACTCCATCCACCCACAAATATAGTTCACCATTGAAACACAAACAGATGAAAAACTTAATTTCTTAGATCTCACCATACACAAGAGAACCAAAAAACATGAATTCACAATCTACAGAAAACCCACAATTACCAGTACCATTATTCATAACCTGTCCAATCACACCATAACTCGCAAAGAAGCCAGCTTCAGATATTTACTATACAGACTGAACAAAATACCCATGAACAAACATTATCATACACAAGAACTGAACACAATAAAACAAATTGCACAGGAGAATGGATATGATGCAATGAGAGTAGACAAAATAAATGACAAAATTCAAAAACAAACACAATACAAAGCAGACTTGGAGGAAATACTGCAACACAGACAAATACAGTCAGTCTGTTTTATACCATCTTACTTGCAACTGCTGTCAATCTGTACATGTGGGCCAAACATGCAGAAATTTCAGAACCAGGTACACAGAACACCTCAAAGCACTGAAAAACAGTAGCTCACACCCAACATTTACAAACCACCTGATAGCAAACAATCACCACCCAACAAACATTGAAACTGACTTACATGTCCTTAAAACTAACAGCAGCTTATACCAAAAATTAACTATAGAAGAAAACTATCACATCCAAAAATCAGTAGCCCAAGGAAAGAAAGTACTCAAAGAATACACATCACTGTGCAATAAAACCCTCTTCACCACAATAGAAGAACAATACAATAACACCCACACCAAAACTACTCATGGGGAAAAAACACACACACTCACACATGCAAACCAAACACCACAAATGCCAAATACACTTCAAACTCGTGTGCATCACCCAGCTAAACAAGCTACAAAACAAATGAATACTACACATCCGCAACAACATATAATGGCAGTGAAAACTCTGCCTATGTTTTGAAAAATTGGAGAAAGTGCAGTGACAAGTGACCATAGGTCATGAAATCAGCCTAGTCACTTCGCCAACAACATATAAGAAAGCATTACAATATCAAAACAGTAAGTTACACACAAAAATCGTGATATATGCTCATATCCATTTGTAAATGCATAATAAACAGAAAAATAAAAATTACATGTTGCTATTCACAGATGAGAACTTGCAGATTGTGTAGCAGAATAGCTACCAACATAAATGTCCAATAGCATCATGTAAGGTATGTGAATTAATGCATACATCCACTCTTTTGCCAATTAAGCTATAAACAGAACTTTGACATAATGTTATAAACAACACGCAGTGCATCTAATCGTTAATACATATCTCAACTGTGAACTACGAACAAATGATGTATAACATCTTACAACAATTATTCATTCACAATTGTAAATATTACGTACCAAAAGTTTCGCTAAATGTTAATATGTTCAACAATTTTACAGTGAGAAAATAACAAATAACCCACAGCAGATAGCACAAAATGTGCTGACACGTGTCTGGGTAAAACAAAACAGAAAAAGGTGTCTCGTCCTATGGCTTAATAAAATTTTATGTTTAATAAATAATGAACAAAACAGAGAGCAGTCAGTTTACTCTCCTTGTGAATGGGAAGACTAAAAATAACCAAGTCTTCCCAAGAAGACCATAGAGATTAATATAAATACTGGAGACTGTAGGGTTCATCCTAATCATGCTCAGCTGCACACAAGCTTTTTTGTTACTGGAGTTGACAATACAGATTATCCAACAGATGATGGAATACCTAATGCAAAATTGTTTGACAACTATGTGGCAAAGTCGTTTGGAGGTTATCACCATAAAGAAAGGAAACAATATTTTCTCTAGAATGGAACATCCTTTCATTTCTTCATTTGTCCTTATGCAATTGACTTCATCTCTAGAGGCAATGAGTTAACCATGAAGGGTCACATCCTCAATAATGGGAGGATAACAAGTAAAAGAATATAGTACTTTATGCTTATCTTTTTCAAAGATTAGAAAGAAATTATTTGGGAAGGAGATTTAACTGTAATTTTTACATGGTCTTCAAGTGCTGGAGATTGAAAAATGGGCTGACCAAAATCAACATATTCTAGTAGATGTGACCACACTTCTGAAGGAAGGCAAAATTGTAGTGGAATCAATGGAAATCCATGTTCCTGTGGTTAGATATGAACCAGAATGTTCACTTGAGCTAGAGCAAGAAAGACTAAAAATCTGAAGATTCCCATATCTTTCTTTGAACCACAAACACAGAGATTAGTGGATTGAATGGGAAAATAAATTTTAAACTAGATATCACCAATTACTATAATTCTGCAGGATTTGATATTCCTCATTTCATTATTAATGTTTTTGGACAAAAAGCAAGAATAATCAATTGTCTGACTCTTCCTTGTTTAATCACATCAAATTACACAATATCTACATAATGAATGGAGGAAATGAAATCTTTCCTGACAAAATGTGGAATCTAGATCCACCAAATAATTATCTGAAAGCACATTATGCTTTCCTGGAGTTTAAGAGAAACACACAATTGAATAGCGATGTCAATAAAAGCCTCTTCAATTCAATTGAAAATTATCCTACGTATGTCATAAATATTTCTAGGAGAATGTTATGTTTTAAGTACTCAGATAACGACGATGAAGTTGTGTGCCACATTCAATGATAAAATACCGACTGCCACACTTGTCTACATAGTCATGTACGGTAATAAAAATTTGACATATGATGTTCAGCATAAAATTGTGAATGAAAATTTATAAAATTTCATTATTACAATTATTATATGGCTAGCCTTTTTCATGTAGATTATGCCAGCTTTTTGAATTTTTAAAACTGATCAATATTTAGCTGAAAAATAAACAAAAATTGATGTATTAGGCTGTTTTTGGATGCAGGCAAGTGGGAGCTGTTGTTTACCTCCTGCCTCTAGTGAGCCTCACAGCTGACTGAGCTCATGGGCGTCAAGAGTTATGTGCACTGCTCCTCACTATCAAACCACAGTTCCCTGGATGCTGTCTCACTTTCTATTCCCAAATCAACTTCATTACTCAAATACCAACTACATATAAGATTTGTGAATGGTTTTTACTAGCCCGTAGGAGCACAGCTGAATTGCTATAGGATTGGTTTGGCCGATAAATACTATAGTAATTTGCTATCATCATCCACTGCTGCAGCCCATCAAGAAGAAGATGAGAATGACTGCCAGAAGCAGCTCTTCCAGTGCATACTAATGTGCACTGGCCAAGACAAGGCAGAAGAAGAAGAGTAAACAATGATGGTATGGAAGTCGCAAACCAACATCAATGTTCAGTAGGAAAAATCCCAGTGGAGTGAAATGAAATAAAGTGAGTACCATCAGAAAAAAATCCCACCAGGTTTCCTTCAAAAGGCGCTGAAGGTTTTGCACTTTTTGAGAATGAATTTGTTTTTTAAAGCTTGTTAAAATTTATTCTATATAAATGGAGGCTTTAATAAAGCAATTCTAATTTGTTTAAAAATATTAGTGAGTTAGAAGTAAATAATTTGTATCACAATACTACAAACTAGATATGGTGAAAGAAGTTTTGTGGAGCCTGATAATAAATTTAAAATTATTTTGCCAAACATATACTTAAAATTAATTAGTGGTTGGGAGTTTCAAGTTTTTGAAGATGGAAATATTAAACTGAGCTATAAATCAATGAAGGACCTTAAAAATAATGCTAATGAATTTCACGATACTGATTTCTTATTTTTGTTCGTTTTTGGGTGGTTGAGAAGAATGTTAATGAAATAACCACCAAGTGCACTGAACCTGCCCACTTGGTCACCATGTTACAGAACACACCATATTTTTTTTCAACTGTCATTATCACAGCCTTTAAGAAGAAGTCTGGAGGGTTGACAGAACGAGACCAAAGTGGTAAGCATACACTGGGTAGATAGATTTATTTGTTTTCCAACATACATTTATTTATTCTCCACAGAAAATTGCAAGATTTGTTTTGGATTATCAAAACATGTTACAATTCATGTCATAATTTTCTGGGATCAATCAAAAACATAAAATCTTATTTATAAATACACTCCTTGAAATGGAAAAAAGAACACCATACTTGCTCCGGACACTGCGAGAGGGCTGTACAAGCAATGATCACACGCACGGCAAAGCGGACACACCAGGAACCGCGGTGTTGGCCGTCGAATGGCGCTAGCTGCGCAGCATTTGTGCACCGCCGCCGTCAGTGTTAGCCAGTTTGCCATGGCATACGGAGCTCCATCGCAGTCTTTAACACTGGTAGCATGCCGCGACAGCGTGGACGTGAACCGTATGTGCAGTTGACGGACTTTGAGCGAGGGCGTATAGTGGGCATGCGGGAGGCCGGGTGGACGTACCGCCGAATTGCTCAACACGTGGGGCGTGAGGTCTCCACAGTACATCGATGTTGTCGCCAGTGGTCGGCGGAAGGTGCACGTGCCCGTCGACCTGGGACCGGACCGCAGCGACGCACAGATGCACGCCAAGACCGTAGGATCCTACGCAGTGCCGTAGGGGACCGCACCGCCACTTCCCAGCAAATTAGGGACACTGTTGCTCCTGGGGTATCGGCGAGGACTATTCGCAACCGTCTCCATGAAGCTGGGCTACGGTCCCGCACACCGTTAGGCTGTCTTCCGCTCACGCCCCAACATCGTGCAGCCCGCCTCCAGTGGTGTCGCGACAGGCGTGAATGGAGGGACGAATGGAGACGTGTCGTCTTCAGCGATGAGAGTCGCTTCTGCCTTGGTGCCAATGATGGTCGTATGCGTGTTTGGCGCCGTGCAGGTGAGCGCCACAATCAGGACTGCATACGACCGAGGCACACAGGGCCAACACCTGGCATCATGGTGTGGGGAGCGATCTCCTACACTGGCCGTACACCACTGGTGATCGTCGAGGGGACACTGAATAGTGCACGGTACATCCAAACCGTCATCGAACCCATCGTTCTACCATTCCTAGACCGGCAAGGGAACTTGCTGTTCCAACAGGACAATGCACGTCCGCATGTATCCCGTGCCACCCAACGTGCTCTAGAAGGTGTAAGTCAACTACCCTGGCCAGCAAGATCTCCGGATCTGTCCCCCATTGAGCATGTTTGGGACTGGATGAAGCGTCGTCTCACGCGGTCTGCACGTCCAGCACGAACGCTGGTCCAACTGAGGCGCCAGGTGGAAATGGCATGGCAAGCCGTTCCACAGGACTACATCCAGCATCTCTACGATCGTCTCCATGGGAGAATAGCAGCCTGCATTGCTGCAAAAGGTGGATATACACTGTACTAGTGCCGACATTGTGCATGCTCTGTTGCCTGTGTCTATGTGCCTGTGGTTCTGTCAGTGTGATCATGTGATGTATCTGACCCCAGGAATGTGTCAATAAAGTTTCCCCTTCCTGGGACAATGAATTCACGGTGTTCTTATTTCAATTTCCAGGAGTGTAATATGGTGCAAATGAAGATCATCTGTTCCTCTAAGAAGAATTCTTTAATACTATAAAAACACTGGTTTGTACAATACTCCTTCAAAGGCACTTTAAAGCAGCTTCACTTTCCACTTATGAACAATTTGATCCCCATGTGATAGGGGCTGTTGTCTGCAACTTTTTTGTTGCACCTTGCTAGGTGACAGTAGCAGTTTACCTTAGTGATAGCAATATCTATATCTTTCTACAAACTTATAACCTATATTATGAAAAGGAAAGTTGCTACTTACCATATAGGAGAGATGCCGAGTCACAAATAAGCACAACAAAAAGATTGTCACAAATAAAGCTTTTCGCCAGTAGGGCCTTCGTCAGAAATAGATGACAGTCAGTCAGTCAGACTGACTTAACTCAAGTCACACTGCACTGGCATTTTCAGTTGTCTGAGACTGCAGTCATGTGTGTGAGAGTTACATTTGTGTGTGTGTGTGTGTGTGTGTGTGTGTGTGTGTGTGTGTGTGTGGGCGGGGGGGGGGGGGGGGGTCTATTTTTCACGAAGGCTCTAATGGTTGAAAGCTTTATTTGTAACAATTTTTGTTGTGCCTATCTGCGACTCAGTATTTCCGCTATATGGTGAGTAGCAACTTTCCTCTTCATAATATTGTTACAATGCATCCTGGATTTTCCAATTTTTGATTTTTGTTTCAACTATTTGACTGCTTTTATCTTAAAATTAGTTGTACAGTTTTAGAAATATATGTCGATGGCAGTATGAGTAATTTCTATCTTTTTAATGTGCCTTTGCACGAGACATTATATTTGAGATTGCAACAAATCCTAACTGCTTTTTATTGAAGGATTAATACAATATTTATGTGCTTGGCAATAGCACACATCCTTACTTAAAATTCCATATGTGAGGTATGGGTACACAAGTATAAACATAGCATTCACATTGATCACAATTCACAACTTCTGACACTGTTCTCACTACATAAACAGATTTTCTTAAATTTAGGCATACAAGATTGATGTGATGTTCCAAAGACAGATGTTTAACACTGCACCAAGGAAGATGGTTGTGTCACTCAATTTTACTTCTGTACCATCTTCAGACACAACATCCCATGGCATAGGGCTATCATATGTTTGTGGTAATATCTGGGGTTTTAAAATTTAATAACTGGTGGGGACGTCATTAAATTTTAGACCTATATGTTCATCATTGTATTTTTAAACATTCTTTTATGGTCATGTCCCTCTCAGTCAACCTTTGAGCAAGTGCTGTCATCAATGGGGAGGCGTGGCTATCAGTTTCGCCCCATTTCACTCATTCATTAAGATGCACAATAGTGGCCATGTATTTATATTGTATCTGGGTGTGAAGTACTTCACCTACACATTTTTGATCATTTTATCTCTATTCGGTTTTTAGCCTCATCAGTCAGCAATGAACAAAACGAAATGTGTGTTTAATGTTAACTTGCAACAGGAATACAATTTGTTGAAGTCGTAAAATTAATTCAGAACTTCCTTGTTGTCAGTTTTATGATTTACTTAAAGGATGCAAACCATTTCTGGAAAAAAAAGTCATGACTTGTGAAAAATACAAGTGAATAAATAAAGTTTAATGTTTCAGTAAACTGTTAAATTATTTAAATAATTTCAAAGATATGTCCCGGGTTGGACCCAGAACCTCGTCAAAAATTATATCTAATGCTCATGACAGATCTAAGAACAAACATGTCACCCTTTCTTTGTTGCCTGATTTCATTAATACTGAATTACTTGTTTAAATATGGCACTTTTTTTTAAGATGTTATTTTTCTTTGATGGGATAACTTTCTAAACTCAGTGCAATAACTTTATAACACTTAAGATTTGAATTTAACTGACTGGTCAGTGGTTTTCAACTTTGTCAATCCTATGCGTCTTGTGATACGGCTTGACAATTGTGAATTTTAATTCAGATGGAAATACACATTTATTTAATTTTTATTGAATAGGTGAACCACAATGGGAAGAGTGAATGTCTCAATCTGTTTTAAATAACTGAGGTAGCAGAATGAAAGCAAAAACTCTGAACTTGTTTTTCAACTGTTCAAATGGTTCAAATGGCTCTGAGCACTATGGGACTCAACTGCTGAGGTCATTAGTCCCCTAGAACTTAGAACTAGTTAAACCTAACTAACCTAAGGACATCACAAACATCCATGCCCGAGGCAGGATTCGAACCTGCGACCGTAGCGGTCTTGCGGATCCAGACTGCAGCGCCTTTAACCGCACGGCCACTTCGGCCGGCTTTTCAACTGTTCCTTTACAAACAAAAATCCAGGTTTATTGCCCCAATTAAATCCCCACACCACTGTATAGATGAGTGATGTAGGTAGTATCAGTGGTGTTGGCAAACAGATGAAATTACTAAACCTGCACAAGCTTCCATTACCTAATGGAATTACTATCAGATTTTTTACTGAATTTGCAGACGGGTTAGTCTCCCTTTTAACTATAATCTACTGTATTCTAACAAAAAACAGTGCCCAGTTGTTGGAAGAAAGTACAAATCACTCACATCTAGAAGAAGAGTAGCAGAAGTGATCCACACAACTACTGTCCAATATCCTTGAAATCAATTTGTTGAAAAACATTAGAACTTATTCTGAGTTAAAAATGTAATCTGGTATCTTTAAAAGAATGACTTCCTCCATGTCACCCAGAGTGAATTCCGATACACTGAGCATGCTGAACCCATCTCACACTTGTCTCATATGACATAGCCTGAAAACAGTGACCAAGGCAGTGTCAGGTAGATGTAGTATTTCTTGATTTCTGAAAAGCATTTAATTCAGTATATCTACACTTATTACCAAAAGTACAAACACATGGGGTATGAACCAAATTTTTTAAGTGGACTGAGAGTTTTTTGGTAGGGATGACACAGGATGTTATCTAGGATGGGGAGTCACTGACAGACATAGAGGGGACTGTGTTGGGATCCTTGCTGTTCGCGTAGTATATTAATGACCTTGCAGACATTAACAACTTCAGACTTCTGACAGATGATGCAGTTATCTATAATGAAGTATTACCTTAAAAACAAACACACACACACACACACACACACACACACACACACACACACACACACACACACACACACACACACAAATTTTCAGTCAGATCTTGATAAGATTTAAAAGAGGTCCAAAAAGACTGGCAAGTCATTTCAAATGTTCAATATGGTAACACTGTGCATTTCACAAAATGAAAAAAATACAATATCATATATAATACATACTCTATACATACTCTATCGATCTGCCAGCGCTTTCGTGTGGTGGGTCACATCACCTGTCATTCAACAACGTCTTTGCCTCTGCACTTCTGCCCCGACTGACATCTCTGCCCAAACTCTTTGTCTTTAAATATGTCTGCTTGTGTCTGTATATGTGTGGATGGATACGTGTGTGTGTGTGTGCGCGAGTGTATACCCGTCCTTTTTTCCCCCTAAGGTAAGTCTTTCCGCTCCCGGGATTGGAATAACTCCTTACCCTCTCCCTTAAAACCCACTTCCTTTCGTCTTTCCCTCTCCTTCCCTCTTTCCTGATGAGGCAACAGTTTGTTGCGAAAGCTTGAATTTTGTGTGTATGTTTGTGTTTGTTTGTGTGTCTATCGACGTGCCAGCACTTTCGTTTGGTAAGTCACATCATCTTTGTTTTTTAGATATGTAATACATACTTGGGATGACAATTATGAATATCTTAAAATGGAAATATCGCACAGATAATGCTGTGGGGAAAGCAAACTAAAGACTGATTTTTTTGGCAGAACTGTTAGAAAATGCAACAAGGCTATTATGCTGGAGTATTGATGTGCAATATGGGATTTGCATCAGATAGAACTGCTGGGTGACAGTGAGAAAGTTCAATGAAGGGCAGCTAGTTTTGTGTTATTTTAAAGTAGGGGAAGAGAGTGGGGTGACAATCATTAAAACAAATGTGTTTTTCACTGTGGCAGGATTTTCTCGTGAAATTTCAATCGGCAATTTTCTCCTCAGAGTGCGAAAATACACATATCACACAAAATTTTGCATCACCCCAGTTCCAACAACTCCTGAAGATAGACATTGTCTGTGGATATTGTATCACAGAGACACTCCCTTTGACTGTTCAGAGAGGTCACTAAACTTGCCTAAAGATGTAAACAACTATGCATGAGCAGCACCTATTAGATGGAGGAGGTCCGACTGCCGATCAGTTCCTGTCACTCAACCAGGAAGGCGGTACAGGGCTCGTGTTGTCGGTAGTTCAACCATGCCTAGATGGTCAATACCTCAGTTTGATCGCGTCTGCATTGTTACTTTGGACCAGGAGGGCTCTCGACATGGGAAGTGTCCAGGTGTCTTGGAGTGAACCAAAGCAATGTTGTTCGGACATGGAGGAGATACAGAGAGACAGGAACTGTCGATGACATGCCTCGCTGAATAATGCTTTTCGTGCAGCCACAGGACGTCATGTTACAATTCAAACTGTGCGTAATAGCCTGCATAATGCGCAACTTCACTCCTGTCGTCCCTATTGAGATCCATCTTTGCAACCACGGCACCATGCAGCATAGTACAGATGCACCCAACAACATGCTGAATGGACCACTCAGGATTGGCATCACATGTTCTTCAACCAGACAATCGTCGGAGACGTGTTTGGAGGCAACCCTCTCAGGCTGAACACCTTAGACATACTGCCCAGCAAGTGCAGCAAGATGGAGGTTCCCTGCTGTTTTGGGGTGGCATTATGTGGGGCTGGTGTACACCGCTGGTGGTCATGGAAGGCGCCGTAACGGCTGTATGGTACGTGAATGCCATCCTCCAGCCGATAGTGCAACCATATTGGCAGCATATTGGCGAGCCATTTGTCTTCAAGGACGACAATTCGCGCCCCCATTGTGCATATCTTGTAAATGACATTGCTAGACTAGAGTAACCAGCATGTTCTCCAGACATGAACCCTATCGAACATGCCTGGGATAGATTGAAAAGGGTTGTTTATGGGCGACGTGACCCACCAACCAATCTGAGGGATCTAGGCCGAATTGCCGTTCAGAAGTGGGACAATCTGGACCAACAGTGCCTTGATGAACTTGTGGTTAGTATGCCATGATGAATACAGGCATGCATCAATGCAAGGGGACGTGCTACTGGGTATTAGAGGTACTGGTGTGTACAGCAGTCTGGACCGCCATCTCTGAAGGTCTCACTGTATGGTAGTACAACATGCAATGCGTGGTTTTAATGAGCAATAAAAAGAGTGGAATTGATGTTTATGTTGATCTCGATTCCAATTTTCTGTTCAGGTTCCAGAACTCTCGAAACAGAGGTGATGCAAAACATTTTTTGATGTGCGTGTTTTCTTGGTGCCCACATACATAGAGAACCATGATCATCATAATAAAATAAGAGAAATCAGAGCTCGCATAGGAAGATTTTCCCCCGTGCTATTTGAGAATGGAACTGTAGAGACATAGCTTCTAGGTGATTAACTGAACCCTCTGCCAGGCACTTAATTGTGAAATGCAGATTAACTACGTAGATGTAGACATGTGACTATAATATCATTTAGTCACAGTTGGAATTGGTTAATTCATGCGAATAGCTGGATGTAACGCTTCATAGAAATACGAAATGGAATGCTGTCATAGCTCAGTTGTAAGTGAAGCATGTGGCAGACTTTGCTCTATTGGTAGAATACAAGGGAAATGCAAGCAGTCTACAAAGAAGACTGCTTACAGATAACTCTTATGACCCTTCCTAGAATATTGCTCAACTGTGTGGGACCTGTACCAAATAGGACTAACAGAGGATACTGAATGTAAACAAGGAATGGCTGCATGAACAGTCACTGGTTTGTTTGACCTGTGTGACTGTGTCACAGAGACACTGAAGAAACTGAACTGGCTGATGGCAGACCAAACTATACTATCCTCCCCCCTACCCACCTCTTGCCTGCTCTCCATCTAACCTGCAGCAATTTACTGTCTGCCATCCCTCTTCCCGCCCAAGCCGCCTCCTTACCCCCACCTAGTCACCACGCTCATCATGCACTAGTGTTGATGTTTGCAGTGTGGCCTCAGTTGCCTGAGACTGCAGTCGTGTGTGTGTGTGTGTGTGTGTGTGTGTGTGTGTGTGTGTGTGTGTGTGTTTTTGACGAAGGCCTTACTGGCCGAAAGGTTTATTTGTGACAGTCATTTTGTTGTGCCTATCTGCGACTCAGCATCTCCACTATACGATGAGCAGCAACTTTCCTTTTCATGATAATGTTACATTCCGTCCTGGTTTTTCCATTGTTTGATTACACTATACTGAGAAATGTTCAAGAACGAGCTTTAGATGATGACTCATGGAATATACTAGTATCCTGTAACTTTCACTCCCAGAGAGACAGTGAGGACAAGATTACATTAATTACAGCAAGCGCACAGACATTTGAACAGTCATTCTCTTAACTCTTGATAAGCGACTGGGGATCTAAAACCTATTTTCAACTAAAACATTTATGTTTCTTAATTTTAAGCATCTTTCACTACTGCAGACATAGTATATGGATCAACATTCTTTGCTGTTCTGATAAGAAGGAAGATTGATAGAGAAACAAAATTGGATTATTTACCTTACATACAAGGTTAAGATTTGGACGGTGTACTTCTCTCTTGTGTCGACTAAGAAGGTGTCTTTGTGAAAATTTTTTCCCACAGTCTCCACAAACCAAAGTGCGACACTCAGCTTCTTCTGACACACTTGATCCAGAGGTATTATCTTCACCAGAGAGGTTACTCTCACAATCCTGTAGAGGAAATTAAGGAGATTTTCAGGTTATTCTGAACTATATATCTCAGTACTCAACCAATCTATGAAGAAATAAATTAATGGTCATTCTTGATAGTACTGCAACATAGTATGACACAAGCTACAAATGCAACTTTAAAAAACAATGAAACACCCATGTGAGTTATGACATACTAATACATATTTTTAAAAAAGACTCTATACACAAGAAGCACATGTTTGTGAAAATACCTACCTATTAAAACCTACTGGCAGAAAGGATCAAGATTTACTAACATGATATAAGCTAACCTATGACTATCATAATCTCATGTTGAGAAATAAGTGAACACACATGGGATAAAAAAACTAAGCCAACCAAAGGTAAAACCAAAAGGGCACAGGTGATTGATACAACAGCAGAGGTGTTGAGTCTTTCCAAGTCAAATATTATGCAGGAAGACATTAAGGATAAAATCAATATTCTATGCACAATACACAAACAGGAGTGCAATAAAAGGAAAAAAATTTTACTCTCATATTCTTCTGCAGACAATGTATACATATACGTTCCCATGTTGTTGCATTTTAATAAATTTCATTAGAGGACCAAGTAGAAAGAACACATTTTCATGTAACTATGTCTCGTTTTCCAATGTGAGTGCGAAGTAATTCTAATAAGTTCTTAAAAGTTTGACTGTACATTCAGAGAAAGCTCATGTAATAATCAAGTTCTGAGTATAATATTTCCTTCAGCAAATTTTCAAGGGTACATTTATCTCTCAACTTCAACAATTCCTTGAGTGTCTTTTTTCTTCTTCTTTATACACAGTGTGAAAGCCAATGAAACAAATGCTTTGTCTGCATAATTATTCCCAGTAGTGTCCAAATTCTTCACGACGTGATATGCAGAACTGCCTCAAAAGTGACATTACATTTGACAAACTTTCTTGGTACATCTCGTTTGCATGTCTCAACAATACAAATGGCTGTATGGAAGTTTAAAATGGCCTTGCTATGTTGTTGTTGTGAACAGCTGAAAGTATGAGGAAACTACGTATTTCTCAAGGGCATGGAACTATACTGTGTGTTGATATGTGAAGTTTAGGTTGGTGTAAACATTTGTAGTGTTTTTTCAAAATTTAGATAAAAACAGCAGATATACATAACAGTGACTTTCGTCATCAATAATATATTATCCTTCACTGTTTACAACAGCATGCTAATGCTGGGGTAACTGCAGAAATAATGTAGTTTTGAGGAAAAGAACTTATCAAGCCACACTCGGAGCGGATTTTCATCCGAAAGGGAAGTTCCTTGAAGGTTGTTCAATAGAAAGAGAAAAATGTGAAAAATCTAGGGGCATAAGATCAGGTGAATAAGGTGGGTGCAGAATGACTTCCCACCCCAACTCCTGTCGGTCTACCAGAACATGGGCATGCATTATTGTGGAGTAGCTTCACTTCATGCAACCTTCCAGACAATTGTTCTTGGACTACTTTTGCAAGATTTCAGCAGTTATGGTTACACCTTGAAGAAGCAGTTCGAAATACACCACACTGCTGCTGTTCCGCCAGATACATCATAACATTACCTTCTGCAGACGCACGCAGATGTTTGTACAGGGAATTGCTGCTTTGTTTGGGCTCAACCATTTCTTTCTTTTTAATTATCTTTTGTGGATGCACATAGGTCTTTTTACAGGGAGTTGCTGCTTTCTTTGGTCTCAACCATTCCTTTCTTTTCCATATGTTAGCATAAAGACACCATTTCTCATCACCAGTAATGATGCAGGATAGGAATGGTCAGTGTTGTTCATGAGACAATTTATGACGAAACAGTACAGATGAACGAACATATGGCCACCCACTGGTTTCTGTGATTTTGGCTTAGGGCATGCAGTACCTGTACACATGATCTTTGAACCTTCTCCATTGCATGGAGATGTCACACAATGCTGGAATGATCACAGTCCACCACATTTGTCAGTTCTCAAGCACAACGATGTGGATCAGGGTGGAGTAATACATTTAAATGGTCCCTCCTTAAAATGAGAAAGCCATTTCCCTGCTGTGTTCTGTCTAATGGCATTATCCCCAAACATGGTTTCAATGTTTCTGGCTGCCTCTGCAGCTGTAATCCTCTACTGGACTCAAACAGAAGAATACGTTGTAAATGTTTTGATTTCTCCACTTGGCACTCCATTTTCCAGCACCTACAGCTCCATGCACTATCTCCTAACGACAAAATGACAACATGTAAACTCAAACAGCAAAAGCATATTACAAATAAAAAATTACAATTGATAAATAAACCCGTAGCAACTGAAACATCAACACGCAAAACAAAAATGCTAAAAATTATGCACCAACCTAGTATTATGATTTGTCCATAACTATCATGAAGTCTAGGCTATTATTATGGAAGCTTCTGCTAAAATTACAGAATTTGCTGTTTGGTTTATTTTAGCAGTTTGACAACAAAATATTTTTTGTTTGATAATTTTTTTGAACCAGTACTGTTTCAGAAGCAATGCAATACCATTTTACCATCTGTTTAGCACAAACTGTATAACATACACCTAACACTGTGGGTATGTAAACTCGTTGTTACATTGCGATTTGGCGAACTGACATTAACGCTGTGATGTCACTATTGAGTGTAAAGCAACTGAGTAGTATTTAAACTAACTCTTGCAGTTTTTAAGGCCCTTTTGGGCATAGGTAAACAAATGTAAAGTTTAGTGTAATTGTTTCTTTAAATGTCATGAATACTCTGCCAGGATAATTTTTATCACACAATTTTTTTGCATCTTCACAATTATGTCAAAAGTATTTTGATCATCATTAGCAAATACAATAGGTTTCTGTTTAAAGTGTTGCTTTGTACTTTCATTTGGTTTGCTTGTTACACTTTCTCCCTTTAACATAGTCTGGATATTCTTTGCATCACTAACAGTTCTGAAAATATCTTTTATTAATACAAGAGACAAGGCTGAAGTTAAGCTTTTACTTCTCTGAAAACTGCTTTAACTGTGCTTACAAATTATGCAATGCTTTATCCTTTGAAAACTGATCTTATTTCATACTGCATTAACATTTTGCTTTAAAACAATGTCTATTTTATATTTTGAAAAATGTAACTTTGAGATCCAATTTTTACATATCCAGCACTCTTTCTTGTCTCCCTTACTATGGGGTGAAGGCATAATCTTAAATTTTCAAATGTTACAATTAGGCTTGAAATTGAGATTTTTTTATTGTCAATTAAAAAAAAATCTGAGGGTGGGGGTGCAGACACTCCTCCTCAATTCTCTTGTCCCCATTCCCCAGAGAATGTGGACTGGGGGAATGGAACAAAAGAGAAAGCAGCCTGGTAGGATTTTGCTCAGAGCACAATTTGATCATTACTAACCCTTGGTTTAAGAATTATTAAAGAATGCTACATTCATGGTTCAAATGGCTCTGAGTACTATGCGACTTAACTTCTGAGGTCATCAGTCGCCTAGAACTTAAAACTAATTAAACCTAACTAACCTAAGGACATCACACACATCCATGCCTGAGGCAGGATTCGAACCTGTGACCGTAGCGGCCGCTCGGCTCCAGACCGTAGCGCCTAGAACCGCATGGCCACTCCGGCCGGCGCTACATTCATGGAAGAGACCTGGAGACATCGGAGGTTTTCAGATTAATTATATAATGGTGAGACAAAGATTTCGAACCCTGATTTTAAACTAAAAATTACTTCCAGCGGAGAGGTGGATTCTGATAGTAATTTATTGACTTTGAGCTGCAGATAACAACAAAAGAAATTGCGCAAAGATGGAGTATTGAGATGGAACCCGCCCTTTGACTTAGAGACTGAAATATGGAAAAGGAGTAAAGCAGAAGATGGAAGGAGATCTTTGATAGATGAAATGGTGAATGCTGTGAAGAATCAAATGGGCAAAGAAACGAGACCCAGCAGAAATCCTTGGATGACACACAATACACACATCAAAAAAAGTTTTGTATCACCTCAGTTCCAAGAGTTCCAGAACCTGTACAGAAAATTGGAAGAGAGACCAACATTAACATCATTTCTGCCCTTTTTATTGCTAGTGAAAACCATACATTGGATGTTGTATCACGATACAGCGAGACCTTTAGAGGTGGCTGTCCAGACTGCTGTGCACACCAGTACCTCTAATACCCAGTAGTAATTCCTCTTGCACTGATGCATGCCTGTATTCGTCACGGCATACTATCCACAAGTTCATCAAGGCACTGTTGGTCCAGATTGTCCCACTCCTCAACGGCAAATCGGCGTAGATCCCTCAGATTGGTTGGTGGGTCATGTCGCCCATAAACAACCCTTTTCAATCTATCCCAGGCATGTTCGATAGGATTCATGTCTGGAGAACACGCTGGTTACTCTAGTCTAGCAATGTCATTTACAAGATGTGCACAATGGGGGCACGAATTGTCGTCCTTGAAGACAAATGGCTCGCCAATATGCTGCCAATATGGTTGCACTATCGGCTGGAGGATGGCATTCACGTATCATACAGCCGTTACGGCGCCTTCCATGACCACCAGTGGCGTATGTCAGCCCCACATAATGTCACCCCAAAACAGCAGGGAACCTCTACCTTGCTGCACTCCCTGGACAGAGTGTCTAAGGCGTTCAGCCTAACTGGGTTGCCTCCAAACACATCTCCAATGATTGTCTGGTTGAAGGCATATGCGACACTCATCGGTGAAGAGAACATGATGCCAATCCTGAGCAGTCCATTTGACACATTGTTGGGCCCATCTGTACCGCACTGCATGGTGTCGTGTTTGCAAAGATGGATCTCATCATGGACATCGGGAGTGAAGTCGCACATTATGCGGCCTATTGCATACAGTTTGAACTGTAACACGCCCTCCTGTGGCTGCATGAAAAGGATTATTCAACATGTTGGTGTTGCTGTCAGGGTTCCTCCAAGGCATAATCTGTAGGTAGCAGTCATCCACTGCAGTAGTAGCCCTTGAGCGTCCTAAGCGAGGCATGTCTTCGACAGTTCCTGTCTCTCTGTATCTCCTCCATGTCAAAAACAACATCGCTTTGGTTCACTCCGAGACACTTGGACATTTCCCTAATTGAGAGCTCTTCCTGGCACAAAGGAACAACGTGGATGTGATTGAACCACGGTATTGACTGTTGAGGCATGGTTTAACTACAGACAAAACGTGCCGCTCACCTCCTTCCTGGTGGGACGGCTGGAACTGATCGGCTGTCGGATCCCCTCTGTCTAATATGTGCTACTCATGCATGGTTGTTTACATCATTGGGTGGGTTTAGTGACATCTCTGAACAGTCAAAGGGACTGTGTCTGTGATACAATGTCCACAGGCAACGTCTATCTTCAGGAGTTATGGGAAACAGGGTGATTTTTTTTAAATGTTTGTGTATGGTATTTAACAGACAAAAGGAGAATACATATAAAAAAATGCAGCAAATGGAGGAGGCAAAAGAAAAAAAAGACATCTACAAAGTCAGATTGACCGAAAGCACAACATGAAAAAACAAGAATGGTTATATGAGAAAAGAAAAGCATATGAAGCATAGAATTTACATAAAAAGATTGAAGCCACATATAGAAAAATTATAGAAACATTTGGAGAAAAGATAAGCAGCTGTATGAATATCAAGATCTAACCTGCCAAGCTAGAACTAAACAAAGAAGGGAAGGCTGAAAGGTAGAATGAATATATAACAGGCTATAAAAAGGAAATTAATCTGAAGACAATATTATGAAAAATGGAAGTAGATGAAGATATGATGAGAGATATAACACTGCAAGAAAAATGTGACAGAACATTGAGAGATTTAAATCAAAACTAAGCCACTTGAGTATACATCTCTGAATTATTGAGAGCCTTTTGAGAACATACCGTGACATAAGTACTCTCAAGAGACAGACCAAATACCTTCAGCCTTCAAGAAGACTGTCAGAATTCCAATTCCTGTGAAGGTATATGGTGACAAGAATGAATATTACTGAAACATCTGTTTAAGAAGTTGTGGCTGCAAATACTAACACGAATCATACCACACAAAATGGAATGACCCTAGGCCAATTAAAATTACTTGATAGGTGAAAGATGTCACTTGATACTATAATGTTGCCATATTGGGTGCTGGCTCTTGCTTGGTCATAGGTGACACATGAGAACATGGCAGATCACAAATGCTGTTAATGTGTATTTCTGGCCAATGTTGGAAGTGGCCTCCCATGAGGTATGTTGGGCAGCTGCTTTTAAGTGACTGAGCTGCAGCCAACAATGCCTTTTGTAGCCCCAAATTTAAATTCCAAGTCCTAATCTAGCCACAAGCTTGAGATACGCAATGTATTCAATAAAACAGCGGACAACAATTTACGGCAGAACTAAAATCATGACTGTTTTGTGCATGGCAATTAAAGCTAAGCTCTACCAGCGAACTAAAGACAAAAAATTTAAGTTTCAGTGCTGAAGCAAACTGTAATTTCTCACTATCACTGGTTACCTGAAACTATCCTCACACTGGCTACATGAAGTACTGCATTACTAACCAATGAGAAGTCCATCTTGGCACTTGGTTGCAGATTATATTAGGTAACACAGACAGAGTCCAAGTAAATAAAGACTGATAGGAAGAAAAGTGAAAATGAAAAACACAATATGATGACAAAAATGACACAGGAAAGTTTTAGAAATAAAACATTACATTTAAAACAGGTAAGTGAATAAAAATAAGTCTTTTGATCTCATTTGGGAAAAAATAAGATCTGATGCATTCGACAAGATTCGAACCTACAACCTTCTGCAAATCAAGTTTATGCATCGACCAGTGCGTTACTTCAGTATGCTGTGTTGTGGCATTATACTGTATTTGCAACTCTGGTCAACCAGTCGCAACAACGAATTGAGCCTTCAAAAAGTCAGCTTTATGCATGTTGTACGAAGCTTACCTAATGTATGCCGATCTCTGTGATTATAATAACTGTATACGTGACACTGAATCAAGTGTTGGGGGAAAGGATCCAGTAATATTTGCTTAGTGTTGTGTACAAAATGTGTGTATTTCATTACCACTGTTATGAATACATGTTGTTTTTGGTGTGGTTACCATGTGTGATAAAATACAAAATAGAAGATCCAGACCTAGTATTCAGGACCCAAAAACATCATGAAAGAAAGCCTGACAAGGAAGTGAAAGTGATCTGACTGGTTGTTGTGGCAGTATGACAACGCTAAACAATCTGGGCATGATGGTGAGCGCTCTGATTGGAGGAAACCAGGTCAAACATGTGAAGTCTCAAATGTCAAGTAATATTAATCGGACTATAGTACCCACCTACTTCAGATAAGATCAGTTTTGTTTCCAGAGCAATGCAGGGTCACATTAGGCATGGCTGACCATACGATTTCTCTTACAAGATAAGTCAAAGAAAGGCATTTGTAGATTTAGAGAAAGCTTTTCACAATGTTAACTAGAACATGCTCTTCAAAATTCTGAAGATAGCAGGGATAAAACATAGGGAGCTAAAGGTTATTTACAACTTGAACAAAAACCAGATAGCAGTTATGAGAGTTTAAGGTCATGAGAGTGAGCACTTGAGATGGGAATGAACCAGGGTTGTATCCTACCCCTGGTGTTATTCAATCCAGAGCAAGGACATCGTGTTATGACTTAAACTGTGCGCAATAGGCTGCATGATGTGCAACTTCACTCCCGACGTCCATGGTGAGGTCCATCTTTGCAACCACGACACCATGCAGTGCGGTACAGATGCGCCCAACAACGTGTTGAATGAACTGCTCAGGACTGGTATCACGTTGTCTTCACCAATCAGTGTCTCGCGTTCTCTTCACCGATCAGTGTCTCATCTACCTTCAACCAGACAATCGTCAGAGACGTGTTTGGAAGCAACCCAGTCAGGCTGAATGCCTTAGACGCACTGTCCAGCAAGTGCAGCGAGGTGAAGGTTCCCTGTAGTTTTGGGGTGGCATTATGTTGGACCGACGTACGCCGCTGGTGGTCATGGAAGGTGCCATAACGGTTGCACGATACCAAATGCCATCCTCCGAGCGATAGTGCAACCATATTGGCGAGGCATTCATCTTCATGGACGACAATTCACTCTGTCATCATGCACACCTTGTGAAGCACTTCCTTCAGGATATCGACATCGCTCGACTCGAGTGGCCAGCATCTTCTCCAGACCTGAACCCTATCGAACATGCCTGGGATAGATTGAAAAGAGCTGTTTATGAATGACATGACCCACCAACCACTCTGAGGGATCTACACTGAATCACTGTTGAGGAGTGGGACAATCTGGACCAACAGTGCCTTGATGAACTTGTGGATAGTATGCCACGACGAATACAGGCCTGCATTGATGGGTGAGGAGGTGCTACTGGGTATTAGAGGTACTGGTGTGTACAACAATCTGGACAATCACGTCTGAAAGTCTCGCTGTAAGGTGATACAATGTGCAATGTCTGGTTTTTATGAGATATAAAAAGGCCGAAAATATGTTTATGATGATCTCTATTTCAATTTTCTGTACAGGTTCTGGAACTCTCGGAACTGAGGTGATGCAAAATGTTTTTGATGTGTGTATTATGGAGATGCTTCATGAACTCAAATGGGAATCCCTGGAGGGAAGACAGTGTTCTTTATATGAGGCATTATTGCACAAATTTAGAGAACTAGCATTTGAGACTGATTGCAGATCAATTCTGCTGCTGCCAATGAACATTTCCTATAAGGACCACAAAAATAAGATGAAGAAATTTAGCACTCATACAGAGCCTTATAGACAGTTGTTTTTTCCCCTCGCTCTACCTGTGAATGAAACAGGAAAGGAAATGACTAATAGTGATGTGTGGTACCATCTGCCATGCACAGTACACTGGCTTGTGAAGTATATATGTAAATGCAGATACCCAATCCTAGGAGTGATGCAATCCATGTCAATGGGTGCATGGCATGTAGGACATGTATCATTAACAGAGTCTGAAGAATATTGGACGACCTTCCTGAGTAATTAGACTCGCACTGTGTGGGGTTCTATGACGTCGACTGAATGTAGCCACAGTTCTTGTGAGATCGAAGTGGAGAACACGGAACAAGAAAAAAACAAAAACTGAGGGACATCATGATGCCGCGAACACTTGAAGTTGGAATTCATGAAAACTGTTTCCGCAACTTGTAATGGAATTACCTGTCAGAGATAAACTTTATCTCATGCGAAAAGTACGATGCCCACAGTAGAGAGTTAAGGTAACTTCATTATGTTGCCATACAATGTGTTTAATTTATTTATTTATGAATATTTTCTTTTATGATAAATAATGGATTTGTTTGAGATGATAAATGTTGTATATTTATATGTATTTATTTATGTGTCTTTGGAGTGTATTAATGTCAGAAGACCAAAGAATCTGGAATGCAGGAATGTCTGCAACTTCCGGGCACATGTTGGCTTGCCCGCCACTTCTTTGTCGGTATTGGAGGGAGATGGATGTGTTTAAGTGACCAGTACAGTATAATGCATTTTTAGGGTATCAATGTTCGTAGTGAAAAATATTGTAGTGACTAAACAAAAAGTACGAATAAATATTATTTTTAGCCAAAAGTAATTCGAATCCGGTAGTGTTTATTTCAAACAAGAAGAAAACCCAGGCCATGCTTG
Organism: Schistocerca serialis cubense; assembly: GCF_023864345.2. NCBI lineage: Eukaryota > Metazoa > Arthropoda > Insecta > Orthoptera > Acrididae > Schistocerca > Schistocerca serialis. Next base: position 268,173,034 of record NC_064639.1, read on the forward strand.
TTAGAGTAATGTTTTGCAGACAAAACCCCTAGACAAACGAGATCTGCAGTGTGTAATCTTTCAGCAGCTACTAATAAATAAGCCTTGCTGAAATTGTGCTGGAACTACTCGTATTATTATCAATTACAAACACGTGGTGCGAATGTGGTCCTACCACAATATACCGCGTAAGATTCCACATCATTCAGTTATCAAGAAACGAGATAGGTAACAACCAGTACAATATGGTGGCGTCGTCCGGGATTATTGAAAATGTTACCGAAATAAACTACCACCGAGATTGCGAAGAAAACGACAGAATTCGTACATCCTGGATGAAAATGTTCAAGGAAGTCGTATGCTGATACCTTCAAGACAAAGGAAATCGTATGCTGGTACCTTCAAGACATCGGAATGCAGTTACTGGAGCAAGAATAACGGCGCAATAAGTCAAGAAAGAAGAAAAATAGTGTAAAGTGTTGTGCAAAAAAAAAAAAAAAAAAAAAAAAAAAAAAAAAAAAAAAAAAAAAAAAAAAGCAATATTCATAAAGAGTAGTGTTTCAGTGTTGTGAATTCCATCACGCACCAATCAACAAAGAAGACCTTATAAGAAAATAAGTAAACTGTGAGTAAAATAGTTTAGTATCCTTTAGAAAAGATAAATTTGTTGTGTTTTGTTTATTCCTGTGTAAAAAGATGACTATTGTAAAAGAGGAAAGTATTGACAACGGTGTCGCCAACGCTAGTACAGATGTAAATTTATCATACGAAACTGAATGCAACAGTAATAGTCCGAATCCTGTAGACAAAGTTGAAACTCATACGGAAAGACAGAATGAAGTTAAAGACATGCTATCAAAAATAATGAATTATATGGAGGGAAAATTTAAGGCAATTGATGACACTAACAGACAAAACGGACAGTGGTTAGGAAATATTAAAGACAGACTCGATGCTAATGAGATTCGTTTGGATCAAATGGAGCAAAACAACGCTGCTCAGTTAGACCAGACTCTTAAGCTCATGAGTGATAAATTTGAAAAGCAGTTCAAAGAATATGAAAAGAAAAATGACGATCACTTTCAAAAAGTAGAAGCAAAAATTTCCAGTTTGAGTCGTAATATGGTTAAGATCACGGGTAAGGTCAATTATGTCGGGAGAAAAGTTAAAAATGTAGATGCAAAAGTAAAAAATCTGAAAACTGAAGTTAGTACAGGTAGAGAGAAAATCCATAATGCGTTTAAAGTTGTGCATTCAGATATAAAACATGTAGAAGAAACAGTATCTGAGCGTATTTCTCTTGTAGACGATAAAATTGTTAAAGTAGAAAGCAAATTTGAACAAAAGATAGGAATTATTACTGAAAAAATAGATGTAAATAATCATATCTAAAAAGAAAGATGATGAAACTTACCAAACAAAAGCGCTGGCAGGTCGATAGACACACAAACAAACACAAACATACACACAAAATTCTAGCTTTCGCAACCAATGGTTGCCTCGTCAGGAAAGAGGGAAGGAGAAGGAAAGACAAAAGGATATGGGTTTTAAGGGAGAGGGTAAGGAGTCATTCCAATTCCCTACCCTCTGGCTCCTACCCCTGTAACCGCCCCCCGGTGTAAAACCTGTCCCATGCACCCTCCCACCACCACCTATTCCAGTCCTGTAACCCGGAAGGTGTACACGATCAAAGGCAGAGCCACGTGTGAAAGCACCCACGTGATTTACCAACTGACCTGCCTACACTGTGAAGCGTTCTATGTGGGAATGACCAGCAACAAACTGTCCATTCGCATGAATGGACACAGGCAGACAGTGTTTGTTGGTAATGAGGATCACCCTGTGGCTAAACATGCCTTGGTGCACGGCCAGCACATCTTGGCACAGTGTTACACCGTCCGGGTTATCTGGATACTTCCCACTAACACCAACCTGTCAGAACTCCGGAGATGGGAACTTGCCCTTCAGCATATCCTTTCTTCTCGCTATCCGCCAGGCCTCAATCTCCGCTAATTTCTAATTTCAATTTGCCGCCGCTCATACCTCACCTGTCTTTCAACTTCATCTTTGCCTCTGTACATCCGCCCCGACTGACATCTCTGCCCAAAAAATTCCCAAACTCTTTGCCTTTACAAATGTCTGCTTGTGTCTGTGTATGTGTGGATGGATATGTGTGTGTGTGCGAGTGTATACCTGTCCTTTTTTCCCCCTAAGGTAAGTCTTTCCGCTCCCGGGATTGGAATGACTCCTTACCCTCTCCCTTAAAACCCATATCCTTTTGTCTTTCCTTCTCCTTCCCTCTTTCCTGACGAGGCAACCATTGGTTGCGTAAGCTAGAATTTTGTGTGTATGTTTGTGTTTGTTTGTGTGTCTATCGACCTGCCAGCGCTTTTGTTTGGTAAGTTTCATCATCTTTCTTTTTAGATATATTTTTCCCACGTGGAATGTTTCCCTCTATGATGTAAATAATCAGATAAACAAAAATGAAGTCAAGAGTTTAGAAAGTAGTATTAATGACATCACTAAGAAACTTGAAAGTGTTAGTAGCAATATGGTCACCAATAGTTTGCCGAACAATATTGGCACTTTGTGGTACAATATTCCAGTAAAAAACTTTTCAGATGAGAGCAGTATGCATCCGGTAGATTTCCTGCAGCATTGCAAAGATAACTTTTTTCCAAATATGAATGATAATTTGAAAATTAAATTTGTGAAAAGATTTCTAGAAGGTGAAGCATTGTCATGGACTAATCATTATTGTACAGAGGGAATGTCTTTTGCAGAGTTCGAGGAGAGATTCTTAAGTAAATTCTGGTCAGAGACAGAACAGGCAAGAATAAAAAGCGAATTCTTGAATGGACCTGTTTATAAACATGAATTTGGTAGCATGAAGCAATTTTGCAGAAATCAGTTAAGGAAACTCACTCACCTAAGCAAACCTTTTGATGAACTCACTCAAATTGATGCACTCAAAAGGAGGCTACCATGTGAACTACAGTGGGAGTTAGCTTATGGTCCAGATGACACAATAGATCAGTTTTTGAAATATGTTGACAAACTAGACAGAATTATTGAGAAAACGGGTAAACCACCACACCATAGTCAAAACCATTTTCAAAAGACAGGGCATACAAATTGGGGAAACACACATGATAAAAAGGAACCACACAGTTGTGGAAGTAGTGATTCTCATCAGAGAAATCACCAGCACAACTTCAAGGGATCACATGGACACAATTACCATTACAAGGGTCAATATGGAAATAGTCATAATCAATTTGGTAACAGGCACTTTGGAAATAAACCAAAGGAGTGGAATAGTCATAATGGTATGGGGAGAACTGAACAGGAGTTAAAAAACTGAATAGGGCTCCATTGGCGGTCCGCAAGGTAGGAGCTACTTATACACAAATGGAAAGGGCCAACCCAAACTGTCTAACTAAACAGAAAGATACCTGTGACATAATGAGTAATTATTTTAAAGAGAAGTGTTATCCCATTAATGTAGTATCTGTTACAAATAATATATGTCATACAAATAAATCAGAAACAAAAGGTAAGTTATTTAAAGACACTGATTGCTTAGAAAACTGTGAAGAACTAAACTTAGATTCATTCTATGAGTGGGCTGAGAGGAGCACCTTGCTGGAAAATAGTTGTTCAAATGATCAAAGTGTATTAGGAATTAGAGAACTTATGGATAAGTCTGGTGGGCTAGGAATGAAAAGAGCACCTAGTAAGGATGATTTAAATGTGTATCTGCATACTGAAGGTAAGAGTGCAGAGGATAAAGATGATAATTTTTGTGATGTTGATTGGGAAGAAAAGGAAATTGAGGATAGTAGTGAAGATAGATGTTTTATTGGTGTAAGTGAGGAGTTGGAAGCTTTAGGGATTACTAATATAAAAGAGGATAGTAATGAAATTAGCGAGGTACACATGAACACAGTTGACAATTTGAATGATAAGGATGCCAGAATTTCAGCCAATGAGTTATTTGATCTTGATACATGGAAGAAAAAGGAGAAGGAATTGACAGCAGGTAATCTTAACAGCATTAGGGGAGTAGATGATGAAATGTCAGATAGTGAGCAATTTTTGTTTAACTTATGGGTTAACAGTAGTGCCATTAAGGATGATGAAAATTTCAGAACAGTAACACTTGATATATGTGAAACTTTGTATCCAGACTGGTGGCATAGAATTCAGTATCACATTGCACAAATTTTAAGACAGAAATATAAAGGAGAGACACACAATAGCACAAATGAATGTAGTTGGATTAATGAAATATTCAGAGATAGTAATCAGGCCAAAGAAAATGTAATTAGGGTAATAACAGCATATAACTCTGGTAGTAATGATACAGGTAAGGATACTGGAAAGGGATATGGATTCAGTGAAATTGAAGATGACTTATTACATGAGAATATTAGCAAAAAATTTGACTTTGATGTAAGCAGTCCGTTTATTGATGTGCAGATAGGATCATGGAAAGGAAAGTGTTTAGTAGACACAGGAAGTCAAGTATCTGGGATATCAGAATCATTAAGTAAAAAACTGAAAACTAATAAGGATTATGTCGAGTTACCTGTGGTAGGAATTAAAATAAGAGGTGCTACCGGGAAGCACAGTGAATCAATAAGGAGTCAGGCTTTTATTACTTTTGAAATTGAAGGAGTATCATGGTCACATGGGTGTCTCATCATTCCTGATCTCACAGAGGATTTTATCCTAGGCATGTCTTGGATAACAAAAGTAAGTGCAGCATTTGATTGGGCAGGGCAGAAATTAATGATGACTCTACCAAGTGGTGAAGTCATCACTACGAAACTTCTTCAATCAAATTTGTTTTGTATAAGTAAGACTGTGAACAGTATTGAAGTTACAAAAGAAGGTAAGTACATTGAAAGCCATGTCACAGATTTTGATACAGACGAGATAGAGTTTGAAAAGTTGGTAAATGAAAAAGTAGCCGAAGCTAGAGAACTAACTGAGAACCAAAAACAAGATTTGAAATTATTTTTGTGGGAATATAGTGATGTATTTAGCAATATACCAGGTAAAGTAATTGGATACCAATGTACTTTACAGTTGAAGCCACATGAACCTTTCTTTACAAAACCATACAGTATTCCAATCTCAAAAAGGATAGCAGCGGAGAAAGAATTGCAAAAGATGGAAGTGTGTGAAATCATTGAGAGGAGTATAAGCCCTTATAATAATCCCTTAGTCACTGTAAATAAACCTAATGGACAAGTCAGACTAGTACTAGATTCCAGACAGTTAAACAAATGTTTATACAGAGAAACTGACCACCCAGAGAACATCGATGAGTTGTTATATAAATTTAAAAATATCCAAATTATGTCAAGCCTTGACCTAACTTCAGGTTTTCATCAAGTACCTCTTGCAATTAGTTCCAGAAAGTACACTGCTTTCTTATACAATGGGAGATGTTACCAGTATTGTGTAGTGCCTTTCGGATTAAACTCGTCAGTCGCCAAATTTATAAGGGCACTAGACTATGTACTTGGCCAAGAAGTTGTGTCAGAATTAACAATTTATGTAGACGATATATTAGTTTCAAATCAAAGTTGGGAGGATCATTTGAAGTTATTGAAAAAGGTGTGTGAGAAACTCAGAAGAGGTGGTATGACATTAAAACTGGAAAAATGTAAATTTGGTGTGTCAGAACTCAAATTTTTAGGTCATGTCATTACTAAGGAAGGGATAAGTGCAGATCCTGAGAAAATAAAATCTATCGTAAACTTTCCATCTCCTAGAAACCAGAAACAATTAAAGTCTTTCTACGGACTCTGTGGATTCTATCGAAAATATGTAAATGGACAATGCCTTAATGTAACATGTTTAAGCAATTTACTTAGAAAAAATAGTCCATGGAATTGGTCTGAAGAGTGCCAGAAAGCATTCGATAAAATTAAGAATGAACTTTGTAAGAACAGTCTTTTACACAGACCAGATTTTAGTTTGCCATTTTGTCTTCACACTGACAGTAGTGATTATGGACTAGGAGCAGAACTATTTCAGGAGAAAATTGTGAATGAAAAAAATCTTCATTGTACAATTGCATTTGCCAGCAGAATGTTACTTAAACATGAGAGAACATACACTGTCACAGAAAAAGAATTACTCGCAGTACACTGGGCGTTTACAAAATTTAAAACATACCTGTTAGGACACAAGATAAAAGTCTATTCAGACCACAAAGCTTTAAGTTACTTGCAGGAGTGTAGACTATATCACAGTAGATTAACCAGGTGGGCAATGTTCATGCAACAGTTTGATTACGAAATTGTGTATATTAAGGGATCAGAAAATGTAGTAGCTGATGCTTTATCCAGGTTACCAGTAGGAGGAGATCAGGAAATGTTTGATCAAGAAGAAGAAAAGGAATTTAAAATAAGATACATGAAGGGAATCCAAGATGAAAAGCTCATAAAGACACTTTGCAATAACATCAGGAGGGGACAGAATAACGATCCCAATTGGAAATTGGTTAAGGACTGTTTAGGCAAAAGAGGGTATGATAAACTTGACAAGTACTATAAGGTCTTTAAGGGAACACTCTTTAGAAGAACAGATGTGGACTCTGACAATTGGAAGCTATGTTGGCCAGAGTGTGAGGCAGACAAATTAATAAAGTACACCCATGAGAGTTATGGTCACTGTGGAATACAGAAATGTGTAAAAAAGTTACAAGAAAATATCTACTTTTATAACATGGTAAAGAAGGTGAGGAACGAAATATCAACATGTGACAAATGTCAAAGAGTAAAAGTAAGCAACAGAACATGTCAGGGAGAAATGCAGAACATCATTCCAGATAAGCCATTAGATTTAGTAGCTGTAGACTTTTATGGACCTTTACCTAAAAGCAAAGGTGGCCATTGTTTTATATTCGTCATGGTTGATGTATTTTCCAAACTAATTAAACTTTATTCTGTGCGAAAAGCTACAAGTAAAGAGATCATTACAAAAATTGAGAGAGATTACTTCAAGAGTGTAGGGAAACCTAAAGCTATACTATCGGATAATGGTTCACAATTTGTTTCAAAAAACTGGAAAGCATTCATGGAAAAAACTAACACAAAACATATCTTGATATCCGTGTACAACCCATCTTCAAACCCAGCAGAAAGGTACATGAGAGAAATAGGGAGACTTTGTAGGACGTATTGTAGTCACAAACACCCTAGTTGGTCCGACCATGTAAACAACTTCGAGGATATCATGAACAGCTTGCAGCATAGCTCTACTGGGTTTTCACCATATGAAATTATGTTTCACCTCAGACCAGCAAATCTTATTTCTGAATTAATAGACTTTCCACAATGTAGCTTAATATCAATGAAAGAACGTGAAGAGATTGTAAAGAAAACCATGAAGAAACTAGGTGAAGCTAGGAAAAACAGACATAATAGGAAAATAAAGGCTACCACATTCAGAGTAGGTGACCATGTCTTAGTGAAATCCCACGAACGATCAAAGTTACTAACAGCAGAACTCAAGAAGTTCTTTGACATTTACATCGGGCCATTTGAGATTATTGAGAACCCCCATCCAAATGCGTACCGATTAGTATATCCCAAGTCGAGGAAGCTGTTTGGTCTTAGGAATGTTGTTTCTTTGAAGCCGTATATTGAGAAAAGAGCAAACTGAGCCTACAAACATGCCTTTATCTGGAACGAATTTTACTGGAAGTAAAGAAAGAAAGAAAAAAAATGCAGTCACCATACTATGCCATGTAACACATCTCATGCAAAACGATGTTGTATCTAGACTGATCGTCACATAATTCTATTATAAGATTAGATTTCATGAGTCCTATGTGTTTTTTTTTTAAGTAATTTTACAGTATTCAATGAATTGCAAAATATGTAAACTTGATAAATAAGGGATTTTATTTTACTGATGATGCTAGGAGACAAGACATGTCACCCACCCTCACAGTTTGAGAATAGCAAATCTCATAAATTTTGAAATCTTGTTCATTCACTTAAATAGACCATAATGCTAAAAAAAAAAAAAAGAAAAAAAGAAAAAAAAAAAAATTGTATAGTTAATAGAATATATTTTCTTGTATATGCAAGTGTGCTTTTGTTTTACATCATGCTCACCATAACTGTTTTTATTCAGCTCTGTTTATAACACAACACAGATAATTTGTTGGCTTATTTTGTCTCTTAATTTTGATGTCACATAATTTACAGGGCTCATGAGAGAATAGTGTTGTTGAATTGAAATACTTTTGCAACCTCACTGATGATATAGGAGTTGGTACTATGTTTGTTCTAATATGAGAAAATGTTTTAACTTTAGTATTATTTTATAGTAAATTTCTGGGCAACAAATCGACATATGTATGTAATCTATGTTGTGAGACAAAGGAGGAAGTCGAGGGTTGATGAAAGAATAAACAGTTTACTACAGTTGTGATAAAAAGTTGTATACAAGCCAAGACAATGATGCAATTTCTGTATCGGACTGACAAGTGGACCAAGGTACACTTGTAAGTCCTGGTGGGCTATTGTAATGTAATTACCTGTCAGAGATAAACTTTATCTCATGCGAAAAGTACGATGCCCACAGTAGAGAGTTAAGGTAACTTCATTATGTTGCCATACAATGTGTTTAATTTATTTATTTATGAATATTTTCTTTTATGATAAATAATGGATTTGTTTGAGATGATTAATGTTGTATATTTATATGTATTTATTTATGTGTCTTTGGAGTGTATTAATGTCAGAAGACCAAAGAATCTGGAATGCAGGAATGTCTGCAACTTCCGGGCACATGTTGGCTTGCCCGCCACTTCTTTGTCGGTATTGGAGGGAGATGGATGTGTTTAAGTGACCAGTACAGTATAATGCATTTTTAGGGTATCAATGTTCGTAGTGAAAAATATTGTAGTGACTAAACAAAAAGTACGAATAAATATTATTTTTAGCCAAAAGTAATTCGAATCCGGTAGTGTTTATTTCAAACAAGAAGAAAACCCAGGCCATGCTTGTTAGAGTAATGTTTTGCAGACAAAACCCCTAGACAAACGAGATCTGCAGTGTGTAATCTTTCAGCAGCTACTAATAAATAAGCCTTGCTGAAATTGTGCTGGAACTACTCGTATTATTATCAATTACAAACACGTGGTGCGAATGTGGTCCTACCACAATATACCGCGTAAGATTCCACATCATTCAGTTATCAAGAAACGAGATAGGTAACAACCAGTACAAACTGGATTATGTAATAGACTAGTGCAAGATGTGGAAACTGCCACAGATATGCTGAAACTGGCGATGATTAAATCCTTGTCTGGGGCTCATAAGAGAAAACTTCCCAAACTAAAAGATTTTCAACAAAAGACTTCCAAAAAAAGACTGTCTCAGAGTGAAGGGGGTAAACAGATCACTTCTACTTCCAACACTCGAAACAAGAGAACAATGGAGTAGTCTAATACTCCAATTTGTCAGGATGATCACAGCTAGATAAAGCTGAGGCAGGGAAGGGAGTAGGGAAACAGGCCTATATTATTGCAGTCCCTGTTCTTAGGATGGCAGTTACCCAACAGGGATATCCATTGGTCAACATCAGCCTGCAGCAGATCGAGCTTGTTCATGTGGCTCTAATTGGGAAGACTGGGGGCAGGACACTAGTCCAGCAACCGAATTCAGCATAGTCTATCTGGATAAAGATGCTTTTATCTATGTCTGTGAGGGGATGTGAACAGAGGATTGGCTGAAGGAGAGGGTGCCCAAGATACCACTGTGGGAGGAGACAAAGCTGCTGTTCAAGACAGCATCTGAGCTCTTCAAGACTGCATCATAGGTATCAATTTAAGTACCAAAACCTCCTTGGGTATCAAAACCTCAAAAGACTCTGAGAAAATAAGGGCAAAGAACCAGGAGGTCACAACAGAGGACTGGAGGGTAATCTCTTGAAAGGTTGTAACGAATGGCCAAACCGTTGTGATGGAAGTTTGTGAAAAATCCCTGAGGACAATGCAGGAACATGACCGGAGATTGTACACAGGGCTCTCACAAGTAACCATCAGGGTAATCACAGACAATGGAATTGACTATGGCAGTAACATGTAGACTGCAAGTGTTGCACATAATTCTGCAACACAGTAAAGGAGCAACTGCCACCCTATGTCATCTTCTGGGAAGACAGAAGATGAATGTGACCCTGATCCAGGAACCATATTTATATAAGGGCGACATTTGAGGTATCTGAGGAACTGGAGGTAGTGATTTATACTAGGGTAAAACTGAAGAACTCCAGAACACGCTTTTATGAAAACAATGGAATTTCATTTTTCCTGATGGCTGAGTTTTGTTCCAGGGACTTGTGAGCATCAGGATGAACTGCGCGAGACAAAGCACGTGGGAAATTGAATTGTGTGAGCAACAGCTACACCAACAGCAGTGGTGAGTACCTACTTGAATTTTTACACAAAAGCAACCTAGAAGTTCTGAACCGAGGCAGGGAAGCTACATTCAGGATGATAAGAAAGAAGGCAGGAAGTAACTGACATAACTTTTGTGTCCATTGTAATGGGCAGCTATGTCAAGAAATGGCATGTGGAATTGGAGGCATTCTTACCTGACAACATGTATATTATGTTTGGGGTCAAAATGGCTGCTAAACAGACAATGGTCTACAGGAATCCTAGGAAAACAGAATGGGACTCATAAGATAGACCTTAACTCACACTTACCTGAAATCAGAACTTTGATAAGGAATCCAGTAGGGTTTCAGGAAATGTCAGATGCAGTGACTTCTGCCATTATGGCCTCTCATTTAGAAAACTGCCAAATCACCAAGAAGTGCACAGACAGCAATGTGCCTTGGTGGAACAATAACCTGGATTTGCAAAGAAGACAGTTCAACCTAGAAGAAGGAAAGGCCAAAGGGCAAAATATCAGGGGGTCCTTACCAAACACAACCTTGCAATCAAGTATGCAAAACTATTATTCCTATTACATCTGTTGGTTAAAATATAGGCAGCAGAAAGAATATGCACGGTAAAAACTGGAAATGACTGGATACCTTTAGGATCTCCTGAATCCCACACCAATGGAGGATAAATAGAGGAATGGTTGGGGAAATGCTGGTTGACTATACAATAACTTCCAGCTGCTTACATATCAATGTAACAATTAGGGTAGGGAGCAGTGGAAGAACGAACCATGACACAGTGGAGGGGACATAGCCTGGTTTACTAACAGTTTGAAAACAGATGAAGGTACTGGTTCCAGGTTATATGGGATATAGCTTAGACTAGAGCGCAGTCTCTCTAGAGAAGCTGGCCATGGTACTCCAGGGGAAATACCCAGATTGTAGCATTTACATTTATTCAGACAGCGAAGCAGCTCTGATATTTTTATCTACCCTTACACCAAGAACAAAGATCATTGCAGAACGCCACAAAGTCCTTGTGAGACTAAGAGAAAGCAACAGGGTAAGTCTGCTGTCAGTATCTGACCACTCCGGAATCTGTGGCAATGAACAAGCTGATACACTGTCCTAACCATCACATAGGCAATGATTAAATCAAAACTATGAAACTAGTTCACAAGGCAGCATGTTGAATATAGACCATGTTTTTTTTAAAAAGTTTTGTAATTCTTGTATCACACAGGAGACAGACTAAACTTACGGTAGCATTAATGACAAGCCATGGGAACTTTAAGAAAGAAACAAACACAAACACAAACACACAAACACAAACACAAACACACACACACACACACACACACACTTGGGTATAGAAAAAAAGCCCCTATGTGTTAGATGTATGGGAAAGGTGACAAAACCACACCACACAATCCTCCAATGCGAAGCACACAATCCTCCAAAATATTTGCACCAAGTCCTGAAGAAATTGTGTCTAATTAAGAACTAGTAAACAACCTCCTACTGACTGGCTTTACTATAAGGAATGAAATCACACTATAAGCCCGGTTTTGATGCGGGCAATAGTGTCAATAGTGTGCTATGGCCACTGTTTTTTATGTCTCTATTCATATCAAATCAAATCCGTAGTCAGGTTATTTGGGCTATAACTGACAATGGGAGAAGTGAAGCAGACAAAATGCAGACTGTTTCCTGAAAGTACTTGTCTGTAGTGAAGCTTTATAAGCAAGTGAAACATATCTGATAAACAGTTTAGACAAGAAGAGAATAGAAGCTTTTGAAATGTGATGCTATAGAAGAATGCTGAAGGTTACATTGATATATCAGATCACTAATGGAGAAGTACAGATTAAAGTTTAGGAAAAATGAAATTTGTAGCACAGCTTGACTCAAAGAAGGAATCAGATGATAGTTCACATCCTGATGTCTCAAGGAATCATAAATTTGGTGATGGAGGTTCAAAAATGAAGAGGAGGACTACAGCCAGAAGACAGTAAAAAGGAACCAAACTGGTTCAAATGGACGTAGGCTGCAACAATTTTGTAGAGATGAGAGTCTTCCACATGCTAGACTAGCACGAAACCTGTTTATAGGGAACTGAAATGACGGCCAAGATAAAAAGTTCAAAATAAAAAAACAGAAAGGGAATATAGAGACCAAAACCAAAACAAACGGTGGAAACAAACAGACAAATAATAAAGAGATACAAAACACATGAAAGCTACGAATACAACAGAGGTAATTGTGGGAGAAAAACATAGCAAGGATGATGACAACCAAAACTTCTCTAATCATGCCCAGGTTATCTTCCAGACCCAAGTAAGTGTTAGGAAAGAGATTTCAAGTTTGGTAATAATGAAATTCTGTAACTGAAACCTATAGAAACCCACATTTGCTCGGTTGTTGTAAAAATACCATGTCCTGCAACATGTTGTACAATATGCTCTGTCCTATTATCAATGCAGCCTACCATGGATTCCTCTACTGTGCCAACCTCTTGATCTCAGAACACTTGCAACCTACGTCATCAATTATTTGTTGTATCTATTCCGATCTCCTCCTTTCTTTAGTGTTTTTACCCTCTATAGCTCCCTCTAGCTCCAAGGAAGTTATTCCCTGATATCTTAAACGTCTAATTTCCTTGTTCTTTGGTCTTGTCAGTGTTTTTCACAGGTTCATTGGCGTTAGTCATCAAGTCAGTCAGGCAGCAGTAACTGACCGAGACACAAGCAGGAACAGGGAAGTAACTGCTTTTGTGACATTAAAGAGTTCCTAACCAGAAGAGAATTTTATAATATTATCTGTATGCTTTAATAGTTTAGTACCTTGAGTTTCTACGTGTAAATTTAGTATCTAATAGCCACAGTTCTCACATTTTTGTTTGCATTGGAAAGTAAGCCGATTTTGCAACACCACAAGTTCCTAATCAGGGGCAAATTATCTAGTTTCACCTGAATGCTTCAGTAATTAGGTTTTTGAATATCTGTGTATTATTAGACACAGTTCCTGCATTTTCGTTAGGGTCTACATTAGAGTTGTGCAGCACGTGCCGATAGTCCCTTTATCTGCGTAGTTTAGTTTTCCACGGTCTTTGGTATGGACAGGGACTGCATTTGTTATGTGCGGATGCGAGCCGAGTTGGTGACACTTCGCTCTCAGCTTCAGGCTGTGATGGCTTCGGTTACACAGCTTGAAGCTGCAGTGGATGGGCACCACTGTTGTGGGCCAGCCGGGGGGATCCGACGGTCATCCAGCACATCAGAGTCCTCCGATTAGTCCTCACCAGTGGCCAGCCCAGTTACTGCTCGCACTGAGGTTGACTCCTCACCTGTGGTTGAGTGGGAGGTTGCCCCAGGGTGAAGCAGGTGGCAAAAGACTTCCCAGGCAGCCGCACGTAAGGCCTCCCCTGTTTGCCTGACAAACAGATTCTAGGTGCTGTCTATGGCTGACACTGTCGCTGAGCCAGATGCTGTCGTCTTTCCTGTTTCAGAGGAAACCACTCACCCTGCAAGATTCGGGCAATCACCGAGGGTGGAGTTACTGGTAGTTGGGAGCTCCAATGTTAGATGTGTTATGGGGACATGGCTGCCAAGAAAGGAAAGAAAACCAATGTGCACTCTGTGTGCATACCAGGTGGAGTCATTCCAGATGTGGAAAGGCTCCTCCCGGATGCCATGAAGAGCACAGGGTGCAGCCAACTGCACGTGGTTGCTCACGTCAGTACCAATGATTTGTGTCACTTTGGATCAGAATAGATTCTCTAACATAAGTGGTAAAGGCTGCCAGTCTTTCTTGCAAGATGAAAGCAGAGCTGACCATTTGCAGCATAGTCGACAGGACCGATTGCGGACCTCTGGTACAGAGCCGAGTGGAGGGTCCAAATCAGAGGCTCAGACGGTTCTGCGACCATGTAGGCTGCACATTCCTTGACTTGTGCCAAAGGGTGGCTGGGTTTCGGGTTCCACTGAATGTGTCAGTTGTCCACTATATGCAGGAGGCGGCTACACTGGTAGCAGGGGCTGTGTAGTGTGGACTGGGTGGTTTTTTAGGTTATATGGTCTTGGGAAAAAACAAGAAGGGCTTCAGTCACATAGGGTGCAGGCCGAACACAGGAAGAACGTAGATACAGGAACCATTGGTATAATAGTTGTAAAATTGTTGTAGCTGTGTTGGGAAAGTACCAGAGCTCCAAGCGCTAATAGAAAGCACTGATGCTCAAATCGTTATGGGCACTGAAAGCTGGCTAAAGCTGGAGATAAGTTTAGCCGAAATTTTTAAAGAACCTAACTGTGTTCCGAAAGTTTAGGCTAGACACAGTTAGCGGTGGTGCGTTTGTTGCTGTTAGAAGTAGCTTAGCTTGTCACGAAATTGAAGTAGATAGTTCCCGTCAGTTAGTATGGGCAGAGATCATTGCTGGCAACCGGAATAAAATAATAATTGGATCCTTTTACCAACATCCCAATTCATATGATATAGTTACTGAAAGGTTCAAAGAAAGCTTGAGTCTGATTTCAAACATGTACACGACTCATATGATTATAGCTGGTGGTGACTTTAATCTACCCTCGATATGATGGTGAAAATACATGTTTAAATCCGGAGGTACGCATAAAATATCATCCGAAGTTGTGCTAAACGCATTCTCTGAAAATTATTTTGGGCAGTTAGTTCATGAGCCCACACGAATAGTAAACAGTTGTGAAAACACGCTTGACCTCTTAGCAACAAATAATCCTGAGTTAATAACGAGCATCAAAACTGATACAGGGATTGGTGAACACAGGGTTGTCGTAGCGAGATTGAATATTGTAATCCCAAAATCTTCCAAAAATAAACGAAAAATATACCCATTCCAAAAAGCAGATAAAAATTCACTTGAGGCCTTCCTGAGAGACAATCTCCACTCATTCCAAATTAATAATGCAAGTATAGACCAGATGTAGCTTGAATTCAAAGAAATAGTATCGGCAGCAATTGAGAGATTAACAAACTATGGAGCTGATCCTCCTTGGTACACTGGTAGTTGGGAGCTCCAACGTCAGGAGCGTAATGGGGCCCCTTAGGGATATGGCAGCAAGAGAGGGGAAGAAAACCAATGTGCACTCCGTGTGCATACCGGGGGGAGTCATTCCAGATGTGGAAAGGGTCTTTCCGAATGCCATGAAGGGTACAGGGTGCACCCATCTGCAGGTGGTCGCTCATGTCGGCACCAATGATGTGTGTCACTATGGATCCGAGGAAATCCTCTCTGGCTTCCAGCGGCTATCTGATTTGGTGAAGACTGCCAGTCTCGCTAGCGGGATGAAAGCAGAGCTCACCATCTGCAGCATCGTCGACAGGACTGACTGCGGACCTTTGGTACAGAGCCGAATGGAGGGTCTGAATCAGAGGCTGAGACGGTTCTGCGACCGTGTGGGCTGCAGATTCCTCGACTTGCACCATAGGGTGGTGGGGTTTCGGGTTCCGCTGGATAGGTCAGGAGTCCTCTACACGCAACAAGCAGCTACACGGGTAGCAGGGGTTGTGTGGTGTGGGCTGGGCGGTTTTTTAGGTTAGATGGCCTTTGGCAAGTACAGAAAGGGCAACAGCCTCAACGGGTGCAGGGCAAAGTCAGGACATGCGAGGAACAAGCAGCAATCGGTATTGTAATTGTAAACTGTCGAAGCTGCGTTGGTAAAGTACCGGAACTTCAAGCGCTGATAGAAAGCACCGAAGCAGAAATCGTTATAGGTACAGAAAGCTGGTTGAAGCCAGAGATAAATTCTGCCGAAATTTTTACAAAGGTATAGACGGTGTTTAGAAAGCATAGATTGCATGCAACCGGTGGTGGAGTGTTCATCGCTGTTAGTAGTAGTTTATCCTGTAGTGAAATAGAAGTGGATAGTTCCTGTGAATTATTATGGGTGGAGGTTACACTCAACAACCGAGCTAGGTTAATAATTGGCTCCTTTTACCGACCTCCCGACTCAGCAGCATTAGTGGCAGAACAACTGAGAGAAAATTTGGAATACATTTCACATAAATTTTCTCAGCATGTTATAGTCTTAGGTGGAGATTTCAATTTACCAGATATAGACTGGGACACTCAGATATTTAGGACGGGTGGTAGGGACAGAGCATCGAGTGACATTATACTGAGTGCACTATCCGAAAATTACCTCGAGCAATTAAACAGAGAACCAACTTGTGGAGATAACATCTTGGACCTACTGATAACAAACAGACCCGAACTTTTCGACTCTGTATGTACAGAACAGGGAATCAGTGATCATAAGGCCGTTGCAGCATCACTGAATATGGAAGTTAGTAGGAATATAAAAAAAGGGAGGAAGGTTTATCTGTTTAGCAAGAGTAATAGAAGGCAGAATTCAGACTACCTAACAGATCAAAACGAAAATTTCTGTTCCGACACTGACAATGTTGAGTGTTTATGGAAAAAGTTCAAGGCAATCATAAAATGCGTTTTAGACAGGTACGTGCCGAGTAAAACTGTGAGGGACGGGAAAAACCCACCGTGGTACAACAACAAAGTTAGGAAACTACTGCGAAAGCAAAGAGAGCTTCACTCTAAGTTTAAACGCAGCCAAAACCTCTCAGACAAACAGAAGCTAAACGATGTCAAAGTTAGCGTAAGGAGCGCTACGCGTGAAGCGTTCAGTGAATTCGAAAGTAAAATTCTATGTACTGACTTGACAGAAAATCCTAGGAAGTTCTGGTCTTGTGTTAAATCAGTAAGTGGCTCGAAACAGCATATCCAGACACTCCGGGATGATGATAGCATTGAAACAGAGGATGACACGCGTAAAGCTGAAATACTAAACACCTTTTTCCAAAGCTGTTTCACAGAGGAAGACCGCACTGCAGTTCCTTCTCTAAATCCTCGCACAAACGAAAAAATGGCTGACATCGAAATAAGTGTCCAAGGAATAGAAAAGCAACTGGAATCACTCAACCGAGGAAAGTCCACTGGCCCTGACGGGATACCAATTCGATTCTACGCAGAGTACGCGAAAGAACTTGCCCCCCTTCTAACAGCCGTGTACCGCAAGTCACTAGAGGAACGGAAGGTTCCAAATAATTGGAAAAGAGCACAGGTAGTCCCAGTCTTCAAGAAGGGTCATCGAGCAGATGCGCAAAACCATAGACCTATATCTCTGACGTCGATCTGTTGTAGAATTTTAGAACATGTTTTTTGCTCGAGTATCATGTCGTTTTTGGAAACCCAGAATCTACTCTGTAGGAATCAACATGGATCCCGGAAACAGCGATCGTGTGAGACCCAACTCGCTTTATTTGTTCATGAGACCCAGAAAATATTAGATACGGGCTCCCAGGTAGATGCTATTTTTCTTGACTTCCGGAAGGCGTTCGATACAGTTCCGCACTGTCGCCTGATAAACAAAGTAAGAGCCTATGGAATATCAGACCAGCTGTGTGGCTGGATTGAAGAGTTTTTAGCAAGCAGAACACAGCATGTTGTTATCAATGGAGAGACGTCTACAGACGTTAAAGTAACCTCTGGCGTGCCACAGGGGAGTGTTATGGGACCATTGTGTAATGTATTGCGAATACATAGAAAGAAGGATCCTTTATTGTATGATTATATGATAGTGGAACAAACACTGGTAGCAGTTACTTCTGTAAAATATCTGGGAGTATGCGTGTGGCACGATTTGAAGTGGAATGATCGTATAAAATTAATTGTTGGTAAGGCGGGTACCAGGTTGAGATTCATTGGGAGAGTCCTTAGAAAATGTAGTCCATCAACAAAGGAGGTGGCTTACGAAACACTCGTTCGACCTATACTTGAGTATTGCTCATCAGTGTGGGATCCGTACCAGATCGGGTTGACGGAGGAGATAGAGAAGATCCAAAGAAGAGCGGCGCGTTTCGTCACAGGGTTATTTGGTAACCGTGATAGCGTTACGGAGATGTTTAACAAACTCAAGTGGCAGACTCTGCAAGAGAGGCGCTCCGCATCGCGGTGTAGCTTGCTCGCCAGGTTTCGAGAGGGTGCGTTTCTGGATGAGGTATCGAATATATTGCTTCACCCTACTTATACCTCCCGAGGAGATCACGAATGTAAAATTAGAGAGATTAGAGCGCGCACGGAGGCTTTCAGACAGTCGTTCTTCCCGCGAAGCATACGCAACTGGAACAGGAAAGGGAGGTAATGACAGTGGTACGTAAAGTGCCCTCCGCCACACACCGTTAGGTGGCTTGCGGAGTATAAATGTAGATGTAAAACGGGTTAGAACACTGTTGCAGAAACAAAGAAACAAACATGCCAAATTTAAACAGACGCAAAATCCCCAAGATTGGCGATCTTTTACAGAATCTCGAAATTTAGCACGGACTTCAACGCGAGATGCTTATAACAGTTTCTACAATGAAACTTTGTCTCAAAACCCGGCAGAAAATACAAAGAGATTCTGGTTGTATGTGAAGTATGTTAGTGGCAAGAAACAATCAATGCCTTCTCTGCGTGATAGCAATGGAGATACTATCGAAGACAGTGCTGCCACAGCAGAGTTATTAAACACAGCCTTTTGAAATGCCTTCACAAAAGAAAACGAAGTAAATATTCTAGAATTCGAATCGAGAACAGCTGCCAACATGAGTAACTAGAAGTAAATATCCTCGGAGAAGTGAAGCAACTTAAATCACTTAATAAAAGCAAGTCTTCTGGTCCAGGTTGCATACCAATTAGGTTCATTTAGGAGTATGCTGATGCATTAGCTCCATACTTGACAATCATATACAACCGTTTGCTCGACAAAAGATCCGTAACCAAAGACTGGAAAGTTGCACAGATCACACTAATATTCAAGAAAGGTAGTAGGAGTAATCCACTAAATTACAGGCCCATATCATTAACGTCGGTATGCAGCACGATTTTGGAACATATATTGTGTTCAAACATTATCAATTACCTCAAAGAAAACTGTGTATTGTCACACAGTCAACATGGGTTTAGAGAACATCGTTCCTGTGAAACACAACTAGCTCTTTATTCACATGATGTGTTGAGTGCTACCTATAACGGATTTCAGATCGATCCTCGATTTCTGGAAGGCTTTTAACACTGTACCACACAAGTGGCTTGTAGTGAAATTGCACGCTTATGGAATATTGTCTCAGTTATGTGACTGGATTTGTGATTTCCTGTCAGAGAGGTCACAGTTTGTAGTAATTGACGGAAAGTTATCGAGTAAAACAGAAGTGATTTCTGGCGTTCCCCAAGGTAGTGTTAAGGGCCATTTGCTTTTCCTTATGTATATAAACGATTTGGGAGACAACCTGAGCAGCCGTCTTAGGTTGTTTGGAGATGACGCTGTCGCTTATCGATTAATAAAGCCATCAGAAGATCAAAACAAACTGCAAAACGATTTAGAAAAGATATCTAAATGGTGCAAAAATTGGCAGTTGACCCTAAATAACGAAGTGTGAGGTCATTCACATGAGTGCTAAAAGGAATCCATTAAGCTTCGGTTATACGGTGAATCAGTCTTATCTAAATGCCGTAAATTCAACTAAATACCTAGGTATTAAAATTACGAACAGCTTAAATTGGAAGGAACAAACAGAAAATGTTGTGAGGAAGGCAAACCAAAAACTGCATTTTATTGGCAGGGCACTTAGAAAATGTAACAGATCTACTAAGGAGACTGCTTACACTACACTTGTCTGTCCTCTTTTAGAATACTGTTGCACGTTGTGGGATCCTTATTAGATAGGACTGACGGAGTACATCGAAAAAATTCAAGGAAGGGCAGCACGTTTTGTATTATTGCAAAATATGGGAGAGAGTGCCACAGAAATGATACAGGATTTGGGCTGGACATCATAAAAAGAAAGGCGTTTTTTGTTGCGATGGAATCTTCTCACGAAATTCCAATCACCAACTTTTTCCTCCGAATGCGAAAATATTTTGTTGAAACTGACCTACATAGGGAGAAATTATCACCACAATAAAATAAGGGAAATCAGAGCTCGTACAGTAAGATATAGGTATTTGTTCTTTGCGTGTGCTATACGAGATTTGAATAATAGAGAATTGTGAAGGTGGTTCGATGAACCCTCTGCTAGGCACTTATGTGATTTGCAGAGTATCCATGTAGATGTAGAATGCTTTTTAAAAGTTAAAGAAAAAAGGTTCTGCTTAAATGTCAGTTATGTAAATTATTAAAACTCTTAACTTACCTGTGAGATGAACATCTCTTCTCTTTTAATTTGTGGGGTATTTCTACCACCTTGTTCATTTACTTGAGGTCTAGGGTCACATATACCATTTGCTGTGCCCTGGTTTATTCTGCACGACTTCCCTGATCTACAAGAAAGAAAATTTATTATAATCCCAGAATATAATCAATGAAGTACGGACTAGTTAAAATACCAAAAAACTAATCGGGAATTGTTATGACAAGAAAACATGTATGATTTGTTCTATTTTACAATAAGTATTGTACCACACTAATACAAGTAATAAGATGAGAAAGATAAATAAGGGGTCCATGTCATGCATAAAATTAACTGAATATGGGAAACATTTACATCCACAACTAGGACTAGGAAATCAGAAAAAATACGATTTCAATATTGCAGAAAATATAGTGATTAAAAAGAAACCAATTACAACAGGTGTTCCCATCACATTTTTTACTATTAATATAACGTATTATGGGGTTTGGAGTTTCACACTGAGATAGAAATGTTTTCTGACTGATACATTTCATTTTAAAGTTGTTCTGGGATACTGCATACTGCAGGCCACAACCACAAACACTGCACCACTCAGTTCATATAATTTGTGTACATGACAATGATTTCCAGAATAAGATTTACTGACTCATCACCGCACAGTCTAAACCGCTAAGGACAGAAACCCGAAATTTGGAGAGGGTATTGATCTTATACCGATTGATCTTATACTTTAGGTAGGGATTTTTTGAAATGTCACCCCTAAGATGGTGAAACAGGGTATGAAAGTTTTTTTTCCAAATGTCTCGTTACAAAAGTAATTTTGAAGCTAGAACTATGAAAATTGGTATTTGGTTTCTCAGTCACAAATAAACAAATATATGTTTCAGCATTTTTGGAATTTAAACCACTAATGGGGTAAAATAGTGAATGAAAGTTTTTTTTAAATAAATTATTATTAAAGTACTATTGAAACATTTTTAAAGCTATATCTATAAAAATTGGTATTGGAGTTCTGAGTTGAAAATTGAAGAAAACTATTTGTTTGGGTGTTCTTGGGAACATCAACCCCTAAAGTGGTGAAATAGAGGATAAAAATCAATATGGAAATATTTCATTGCACAAGTATTTTGACACTAAGTTTATGAAAATTTGTATTTAGCCTGTCTATTAGAAATAAAAAAAGTGTTTCACTCTTTTTGGAAATTCAAACCTAAGGGTGTGAAATAGGGGGCAAAAAGTTTTACGAAAACATTTCATTGTGATAGCATTTTTGAAGCTAAATCTGTGAAAATTTGTATTTGGCTTCTCCATTAGAAATCTAAAAAAATGTGTTTCACTGTTTTTGGAAATTCAGCCCCTAATGTGATGAAAATTTTAAGAACATATTTCATTATATTAAAAAATTTTAATAGTTAAATCTATGGAAACTGCTGTTTCATTTCTTGGTTAGATATAAAGAAATAGGAGAGGAAAGTTTCTACGGAAATGTCACCACAAGAGCGCAAAAGGCAGGATTAACAAAGACTTTGGACTCCCACTACCAGAATCACTTTTTGGTCAGAAGTACATTCAGAGAAGACCATGCTTATATGGCCTTAATTAGAATGTGTTGTAATTTGTGAACAACATAAAATTTGACTACAGAATAAAAAAAAAATCTTTGTACACCATACAGTGTACAAGAGCAAAGAAGTGGGTGCTAAGCTAGTATTACATATACAGGGTGTCTTCGAAAAACGCCAACGAGTCTTAGGGACCGGTCCTTCACAATAAAACAAGAAAAAATGTAGACTCTAAAACACATACCTTCCAAGAGCTATGAGCACTTTTTCAGTACAAGAGATGCGTTTCACATGAGCGAAGATGAACAAGTGCTCACAGGTCTTAAGGTGCGCATTTTGGAGCCCATGTTTTCTAGGCTTTTTTTCTTGTTTTGGTATACGGAACCTGCCTCAAAAGCTGGTTGCGGATTTTCTTTTATTTTTATTATTATTATTATTTTTTTTTTTTTTTTTGGGGGGGGGGGGGGGGGATATAACAAACTACATGCATTCTATGGCATCAGAAGTTTCCCTAAGGATCCACAGTAACTTGATGTGATGCTAGAGGGCAGTCCCTTCCAGGAGAACGAAGCGTGAAGAGAAAGCACAGTGTGAGTTGAGCAGTCATTCAGGATGGATGTTACCCAGCTTGACGAGCACTCTCATGTAAAGATTGCATATCACCGTGGAAGGAATGCGTGACAATGCCACAAGGCGCTTGTGGAAACGATAGGAAATTCTGCTCTACTGTACTGAACAGTTGCTCGGTGGGTAGATGCATTCACGGGTGGTAGAGCTGCAATGCCTGACATGCACCGATCCAGGCAGCCTGTCAGTGTGCACATAAATTGTGCTTGTATTCAGATGATCCAATGCTTGGAGAATGATGCTGTAGGAATTACAGTGCAATACTGGTATTGAGAATACAACAATCTACAGGATTTTACTCAATGTGCTACACCCGTGTAAAGTTGCTGCAAAATGGGTGCCTCATGCAGTAAGTGAAGTGGAAAAGTGGACACAATATTAAACTTGTGGCAGGCATCTAGTGCATTATGAGAAGGACGGAGGCAATATGCTTGCAAGAATCATAGTCACAGATTGATTTGGGTCAGGGCCTACGAGCCAGAACTGAAATGCCAGTCTGCGGAATGGCGTCATTCAGATTTGCCATGCAGGCAGAAATTTCATTACAATCCCTCATTTGTCAAGTTAATGTTCATTATGGCCTATGATATTAGAGAAGTGATTATGTGACATTTCATCCTACATGGACAACCTGATAATGCATTGTATTACTGTCGCACTTTCCTGGAATGACAACTACAATGGGCTATTTGGGAGAAACGTCCCGAGTGTCTACGTGACGCATTAATTCTTCAGGTCAATGTGAAAGACCATAAGGCAGCATGCGCACAGAATCTACTCATGCAGTGGGGGTGGGAAGTACTGGAGCAGCCTCCATATTCACCAGACTTATCATCTTGCGATGATGACTTCATACCAAAAGAGAGAGAGAGAGAGAGAGAGAGAGAGAGATTGATGGCTTTCACAATTATGTCAGCGCGGAAGTACATTACATCCAAACTCCTGTAGGAATCAAAGTGAACTGGCAGCACGAGGAGAATGGGATGCATATGATAGGATGTGAATTTGGGGCGGATGGGAAGCATGCCAGGAGAGCCGAGGTGGTCAAGGCGACCATTTGTGTTGTGCAGGAAATAGGGTTTTGAGTTCTCATCCAGCACAAACATTTACCTGTCATCTTAGGTTTACTTCAAAGCCTGAATGTGGTTGATATCATTGGTGTCTCTCAATCCACAAGACTAACGAATGAGGAGCAGATCTCCAAATAACAGGTGCACACTCAATGTAATGAAGTTGGCTGCATAAATTATCATACAGGTAGTAAATTAAGACATTTCTAAAAATCACTAGGTAGAAGTGCTCAAAAGATTGGCAGTTTTATTTCAAGACATTATGGTATTGACTAAACGCAGAAAGCAAGTTGGTAACTTCTGACATAAATAACGAAAATTACATTCTATCAAAAATATATTTTGTATTCAGACACACATTCATGATGCCTTTATCATAGGGGCCACATGGCAGGTCATTTCTCAACTTGCAATACACCATTTGAATTGCAATATAAGGCTACGCAATATCTTTGGCAACTTATATGAAGCATCTGACAGTACCATGGGCAGTATCCATTAACAGGCACTGAAATCTTATGGTATTATGCATGTAGTTTGCGATTGGCTGGTATCCAACCCCCATAGCTAAAAAGTTTTCTTTTTAGTAGTACCTTTTGTGGGCTGGTTAGTTACATCAACTAACTTTCAGTCTATCCACAGCACATGCCTAATTCCAATGTTTTTGGAGCAGCTATTTGATGTGTACAATAGCTTGCACTATCTCACTGACCTTGCTACCGCCGTGGCAGGTCTAACGGATCACCAGAGGAATGTTCAACAACTGCTCACCTAACAACAGATGTTAATACATATCAAATAGTATAGGGACAGTCCTTTTTCTTTCCCTTGGGAAAACTAGTGTGGGCACACAAAGTGAAAGAAATACAATGTCTGCTCAAAATACTCTATTATTTGCACATCGTTACATTTTTTGCACCAGAGGGCAAGATGGTGTAAACTAACTAAATCTTACTGTACATGTATGTTAGTCTTGCCTTTGTTATCATTATAGGCAGAGCACAAGCTTGGGGGATGAAACTGGATAATACTTGTTACTATCAAAGACAGAGAAAAGAAATCAAACTAATCACTGTAGTCACTGTAATCAACTCAGGAACAGATGCTAGGGTGTGAGAAGGCCAATATGTGAAGTGCTGCCCACTTCAGCATCAGTGCTTTATTCATTACACATGGGTTATTGATTCTTCCTTGTGACTGGCATCTCCTTGTATGATCTCAGACCAGTCCTTTACTACCATACTATTTGCGAGTACTCTGGGAGAACAAGAATTGTAGTGTAACAGATATGCTCCTGTTAAATAAATTTTTATAACACAGCTTACTATATAGTGGTATCACATCCGATCAAGAAGCAAGCTTCAAAAAATAGAAATGTATATTGGATTTCACTACTGAAGTTTCAAAAACTGTTCCACTAATCTAATCATGAAGTGAGTGAGCAATAGCATTCACTCAAGCTTTAGCAGTACGGTCAATGTTGGTGGGTTTTGAGAAAGGCTATAAGGTGTCAATATCAAACTGCTGGTAGGTAGGCCTAGTTTGTGCTTTCTGTTGAAGTTGTAATCAATCAAATAATTTGAAACAAGCCTCCTTTAAGTTTGTGTGTCCTCTGAAAGAATCCATTCTGGTGTTTTTTTGGTGCAAGAATTGACTCAATAAGGTAGTGCTACTTTGCGTTTCAGGTTTTGTACCTGAGGGAACATTCTGTCAACTGTCAAGGGCCATCAAGCAGCAAAAGTTCAAAAGGGATGATGTTTATTAACATGGACATTATTTCAAGTAAAGGTACATAAAAATGTTTACGCTGATAAGCCAAAACGTTATGACAACTGCCCACCATGTCATTGGATGCTGCCTAGTGGTGGTGTGTGCATGTGACGTGGTAATAAGAGTATGTAAGCAGAGCAGACACAACCAAGGTATTGCCCTAGCAAAGATACATGCTACAAATATGAAAATCCACTGAGAAAAGAAACTATAACAAAGGGCACATTATTATTACACACCGCCTATGAATGAGTATCTCAAAAATGGTAACCTGGTTGAATGTTCACATGCTACTACTGTGAATATCTACAGAAAGAGATGTTATGATTTTGCAGGGCCAGTGCCCCACCAATTTTTCAATGGTTTCTCAAAGAACTCATGAGGTCTGTGCATGGCTGTAACAACTATATTGATGATATTGTAGCAGTTTGGAAAAGTGCCACTTCTTTCAGTCTTCTATGATTTATCTTGGGTTCATGGTCTCTAGTGCTGGTATCAAACCTCAACATCAGAATGTCTCTGTCATCGTGGCTCTTCCACGTCCTACATCAGTCAAGGAACTGTCTTGTTACATAAGGGGACGTCTTTCAAGTGGTTGCAGGTGTGTGAAATGGTGTTTGCCAAACTCAAGTCTATGTTACAATCAGCAACTTGCCTCATAACCTATCAACAGGGTCAACATTTAGTATCAGCAACAGATGTGTCCCAGAATGGCCTGGGGACAGTGTTAGGTCATAAACATTCTAATGGCACCAAGCGGCCTACTGCCTACGCATCGAAGATGCTTAATTCGACTCAGATTAGGTATTCACAAATAGAGAAAGAAGCTCTCGCCATTGTTTATGCCTTAAAGAACTTTCATGTTTTCCTGTATGGGGTAGAATTCCATCTCATCACTGAACATGAGCCGTTAGTAACGATGAATTCTCTCGGTCACCCTGGCAGCCCTGTAAAAAAAAAATTTCTATCAAAGGATTTCTGGCAATGCTGGTCTCTGATAACAGCCCTCAGTTTGTGTCACAAGAGTTTGCCTACTTCTGCAACACCTGTGGTATTCACATTTTTGCCCTGCCCTTCCACCTGCAGTTCAACGGTGAGACCGAAATGTTCGTTAGAAGAATCAAAATGCAAACGAAAAAATATGTGACTTGGTCCCTGTACGACATTGCCTTGGATCAATTTCTGTCCTCCTATCAGTTCCTATCGCTTCACACCATTCGGCGACAACAGACCTGCTGAACTGCTCCATGGGTGCCAACCCCGGACACTCCTGCAAGCTCCTGTGGCTCAGCCAGGGATGCTGACCCATGTAGCCGTCATCCTGTTTTCAGCCCGGGGTGGCTGTCTGGGCATGTGAGTTTGGTTGTCACCCAGAATGGATTCCCGCCATTATCTCCTGGTACCCACAGCTCCCATCTGCTATGGCCATATGGAGGAGAGCCTCTGTGCATGTCATTATGACCAATTGCACCTGTGTGTGGATGACTGGACATCCCGAACCAGTCTGCGTCACTTGATGGATTATAGGATGCGGCTGGGTCCCTGCCACATTATATGAAGGGCCCCCTCGACTGGTGGATGAACCTGGTGCAGCTTCTCCAATATCACTACCAGTATCGATGCAGCTGCCGTCCACACTGGAGTCACCTTCTCTGCTTTGGCCACCAATAAGGTAGTGCTACTTTGCGTTTCAGGTTTTGTACCTGAGGGAACATTCTGTCAACTGTCAAGGGCCATCAAGCAGCGAAAGTGGCTCAGTGACCTTGAACGAGTTTCGCTCGGCTGCCGCTAGAGCTCGGAGGATTGCGCTATAGTTTTAACTAAGCGCGATCCGCTGCGAAAGGGTCTGCTTCCGGCCGCCATGTTGGATTTCTTGCACGCGACTTCCTGCCGCGCCCAGTTAGGCGGTGCTTATCAGTGGAAACTTCCGCAGTACAGGCAGCTGCAAGCTCATTCGACTCGAAGCAGCCGCACTGAGCACACAGCCATGCCGTACAGGAGGAGAAGATATGCAAGAAGATCAAGAATGCCAGTCTACAAGACTGTGGATACATTTACTCTTACTCCTAATAATGTAGCACAAGAAGAACTACTAAATGGACCTATTACTTTTGTAAGAGCTAAGATTAATTTTTCTTGAACAACTACAGAGGTTGTAACTGGTAATAGTTGGTTAACTATTGCTATTGTAAGGGGCAGTGATAAGCCTCTATTAGGTTTGGAGTCTTATTATGATAGAGACATTATTTGTTATCGTACCTGTTCAATTGGAGTTCAAGGT
This sequence comes from Schistocerca serialis cubense, assembly GCF_023864345.2. Lineage (NCBI taxonomy): Eukaryota > Metazoa > Arthropoda > Insecta > Orthoptera > Acrididae > Schistocerca > Schistocerca serialis. The sequence continues at coordinate 268,200,969 of NC_064639.1, forward strand.
GACAGGAATTATGGTACAGCTGTTGTACTTACTGATAAATCATTTGCTTTATATACAAAGAACAGGAGACATGTTAATGCTAATGAAAGAATTAATATTTGGATGTGGAGCTCGCACCAATGTCACCCATCCTACCATACGGGTTGACTAAGGATGGTGGACTGCACTGCTGCCTTCACCCCAAGCACTTCAAACCACACGCCCCAGTATCAGCACATCATCTCAGTCACAGCCTCGTGGAGGAAGATGCCACGGACATCTTGTGAATCTGAGCTGCTCCCCAAAGGAAGAGGAATGAAGTAATGCCAACAGGTGTTGTTGATATACCTCGATGGGGACAGCCAAAAATGTGTGCCTCTACCGGGACTCGAACCCAGGATCTCCTGCTTGCATGGCAACACCTGTCGGCAGCTGAGGGTTTCAATTAATTATTATTTATTCTAAGAGGATGTGATGGCCATCAATGGTATCTGTTATTTCGAGAACAGTTACTATCTTCATATATAGTTAAAGGCTACCCGGCCATTGACCTTTGTCTGTGCGAATGCGCACAGGTTGCCTGAACTCTTACGGGAATCGTCACCTAGTTGGTGCGAGTAATGAGTGGATGGGCAAATATCTATTAGGAACATTACATATGTAGATTGTGGACAGTTGGGAATGTGGGTCTCACGGGAAGCGTGCAAGAGATAAGTCCCTGCAGTTACGCTATTCATCTGTGTCCTCAGTGGCTCAGATGGATAGTGTCTGCCATGTAAGCAGGAAATCCTGGGTTCGAGTCCCGGTCGAGGCACACATTTTCCGCTGTCCCCATTGAGGTATATCAACAACACCTGTCGGCAGCTGAGGGTTTTAATTAATTATCATTTATTCTAAGAGAAGCTGCATGGTCATCAATGGTATCTGTTCTTTCGAGAACAGTTACTATCTTCATATATAGTTAAAGGCTACCTGGCAATTGACCTTCGTCTTAGCGAATGTGCACAGGTTGCTCGAATTCTTACGGGAATTGTCACCTAATTGATGCGAGTAATGAGTGGATGGGCAAATATCTGTTAGTAACATTCCATACGTAGATTGTGGACAGTTGGGAATGTGGGTCTCACGGGAAGCGTGCAGCAAGGGATAAGTCCCTGCCTTCATCTGTGTCCTCAGTGGCTCAGATGGATAAAGTGTCTGCCATGTAAGCAGGAGATCCCAGGTTCAAGTCCTGGTCAAGGCACACATTTTCGGCTGTACAAATCGAGGTATGTCAACAACACCTGTTGGCAGCTGAGGATTTCAATTAATTATCATTTATAGTTTGGTAACCTCAGAATGCTTGCAATAACCCCACTGTGTGTTCACTGTGACAGTTAAAACATTAAAACATTTACGCCTCAGACCAGACATCATACAGCTACTTACATGCATAAGTACGATAACTTTGAACCTCTGGATCTAGGTAATGGACAATGATATAGAAAAAAGGTTTCAAGATTCCCGAAGATTGTCATCTTAAGACATATAGTAAATATTTTGAAAATTTGCCATGAATTTTAGAATTGGCCATCAAAAAGCTGTGGTTTTTTGGGGTTTTCTAGAACTGTCTGTGAACAAATGGTGGTTTTGTAAGCCACCTAAGGTCCACCCTAGATCACACCTAATGCAAAAGAACCAACCAATTTGCTCAATTTTCCTGGGCTGGAGGAAGTGTGTAACGTTTAAATTTTGTCCCTGTATTGCAGGATAGCTACAGTATGCCTGTTGTTCTGAGAAGCATAAAAATGTTTGCTAGGCCAAAGGCTATCCAGAACCCTTGACCCTTTTCTCTGTGACCAACAGAACTCAAGATATGAGTGCCTTGAAAAATCGTACTTCTGCGCACGGCCTTTTGGAACATATTGGTACTGTGCACTGTCCTGCATGAACCAATTACAAGCTGTAATTTCTACATTTTTGCACTGTCTAGTTCCTTCTAATATCATGGTAGTTATTCTGTTTTGTATTAGTATGAGGTATGTCAGCATGTTCCTTCTAGATAGTGTTTCTCATACAGTGGAGATAAATAAACAGTGACTGGTAACAGTAAACTTGTTGTGTCAGTCAATGTCAATAACAGCCACGGTAAGACCTAACCTAAAATGTTCGCATTTAAAATTAAACTTTCCTACTGCTTTTGCTTTGAATTCCTTCACATCTTATGTCTTCTCTACTCTAAAAATCCTTGTACATCATTGTGATGTAGTTCTGTTCAACTCGCTATGCTTTTACACATTAGATATCTATTTCAAGCTATCTATATATTCTAAATCAAATGCCTCACATAATCATTGCTTTGTTTGTCACAACCCAAATTCTACTTAAAAAGTTTGTTCTGACATAACACAAATGACACTTTCAGCCACTACGCGAAACTGCTTGAAATTATCTGCCCCATAACATACAAATATCTTTACTCACATTTAGTTTATCATCTTTCTTTAGGTGCTTCAAATTTTGGTATTTGATTCATCTTTTAGAAATTATCCCCTACTTTAGTAACATGTACTGGAAGTCAGAACCACATCTTACTTGCAATGACATAATAGGTTTAGTGGAGGAATCCTTCCATCAACTGATGTTGAAAAGCCTGATATGAGATCACTGCTCATCTTTGAAGCAACTTAATATGTTTCAGTTGAAGCAGGTCAAAATACCTCACTTCTGATAAATAATTATACTTCATGAATGAAAACATCGATAAAAATATATACTCAGAAGGGTAGGAAGAAAGAAAATAGAATTTCAGGGGTTGAGAGAGTATGTGATGTTAGTAGAGTGATCACAAACTAGAGTCAAATTTGTGAAGAATTTGGAAGTATGAGCACACTTATCTTTATGACACTGCACCCCCTATGCTCTAAATGTACCACTGAACTGGTCTGGAAAGGTGTCAAAGCCGTTATATCCTCTCCTGAGGCAAGCTGATCCACAACTGCTGTAACTGGTCCTTGATATACTCAATACTGGCACTGGAATGGACTGATGACCAAGCTGATCCCACGCACATTCTATTTGGGACAAATATGATGATCTTGTTGACCACGGGAGTAGTCCAACATCAAGCAGACAGTACATAGAGACTCATGCCATATGTGGATAAGCACTATCATGTTGAAAAATTGCACAATGAAAGTGTCACATAAGAGGTAACGTACGAGTTCGCAAGATGTCTTGTCAGAGTTCCCTCAATCACTACCAGCCACCTGTCCCTGGGTCACAGCAAAACTTGCTGACAATGATCACTGGGGGTAGTGCAGCAACACAATTTGTCGCTAAACACAATGTGATACCATTTATCAGCAATCTGTGCTTTCCAATCCCATTATCACTGGAAACACAGTCATACATATGTGTTGTAACGTTATGACAGCCTGTGGGACAATAATTCCCTAGTCTGGTTGCTGTTAGTCTCCGACCAGTGGTGATGCAGAATGTTAAATGTAGTCCATTACTTGTCCGTGGATGGTAGATGCAGAAGGAAGGGGTTACAATATGCTTTGTGCACTGTACAATGATCCCCTTTTGTGGTGATCAGAAGTGGATGATACGTATGCTGCCCTCACATTCCCACACAGTCCAACATCTGACACTATCACATCCAAAAGCCTGATAAAATTGGAAATTGCACAATTCGACCAGCTGGTCACAAGGTCAACCACGATGATGTCCCTTTCAAACACTGTCAGATGCTAATAATGCTGTCTCACATGTGTATGCAGTGTGTGTTTCCTTCACAGTGATCACTTTGCATCTGACACTGTTTATGCCCCTTGCATCTCCTACCAGGCACGGTAACAACACTGAAGACGAGCAACACTAACATACTCCAGTGGCCGTTCTGTCAGATAGAATTGCCCCTCTAATCATTTATGTACCTGCTGATGTGTATGTGCCTGAAGTTATACTGACATGTGACCCTCTCTTTGTGCATGCTTCACATGTTTTGTCAGGCAGTGTACTTTGCCTAGACAAAGTTCAGTTCAGTTTTGTGGTCCTCTTAGTAAATGGAATCATTCCACGTACATTGTGATAACATTGTTAGATTTTTGTATTAACATTTTTGTACTGACATTTTTATTGATTTTTTTTGTAAATTTTTAGCAATTTCTACCCAGTTCAATCGGAACAATATAAATATAAGTTGCTTGCAACCAGAACCAGCAATGTGTAAGGAGTCTTCAATATCATTTGGCTGCACTGAACTACATGTACTACATGGCATCAAAGTAATTTAAATTTACACAATAAATAACTGAATCATAAGACACATTGCAATTTTAATGTAGGGCTTGAGTGCCACCATGGGGATGATGTCATTATCCTTTGGAATAAGAGCAACAACCTCAGATGAAGGAGGGGACTTTGGCAGCATTACTTGCACGAGCAGTAGTAGTTGTGAGAATCTTAGCAGACATTTCAACAGACAACAGATGCCATATGTTTTCAAGGTGCTGCTGCTCTGTTTTTTGCCCAAGGTGAAGACGTCAACACGAATTCACAAGTCTGTCAATGCAATGATGTCATGTTGTCTACGAAAGCCACTATTGTCAGTCATTAAGAGGTCTCACGCATTGGGGAACTGCTAATCTCAGGTTCACTGACTGAAAACTGGAGGTAAAAAGAGACACAGTCACTTGCCTATAAGCAAAGAGTGCCAAATGCTATATATAGAGGCCCATAAAGGTAAACATGGCAGAGTTCAAGAGTTCCAGCAAAAAGCAGCAGCCTCTGATAAATGAGTGCACAGCAGATACTGTGTAAATGAGCATAAGACTTGGTCAACTGTGGGCACTAAGGTCGTCTCATTAAACTTTGCCTTTATGTACCTCTGGACTGGGTTATTGGTTTTCTCTGTACACTTGTCTACATGTACCTATGTCTCTGTATCACTTTCATTCTAATATGTACTTGAGCCTAAGTGTTCGATTAGGACAACAGAATCTGGCACTTCTACGGTTCGTGGCCAGTAGTAGCGTATGTTACTGCATCTTGAAGTTATAGGTCGGGATGGCCATTTGTTCTGAACAACGGACTGCCTCAAGGGTCAGTTCTTGCTCCCTTGTTGTTTAGTCTGTACATTTCAGACATGCCAGAGACGCTTTCAAGGAAATTCGGATATGCAGATGACTGGGCTATTGCTATCGGAAAACAAACCATTGAACAAACGGAAGAGATCCTGACAGAAGACCTCAAAAAGCTGGCTCAGTACTTCGAAAGCTGAAGTTTGTTGCTGTCATCTAAACAACAAAATGGCTAATAGGGAGCTAAATGTGTGCATGGACAACCAACAATTGAGACACAACAGACACCCTAAATACCTAGGGGTCACATTGGATAGAATGCTGTCTTTCAAACATCATCTCCAAAATAGCGCCGTACGCTACATAAGTGAATAAATCCTCGTCTCTGTTCTTGTAAACTAGTGTCTTTGCTCTTCTTCATGTTCAACACTATCACATGAAAAAGCAGTAAAAAGCAGACAAGTAAGCCAATTCATCCTCATTTTCTGGTTACTTCCAGATCTACCTCCTCAGCCTAACATGCAAGTCTTTCTGTACCATCTCCAACTGTAGAAACCTGAAAGACCTCAGCCTGACCTCACTGCTGCTTCACTCCTGTATGCAGCCACTTGCATACCAAGATGCAGCTGACCTTAAATCCTACATCACCTCTGACCTGAGCATGAGGTACTAAGTAAGTATGCCACATCCCATGTTGGTTTACAATGTAAACAATGTGTGTTAGATGTGGGGTCCAGGCTTCAATTCCTGGCTGAGTATCTTTACCAAGAGGTAAGGTGCCTTAGAGTAGAGAAGATAGGATTTTCTCTGGAGAGAACTAGCACATCCAGTCTTAGGACAAACGAGATTGAGCTTTCTTGGAGGATGAGGTACAGTGCACATGCAGGGCAGTCTGTTTTAATGTGCAGTGGGAGTGAGGGAAGAAGATGAAGTTGAGAGGTATTCAGTGTCCAGTGTTGAAGAATTACGAGATTGCAGCAAGCAGCCCACAGCAGTAAACAAGACAGGACACCTTTACAGCAGTCATGACAATTGAGGTCAGAGACACTGACACTTGAGTCAGTGGCATGGGGTTGTAGAATTCTAACCTTATGTCTAAGCATGAGAGATCAATGCAGCAATGTTGCCTGACCAAGAAACACAATGCGTGGATCACAACCTAGTATGGAAATGCAATCTTCAGCTGCAAAAAAAGGACGAAAAAAACATTTGATATGAATTTGGAAGGTAATGAGGTACTCAGTCATCATACAGTCTTGTCTGACACATTTAAGTTCATCCTGACAGCATTTGATGGAAATAAAGATGAACTAAGGGAATTTCTGGACAATTGTGACCTAGCATTCAAACTAATGCCAAGCTATAGTCATAGTGTACCATTAAAATTTGTTAGAACTAGAATTGTGGGTGCAGCTCAAAATAAACTACTAATACACAATTTGACAGCACCTTTGTACTTTGGATCACCATGCGTGCTTATTATTCTCTAGTAGACAGGAAAGCGCTGAAGGTATGACCGAATGAGTGAGTCATGTTGACATATTTCAACACTAATTTTGAATAGCTGTACCAGGGAGTGATGAGAGCATCAGACATTCCGGGAGGCCATTCTCTAATTCGGAAGCTGGCGTGAGCAGTGTTCATACAGGGAATCGAAGGTGAGAGGGTTAAAACAATCAAGAAAGCAAGAGGAGAGGATTTAATGTTAACGCGAGCAGCAAATCTAGCATTACCAGAAAAAGCACCCATCACCTCTTGCAACAAGAAGTTCAATGAATCACGTCACCAGAGAGATTACTGCTTTAGGTGTAAGAGGGGTGGTCATCATGTGAGGAACTGTACTATGGAGAAATGCATCAGGAGAACTGACACCATGTAGATGAGTTGTAGGAGAGCAGAGAAATGGGCATCCCACCTGCTGCCACCACTGAGATGGACACAGAAAACCCTATGCACAGGACTCCACAGAGAAACTGAAAGCCTGCAACCAATGGGGTATTGTCAATGCAGTCATCAAGGGCACCCAAGGCTGTGTGATCAGGTGAGACCAGAGCTATTTTACAGTTGTAGAGAACCAGGCATTTAGCTTGATGGTGTAATGCCAAGGCTAGGTTAGCAAATATGAAGGCTCAGAAACAGGCAAACAAAAGAGGGACACGAGTATGCGGTCGACCACACTGCAAAGTTACATTTAATAGACTGAAAGCGCAGGAATGATTTTGTAAATGTATGATGCACACAAGGAAGCACGAGAACAATAATTTCATAGCAGACAGTGCCACTCAGGTGAGCAAAATAAAGGAATCAGTGCTGAAGGATACAGTGAGCATTAATGTCAATGAAAAAGTATAACTTAAAGGTATCACTGAAGAAGTAAAAGAGATGCATCTTGCCATGATGTTAATACTAAGGATAGGTGAGGATGTATGTGTGGAACGCAAGTTTCATATAGTGGAGGACAAGTTAGATGTTTTGTATGAATGAATTTTAGGCACAGACTTCTGTGAGAGTTTAAAAGTAACCATACAATATTATGAGAAGGGAAGTTGCTGCTCACCATATAGCAGAGATGTTGAGTCACAGATAGGCACAACAAACAGACTCTCGCAATTAAAGCTTCCGGCCATGGGCTTCCGTCAACACGCCCTCTCTGGAGCAAGGAGTCACAAAAAATAAGAAGTGAAATAAGAAGTGAGAGGCTGGTGCACATAAAGGAAACATGGAACAAAGATGAGCAGCAAACAGAAAAGATAGAGCCTTTGTGACATTATCCCAATATGTCCACGAGCAGAAATGATTTTAAGAATTAAAGTGCAGAACACAGTTCTGACCTAAGGAATAGTGGAGAAGCAGCAATTGCAAATGGGAGTGTATCTGCCTGCAGCTTTGGTAACCATGCAGAGAGGCATTTGTGACATGAGTATTCTCAATGTCACAAGAAGAAGAAGAAGAAGAATTTATACTGGAATGTCCCAAAGTAAAGATAGAAGCAGTAGCCTACCTAACATTGGAGAAGGCGAGGAATGCCACAGATATTGTACAGTTTCATTGTACCGAGAGACAATGTCACAAGAGGATCACTTTAACAAGGGAGAAAGAATAGGTTAAATTCTATTTTAAAAATTGATTAAAGATGGATTTCAATATAGGAATTCTAAAGGTGTAGGGGATGATAGATGTTGTGATCTGTCCTTGGAGACAGGCCAACCCTGGTCACTTCGCCTCTATTAGCCTAACCCTGAATGGTAGAGAAAGTAAATGGGATACGACAGCTCAGGATGAATTAGAAAATAAGTTAGGTTTACATACAAGAATAGCAAAGACTGAAAGATCCAATTGGCAAACACAAATTTCCTTTTATGCGTTAGTAACCACCACCACCACCACCACCACCACCACCACCACCACCACCCCCCATCTGTTCATAGAACTCATTGTTCCATTTGAAATGTGTGACTGTGATGCAATATTTAAAAAGCTCTTCAACACTGGGAGGAAAAGTAGGATTCAGCTGTTATAACACTTCATTGAGTGGAACATACTAAATAGAGGTACCACATCAAAACTAACTAATATCTTCTCCGGCTGTACCACTATGCTCTTTAATTTGCTGATAAAATGTACCAAATTTTTGATATATGGTTACACTTAATGAAGTCCTGCAACAGCTGTAATGAAGTCCTGCAACAGCTGAATCAAATTTTTTCCATTTGATGTTGCAGAACTGTTTCAATATAGCCTCACAACCAAGTATTTCAAATGGAAAGATGAGTTCTATGAACGGGCGCAGATGGTGTCGCTATGGGGAGCCCCTTAAGCCTGGTTATAGTGAACTTCTTTATGGAAAATCAAGGAGCATGCATTGGATTCCGTGTAATTGTGGGGATGAGTACATGGGCACTACAAAAAGAACAGTCAAAAAATGCCTAGAAGTGCACAAGGGCTTTTGCAGAAGAGGGAAGATTGACAGATCAGCCATTGTGGAACATGCTTTGCAGCCAGGAGAGCAACACATTCATTTTGATAGGACTCAAGTACTGGCAGCCACAAACAGATACCAAGAAAGGTTATACAGAGAGGCCAAGGAAACTGTAAAACACCCCAAGAACTTCAATAGGAAGGAGGAGGGCACGAAATTGAATGGCATCTGGCTTCTGATGCTGAAGAAGATGTGTACCAGTCTTCCACCATGGAGTGATACCAACAGCGGACGATGGCAGTCGACGACAGCCAATTGTGCTCACGCATTCAAAATGTGATGTCACACCACTGCACGGAAGCACACAGAAGTGGAATATTGCTGTTGTCAGTAGCATGTCAGGGTGTGAATTGGACATTCAAAATAGGTACAATCCCCCTTGAAAATGTCCTTTGCAGATGGGGACAAAATATTGGGTTTTAAGGTGACACCCATTCAACCAAGACATAATAGCCTGAAACAATTTTTAGTTGTAAGAAGAAAAGTATTATGACAATGTGCATGTGAATTGTGACCCAGCTCATGGAAAAATCTCACAAGACATTCACCCTCTAAGTGAAATTATTACTGGTTACAAAAGATCACAGATGAAGATTGGAGAAGATGTGATTACTTATTGTACATATTTGTGTGACAGGGATATGTTAATTGTATCAACAGAAAATCGACCAATAATGAGGGATTGCAAAAAAGTTGTCTTAGTACGAATATTAGCTGTAAACCTTGTAACTTGGGCACAGACATATATTGCAAGCTGGTTTCATCAGTCCTTTAAGTAACATGCATTGGGAAACTGTTTGTTTCATGCTCACTGATTGAAAATTGGAGGTAAAAAGCAACACAGTCACTTATTAGCTCTAAGCAAACAGCACCAAACAATGTAAATATACAGGCCCTTAAATGTCAAGCAAGACAGAGCTCGAGAGTTCCATCAAACAGCAGCGGTCTCAGATGAACAAGCCTACAGCGGATACTCTGTAAGTGATCATCAGACTAACTTTGTGCACTAAGAACAACTTAAGCTTGCTTGTATGTAAGTACCTCTGGACTAGGGTTACTGATTTCCACCATAAATTTGTCTACATATACCTATGTCTCTGTCATTTTCTTGTGACGAGTACCTGAGGCCAAGGGTTCAATTAAAACAGTAGACGCTGGCCCTTTCATGGTTCATGGTCAGCAGTAGCCTAACATCCAAGTCTTTCTGTACTGTCTCCAACCACAAAGACTCCAAAAATTTTGGTCTGACCCATTCACTATTTCACTCCTGTGCACAGCCGCTGAAGTATCAAGAAACATATGACAAAAAATCCCCTTTCACCTCTGACATGACAGTGATCTTCTAAAGTAAGTACATTATGACCCATGTGAGGTTTTGATGGTCTGAAACGTTCACATGAAACCATGGGCCTGCACTCTGGACAATAAATGACTATAAGCTAAGCATTCCACATCAACAAATACACTGTTATGGAAGCTCCAGAAATGCTCAAAGTCTTACAATGGAAATTAATAACTGACATATTCCCCCAAACAAGGCTTTCTGCAATTAACTGCCCCACTGATCCAGAAATAATAGAGATTGTTCTAAAAAGAAATGAATAGAGAGAAAATAAAAACTATCAAAAAATCAAAATTATGTACATACTTCATAGTTTTAAAGAATATTTCATCTAATCTCGAAAGAACTCCAACATATCCTAATTTAGATTATCAGTGAAATGTAATAACTTAAGCAGCTGATGTATTCTATTTTCCAACAAAAGCAATTGCCAGAGCAGAACAATTAGTAAAAACCTTCATTACTGATAATTTCCTAGCTCAGTTAGAGATTTATGACCCAAAAACCTCTGTGTCCAAGTACAGGTTACAAAGAACTGATTTCACTTCCTACTTTTCCGCAGAAGCCAAAGCTACACTCACAGTTTTAAAGTACTTGCATAAAATCACAGAAAGGAACATCTTGATTTTGACAGATTGTAAAAGCTTGTTCCAAGATATGCAGTCATCACCCTTCTTGAGAAAACTTGTCCACTGGTAATGGACATCATGAAAGCTAGCAAGGAAAATTAAAATCTTGGGAACTGGTCCTGATGGGGGACACCAATACGATTCTACATATAATATGTGAAAGAACTTGACCTCCTTCTAGCTGCAATGTACTGTGTGCCTTTGTAGGAGCAAAGTATTTTGGATGATTGCAAAAAAAGCACAGACCATTCTTCTTTTCAAGGTGGATCATCGAACAGACTCTCAAAATTAGAAGCCGATATCTCTGATGTCAGTCAATTGTAGAATTTTGGAACATGTTTTATGCTTGCATATTATGACATTTCTGGAGGCTGAAAATCTCCTCTGCAGGAACCACCATGGTTTCTGAAACCACTGATTGTGTGAAACCCAGCTCACTCTGTTCGTTCTTGAGACCACCTCTAAACCTGGCCCTGCAACTAGCTCTCAACATAAACATATGAAACATATTGCAAATACACAGACAGAAAGGCTCTTTATTGTATGATTACACAATCATAGAAGAATTACTGGAAGCAGTTACTTCTGTAAAATATCTGGGAATGTGTGTACCAAGCCATCTGAAATGGAATGACCACATAAAATTAATTGCCCTATTGTTTTGTAATTCAAAATGAAATTCAGAGTACCACTTGACAAGAAGCAGCTGTACAATCCATCCCGTGCATGTTTATGTGGTAAATGAAGAAAGAAAATTGGTAATAGTGAACCACTGCTAGAAGTGATGATGTGGAACATGATGTAGGATTTGTAAATGCTGTCCAGAAAGAAATGGTTAAGTGGCTGGCAAAGCATTACTTACAAGTGAAGAAAGTGCATTATTCCACTGATGGATGCGCACCTCAATGGAAATGAGCGTTTGGCGTCATTGGACGGGAGGCCCCTTGCAGGGCAGGTCTGGCTGCTTTGGTGCAGGTCTTATTACATTTGAGGCCACATTGGGCGACCTGCGCACCGGATGGGGATGAAATGATGATGAAGACAGCACAACACCCAGTCCCTGAGTGGAGAAAATCCCCGACCCAGCCGGGAATTGAACATGGGCCCATAGAACGGCAATCCGTCACGGTGACCATTCAGCTATCAGGGCGGGTGCAGCTCAATATAAGAATAGAAAAGGCTTTAAAAATTTGTGTGAGCACAAAAGCAACTTTTCTATTGATGCTGAGCATTCCTTTTTTGCTAATTGGCACGGTAAATCTGTGTTTGATGGTTTGTGGGGAACTATAAAATGTATACTGAGAAGAGCTAATCGTCAACTAGAGAATGATGCACAAATAACAACTGCATCTGGTGTTTACAATCTTTACAAACCTAATACTGACAAATGTTTTTTCACTCCTTAGAGAAAGTCAATGTAGATTTCCTACACAAGAAACTTGAGAAGAGATTTTCGACAACCCACAAAATACCTGGTACCACGAATTTTCATAATTAGAAACCACTTTCTTGTGATTCTTTAGAAATTAGATGAGTAACTTCTTCTGAAAAGCCTTCCTTGATTTTTCCATTCAATGAAAATGCCACAAAGTAGACATGTACTCATCTTCAACAATATTCTTTTGTAGCAGCTGTATATGATGACAGGTGGTACTTCGCCTTTGTCAGAAATGTCTGTGATGAAGGAGGAGACAAAGAACTACTTTTTATCCACACACCTGGACCAGCAGGGCCATTCTTTTGGTCTGAAAAGAAATATTCTTGTCTTGTGCCTTTGGAAAACATGCTCTGTGTTATTGGTGTACCTAAAATAACATCATTAGGCAGAATGTATTACTTTAACGAAAAAGATGTGAAGTTAACATAATAGAATTTTCCACAGTGGATTAAAAACAGAGATGCTCTTAAGAAGTTTCATTGATAGTTTCAGGGATCTTCACTGCTGAACACATACTTTTATATTAACATCAGTGTGGTTAGAATAATTGTTGATTAAAGATGCTAATTTGATACCCTAAATAAAGTTAACCTGTGTAACGAAAATGTTTCAATTAAATTTATGAGTTTTGGCTCTGTACTCTCATGAGCCTTTTGGGGAACTTACGTCCTCTTCTAAATTTTGAATTTGCTATTAAAAGAAGAAATTTTTTCCTGCAGAATGCAAAGAGTCTTTCATTACCAGGCCTTTCCTTCATCTACTATAGCATTCACACCTCCATGATTTTTAGTTTCTTGTCCAATTTTACACAGTAAACTACCCATTCAATTCCCACATATACTCTATCCACTGTTTTCTGCTTGTGATGCAGCCCTGCTATTACTGCTAAAATACATTATAAGGAAACAAAATTCTAAAGAAAAGAAAAAAAAATCCACATTGAAAATACAATTACAAACTGCTACCCCACATTTCAGTTAGGGCAGGCTAAAAACAGAACCATATTGTTCTTGAAGTCATTTGAAACAGAAGGCAGTTCAATCAGTACACTGGCTCGCTACTGTGTTTTAATAATAGAAATGACATTTAAGTTCTTTTCTTTTTCAATTGGGTATCGAGGAGGGAGGGAGGGGGGGGGGGTTACCTAGAGGAAACAGGCTTTGCTTCCCAATACTCCAAACCCCTGGTCTGGTTCACATTTATTGATGACATTATCTACACCTAAGGCCAGGGCACTTTATTCTCATTCCTCCACAACCTCAACACCTTCTCTCTCATCCACTTCACCTGGTCTTCCTCCAACCATCGGCCGAACCTTCCTAGATGTCACTCTCCTCCTCTCAGATGGCTCCATCTACACCTCGGTCCACATCAAAGCCACCAATCACCAAAAGTACCTACACTTCGGCAGTTGCCACCACTTCCATACTGAAAAATCTCTCACGTACATCCTGGCCACCTGTGGTAGATGCATCTGTGATGATAACTCCCTTGCCTAGTATGCTGAGGGCCTCACAAAGGCCTTCGCAGACGGGTAGCATGCTCCAGACCTAATTCACAAACAGATTTCCTGTGCCATATCGCCACACACACCGGATCCTCACATTCATCCCTCGAACAAACCACAAAGAATTGTCCCCCTTGTCACCCAATACCACACCGGACTCGAACGACTGAACCAGGGCTTTGATTATCTATCATCAAGCCATGAAATGAGGGCCATCTCACGCAAGAGGCATCCAACCCCTCCCAAAGTGCTGTTCTGATGCCCATCCAAACTCCGCAACATCTTAATCCACCCCTATGCATTTCCCACCTACAATCCCCTACCACAGAGGTCATACCTGCATGGAAGACCCAGATGCAAGACCTGCCCAATCCACTCACCCAGCACTACATACCTCGGTCCCATCACAGGTTTATCCTACCCATTAGATGTGAGGGCCGCTTAACATCATGGTCATCAGTTCAAAGACAAAAAGTCAGAATGCCAATCTCAGGCTGAGCAATTTATAACGCATTAAAGTCTGCATCCTTTCTGCAGCAATTTTGGGATAATACTTGATAGTTCACAAAATGTCACCACTCTTGCAACACTGGAATCAGTATCGGTGAGGATGATGGGCTCTTCTCCATCAGGACTGAGGGCTGCCCTGATATCAGTATATAAGAAAGACATTGCCAAAATATGCTGAACTGAAAGTGACACACCATGAACTTCACAGAATGGTGGAAGAAGACGTGTGTTAAAGGGCTATGTCCGATGTGCAGTCTGGTAAGCACAACTTCGATCCAGCAGTGAGGCTGACATGCCCATGCCTGTGTGGCCTATTTGAGTGACTGCAGTCTCCCACTGACACATGATGTGCCTGTCAAAATGAGATGGCAGTGTGCAAAGTGATGGGACATTGATGGACAACACCATTCCGATTTGCTTTTTTGGCAGCTTTGTTGGACATGTTGTTCCCGCATATCCTGATGTGGCAATGTATCCAGCAAAAGATCACCTCCTTGCCATGGTGTTGGAGCCGCTGTAAGGAGTCATGGATTGGCTGAATCAACTGGTCTACTGGATACATCTGGTGAAGTGCTTGTAGTGCACTAAGTGAATTGGAACAGATAAGAAACCTCGTATGGTCAGCCCAGTTGGGGAAGACTGGAGGAAGGAATCAACTGGCTGGCTCTCACATTTTTTAGATTTTAATTGGTCATAAACATTAATCCTTTTGAGAAGGAAACCAGTCTGAGTCTGAGGGACCAAACCACAAGCATGAACATGCAGGCTTTTAGGTGTTTAAATGTCCCCTCAGTAATTTATTGTAGATGTTCTTTCCATTTTACAATATAAATCAGTTTTAGTATATTGCCTTAAAAGTTGCAATTGGATGAGGAATTTATCTATATGCACAGAATTTCATGCAGTAAATAATTACTGAATACAAAGATCCATGCCTCGCAAATATAAGTTCAATGACTTAACCACAGGGTTTGCTCAAACCATACATCTTTGTGATAAAAAACCATTGCTACCTGCTGTACCATTCAGAGCATCATATAAACCCACGCACTATATTGAAAACCACCTATGGGATTTTGTCCTCGTGACAATCCCTTTCCCCTTTTATCTTCTTCATGGTCCATCAGTTTATTGTTCCATCATGTGTCACCATCTTCTCTACAAAACCTGTCTAATTCTGTACATGACTGCACTCTTCATTCTACTGAAATTTATGGTTGTAATTCTTTCAACTTCTTAGAAACCGTCAGTTTCTTCTATTCTATGCTAATCTTTCTCTTATACCTATCATTGCCTATAGCGTAGACATTTAATACGATATAGATAATATGGGACAAGTAGTATTAATGAGATTTATGACACGCTAACAACTTCTAAATTACTTAGCACAGCCCTCTAACCTGTCCTCATTTCTAGTACTGGTTTTCTATACACTCATTTCACCCATCTGTTCAATCCAACATCTCTTAATTTCATACTTCATCTGTCCTTTTAGTTTATTCCTATAGCATGGCATTTTAAATGATTTCAGTTCATTTATCTCCAGTTTTTATAAAGCACAAACTTCAATTATATAAAATACTGTGTAAATATCTCAACTGCAAGTTAGTGCTTTACAAAAAGAAAAGTACATTAGGTGATGATCTCTTTGCCCATATTAATTTGTCCTGATTCAGAAGTCTTGCTTCCTAGACAGCAGAACTATAAGTTCTATGGTCTCTCTCCCATTTCTTGATTTTAAACGAGTTGCAACTCTTGTTTCATCTATCCTTAACTATTTCTGAATTTGCTTTGTTAATCCTTAGGCCCAATTCTGCCCACAAATAGCATGGATGTATACTAGTTTTCCTTTAGAGGGAAATATAGTATGTCACCACAACCAGCCACCCTCCTGAAACAAGAATCTGTCAGGCTTATTTGAAATATCTAAGCTGCTAACTAGTAAGTTTCTTTTCCTGTCCCCAATCATACTGGCACATAAATGTAGCCTATATATTATCTAAACATCTAACAAATAGCTCAGTTCAGATCTGCAAGACATAGAAGTGATGGAAAACAGTATAACTTAGGTGTAAAACAGGATGCTAATGGAAGTGAAAAACTAACATCGAATCAACATGTTGATAAATGATCACATTCAAATTAGCCTAATACCCCTCCTGTTACCACGCAACTAAAAACACTACTGTATTTTGCATGTAGTTATTTCAAAAAAATCTTACCAGTTAAAGCAAACACAAAGTAAAACTTCTATTTTAAAAATGAGCAGTAAATCCATAACTGAAGTTTATGCAAAAGACTTTCTAAAGACAAAGAGGACACTAAATTACATGGAATTAATGACAATCTTTTTACTTCTATCTCTTGCACGTTTGTGCTTTCTTGAGTTAGTGCCTACATGTTTTACTTCCTTCATGGAGATGCTTCATTATGGTACAGAAAATAGGCTACCAACTAACAACAATAAGACAAAAGGACAGTAGTGAATCCCAAAGCTTTACCAGGGCTCTACAACTGTCAACAGCAATAAACTAAACAGTATGGTATGCGAATTAAAATAAATCTAAGAAACATGGAGCAGACATTACTGAAATGCACTTAGAGAAATTAGCCCCTCCTTCTTTCAACATTCAGTAGTTTTCAGAAAAACAGCACTGAGCTGGTAACTGCAACAACATTCGTATCTCCTATACCATGACTTAAGCCAATCAGAAAAGTGTCCTTCACAGTGAAACACAATCATACAAGCACCTTCCAAACAAATGGCTGTTTCATTTCTAAAGAAATGAAGTCTACTGGAGAAAAAAAAGGCTCAAGTTATTTCTGGTTTTATTTTAACTTAACAACTCTGCAAATTAAGGGAAACTTTAATAGTGTAAAATTAAATTATACTACCTTAAACTATTCCATTAATGTTGTCACACATATTTAATGTCAATTTGCTAATGTTAAGTATTTACGTCATTCCTCATATTAATGTTATTACGGGTGTAGATACATAATGTTTATTTATGTTTTTTACTGGCGTGTCCAATACCTGCACGGGATGCCACAGAACCAAAATAACGTAACTAATATGTTTCTTCAGGCGTTCGTATGAGGCAGCCAGTACAAGAAGTAAAAGCTGACACGTACTTACATCTATTTACTGTGATATCTTCAGAATTAATAACCTTTTTTACTTCGAAAATCATACCCTACCACGAAGAACGTCAATTTCAACATCCTTGGGATGTTAGTTTAGAAATTAGACTCTTACTTTGGAGGCACTGTACATGGCACAATCTTTAGATACGGCCAATATTGCAAACGTATAAATATATCCAAATAAAGT
Organism: Schistocerca serialis cubense; assembly: GCF_023864345.2. Taxonomy (NCBI): domain Eukaryota; kingdom Metazoa; phylum Arthropoda; class Insecta; order Orthoptera; family Acrididae; genus Schistocerca; species Schistocerca serialis. The sequence goes on from NC_064639.1 coordinate 268,218,753, forward strand.
CCAACAAGAGGGCTAAACTGCACGCTGTGCAATGCCAGGTTGTTGCTCTTTAACATTTTCGTCTCGTACAATTATAGTTTAACATATCTATATGACCTGTCATTCATAACAAAGACTTACAAATGGATTTTCGCGATATTACCTTTTCATAACTGTCGATTCAATCCCCTGAGGCGTTTAATAATCCTATCAACATCAGATAGTAAAACGCAAACAACATTCAAACAATACCTCTTTACGCGCCCTACTAACACACACTCTTCGCAAGTACTTTGATCTCTAAAAGGTCTCAGATAATATACTTAATATCGCTCTGTTAACTCTGGTATCAATTTCATTCAAATAAATAAATAATTCATACTTTTCTTCAAAAACTAACATAGCACCGCCGATAAATAGATAAAAAAGTATTTCTTTCTCGAAGCGTGGTGTATGAATAAGGTCGATAACTGAAATGAAAGACCATTCTTCAGGGACTTGGAAGACCTACGGACGTCGGGTGTAACCTGGTCGGCAAGATCCCAGCGCACTCCTCAAGCTTAAACTTTACGGCACCTTGATGACCGCCTAGACAGACAGGAGAAAATAACATCGTGGCTGGAATCCTTAGTTTTGAGTACTTGATATTGTAAGTCCACGTCTGTGTTATGTTGAACTGAACTGTTATATTAACGCGCCTACGAGTGACTGAGCGCAATATCATCGGTCAGTGTTACTGATCGCAGATTGTGTTCCAGGCCATATGTCACGTAATTGTATGAGCATTCCCTGTTATAAGTTCCACAGATGAAATTAATTGTAACATAATCTGTGTGGGAGGCAATTCAATCTTTGTACATGAGTATTTTTCAGTTACTGCATGAACAGCAACTGACATTTTCGCCTCTGACTAATAGTAAATTTACGGAGTGTTAACCTTGTAACTTGTATCGGTAACTGCTTGTGCGAGTAGTTCAGATATTTTTACTCTGGAGGCATTCTTGTATGCAGCCTTACTTCCGCAGATTTCTGTTCACATTTGATATGTGTTGTCAGGGTAGCTTAGGCGGCAGATGACGTGTTCTGTTCCCTGGGCCCAGAACGGAGGTGTGCTTGCTTTTTGCCATAGCGGCACTTCCGTCATTGCATGGCGTCTGGGCTGGCCGGCAATCTCTACCAGCCACATCATGGTGGCTCAAGTTAAGTTGATCGTTTAATCTGTGCCATGATGGAGGGCCATTGATTAAGCAGGAACCAGAAGTCCACTCTGTTTGGTGAACTTAATAAGCTCAGGAGGTTTAAGACATGTTTGGCAAGCCCGAAGTTCCTCCTCACTGTATCTCTTCAACTACTCATTGAAACCTTGCACTCTTATTACTACTTCTCAGTGTATTAAGTTTAAGGCCTGTTCCTTATCAATGTAAACTGTTAAACCTTACATTGATCCACTGTCATTAGCTAACTCCATTCATTGTCAAACTCGGCTGCTCATTCCTTGTTGGCTGTGATTGTCAGCTGCTGTAGTTCTCAGCAAAAAAGTCATATAACGACAAAATACTATACAATGATGAGAATAAAAGCAAAACAGTCTGGTATGCTATAAAAAAGGAAATGGGGAGAGGCAAACAAATGCAGAATAACCTACTGCCAAGGGTGGGGGATAAGGTAATAAATGATCGACAACACTTAGCAAATTATGTAAACGAGCGTCTTTCAAGTATTGCAGAGAAGTTACAGCAAAAATTCACCAAAACAAATAAAACACTTACAATTAATATTGCATTAAATACAACGATGTTACTTCCAACCACAGAGAATGAAGTCAGTAAAACTGTTCAAAAACTAAAAAATAAAAGGTCAGTAGGTTTAGATGAAGTACCAATGTGTGTACTGAAACTGTGCATAGGGATTATACAAGTTCCCTTAACAAATATAATAAATGAATCCTTCACATCAGGAACATTTCCAGAGCAGCTAAAACAGGCAAGGGTTGTACCTTTGCTTAAGAAAGGTAATGCAGAAGACATAGAAAATTACCGACCGATTTCCATGCTGTCAGTATTCTCAAATATAATAGATGCAATTATGAAAGATAGATAAATGAATTACCTGAATACACACAATCTTTTAAGCGAATCACAGTTTGGTTTCCAAAGTGTCAGCCATAGTAGAATTCACAAAAGTTGAACTTGATGCTCTTGATAAAGATGCGTGTGTCACAGGCATATTTTTGGATCTTTATAAGTCGTTTGATACAGTCGACCACAAGATTCTGTTAAATAAATTAGAAGCATTAGGAATCAGAGGGGTAGGTAATGACTGGTTTCGATCATACCTAGCAGACAGAATACAAAGAGTAGAGATAACACATACTTCAAATAGATCCAAACATTTAGTAAAACACTTATCAGAACCAAAATACATTAATATAGGGGTTCCGTAAGGTAGCATACTAGGACCAATACTATTCCTGATATACATCAATGACTTTCCCACTAGTGTTATTCATAGCCAAAAAATTCTCTTTGCTGATGACTGCAATATTATAGTCACTGAGAAAACAAGAGTACTCCTTACCGAGAAAGCAAATGAAACTCTCAAGGAAGTTTGCGATTCGTCAATAAGCAGCAAAATGACATTGAACATTAAGAAAACTAATGCCATGAATTTCAGTTTGAAAAGAAAAAATGACAGTGTTAAATTAAATGTAGATGGTCCCTCTGTGGGCTGTTTAACAAATGCAAAATTTCTAGGAATGAATATTGATTCTCAGTTGAAGTGGTGTGAACACACAAAGGGACTTGCAAACAAAATGTCATCAATTATGCCCTTAGAATCCTATCATCAGTGTGTAACATAGAGTGTTTTTTAGTTACATGTTATTCATATGTACACTCAATTCTTAGCTATGGCATTCTCTTTTGGGGAACAAACACACAAAATATGAACACAATTTTCAAACTCCAGAAAAGAGCCATAAGAATAATAACCAAAAATACTAGTCGAGCTCATTGTAAACATTTGTTCCAAGCACTGGGGATTTTAACTGCTCCATGTGAAAACATTTACCAGTCAGTTGTACACATCAAAAATAACATTGGTAATTACTGCACAAACAGCTGTGTCCATGGCAATGCAACAAGAGATAGACTAAACCTACATTTATCAAGAAAAAATTAAACATAAAATTCAAAACAGCATTTTCTATCAGTGAGTAAAACTGTACAGTAAATTACCAAAAGAGATTAAAGAAACTGCAAAAATACTCTTATTTAAAAAGGCAGCTAAGATGTACCTGTTATGCAATACGGTTTATACATTGTGGGATTACTTAGATAAAACAGAATAGGTGTTTGATAAAAAAGTAATGCGAATAAATAATAATAATAATAATAATGACATCTTGGGTTGTACTAATGCAAGTACGACGCTGATGTCCAACAGAACACCCGACAACCCAAGATGTCATTAGATCGCCGGGAAAGCCTGAATAGTTACAATAATAATAATGATTATAAAACATCCAACATTCCACATAATATCTTCACTTTATGTTTTTTAAATTCTTTTTTTCTTTCTAGAAACACACTCCCCTCAAGCTAGGGATAGCACAATACTAACACCTCTTTCTCTTCCTGAGCTCAACATCTCACTCATTATGGAGGGCTGCTGACTCAGTTTTTCAGGATAGCAAATGGAAAGTTGCGGTACAGAAAATGGCCCAGAGATCACCAATGTGTGTGTTTTCATAGTGAGTTAATTGTTATGAAACAACATGTATATGTAGTGCGTGCAGTGACTGATAGGGAGATATGAGTGAACGGTGTGGCATTACATTATTTAATAAGTTATTTGTAAAATACGTATTGTATACCAGGAGTAAAATCTAATGATTGTCTCTAACTAGAAGTCCGTAAATATATGTGTATACGAATTGGCTTATTTTAAATTGGTCTAAACTTGCGAATACTTTGACATGTCCTATATCCTTTGAAAAAGAGATCTAGAGCTACCTCTACTACTACTGCTACTACTACTACCTTGAATTTTGGGCAACTGTATGTTTATTGAAGGTCACTGTCAACATTTCTGCTGGACTGTATCCGTTGGGAGTTACATTTAAACTGCATGTTCACTCAACTTATTACGAATTTTGGACAATTTAGTTATTAAAGCTCATTTTCAACTTTCTGCTGGTCTGTGCCAGTTGGAAGTTACATTTAAATTGTCTGTACTCCCAACTTATCTTGCGTTGTGGGCAACTGTATTTTTATTTAAGGGTCATTTTCAATGTTTTGTTGTAGTGTACCAGTTGGGATTGATATTCAAGTTTTAGATCTTCACAGTTTTCTGTTTTGAGGGATTGTGTATTTAGTTGCTTAAGGGATTTTTTTATTAAGGCTTACACATTGTTAAGTATCGTTCCAACAGCCACAATCAGTGGTGTCAGTTGTGATTCTGTGTGTATTTGGATGGGTGTTAACCAATTGGGTAATGGTTACTAAAGCTTGGAAATTGTTAGTACATTTAATTGCCTTCATTGTAATTCATTTTGTTGCTAAAATTGTTTGTGGAACCTGCTTGCAGCCACGGCCAGCTGGTGTGACTTTTCCTGATTTTTGGGAACTGTATACCTCCAGATTCAAGGTGTGCTCTTAAAGGTATAAATTGTTAAAATCTGTTTTTAACAAGCAGAGTCTGTTCAAGTTTCTAAAGCTGTGAGAGTTGTGATTCTTTAAACAAGTTTTTTAAATTGTACTGATAACATTGTCAAGTCCACCTTCCATGTATTTTCCTTAACGCTAGCCCTACCCTAGTTGTAAAGTATAATTAATACATTGCTGCAAACTTCCTGTCTTATTCTATGGAACTGAAATCTGGACTTCGACAAAGATGAAGGGCAAACGACTTGAGATGTTTGAGATGAAGCTGCACAGAAGAGTGCTAAGGATGCTATGGACAAATAAAATTACCCTACCTACTAACAGCGACATTATCAGAAAAATGAAGAAAGAAATAGAAATCCTAAACATAGAAAAATTCATGTAATGAGGATATGTTTATTATATCATGCTGTTGTGCTTTATTGTCACAATGAATTTATACTTGACAATAAACAAATAACAATCCTATCCCATTTATATTTGTTAAAATGTTTTTCTCAGCATGTCTATTGTCAGATACATTGTTTCACCTTTTTTTCATTCAGCATGATGCATTTATATTTAATGATTACGACATGTGTCCACTATGAACCATAGTATTCCTCCAATGTTCAATGTGTATTATGTATTATGCAGCTATACAATGTGGGTAAAAAGATGACATCAGTTAATGAAAAATGCCTGGAGATGGATTAATAAATAAATAAATGGAAATATGTATAAACTGCTGCAGAAGAGTCTTCAAGGAAGATACAAGCTAAAAGAGGACAAAGAAGAAAACAAACATCCTCTTTCAGAAACTTAAGGACATGGACATCATACACAAGCGAGGAAACTTTTAGAGTAAGCAAAAGTGATATATCTCTGATTGTCACCAACAATCGAAAAGGACAGACACTAGAAGAAGAACATAATTTATCAGAGTTTTTGTACTTGAGAATGTATATCCTGAATAATTTATTTCCATTGTAGATACATATATGTTGTCTGAAACTAGCTTTTTTGGTGGGTGGTTGGGAGGGCATCAGTATTTGGACTGGTTTAATGCTGTATGCCATGACTTCCTCTTCTGTTAAAATTTTTGTAAAGTTTCCTCGTTTTTGCTGCAGATAGGAATGTCACAAGTGAATCTTATCTTTGATATAATTTTATCCAGAGTTTTAATCCCAATCCTAGACCTTTCTTTTATTTTCATCATTGCATCTTCAACGAGCAGGTTGAACAATCCAAACAATATACCATCTCTAAAGACCAATTCACACTTGTTGTCACATCATGTCAGCATATATTCACACTGTCCCTCGTGTCATGTCATTTCACTTAACCCAGTACCAAATGGTGAATGTGAGGTTACAAGTTAGAATTTCTGGTACAAAAGTCGGAGTATAGTGTTGGGAGTGTCTCATGCCAGTATAACCTATGAATGTGCTGACATTTTGAAATGGAAAGTGACATCAGGTGACCATACCCGCCCAGCCTCGGGAAGCACCTGGCTCTGTGTGATCTACCAATCTGAAAGTAGCTGCTGAGATGGGTGCTATGCTTGCCTACTCCCATATTGCTTGCTTACTCTCATTTCATTTGCTTTCTTTGTTATTTTCTGTTTGTTGTTTTATGTTTTATGCTGGAATTTACATATTTTAGTATAGGTTATGCTATTAAAGAAAAGAAAATGGTAAGCAGGTTTGAAACAAGTTAGGTTAGATAGTTATTTCTGAATTAAGAGGCATGCATGGAATAGACTAGCATGGAGAGCTGCATCAAACCAGTTTTCATACTGAAGATCACAACTATAATAACAACAACAACAACATTTGTATGGTGATGATTGTCACTGTTTAAATAGTCTATTATTAATTGCCCATTGTGTTACTTGAAAGAAACAGTCTCCATAATGTAAATACACAGTAATACCTAAACTCTTAGACAGGGGCTTACAAGAGCTTATAATTCTTTATGATTTTAGTGGCACCTTTTTGTATGTGAAAACTCATGTAAGTACTACCAAATTACCTCAGAATGTGATCCCATATTTAATATGGGAAGGAAAAGAGGCATAATAGGTAATCTTAATTGCTTTTTCGCATAACATTCATATTTTAAATAAAATCGAAGCTGATGCCATGTAGATTTTCCATTAAAATCTCAGTGATAGAGTTAATAAGCAGGCTCGGTCAGATGGCTACATCTAGATCTGAAATATACGTGGTAGACACACACTCAGCATTTATATATATTAGAGGGTGACCAAATGTCCCATATTTAATGGAATTGTCCCTTATTGACTAATGAAAATAATAGGTTTAATGTGGAAACTGTTAAGGACATAATTATAGTTAATATGCAATACTGATAAAAAGTATAGGTTTAGTATGGAAATAATTGTAACTAACATTCATTTTCAAGCTGATCTTTATAGTAATCTGTTTCAAAATATGAAACTCCTGAGTGAAATTCATTTTTCTGGAAAAAACAAAAAAATCTTTCAAAAACTAACTACGGCGAAACTTTCAGGCCAGTTGACACTCAACAGTAATTACCCTGTGTAAATTACAGTTATTTTCTGCCGCAGTTAAAGACCTTATTACAGCAAATACTGAATACCATGCTGAATCGTATAGGCCATCCTTTTCAGTGATTTACAACATTAATTGTATTACTGTTGTTTGCTAAAAAGTCTTAGTCCATAAGCAATAAAAAGTTTAGTGTCTTTATCAGAAAGTCATGATGTACACAGATATGCCCCTACATACGCTAGTAATTTAGATTTCGTCTGTAGACTGCCGGATGGTGTGGCCGAATGGTTTTAGGCTTTCTTTCTGCAGGCAAAGCACAACTGAAATGTGACTAGCACCATATTTTTTCTTTGATAGCATTCAGCCATTTTAGTGTACTCTCGAATTGGTTTAGTGCATATGGATAACTGAGAGATCAAAATGAGCAAAAGCATATGAATATTATAGCTACGAATATACGATCATGCTCCACTCGAGTATAGAGTTCAACATCAGTTGTTCATCTGTTGTTGCAGCTAGATGTATATGGTGTAAAGCAGTTAGTTAGATGATGCTGGTTTCTGGTCCAGAATGTCAATACAGCCAGGCGTTGTACTGGTGGGAGACACTCTCATATAATACTGGAATTGAGGAACCAAGAGTTTCATTACTAGCCCAAGCAATCTTCATAAGGTACGCTCTTCATCAGGTTAATTTGATAAAGTGCTGAAAAGTGAAACAGCAAAACATATGCATTTATTTGCTAGCAGAAATATACAGGGTGGTCCATTGATAGTGACCAGGCCAAATATCTCACAAAATAAGCATCAAACGAAAAAACTACAAAGAACAAAATTCGTCTAGCTTGAAGGGGGAAACCAGATGACGCTATGGTTGGCCCACTAGATGGCGCTGCCAAAGGTCAAACGGATATCAACTGCGTTTTTTAAAAAATAGGAACCCCCATTTTTATTACACGTTCGTGTAGTATGTAAAGAAATATGAATGTTTTAGTTGGACCACTTTTTTCGCTTTGTGATAGATGGCGCTGTAATAGTCACAAAAACAGAAGTATGTGGCATCACGTAACATTCCGCCAGTGCGGACGGTATTTGCTTCGTGATACATTACCTGTGTTAAACTGGACCATTTACCAATTGCGGCAAAGGTCGATATCGTGTTGATGTATGGCTATTGTGATCCAAATGCCCAACAGGCGTGTGCTATGTATGCTGCTCGGTATCCTGGACGACATCATCCAAGTGTCCCGACCGTTCGCCGGATAGTTACGTTATTTAAGGTAACAGGAAGTGTTCAGCCATATATGAAACGTCAACCACGACCTGCAACAAATGATGATGTCCATGTAGGTGTTTTAGCTGCTGTCGCGGCTAATCCGCACTTCAGTAGCAGAAAAATTGCGCAAGAATCGAGAATCTCAAAAACGTCAGTGTTGAGAATGCTAATCGATTGCACCAGTACCATATTTCTATGCACCAGGAATTGCATGGTGACGACTTTGAACGTCGAGTACAGTTCTGCCACTGGGCATGAGAGAAATTACGGGACGATGACAGATTTTTTGCATGCGTTCTATTTAGCAACGAAGCGTCATTCACCAACAGCAGTAATCTAAACCGGCATAATACGCACTATTGGGCAACGGAAAATCCACGATGGCTGCGACAAGTGGAACATCAGCGACCTCGGTAGGGTAATGTATGGTGCGGCATTATGGGAGGAAGGATAATTGGACCCCATTTTATCGATGGCAATCTAAATGTTGCAATGTATGGTGATTTCCTACATAATGTACTACCGATGTTACTACAAGATGTTTCACTGCATGACAGAATGGCGATGTACTTCCAACATGATGGATGTCTGGCGCACAGCTCGAGTGTGGTTGAAGTGGTACTGAATAGCATATTTCATAACAGGTGGATTGGTCGTCGAAGCACAATAGTATGGCCCGCATGTTCACCGGACCTGATGTCCCCAGATTTCTTTCAGTGGTGAAATTTGAAGGATATTTGCTATCATGATCCTCTGACAACACCTGAAAACGTGCATCAGCGCATTGTCAATGCATGTGCGAACATTATGGGAGTCGAACTACTCGCTGTTGATAGGAATGTTGTTACACATATTGCCAAATGCACTGAGGTTGACGGACATCATTTTGAGCATTTATTGCATTAATGTGGTATTTACAGGTAATCACCCTGTAACAGCATGCGTTCTCAGAAATGATAAGTTCACAAAGGTACATGTTTCACATTGGAACAACTGAAATAAAATGTTCAAACATACCTACATTCTGTATTTTAATTTAAAAAACCTACCTGTTACTAACCGTCTAAAATCATGAGCCATATGTTTGTGACTATTACAGCGCCATCTGTCACAAAGCAAAAAAAGTGGTCCAAGTGAACATTTATATTTCTTTACATACTACACAAATATGTAATAAAAAATAAAAAATGGGGTTTCCTATTTAAAAACTCGCAGTTGATATCCATTTGACCTATGTCAGCGCCATCTAGTGGGCCAACCATAGTGGCATCTGGTTTCCCCCTTCAAGCTAGACAAGTTTTGTTCTTTGTAGGTTTTTCGTTTGACGCTTATTTCGTGAGATATTTGACCTGGTCGCGATCAATGGACCACCCAGTATACATACATACACACCAAACAATATTTATAAGTAAATAAATAGATCACACATACCTTATTCATTATGTTGTTTTTACATAACCAATAACGTCATAAACAGCTGTATTTTCTTCTTCATTACAACTGAATTTTTCACTTTAAACTGGTTGATCAAATTAATGTTTGTATTTATGTGTAGTGTGGGAATCAGCTCTATTCTGCTAGTGTAAAACCTAAATAATTTTCCGCTTTCAGATATCTGATCTCGCTTGTGGAAGAACACTCAATTGGAAAAAATACTCAAGCTATCATGGAACATTTAAAATTTGCCGTAGCAACAAGGATAATAATAAAATACAGATTCAGAAGAAAATGCACAAAATCTACTACTATCACATGACTGAGCATGGCAAAAACAAACTTCTTATGTTAAGAAACGACGACACCACGAACATTTTCTTCCCAAAAACTCTTAACATGATATGATGTAATGCTCCATTGATGACCTGTGTCAATGCCAGCATTTCAAATGCATTGTGGAATTTTTTAAGTGACGTGACATGATGTGACATGACATGATGGCCTGTGTTATCTATCCCTGAGAGCTATTTTTGCTGGGTTTGATTCCCAGCTGCGTAGGGAATTTTCTCCACCCAGGGACTGAGTGCTTGTGTTGTCCTCACCATTTCATGATCATTCGTGAATTGGGAGACTAGACTGTGTAAAGGTTGGGAATTTTTACGGGCACTGATAACTGTGCAGTTGGGCGCTACACAACCAAATATTATCATCATCATCATCCTATTTTTCCGAGAATTTCAAACATGCTTAAGCATTTTAGGTAGTCAGAGAGTTTCTCTAGGTCAACAGCTCCTGTGAATGTGTCTTGATTGTTTTCTTAGTTTCATTAACAAGCACAATGTCAGAACCGCTTCTCCAGTGCGTTTACTTTTCTTAAGGCAAAACTCATAATCTAACAAAGCCTCAATTTTCCCTTTCATTCTCCTACATATCATTTTGTCTGCAACTTGGATGCATGAACTGTTAGGCTGATTGTGCAGTAATTTTTACGTTTATTTTACCTTGTTTTTTTCTGGTTTATGTGGATGATATGCTCCTGAATGTCCAACGATATGTACTTCGTCTCATAGATTCTAGACAATGAAGAGAACTTGAATAAGTATTTTGTTGCCACTTCTAACAATTACGATCAATGAATGTATAAGAGATATTTAACATTCTTTCAGAATTTCTACAGTCTTCCAAAGCTTTCTCAGACATTAACTCTAATACTGGATCCATTGTATTTTCGAAATTTTTTCTCAATTCGTCCTTCCTATCCTAAACGCACTCAGGGTATTCTTTCCACCTATCTGCTCACTGCTTTGCATTTAAAAGTGGAATTATTTTATCACCCTTAATATTTTAAATTCTCTGAAAGCTATTTTGACTTTTCTATTTTTTTGACTCTGTTCTTAGAGTGGTCATTTCCTTTTCGGGTTTTCTCTGCAGCCATTTGGTTTTAGCTTCCCACAGCTTCAGACTAATTTGATTCCCAAGGAACTTATGTCGCTGTATTCCTTTCTGTTCCTGAACATTTTTGTGTTCCCTCTTTTGTCAGTTGACTGGCTTATTTCTTTTGTTACCCAATATTTGTTCACAGCTATATCTGTCTACCTATGTCTGCCTGCTCAGTCTGTGTTTGCCTATTTTGGAGGTTTCCATACCCCTTCTACTGAATTTCTTTCTGTGTTATTGATTTTCGTTGAACATGCAGTCTCAAATAACTTCAAAAGGAGATCATCATTCCTCTACACCTCAGTATCCTAATTCCTTACAAACTGAGTCTTCCTAATGATCCACTTAAACTTCAGCCTACTCTTTATCATTTTTAAATTGCTCACTGGGTACACCATACAATGAAGTATCTGCTTTATAAATCTTTCTTTCAGTGGATAGGTAGTCTAACAGTAATTCCTAGATATATCAATGTGAGAAGATAAGCACTAGTCACGATAGGTTATTTGTAACTTTACACAAATAGCCAGCATTGACTGCTGTTTGTGTATAACTTGACTTGTTCCCATCCCTGGTGGTTCTCTATCATAATTGGATTTATAGAAACACCATGTGTGATTGAATGATTGAAAAAATAATGATATTACACCTGCTAAATTATTTGAGGACAGCATACTGTGAACTGTCCAAAGTCAGTTAAGCACTTGGATGTAAAGCAACAAAGGTGTTATAATAACTGCCTGAGTACAGATTGATATGCACTAAATTGATCAAAGATATGCGTGGCAATATGGCAAGGATGCACTAAAAATGCACTAATAATAAACTTTAAAAGACTGAATCAATACAAATTAGAAACTTCTAACATAAAAAATGGTTTAGCCTTCAGAAATTACATTACAACTGTGAACCCATACATGAAGAACATCTATTAGCAATTTTTAGTGTCAACTTTAATAATAATTTTACCTTATTAACACCTGTAATTCTGTCTGTCACGAAAGATTACTAAATAAGTTCCTATTTTATCTGGAAAATTACTTTCTTTTGCTAGTGAGAAGGTACTTTTATTTTTAAGGAATCTCTCCATTTCATATATTTAGACAGCAGAATGTCAATACTATAGTGTCACTAGAATTCAGTCATTCTCACTTCATGTTTCAAAGTTTCATCAATCCTGAATGAGTCAAGTTAAACATTAACAGCAGAAGCAACCACTGCTACCTGCTTCTGTAAAGTAAACTTAATAACAAATTATAGCTCATGCTTCTCTACTCAAACTGATAGTTATGATAATTACTTCTAGATTACTTATATATATATATATATATATATATATATATATATATATATATATATATATATATATATATATATATATATATATATATATTAGAGGGAAACATTCCACGTGGGAAAAATATATCTAAAAACAAAGATGATGTGACTTACAAAACGAAAGCGCTGGCAGGTTGATAGACACACAAACAAACACAAACATACACACAAAATTCAAGCTTTCGCAACCAACGGTTGCTTCATCGGGAAAGAAGGAAGGAGAGGGAAAGACGAAAGGATGTGGGTTTTAAGGGAGTGGGTAAGGAGTAATTCCAATCCCGGGAGCAGAAAGACTTACCTTAGGGGGAAAAAGGACAGGTATACACTCACACACACACACACATATCCATCCGCACATACAGACAAGCAAATGTCTGCTTGTGTCTGTATGTGCGGATGGATACGTGTGTGTGTGCGAGTGTATGCCTGTCCTTTTTTCCCCATAGGGTAAGTCTTTCCGCTCCTGGGATTGGAATGAATCCTTACCCTCTCCCTTAAAACCCAAATCCTTTCGTCTTTCCCTCTTCTTCCCTCTTTCCTGATGAAGCAACTGTTGGTTGGGAAAGCTTGAATTTTGTGTGTATGTTTGTGTTTGTTTGTGTGTCTATGAACCTGCCAGCACTTTCGTTTGGTAAGTCACATCATCTTTACTTTATATACATACATACATACATATGTGTGTGTATATATATGTGTGTGCATGTTTTTAAGGAAAACAGCACACTGAAGAAAATACTGCTCCTCGTGTACTACTCAGCTCTTGTTACTATCTAATACGTAAAACAAAATGTTTAATTTGGAACTTACCACTATTAGCTGTCTACATACTGTCAAACTCTGGATGTATCAGATTCACATTCCTAGTAGAATAGTCCTCCAAATGATTCTCCAATTAACCAGCTATCACTGATCTGACATTACAAATAAAGCTTAGAAACATGTTTTGTTCCTCATTACTTACTGTAGTAAGTATTACCTCCCACACTACCAGGTTGTTGCTCCTTAGTAATGGAACTATATATTTTCACAGCATGGAATGATCTCCTAATTATCATTTACCTGATGGCTGGTGCAAGGTTACTGGTGACTGATTTCCTGTATGAGTAATGGCTCTGAATCCTGGCTTAGCCCCATATTGTAATGGTATCCTGAGTATTGTTCAGTGGACTGGGTTCACAGCAACTAATTATGTGTAAAATACATAGAATTAGTATTATAGATGTCTATAGTTTTATTAACTGCTTCTGTGTAAACGATAACCATTGGGTATGAGCACAATTCACTCTAGGGATAATTTCGCACATTGGATTAAAAGTCTTGGTCCACCTAATCATTATGGATGTGAGAGGAAAGTTCAGTAATTTCGTTCCAACGTTGCTTAAAGTTTTAAAACTGATAATGCTGTTGAAACTGGGATTGTACAAGCTGACTAGACTAGTTTAACATTTTATTGTAAGCCTACCAAGGAAAATGTAACATTACAGTATTTCCAAGTAGTCACAACGTTGCAAAGATGCCTAAAATGGTATGATTAACCTACTTGAAAAGGTTCAGTGGACAGCGATATTTGTGGTAACAGCATCTTGAAAAGATGTAGTGTCAAAGAAGCTTTAAGAAACAACTTCTTTAGGCTGAAAACTACAGCATTCCCTTCAGTGTAAAGAAATCAAAATCCTCCCATTGCTCTGGCATGTACCCATAGATATCCAAATGATGTGGGAGGGGAAGGGGAGGGCAAGAGGTTATTTGCCCCTGCTGGAATTTGAGGTGTAGACCTTTCATACATTTCAGATCTCTGATGTGTTTCTAAAAATAATGATGGTTCTAAAAACCACAGATTGAGTACGGACAAGTGTGGTAGGAACTACTGTGACCAGTCTGATGCAGTCTTTCCAGTCATGACTGGCAAACGGCATAGCAATGGTAAAAATAAATGACAATAGTAATCTCTACTTAACTTGGGTTTGTGTGGTTAGGCAGGGCCAATTTAAGGCTAATGAAGCAGAAGCTGGAGCTTGAGGCGCTTAACTGGGAGGCTGGCCAGAGGTGCTACAATTATAAGACTTCCATTCAGAATGTATCGCAATCAGTAGCGGCCACCTGATGCGCCAAGCTGAGAAGTGCGCCAGAGGTGCTACAACTGTAAGATTTACATACATTATATTCCATGAACGATGGCGATTCACGCAGGTTGAGAAACGGATTCGAATTGGTGTTCCCAGTTCCAAGCAACGATTACGGCATGTGCATATATGTGCTTTGCAGTTGATGAAAGCGTGTATCCTCTAAATCAGGTCTCTTTCTTGCTTGTGTAGAATTTGTCACTCACAACCACCGTGATAGCTCGCATCAACTGGAATAAAAATTCACTAAAAATTCGCTATAATGCCATTTAATTCTTGCACTGCATGTTACATTCACAGCAGAGCGCTCAGAACACTACTGAGTGCTCACAATTTTATATAACATTGTCAGAGAACAGCGATCTTATTGTGATAAAATTGTTTAAAAACAGCCTTCATCGCAGCCGATGTAAACTTCTGACCGGTTTCGGACTTTTAATTATGGGCCATCATCAGAGTTTGCACTGTAATAACAAAAGTAACAGTGCTATATGACATAGAGAAGCCAATGTCGTAAACATGTAATCTAAAAGATGTATTATTACCCATCTGGATGACGGCGATGGCGCCTGACCTGCTGTGGAGGCCTCAGTCACTGTAACTGATGCTGATGGCTAAGCAGCCACAAGTTACATAGGGTAGAGAGAGGGCGCTCCAGAGCTTAAGGCATCCCCATCTGCCAATGGGGAACGACTTACATACCATTTGAGTCTTCATTTTTAAGTATTTATCTTTTAAATTTAACTAATCAAAAAACGAGTTTATATTCATTTATGGTTCATAACCTATAATACAGCCAGCCTCATAAAATCCATGACAATCTAGTGTAATTCGTTACTGACGCCCAGAGCGTCGTCTGGATGAAATAATTAGCACTACGAGATCGTTAGTACCATAGCTACTGTAATTTATTCAAAATGAATACTGACGACTAATACAAATAATGTGACGTGTAGAACTTTCATATTAATACACCATACACTTGGTTTCAGAAAAAATAGCATTGCTACTTTTATGCTATGTGATTTTAGGGTCACATAGCATTGTTACTTTTGTTATTACAGTCCATTGCGTTGTTACTTTTGTTATTACAGTGCATTGCACTGTTACTTTTGTTATTACAGTGCAAACTCTGATAATAGCCCTTTAATTAAAAGGCCAAGACCAGTCAAAAGTTGACATCGGCTGTGATCAAGGCTATTTTTAATCAATTTTGCTACTGAGTGCTCACTGGCTATCGGAGAACGCGTGATGTAGGTGTGCAGAACGAACCTAAACTCTAGCACTATCGAATGTGACTCGAATTGTAGTAGACGCCACTTGGGGCATAAAATTGAGTGGGGCTCCACAGACGCTACAACTGCAAGATTTCTGTATGGACATATCACTATTAGTAGTGGCTGCTTGGGTCGTCAAACTGAGAGGGACCCCCGATTCACCCAAGTGCAAGATTTGGTTAAAGTGTATGAGGGGAAAGGGGAGAATGGTGTCTCAACATGATTAGTGACTTGTGCGGAAAATTGTTCTCGATCTGGTCCTGAATGTCCCCCACATACAACTGACAGACTGGTAGCAAAATATAATTCTATGTTTACGTTTCTATATATTATTGACCTACATAAATAAACTATAAACACTACATTAAAACTTCCAATGATTTTTGGCATCAGAAGAAGTATCTACATTAACATACAGACACAAATAAATTAGTGTCTATCCAGAATGCAGAGACTAGATCAAAATTGTTGGAGAATCCATCCGCTCTGTCATAGGCAAGTAAAAGAAATAATTGGACCTTTCCTGAAGGAACCAACACAGTGTTTGGATGAAACGTCTAAGGAAAGAACGCTAAAATCACACTCTAGTGATTCAGCCAGTATTCTGTTGGTCCATTATCTATGGAGCAGGATATGTTTGTGAGGTCTTCAGACAGATGACACAGTCATTTAACACAATATTTGTGATTCTCACTGCTGAGGCTGTGAGCTAAAGGAATCCACTGAAATTAGATTGGCAGACAATATTACAAATAGAGACAAGGTCTGAGTAGTAGGGTTACAGGGGTCGACCCCACATTGCATTGTTGCCAGATGTCTCCAAGAGCGTTGCGATGACATCCAAGATGGCGGCATGTAGACTTGGCAACAGCAAATGACATCATCCAATATGGTGGCTGTGACATCATGTAAGATGGCGGATTTTGGCGGGAAGATAGGTCAATTGGGCTACCTCCACTAACCTAAACCCCCTCTGGCAAAAAATGACGGGAAGTTTAAATTCCATCAGGACAATGCAACACACCTAAGAAAATTATGGGGAAATAGATCACTTGGGCTACCTCCACTAACCTAAGTCATCCAACCGCCACCTCTTCCTAAGGATTGGCAGGAAGTTTGAATTTTGCAGGGAAGATAGGTCAATTGGGCTATCTCTATTAATCTAAGAAAATGGCGAGAATGAAAGGGCAATTCTACTAACCTAAGTCACCCGACCACCACCTCATTCTAGGAAATGACGGGAAGAGGACTCGACCTGTGCTGGACATAAGTCTCTATTATTTTGCATGCACAATTTATTTAAACAATTTGATGCAGTACAGCCATCCAGAGTGTTCTCCACGAGGTCCGGACTTCAACTGACCTAGTACACAGTACCACCATCAGAGGGCACTGTTGTCCGTTCTACGACATTATGCAAGGTGGCCACTCTGACGTCATCTGATGATGCAAGTACCATTATTGGAGATGACGGGAAACAGTGTGTTCACCACGAGGTCCGGACCTAGCACACAGTACCCCCACCAGAGAGCACTGTCATCCCTCTCATCTGTTTGACTGCTGTTTCTCTCCAGCAATTCTAACGGGACATGTCTGGCATGTATAGTGCATGCACGTGCATATTGACATTACAGTGTCTAGCCTGCATGCACGTACTGACATCAAAGCGTCTAGCCTGCAAGTGCATAATGACATCATAGATCGTGTTCTAGAAATATTCTAGCCATTCTAATGGAACAAGTGTCATTTGTAGCTGACGCATCGTGCATCTAACAAAGTTCTCAAGTCACATCACTACGTAAAAAATAAGAATCAAGTCGAACTCTCACAAATTTTATAGTGTCCCACAAATACTTAATGTTCACTTTCTTGATTTCTCCAAAGACAAATTTATGCCCTAACATAAGCTGTTTACAAAAATAGCCCAGAATGTCATCTGTTATGCTGTACACCATTCCTAAATACTAAAAAAAAATTCTCTATTTTATCATCTCAAGACTTTCTAAATGATTTGCTTCAGCATTTCTGAAGGTACACTAAATCTAACAAACACTAGTCTTAATACCAGCAACTTAGAATTACATGTATATAGCATTCACATTCGAAAAAATCACTAAGCTCACAGACTTTGAGCGAGATGCAATAAATCCTTGCTGAAGACTATATCTAATTGCATTCTCCTCAGATGAGTTCGTAAGATACACATAATGACTTCAGATTCAAAGTTTGAATTCAATATCATCCAGTGTGTATTCCAAATAGCATCTTCACTCATAGTATGAATTCTTTAGCTGTAAGTCGAGAAAGTATCATAGACTCAGTTCTCCTCGAGGTACTGGAAGCATCTGGCTAGTTCAGCTTTCAGTCACTAGGACTGCTAGTGAGCCCCCCTTCCTACCCTCCCCCCCCCCCCCCCCCAAATGTTCAACACCCATTGGTTTCCGCTGAGATCATGTGATACTACGTCATCACATCTATATGTCTTTCTCAATTGTCCATTGTTTGTCGCATTGTTCGTTTGTTCATGTGTGTGTTCGCTATTTCTTTTATCCCTGCAAAGATGAAGAGAGTTAACTCCAACAACATTTCAGAGTCTAGTGGGAAGAGACTTAGAGTCCAGGATACAGGATTCTCAAGTGAGTAAATAATTCATATTTTGAATGTGAATTTTCGTGTTTATGTTAAATTCACCTTATTAATTCTGTCTCCTTGTTATAGTACAATTCGCGGATTTTGTCCTCGAGTGTGAGTAGTGGGCTGGACTGCCACAGGCTCTGGAAGTCAAGCCTCCTATGTTCGATGCACAGTCGGAATAGCCTTGTGAGTATAATTTTCATTCTAATTTGTACTTCTTCTGTATTAGCAATTCCAAATTTTTCTTGTTTCATACTCATCTTTTTTTGTTTCTAGATTATGTGAAACACATTCAGATTTAGGTGGAGGAAGAGCTGGGGGATGTTCGACGTAGCAATGCTGCAGTAGGTAATTGTTTTAACCCCCAGCTGTAGATAACCGAGAACAGCGCTCACATAAGTATAGAGAAAAACATCCACCTGTGTGATTTTTCAGTGTAACTAGGCATTCAAAATAAATAAAATTATCTCTCATCCTCTTACAGGAACGGCTCTAGATGATCTGGATTTACTGGACAGGCAGCTGGAGGCTGTTCATCAGCAGATGCAGGAGCAGCCTCCAGCAAATAATACTGAGATGGCCAAGCAGCATACTTGTAAGTTTAAAAAAGGATTAATTATCTCTAAAAGTAGTGCTAGTAGTAGTAGTAGTAGTATAGGAAGTTTTTTTCTCTAACAAATCCATTTATATATCTTATTTGTTTCAGGCGAGGACCGATAAGATCAATCGTATCTCTCGCTCCTGTATGAGAATTATAATGACTTTTTTGCCGTTGCGGTGGAGTCACCTGATGAATTGTTTATGCCCTGCTTATAACCATGTGATCGTTATAATTCATTCTTTCACTGCACCAGCAGCGGTAACCAATGTACTTAGCTTTTATTATTTATTTTATCTCTACTTGTACTTCACAGCGGTCGCACCTCAACACGGTATGGAGCGCATACCGGTGGCGGCTAAACCATCCTCATTATGATCAAAGCGGCGTCCGGAATGGCATGCTATAAGTGCGCCGCTAGTCGCTGTGCGGGAAGCGCGCGCCACTGCGGCCACGGCTGCCGCACCTGGGAAACCCTGTCCCAGGCTGCTCTCACTGGGAAGTGGCCACCGCAGCCCACCCCGCCACCAACACTGCAGCTGCCGCTACCCTGATCACTTCATCATCGCTCTGGCCTCTACAGCAGCTAGATTGATCATCAGCGTCTCCTCCTGCACCATCACATGAGATACAGCACTCATGGCCATCCACACCACCAACTCCGTCGAATAGTTCTGGTTATAGTATTATTGAAGATCCTGTGCCTTGTGGCAGTAACCTCCCCCGTCCTTTTAGTGAAGGACATCAGGTCAGAGATACCATACCGCAGTTGCAGTACTCGGTGATTGCCGATGCCTTTGAGGAGCGAATCTCGTTCACTAGGATCGGAAACCCGGCGGGAGGGTACTGCGATCCTGTTGGATTTCTAACCGTGTGCCTTCCTGTCATGGAAACAGAGCTCCTCAAGGTAGTCAATGATCCATGGTATCCCACATTAAGTGCAGTACTGTGCTTCATGTAGACGATGGTATCCGTGTGATCGAATAATTTAAGTGCAGTCACCATATCTTTATAGGGTATGCCAGGATCATCCCAGTGAATTCCTTGGTAGAAATGTGTTAAGCACTTTGCACTCTTCCATGTCTTAGCACACTTCACGTACTTGAAAGACCTTGGTGATTCAGTGTTTGCTGAGAATGTCTCTATTATACCAGCATCTTGTGTGTATGCTACAAATGCAACACCTTTAAATACGCACTGTCTACGCTCACCATCATAGAAACCCTGAGCGTCCACAATGAAGTTCACACCCTGAGACGTCATTGTGAAATGCTCTTGGTATGGTGCAGCACCTATTCATTTATGCAGCTCGTTGCACAACACTGGTCAGCGGGCAGTAGTTGATCACATAGTCATGTAGAACTAGAGCATATGTGGCAGTGTGTTCTGGGAAATTTGTTGATGATTCAAATTTTATTCGCACATCTATAGGTCCAGACTTAATTATCTTGTTCTGTTTTGAGCAGTCTATTACGATGATCAGTGAAAGCTCCTTGAACTTATGTGGACTGAGTAGACAGTCTCCTCCCTCTCCTTCGGCTACTTCATAGTAAGGAGCATGAAACCTTGCATACATGTCATAAGCTAGACTGTATACAGGGTGTTACAAAAAGGTAGGGCCAAACTTTCAGGAAACATTCCTCACACACAAATGAAGAAGAGACGTTATGTGGACATGTGTCCGGAAACGCTTAATTTCCATGTTAGAGCTCATTTTAGTTTCGTCAGTATCTACTGTACTTCCTCGATTCATCGCCAGTTCGCCCAATTGAAGGAAGGTAATGTTGACTTCGGTGCTTGTGTTGACATGCGACTCATTGCTCTACAGTACTAGCATCAAGCGCATCAGTACGTAGCATCAACAGGTTAGTGTTCATCACGAACGTGGTTTTGCAGTCAGTGCAATGTTTACAAAATGCGGAGTTGGCAGATGCCCATTTGATGTATTGATTAGCACGGGGCAATAGTCGTGGCGCGGTACGTTTGTATCGAGACAGATTTCCAGAACGAAGGTGTCCCGACAGGAAGACGTTCGAAGCAATTGATCGGCGTCTTAGGGAGCTCGGAACATTCCAGCCTATGACTCGCGACTGGGGAAGACTTAGAACGACGAGGACACCTGCAATGGACGAGGCAATTCTTTGTGCAGTTGACGATAACCTTAATGTCAGCGTCAGAGAAGTTGCTGCTGTACAAGGTAACATTGACCACGTCACTGTATAGAGAGTGCTACGGGAGAACCAGTTATTTGCGTGCCATGTACAGCGTGTGCAGGCACTATCAGCAGCTGATTGGCCTCCACGGGTACACTTCTGCGAATGGTTCATCCGTGGTTCATGCACGATGGAGCTCCTGCACATTTCAGTCGAAGTGTTCGTACGCTTCTCAACAACAGATTCGGTGACTGATGGATTGGTAGAGGCGGACCAATTCCATGGCCTCCACGCTCTCCTGACCTCAACCCTCTTGACTTTCATTTATGGGGGCATTTGAAAGCTCTTGTCTACGCAACCCCAGTACCAAATGTAGAGACTCTTCGTGCTCGTATTGTGGACGGCTGTGATACATTACGCCATTCTCCAGGACTGCATCAGCGCATCAGGGATTCCATGCGACGGAGGGTGGATGCATGCATCCTCGCTAACGGAGGACATTTTGAACATTTCCTGTAACAAAGTGTTTAAGTCAAGCTGGTACGTTCTGTTTCTGTGTGTTTCCATTCCATGATTAATGTGATTTGAGGAGAAGTAACTAAATGAGCTCTAACATGGAAAGTAAGCGTTTCTGGACACATGTCCACATAACATATTTTCTTTCTTTGTGTGTGAGGAATGTTTCCTGAAAGTTTGGCCGTACCTTATTGTAACACCCTGTACATTTCACTACAGATGTAAATTGTCATATGGGTAGAATTCTGAATTGAGGTAGACTTTGGCATTAGTTAACTTGCATTTATCGAACATGGTGAAATCATTTGCCATATTAGCTCTTCCATCAGTCTGAAACGCAAGTATGATGAATCTAAGTGTCTCTCGTTGTGAAGAGGTTTTAATAGCCCAAGTTTGTCTGTTCGCAGTCGGTAACACGGGTTACTCGAAAATCTCCCACGAGTGAAATGTCAGTGACAGAAATATACTGGAATCCAGGACTTTTAAAAGCTTCAAATGCTCCTCCTCGGATACACTGATGTGAGGCAATTTCCATATAATCTTGCTGATTGTGATCATATCCTCCTCTTGCGCTCCTTGAATGGATGAATTATTATCCGTCGGACTCTGTACCAGAATGAGTTCTTGTTTAGTGTTCATAATAATCTGTCTCATGTCGTCAAAGTACCCCATAAGCATTTTTACAGGTATGCATGCAGTAAATCGCTTGTACTCTGCAACTGTTCTATCCTCTGGATCGTCTATGAACCATCCCGCATTTTCTAAACTATGCAAATCTGCGGGTGATGCTGAGACGTGTGTTTTAAGTGTTGATGTTATGCCGACATTGTGTGTATGGTCGATCTCAGACCCATTGAGTTCATAGCGTATCTCTTGGAACAGGAATACTAAAGCGTTACGTATCAGCTTGGATCTCACTGTATCGCTGCCCTCGGTTTTCTCGAATGACCCCTCTAGATAAATGAAATCTTGCATGGAAGTGTGAGTGCGTCTTGGTGCTGGATGACAATCCTGATTTCATCGTTCTTGTTAAATGTGGTTGAAGCGTCAGGTTTATGAAACAAGTATTCCTGATGTATAATTCTCTCATCATACTCTAGTGGACTGGTTATATTGAGTGAGGACGTCATTGCACGGTTTCAGGCCAACTGATTTAAGAAACTCCTAGTTCGCACGTACTATCACTTTGTTGTTTGGTAGCGAAGTGGCATGCTGTGTTATACCGTACGCCCATCCTGCCTTAGATGTAATCGTACAATGATTTCCTCACCACGAAAGTCAACAAGTTGATTATTCAGGTCCACAATACGCTGCTCCTAATAGTCCAATGTCTGAGCTGTCACTGGAAGGTACATAGCATAGTCATGGTTCTCAACAATCTCATACCCCATTGCAACCGAGGGGAAGAATCTGTAAATAGTGTGAATCAGACTATCGTTGAGATAGGAGTTCGTTGCAATGTTACACTCAACTCAGATTGTGCTGAAAGGTAGTATGTCCACAGTCTGATCTGACTTGTAAAATTTACTTGGATCCTTCTTCAAAACCGGCCCTTTTTTGAAACCCAGCAGGCGCCTGGTTAAACACAGTCGTTGCATTTACACTCCTTATTTCAGAGTCAAGTGTGTTGATGTTTGCACGTAGTTCAATACCTTTTCCAGACGGTTTTAAGACTCCATTTAAATCGTCGATATCGTATGCACCCGGTTCTGTTTCCACAATATGGTTTTCACCATTAATATCCAGATGCGGTTTGTTGTTAGTCTTAGTGATATTTGGGATGCTGTTGTAGGTCTCCAGTCCAATCAATGCAATTCTCCATTCACCAACGGTCATATCAATTGGTGGGAAATAATTTGCACGCAATTCTTTTAAAGTCAAAGCATACGACATTGTATCTGAACCTCAACTGCTGAAAGAATGTTTAAAGCTCCTCCTTCTTCTTCTTCTTTGTGAAGGTCAAGAGAAACATGATGCATAGATGTGCACAGAGGTGTGTATTAAAGTCGTGACTGCGTCGATAATTGTAGAGCACACGTCTTCTGTGAGTGATGTATCGCTGTAGCTCTTCTGGCAGCTGCAGGTCACCAAATGAGTCGAAATAGTAGACGGTATCCGCATTTTTCATAACATATGATACCCAGTGGGTGCCAGGGCCTCCAGCAACGTCTAAATTCACAATGTCATATTCACCAGTTTTCCACATAGTCTACGATAATGTATCCTGTATAAACAGACCACGGAATCTTGGTATCTAGAATGTGTCTCTAACAAACTTCAGAAGATCTGTATTTGTGAGTGGTCGATCTGGTAGGACCGCTAATGGGCTTTTTTTAAAAAAATTATGAATAGACCAAGACCTTTCCTGTACGGTTTCAAGTACAGTCCTTTTCCGATGGCTGCGGCTTCCCTCATGCGGTTATGTCTTCTTGCCTCTTTTAACTGTACTCGGGAGTTTTGCGCGTTCTTGAGCGTTCGAGCGATAGCCGCAGCACCACCAGTGAGGGAACCTATCGCCGAGAGCATGGAGAGGAACGGGATGAGAAATGGAATAAAACCGCCAGATGTCTTGGGTATTGGTAGAACTCGAGGTGCTTTAACCGATCCTCTTCTTCTTCTTCTTCTTCTTCCCGCGTATTTCTGCTTCAGTACGTTTTTAGCTGCATACATCGCTGTCAGGATAAAGTTCTTCAAAAAGATCTGTTTCGCGCCCTTGTCCTTCTTCCTGTTTAGTGCACAACGTGCAGCATTCATAACTCGCTTGAAATTCATCAATTCTAAACACAACTTAATTTTTCCTCGCATGGTTTTATCAACTGCAAATGCTGCGATGTGTTGACCTATACCAATATCCTTTCTTCTCCGTATCGCATTAGCCTTATCAGCTAAAATCCTATCTGCAATGTGACAACTTGATAGATCTTTATTTGCAGCGTACGCAGTATCGTGTTCCATACACGCTTCGTCGAGCAGATTAACCTCCTTATCACCTCGTGCCAAGCGTTTCCGAAGCTTTGTCCCAGGTCCACGGTAGTTATCCCCAGGGATGTGTAATTCCACAGCAGTTTGTCTAGAATACCACCACCTCCTCCAGTGCGTCTCCTAGCATGCATGTTATGCTACTGCGGTGGTTGTGGTCCATGCACCCCCATTATATAGTAAATCGTCGGCATCAACCCAACTGTCTCGTGTAGCAGGAAAACCAAGCCATCTGACTAGTACTTAATTTCCACGACGTCTTATGACTCTCTCCACGAGAAAAACATCCGGTTCCGAGCCTTTCTGCAAGTCCTCGGTGTAGAAGCAGCCTGCAATTTCTTCACCTTTACCATCCTTCAATACATAAGTTCTAGGATTCGTTCTTTGCACCTTTGAAACCGTACATATCTCTGTTGACCAATTCGGCAGTTATGATTTCTCAAATCCCCTCTTGTGTTTTGAGATACGCACCAAATCACCTACATTAAATTTCTGTCTGCGTGTATCCAGCATCTTAATGCGATAGTACACCGTATCCATGAGTCCATTATCACGAACATCGATTGGTCTCATTTTTATTGTGGTATGTTTGGTTCGATTATACTGAGCAATTATTTCTGGGAGGATATCTGTCCATTTGTATGAGCCGCGAAGGTTAAAACGCATCTACATTCGACCTTTTATTGTTCTCTTCAGACACTCCTTCAGGTGAGTGAATGTTGAGCAGCGATGTATTCCGTACCGCTGCATCACGGTCTTGAAATCGTTATTGTAGAACTCCCCACCGTGATCGGTTTGGAGGTTGTCTGGTCATCGGTTCGTCCTTGTCTGTAGCAAACGCTCAAAAACATCCGCAACATTTCTACCCGTTTTTGTTCTGACAGGTAATGTCCAGGCAAATTTGGAGTATGTATCAATAACCATTAAAATACATTTGAATCCATTATTCCTTCATATCTTCAAGATCCAAACCTTTAATCATAACACGCCTACGAGGGTACGTTTTGCGTGCTGGTTTGTGCAGGTCTCCAATTACTGTCTCCGTAATTATTCAGTGATACTTCTCTCTCTAAGCTCCGAGATTATTGAAACAACCTCATCCGAATGAGCTGTATTACCTGCAGCAGCTGATGGCATGACCAGCCGTAGTCGATCTGTTAGCTCGTTGGTGTCTTCCTAATATATATATATACTGCGGGATTCAATTGTTCACTGTTTTATGCTCAATGTCAATACCATCACCACTGCTGCTGGCGCCGTTGTTTTCGCCTTCAAGTATTGGTTTTATATTTCTTGTTGCTTAGGCTTTTTGTGATCTTATGTACACCAGTTATGTGCAGTATTTCACGGTACGTTTCCCTATCATTAACTGATCAATTTATAGGTTTTTTGGTAGGTCTTAGGAAAATAAGATTCATTAATCCAGATGTTCTTTCAAACCGCCTATCACCAATCTGTATTGTGTCATCAGTTACGGTTATAGGATGCATACCCAAAATGTACGGTCTTCACCTGCTAACGCCGAAAGTTCTATCTGACCAGGGGTGTGACGGAAAATGAATTTGTCAATGACAACACCCTCGTTATCGTGTGTTTTTGTTTTTGCTGAGAGCTGTCGGAGAGGTTCAGTAACCGGCTTAAAGGTCTCTCTTAATGTCTGCTGTCGATCCATATGCCCTAACCTCAGCAACCGTAATTTCTCACGAACTGCTTTCCGCGCTTGAATCACTTTCTGCTTCGTCGACATCTCGGTCTATACTAATCAGACATCTCCGCAGCGGGAGGCTTTATATATCCGCTCATTTTCTTCTTCCTCTTACTATGTACCTGCATTCGGGAGGACGACGGTTCAATCCCGTCTCCAGCCATCCTGATTTAGGTTTTCCGTGATTTCCCTAAATCGCTTCAGGCAAATGCCGGGATGGTTCCTTTGAAAGGGCACAGCTGATTTCCTTCCCCATTCTTCCCTCACCCGAGCTTCCGCTCCGTCTCTAATGACCTCGTTGTCGACGGGACGTTAAACACTAATCTCCTCCTCCTGCTCTAGTTCCCTGCGCATACCTCCAACTTTATGCACAATAACTTGAATTTTCTCATTCATGTACAGGCGAATGTTCTGTCTATGTACACCCATTCTCTCGGGTTGAGAACTAGACATACGCGTGAATTCGTCCGTGGTGCAGCGTATACTGATGTACTAACCGCTCTTAACGTGCTATATGTGCAAAAACTCTTGAAAGTTTCGCTTGTTTTTTTTTTTTAATAACGAGAAACCCATACTGTGAATGATTCCTGCAATCAGCATATATCCTTACAAATTCACTGAAGGACATGTCAGTTCCGACGTGTGCCAGGTAAATGTGTTTTAAAATCAGATTGTCTTGTTTGAAGGCTATAGTGAGGTTTGCATTATCCATAACCAACTGTTTCGGGATTCTGGAATATGTTTGGCTTAGATAAAATACATCAGCACCATTTCCTAGGATGAGGTGGCGGTCAGGTGACTTAGGTTAGTGGAATTACCCTTTCAATCCCATCATTTTCTTAGGTGTGTTGCATTGTCCAGATGGAATTTGAACTTCCCGCCATTTTCTGCGGGAGGGGGGTTAGGTTGGTGGAGGTAGCCCAATTGACATATCTTCCCGCCAAAATCCGCCATCTTGCATTACGTCAAGGCCGCCATCTTGGATGATGTCATCGCCTCCCTCTTGCATACATCTGGCAACAATGGAATGTGGGGTGGCACCCCTGTAGCCCCACTACTGGTCTGTTCTTTAAGTAAAAAGTGTAATCCTGTTTTATTTAGTATAACACAGGAAATTATATCTTTCTCTTCATGCTGCGCTATTCTGTAGTCATGGCGGATGTGAACATTTACAGCACATTGCCAAAACAGAATTCTAAAACTTTTCTCTGCCGGTCGTTCGTTCAGCTCCTAGTGAGCTACAGAAAAGGACTGATTTGGAATGCAAAGTGTAGTTCGTAGCCAGTTGCTAGAACACGATTTTCTTTCTCACTAACGATATATAAACGCGGTTCTATTACACCTTGATGTCAGCTATCCCCAATTTACCACAACGCCACCCATTTCCCCAGCTGTGATAGTATTGTATGTATTGTCCCAGGACAAACAAAACCCATGACAGTGTGCTGAGCTATAGTCCACTTTTTAGGGTACAGTGATTGTAGTGTATTACTGTAGGTGTGGTCATCTATGGATCCAAATACAGCAGTCGGAATGTGAAAATGTCATTTTTAGCTTGAAAAATGAGCGAAAATAGTGTAATTTCAAGGTGGAACAGATGTCGTCTCTAAAAGCTGGCACCTTATCAATCTCTGTGGGTGACAACATACTACAATAAATGGTCATTGAGCTACAAATTTTATAAATTAATTGGCATGATTGTATATTAAAATGTTAAATGGGGAATGTGAAGACGATATTGGTTCAGTTCTAGGCTATTAAATTTCGCTTCTACAGGCTG
This sequence comes from Schistocerca serialis cubense, assembly GCF_023864345.2. Lineage (NCBI taxonomy): Eukaryota > Metazoa > Arthropoda > Insecta > Orthoptera > Acrididae > Schistocerca > Schistocerca serialis. Next base: position 268,247,164 of record NC_064639.1, read on the forward strand.
TTTTGAAAATGGACTTGGGAGCTTTCACACATTCACATAGTTAAAGAACAATAAAAATATCTGTATTCTGGAACACTTTTAATTAAACTAATTAAACTTACTTTAAACCAATTAAATTTAATCAAAAACATTCAAACTCCTATTTAAGAAAGGTGATAGGGAAGATGTCACTAACTGCTGACCTGTTTCACTTCTGACAACATTTTCCAAAGTTCTGAGCAGGTGATGTATTCTAGAATAGTATCTCACCTGAGCAACAATAATATCCTTAACAAATCAGTTTGGATTTCAGAAGTGTTGCTCTACTGAGAATGCCATTTACATGTTCACTCGCCAGATTTTACAAACAATAAATAACAAAATAACTCCAGCTTGTGTTCTCTGTGACCTATCTAAGGCATTTCACAGTGTGAATCACAGGAGATTGATGGTGTGAATGCATGAACCTTGTGCAGAAAAATCGACACTGTGTGGAACAGCCTTTGTCCAGCATCTGTTTCCACCAAATGCTATATTTCTTACTTTTCATTCTGCAAAAGCACAAGGGCTTCATGTAAATAAAAATAATGTTTTCAAACAGTTCTACCAGTACTCTGACAGATCATGTGGAAACAGGTCCACATGGCACCACTGCCATATCTGCCATTGCTCCACTTGCTGTGGCGGCACTTTAGTTGCACATGGAATTCCGACTTTAGCCTTTGGTAAGCGACCACTTGATCAAATTTGTGGCGATTTCCAATGGTCACCATGTGTCAATTTTGCTGTATGGAGCTGATATGCACAACTTTGATGAAACGTATGAGGCCATGCTCCAATTTAACGCCGATATCTGGGGCTCACACGATTATTTGTCTGAGAAGATGTGACAAACACGGAAATCTGTGGGAAGAAATAGTAACGTGTGGGCCTTTACACCAGCATGTCAATACATTTACTCTCTCTCTCACACTCTTTCTCTCTTCTCAGCGATCACAGGCCCTCTAGACCACGTGCTGCATCAGCAATCTGCTTCCACCGCCTTGTATCTTTCGCAGCCTCTCCCTACCCTGCGGAAATTCCTAATGCTGCCATGTCCTTCTCTATGTCATCTTTCCACCCTATTGTCTTGTTGCCTGGGTAGTTCCTTCAAATGCTTTCTTGGTGATTCTGTTGTTTTCCATTCTACCCACATGTCCAGCCCGTTGCATTCTCCTACTTTTTAATTTCTGGATGATAGTGGGTTGCTTCATTAACAGATAAGTTTCATTGTTCTTCCGAATTCTCTATACGCCATTCTCCAACACAGGTCCCCAGATTTTTCTCATTACTTTTCTTTCGAAAAAGTTCAGTTTTTCTCTTTCATTCTTTGTAAGCGTCCAGCTTTCTGAACCGTAAAGTACTTTGGGACAGTTGATAGTGCTGTAGATCTTCTTCTTTGTGGTGACTGACGAAGCTTTACTTTTGAGTGGGTTGCTTAGTGAGTACAGGTATCTTGACCCTGAGGCTAGTCTTTCATTTATATCCATTGTTATGATATTTTTACTGTTTAAACGTGATCCAAGGTATTTAAACTGGAGAACTTATCTGAATATAGAATGTTCGTTAATTTCAAACTAAGGATTTGGGTTTATGACTCGACCAATTTCCATATATTCGGTTTTCTCTTGGTTAATCAAAAGCTCCATTTTGCTGGTACTGTGCCTGAGAGATCTGTACATGTCTTTCAGTTCTTCTTCAGTTTCACTCAGCAACACTATATCATCTGCATAAGCTAGAATCTGTGTTCGAACCGTAGACCATTGTATAGATGTGAATTACTCTCCCGAACCACTTTCTCTAATGCTAGGTTGAAGAGGACACGTGAAAGAGTGTCTCCCTGTCGTAAGCCTGTTTTAATTGGAAAGGTGGGGGATAACGATCCTATGAACTTCACTGCCGCCTGGGAGCCAGCCATGCACAGTTGTATCATCCTAATGATTTTACTGGGTATACTAAATGCACATAATGTGTTGAAGAGGCTACTTCTGTGGATGCTGTCGTAGGCTTGCTGGAAGTCAATGAAGAGAAAATGGATGTTTTTGTTAAATTCCCAGTATTTCTCAGAGATCTGTCGTATAGTAAACAAATTATCAGTTGTGGAACTGTTTGTTCGAAATCCAGCCTGGTAATTTTGAATAACGTTTTCTGTGTGAGGTTTAAGCTTTTCCAGAATGATCATTGACAGGATTTTTATGTTATGTTCAATAAACTGATAGATAGACACGAAGCCCACGCCCACTACAGTATGACAAGTTTATATGCCAACTAGCTCTACAGCTGATGAAGAAATTGATGAAATGTATGATGAGATAAAATATTTTATTCAGGTAGTGAAGGGAGACGAAAATCTAATAGTCACGGGTGATTGTAATTCGACAGTAGGAAAAGGAAGAGAAGGAAACGTAGTAGGTGAATATGGATTGGGGCTAAGAAATGCAAGAGGAAGCCGCCTGGTAGAATTTTGCACAGAGCATAACTTCATCATAGCTTGGTTCAAGAATCATGAAAGAAGGTTGTATACATGGAAGAACCCAGGAGATACTAGAAGGTTTCAGATAGATTATATAATGGTAAGACAGAGATTTAGGAACCAGGTTTTAAACTGTAAGACACTTCCAGGCGCAGATTTGGACTCCGACCACAATCTGTTGGTTATGAACTGTAGATTAAAACTGAAGAAACTGCAAAAAGGTGGGAATTTAAGGAGATGGGACCTGGATGAAGTGAAAGAACCAGTGGTTGTCCAGAGTTTCAGGGAGAGCATAAGGGAACAATTGACAGGAATGGCGGAAAGAAATACAGTAGAAGATAATGGGTAGCTTTGAGGAATGAAATAGTGAAGACAGCAGAGGATCAAGTACGTAAAAAGACGAGGGTTAGTAGAAATCCTTGGGTAACAGAAGAGATACTGAATTTAATTGATGAAAGGAGAAAATACAAAAATGCAGTAAGTGAAGCAGGCAAAAAGGAATACAAACGACTCAAAAATGAGATCGACAGGAAGTGCAAAATGGCTAAGCAGGGATGGTTAGAGGACAAATGTAAGGCTGTAGAGGCTTATCCCACTAGGGGTAAGATAGATACTGATTACAGGGAAATTAAAGAGACCTTTGGAGAAAAGAGAACCACTTGTATGAATATCAAGAGCTCAGATGGAAACCCAGTTCTAAGCAAAGAAGGGAAAGCAGAAAGGTGGAAGGAGTATATAGAGGGTCTATACAAGGGCGATGTACTTGAGGACAATATTATGGAAATGGAAGAGGATGTAGATGAAGATGAAATGGGAGATACGATACTGCGTGAAGAGTTTGACAGAGCACTGAAAGACCTCAGTCGAAACAAGGCCCCGGGAGTAGACAACATTCCATTAGAACTACTGATGGCCTTGGGAGAGCCAGTCCTGTCAAAACTCTACCATATGGTGAGCAAGATGTATGAGACAGGCGAAATTCCCTCAGACTTCAATAAGAATACAAGAATTCCAATCCCAAAGAAAGCAGGTGATGACAGATGTGAAAATTACCGAACTATCAGTTTAATAAGTCACAGCTGCAAAGTACTAACTCGAATTCTTTACAGACGAATGGAAAGACTGGTAGAAGCCAACCTTGGAGAAGATCAGTTTGGATTCCGTAGAAATGTTGGAACACGTGAGGCAATACTGACCCTACGACTTATCTTAGAAGAAAGATTAAGGAAAGGCAAACCCATGTTTCTGGCTTTTGTAGACTTAGAGAAAGCTTTTGACAATGTTGACTGGAATACTCTCTTTCAAATTCTGAAGGTGGCAGGGGTAAAATACAGGGAGCGAAAGGCTATTTACAATTTGTACAGAAACCAGATGGCAGTTGTAAGAGTCGAGGGGTACGAAGGGGAAGCAGTGGTTGAGAGGGGAGTGAGACAGGGTTGTAGCCTCTCCCCAATGTTATTCAATCTGTATATTGAGCAAGCAGTAAAGGAAACAAAAAAAAATCGGAATAGGCATTAAAATCCATGCAGAAGAAATAAAAACTTTGAGGTTCGCCGATGACATTGTAATTCTATCAGAGACAGCAAAGGACTTGGAAGAGCAGTTGAACGGAATGGACAGTGTCTTGAAAGGAGGGTATAAGATGATCAACAAAAGCAAAACGAGGATAATGGAATGTAGTCGAATTAAGTCAGGTGATGCTGAGTGAATTAGATTAGGAAATGAGACACTTAAAGTAGTAAAGGAGTTTTGCTATTTGGGGAGCAAAATAACTGATGATGGTCGACGTAGAGAGGATATAAAATGTAGACTGGCAATGGCAAGGAAAGCGTTTCTGAAGATATTTGTTAACATCGAGTATAGATTTAAGTGTCAGGAAGTCGTTTCTGAAAGTATTTGTATAGAGTGTAGCCATGTATGGAAGTGAAACATGGACGATAAATAGTTTAGACAAGAAGAGAATAGAAGCTTTCGAAATGTGGTGCTACAGAAGAATGCTTAACATTAGATGGGTAGATCACATAACTGATGAGGAGGTATTGAAGAGAATCGGGGAGAAGAGGAGTTTGTGGCACAACTTGACCAGAAGAAGGGATCGGTTAGTAGGACATGTTCTGAGGCATCAAGGGATCACCAGTTTAGTACTGGAGGGCAGCGTGGAGGGTAAAAATCGTAGAGGAGACCAAGAGATGAATACACTAAGCAGATTCAGAAGAATGTAGGCTGCAGTAGGTAGTGGGAGATGAAGAAGCTTGCACAGGATAGATTAGCATGGAGAGCTGCATCAAACCAGTCTCAGGACTGAAGACCACAAAAACAACATTGTAATTTTCCACACTCCATTCTGTTTCTTTTCTTGTGTATGGGACAAATTATTGCAGTTTACCATTCTTCAGGGAGTTCAAATGGTTCAAATGGCTCTGAGCACTATGGGACTTAACATCTATGGTCATCAGTCCCCTAGAACTTAGAACTACTTAAACCTAACTAACCTAAGGACAGCACACAACACCCAGCCATCACGAGGCAGAGAAAATCCCTGACCCCGCCGGGAATCGAACCCGGGAACCCGGGCGTGGGAAACGAGAACGCTACCGCACGACCACGAGATGCGGGCTCTTCAGGGAGTGTTTCAGTTTTGCAGTTCATTGTAATAAGGTTATAAATTTCTTTGTGTAGTTTGCTTCCGCCCTCTTCTGATATCTGGTCCTCGCCTGCTGCCTTGTTGTTTTTGAGCTTTTGAATGGTGTGGATCACTCCCTGTTCTGTGATTCTACATTCGTCATTATTAACGCTGTCACTCTCAGGCATTGCGTAATTGAAGGTTATGTGCGGATCGGTGCTGTTCAACATTTCTGAGAAATACTCTTTCCATCTTTCTAGGATATCTTCCTGTTGCGTGGGCATATTTTGATTTTTATCTTTTATGAATATGTTTTCACTTTAATAACCTCGCTTTCTTTTCTTTGTATACTGAAACGACTTCATTGAGTTTCCATTCCTGCTTTCCACTTCTATAGATTCTAGAACTCCAGTTAGATATTTCCTTTTCTCTGTTAGTAGAACTCTTGCTGTTTCTCTTCCAATCGCCTTGAAGGTTTCTCTCCTGTCCTTACTCTTCTTATTAAGCAGCCGCGGCATCCTGGCTTCTTTCCTCCTTTCTACTGTTCTCTGACACTTTTCTTTGAACCATTTCGGTTTCTTCGTTTCCTTTTCCTTGCCCAGTGTTTTTTCTACTGCATCTGTTACTATGGTCTTTATTCTTTCCCAAGCCTTCTCGACACTTTTTTCCTCCTCAGCTTCTTGCAATGCTGTAAATCGGTTATTTATTTCAATCGCATAGGCCTCTTTAACAGACAGTTCCTTCAGTCATTCGATGTATAAATTAGGTTTTGGTGTTGCTTTTGGTTGTTGATTCCAAATAATCTTGATTTTTCATCTTTCCTGCCACTAGGAAATGATCTGAGCTAATTTCAGCTCCTCTGTACGTTCTGACATCTGTTATAAATGAAGTAAAACGTTGAACTGTCATAACATGGTCAATCTGATTTACTCTTTTGCCATTTGGAGAGTACCATGTACCTTTGTGTATATCTTTGTGAGGGAACATCGGCGAGCAAATTTTCATATTCTTTGACAATGCAAAGTTGATCATTTTTAATTCATTTTCGTTTGTGGTCGAGTGCTTGCAATGTTTTCCTACTGTGGGGATGAACATATACTCTTTACCTATTTCTCCATTAAAGTACCCTAAGATAATTCTCATATTTCTTGTTGGAATACTTTCGACTACTCGCTCTAATTCTTCATAGTACTCATCTTTCACATCCTCAGTTGAATCCGAGGATTCCTTAACCCGATTAAAAATCCTGTTCTTAACAACAAAACCAGTTCCAAATCCATGATGTTTTTCATCTCTCCCATAACAAATGACACAATTATCCTCCATGTGTATCCCTTCTCCAAGCTACCAAACTTCCTGTAGAGCTACAATGTCTGACTTGTATATTTTTAGTTCAGATATCAAAGTCGCTGCAGCAGCTGGTTTATTAAGACTGCGACCGTTCCATGTCCCAAATGTGAAGCAGTGTTTCTTGTTTCCATCTCGCGAATTCCTGTTCCATAGCCTATGTCCGTTTCCTTTGAATCCATTGATCCTTGCTCCCAAATACTACTTGTAGTTAAGCAATGATGGAAATACAAGAAAGGTTCAGGAGTGGAGCTAAAATTCCAGGAGAGGGGATATCAGTGATACGATTCACTGATGACATTGTTGTCCTGAGTGAAAGCGAAGAAGAATTACATGGTCTGCTGAACGGAATGAACAGTCTAATGAGTACAGCCTATGGATTGAGAGTAAATCGAAGACAGACGAAGATAATGAGAAGCAGTAGAAATGAGAACAGCGAGAAACTTAAAATCAGGATTGATGGTCACGAAGTAAATGAACTTAAGGAATTCTGCTACCTAGGCAGTAAAATAACCAATGGCGGACGGAGCAAGCGACAGCTTGCGAACTATTAAACGAAGCATCGTCGATATGGGCTTTCAGAACCGAAGGCCCACTCGTGTACTCTTGATGACTGCGCGACACAAAGCTTTACGTCTCGTGAGGGCCTGTCAACACCACATTGGACTGTTGATGACTGGAAACATGTTGCCTGGTTGGACGAGTCTCGTTTCAAATTGTATAGAGCGGATGAACGTGTACGGGTATGGAGACAACTTCATGGATCCATGGACCCTGGAGGTCAGCAAAGGACTGTTCGAGCTGGTGGAGCCTCTGAAATGGTATGGGGCTTGTGCAGTTCGAGTGGTATGGGTCGCCTGATACGTCTAGATACGACTCTAACAGGCGACATGTACGTAAGCTTCCTGTCTGATCACCTGCATCCATTCATGTCAATTGTGCATTCCGACGGACTTCGGCAATTCCAGTAGGACAAAGTGACACCCCACACGTCCAGCATTGTTACTGAGATGCTCCAGGAACACTCTTCTGAGTTTAAACACTTCCGCTGGCCACCAAACTTCCCAGAAATGAACGTTATTGAGCATATCTGGGATGCCTTACAAAGCGCTGATCAGAAGAGATCTCCAGCTCCTCGTACTCTTACCGATTTATGGACAGCCCTGCAGGATTCATGATGTAAATTCCCTCCAGCACTACTTCAGACATTATTCGAGTCCATGCCACTTCGTGTTACGGCACTTTTGCGTGCTCACGGGGGCCGTACACGATATTAGGCATGTGTAACAGTTCCTTTAGCTCTCCAGTGTATATACCGACGAAAAAAGTCGCAGCACCAAAAAGTAATTAGTGTAGAGTAACGAAATTTTGGGAATACACTTGTCTAGGTAATATATTTAACTGATTAACATTCCAAGATCACAGGTCAATGCAAATGCGAGATAAGATGTTGCAAATGTGAAATACTAATACATAAATAACGTTGGATGCAAGCACGCAAACATGTATGCATTGGCTTGTGGATGTGCCGGAGGTTATTTTAGAGGATGGAATTCCATGTCTGCTGCACTTGGTCAGTCAACACAGGGAAGTTAATGCTAGTTATGGAAGACGCTGGAGTTGTCGTCTGATATGATGAGGTCCCATATTTACCCGGAGACAGATCTGGTGATTGTGTAGACCAAGGCAACAAGTCGACCCTCTGCAGAGTATGCTGGGTTACAACAAAGGTATGTGGGTGACCATTATTCGGTTGGAAAACATCTCCTGGAATGCTGATCATGAATGTCAGCAGAACAAGTCGAATCACCAGACTGAGGTAGAAATTTACGGTTACGGTGGGTGCGACAGCCACGAGAGTGTACCCCCCTGTCATACAAAATCGCTCTCCATACCACAACTCCAGGTGCACGTCCAGTGTGTCTAGCACATGGACAGGTGGATTGCAGGCCCTCAACTGGCCTCCTTCTAACCAACACACAGCCATCACTGGCACATAGGTAGAATCACCTTCATCAGAAAACACACCAGACCTCCATCCTGCCCTCCAACAAGTTCTCGCTTGACACCATTGAAGTAGCAACTGGCAGTGCTTTGGGGGTCGATGGAATGCACACTACAGGGCATCTGGTTCGGAACTGTCCTTGAAGTAACCGATTTCTAACTGTTCGTTGTCTCACTGTGGTGCCTGTTACTGCTCACACTGCTGCTGCAGATGCTGTACGATGCAGCAGAGCATTAACCGCGCACTATTGTCTTCACTCTTTGTAGTGCCATGTAACTGTCCAATTCTTGCGACTGTACACACCCGTGACCACCGTTGCATGCAATCATATACAGTGGCTACATCCCTGCCAAGTCTTTCTGCGTTATCGAAGGAGGGGCATCGAGCTTCTCGTGCTCCTATTGCACGACCTCGTTCAGGCTGAGTGAGGTGTTGATAATGGCGTCTTTGTCACCTTAAATGAATTCTTAACTACCATCAACTCACCAAGTGCAATCTGGAATCTAACTAACGCTCATGACCATTAAGCGAGTATTTAAAACGAACCTTATTTGCATCCTCGTAGTGGCGCTACCAACACCACTGTTATGCGACTGGTGCGAAATTTGAATAGATATCGTATTTCAGATGCATCATTCAACTACTGAAGAGGCTATTCCGGTAGCCATTGAGGGAACAGGGTGCAACCCATTGCAGATTGTGGCGCACGTTAGAACCAATGACGCCTGTTGTCTGGGCTCTGAGATCATTGTTGGGTCATTCCAGCCACTGGCAGAGAAGGTTGAGAAGACCAGCCTTGTGTGTGGAGTTTCAACGAAGCTCACAATATGCAGCATTTTCCCTAGAACTGATCGTGGTCATTTGGCTCTGAGTCGAGTGAAAGGACTGAACCAGAGACTTCGAAGGATCTGCGGAAAGTTTGGCTGCGACTTTCTGTACTTGCGCCATAGGATTGAGGACTGTAGGGTCCTCCTAAATAGATCAGGTGTGTACTCCACATCAGAGGCTGTTGCTCAGGTAGTTGACCGTGTGTGGGGTGCACACAAGGATTTTTAAGATTAGGTGACTGTCCATCCAATCCAGATAACGGTAGCTGTAGAAAACCTAGAAGTATCATCGTAAGATCGAAAGAAATTCCTCCCACAGGTGAGAGTATTAAAATCATAATGATACTCTGCCGAAGCACTCGCGACGAAGTGCCAGTGGTTGAAGCGCTCATGAAAAGCAATGAAGTTCACCCAATGGTAGGTACAGAAAGCTGGTTTAAACCTGAAATTGATAGCAGTGTGATTTTTGGGAAAATATAAGATTATATCAAAAGGATTGGGAAATGGGAAATGGACTTGGTGTATTTGTCGCAATAGACTACAAACTCAAATCCATGGAGATAGTAACTGAAGCTGCATATGAGACTGTTTGGGCAAGACTCAATGTCAGGAATGGGCATAAAATGATAACTGTAATCATCGGTGGAATCTTCAATCATCCAACAACTAACTGGGAAAATTTAAGTTTTGTTGGTGATGGGCGTGATAAGACATCCTATGCAACTCTACTAAATGCCTTCCCTGAAAGCTACCTAGAACAGATAGTTAGGAACCACACTCATGACAGAAATATTTTGAACCTAATGACAACAAATAGACTTGACCTCTTTGAGGATGTCCTCATCGAAACTGGTATCAGTGACCATGATGCCGTTGTGGTGGTAATGATTACCAAAGTACAAAAGACAATTGAAACAATGAAACAAGCAGAAAGATTTATGTGTTCAGTAAACTATATAAAAAATCAGTAATGTCATATCTCAATGAGGAACTTGAAAGTTTCAGCATACGGAAGGACCATGTGTAGGAGCTTTGGCTCAAGTTTAAAAGAATAGTTGACCATGCATTGGATAGATATGTACCCGGTAGAACAGTTCATCATAATAGGAGGGATCCCCATGGTATACAGTCACTCTAAAGAAACTTCTAAGGAGACAGAGATTACTGCATAATAGGTATAGAACAAAGCGTTGGGCTATAGATAGAGAGATGCTGAATGAAAAGCGTTTGGCTGTCAAGAGAGCAATTCGTTATACTTTCAACGACTACCGTAGAAGAATACTGTCAAGTGACCTTTCACAGAACCGAAAGAAATTCTGGTCATATGTAAAGACTGATAGTGGCATCAAAGTTAGTGTCCAGTCCCTAGCGAATGAAACAGGGACCGAAACGGAGGGTAGCAAAGCAGCAGCTGAAACGATTAACTTCGTTTTCAAAAGTTCCTTCCTTACAAAGGAAAACCCAGGAGAACTGCCCCAATTTAATTCTCATACCACTGAAAAGATGAACGAAATAAGTATCAGTGTCAGTGGTGTTGAGAAACCGCTGAAATCATTAAAACTTAAAAAAGATTCAGTCGCTCGATGGAATCCTTGTCAGACTCTATGCCGAATTTGCGGCTGAGTTAGCCCTTCTTTTAACTATAATCTTTCGTTGATCTCTGGAACAAAAAATCGTGCCCAGTTCTTGGAAAAAGGCACAAGTCATACCCGCGAACAAGAAGGTCAGTAGAAGTGATCCACAAAACTACCGTCCAATATACTTGACATAGATCTGTTGCAGAATCTTAGAACATATTGTGAACTCAAACGTAATGAGGTATCTTGAACAGAATGACCTCATCAATGCCAGGTGGCACTCATTTCTAAAAACATCGATCATGTGAAACCTAGCTCGTACTTTTCTCGCATGACATACTGAATGCCTTGGATCAAGGGAACCAGATAGATGCAGTGTTTCTTGATTTCCGAAAAGCATTTTACTCAGTACTGCATCTACGCTTATTGACAAAAGTATGATCGTATGGTGTATCATGTGGAATTTGTGACTGGACTGAAGATATTTTGGGAGGGAAGACACAGTATGTTATCTTGGATGGAGAGTCATTGTCAGATGTAGAGTAACTTCGGGTGTGCTCCAGGGAAGTGTGATGGGACACTTACTGTTCATGTTGTATATTAATGACCTTTCAGACGGTATTAGAGTAAAAGCAAGTTTTTTGCAGATGATACAGTTATCTATAATGAAGTACTACCTGAGAGAAACTGCATAAATATGCAGTCAGATCTTGATAAGATCTAAACGTGGTACGGAGCCTGCCAAACTGGCTCTAAATGTTTAGAAATGTAAAATATTGCACTTCACGAAAGGAAAAAACGTAGTATCCTATGACTTTAATATCAATGAGTCACTGCTGGAATCAGCGAACTCGTACAAATACCTGGTTGTAATACTTTGTGTGGATACGAAATGGAATGATGACATATGTTCAGTCGCGGGTGAAGCAGGTGGCAGACGTCGGTTTATTGTTAGAATATTGGGGAAGTGCAATCTGTCTACAAATGAGATTGCTTACAAATCACTCGTGCGACCGTTTCTAGAATATTGTTCATGTTTGTGGGACCCGTACCAGACAGGACTAACATGAGATGCTGAATGTATACAAAGAAAGGCAGTAGGAATGGTCACAGGTTTGTTTAATTCATGGAAAAGTGTCACAGAGTGAAGTAACTGAACGTGCACGGCTCTTGAAGATAGACTCAAATTACCGTATCCAAAGAATGTCTGTTAACAAAGTTTCGAGAACCGGTTTTCAATGATTACTCTATGAATATACTACAACTCCCTACTAATTGCTCACATAGGGATTGTGAGGATAAGATTAGAATAATTACTGCACGCACAGGGGCATTCAAATAACCATTCTACTGCGGTTCGTACGTGAATGGAAATGGAAGAAACCCTAATAACTGGTACAGTGGGACGTTTCCTCTGCCACAGACCTCACGATTGCTTGCAGAGTGTAGATATAGATGTTGAAATGAATGTTTGCTCTAAGATTTCGTTTCATTTAAAGCTAGCTCCATTAATGTGATGGCTACTGTGCCAAGGGTGGCACTATGCTGGTATATGTATCAGGGAGTGAGCTGTGAGACGAGTATAAGTTTGAAGTTTGTTGACTATGAAAAGCTCGAGGCAACGGGCGACAGCCCCGTCTCCTATCGAACAGAGTACGGTCTTGGCATTTTGGAACCGATAGCCCGCTGGTGTTGAGTGTGCAATTGTGGCTGCGATTCGTTACATGTTGGACATGGTATATTATGGTGTGTATCGCAAGTAAATGTGATTAGCATCTGCCTCGCGAGATAATGATTCGATCAAGTTCTGTAAGCTGATGTTTGAGGATTCTGCCCTTCCTTGTCAGCGTGATTGCTCTATTTTAGTTCGCTGGAAACTGTTGTAAATTGTTTGTAAGATGAACTGGCTGTTAGAAATCAGGTTACATGCAGCAATGAATGAAGTTTTCCTTGCATGTTAACAGCTGCAGTATTTCAGGATAAGTTATTAGTGAAATTCATCTTATTTGATACTGTGTCTTGTGCTAATACTGAAGTGTCTTAGGTAAAATCTGAATAGTGGTTAGTTTTGTTGTAACCTATATGTGAAGATACAGATTGATTGTTTACCCAAAATAAGAACGTGACCAGTCTGCATGTGTAGTCGAAGCGGGCAGAAGTTAATAGCACCCAAGTTTGAGCTGGATTGTCAAACCCGGAACAAGTGAGGTCTTTCCCAGAGGTAGTCCACCATTCTTTAATGTATTTTTATACATACTTGTCAGTTTCCTTTATCATGTTGCTTTCATTACCATTGAGCTGTATTTTTTTGCAATGTTCTATCTTTTAAGAATGGTCTTTTAACTGTTAAAAAGTTGCTTTTCAATTCTTAATAGGTTGAGTTACACTACTTTTGAGACTTGTTTTTACACCTTTTAATAATCTTGTTGTTGCCTCTGTTTTATTTGTTAATCACTTGAGATCATGTTATATTACGAGAATGAAACTGTGGTCTGTTATGTATTGCAAAGGCTGTTATTAAAAATAAAGACATCTATTATTGTAAATGGAAACCTAGGTCATTCAGATGGACCCAGTCTTCCATCGTACTGTCCAGCATCGACATGCTGTACTGTATTGTATCAAAATACGTTGTAACATGTTTTATGGATGGCTTTCTAGTTTCGATGTATTTGATCAAACAGACATCAATTTCTTGGGAACCTCGAGGTCTAATCCTTTCATCTCAGTAGCTCGTGACAAACCAAAATGTAAACGTATAAAGTACGGTTGTAATAAGCTAATTGACATGCCCATCTAGAAAGGATAGGTATGTTTCTAAATCGAAAGAAAAGGCATAGTAGGAGATATCAGAAGCTGATTTTCAGTGTCCACTTTCATGAACTTCCAAGGTTTTTCAGCATGACATAGATGCAATGTGTGGGGTAGTTGAAGCAGTGCCTTTTCTTATTCCTCTGTTCAATGATTAAGTTTATTAGCAAAAATGGTTCAAATGGCTCGGAACACTATGGGACTTAACATCTAAGGTCATCCGTCTCCTAGAACTTAGAACTACATAAACCTAACTAACCTAAGGATATCATATATATCCATGCCCGGAGCAGGATCCGAACCTGCGACAGTAGCGGTCGCGCGGTTCCAGACTGAAGCGCCTAGAACCACTCAGCCACCCCTGCCGGCTAAGTTCATTAGCTAAAGTATCATGATGTACACAAGTGTCCTTACGAAGAGCGTGGAAATGCAAGTTGAACTTACCCCCTTAACCCCTATCGAGCTTGCATTTATGGCGAGTCTCTTGCCCAGCACAAGGTCCCAAGCGACTGGAAAAAAAGCGCAGGTGATTCCAGAGTGTAAGAAGGGTAAAAGAATGGACCCGCTAAATTACAGACCAATGTCCCTGTCTCCAGTTTGCTGCAGAATCCTTTAACGTATTCTCATTTCGAATATAATAAACTTTCTTGAGACTAAGAAGCTTATGTCCATGAACCAGCACAGTTTTAGAAAGCATCGCCCGTGCAAAACTCAGCTTGCCATTGTCTCAAATGATGGATGAAGGGCAATGGCAAATTCCATATTTCTAGATTTCTGGAAAGCATTTAACATCCTGCCAATTGCCTTGCCGCAGTGGTAACAATGGTTCAAGTCAGATCTTCGAAGTTAAGTGCTGTCGGGCTGGGCTCGCACTTGGATGGGTCACCGTCCAGGTCTGCCGAGTGCTGTTGGCAACAGGGTGCACTTAGCTCTTGGGAAGCCAATTGGAGAGCTACCTGACTGCGAAGTAGGGGCACCAGTCACGAAAACTGACAACAGCTGGGAGAGTGGTGTGCTGAACAAATGTCCTTCCGCATCCGTATCCAGTGACGCCTAACAGCTGACGATGACAGGGCGGGCGATCGACACCATTGGACCTTCAAGCCCTGTTCTGACGGCGTTCGTTTTTATTTTAGATGGTGCCCCATTGAAGACTGTTAACGAAGGTGCGAGTATATGGAGTATGCTTACAGGTATTTGAGTTGCTAAAAGACTTACTAAGCAATAGAACCCAGTATGTTGTCCTCGGCGGCGCATGTTCATCAGAGACAAGGGTATCGCCAGGAGTGCTTCAGGGAAGTATGATAAGACCGCTGTTGTTCTCTGTATACATAAGTGATTTGGCGGACGGGGTGGGCAGCAATCTGCAATGGTTTACTGATGATGCTGCGGTGTGCGGCAAGGTGTCGAAGTTGAGTGACTGGAGGAAGATACAAGACGACGTAGACAAAACTTCTAGTTGGTGTGATGAATAGCAGGCAGTTATAAGTGTGGAAAAATGTAAGCGACAGCGGATGAGCAGGAAGAAAAAACTTGAAAAGTTCTTCACAGTATTAGAAGTGTCATGCTTGACAAAGTCAAGTCGTTTAAATATCAGGGCGTAACGCTGCAAAGTGATACGAAATGGAACGAGCAGGTGACAAATGTGGTAACGAAGGCGAATGATCGACTTCTGTTTATTGGGAGAATTATAGGGAAGAGTTGTTCATCTGTAAAGGAGACCGCATATTGGACACTGGTGCGGCCTGTTCTTGAGTAGTATTCGAGAGTTTTGGATCTGTACCAGGTCGGACGGAAGGAGAACATCGAAGCAATTCAGAGGCGGGGTGCTATATTTCTTACTGGTAGGTTCAAACAACATGTAAGTGTTTCGGAGATGTTTCGGGAACTCAAATGGGAATCCCTGTTGATAAGGCGACGTTCTTTTCGAGAAACACTATTGAGAAAATTTAGGGAACGGGCATTTGAAGCTGATTGCCGAACGATTCTACTGCTGCCAACATATATTGCGCGAAAGGACCACGAAGATAAGATTCGAGAAATTAGGGCTCATGCAGAAGCATATAGTCAGTTGTTTTTCCCTCGATCTATTTGCGAGCGGAACGGGAAAGGAAATGACTAGTAGTGGTACGAGGTACCCTCCCACGCACCGTTCTGTGGCTTGCAGAGTATCTATGTAGATGTAGATGTAGATGTAGATGCAGAACTTATTGTTAAAAGTTCTGTGATAATTGTTAACTGCAACTTGCTCTTTTTCTTGATTTTCAACATGTTCTTTGTACAAACTACAGAGCAGTCGAATATCCACATTTTCTTTTTTGGTTGTGGGATCTAGTTAGTGTGACTGATAAGAAGGGAATGATGCTACGTCGTCACGTACTATTATCACTTTTTCCTCTGGAGGCTTGCTATCGGGAACTTCACCTGCTCACCTCGTTTAACTTCAGCTGTAAGTTTTATCTTTTTTTATGGCTTAGGTCAATGTACAATCATAGATTTTGAATATTTGCAAGAAGTATTTTTTGCGTATTATTTCATTTCTCCCATGAATAGTCACATGAAAAATATTAGTTGCAGATTTTTTATTTTTGCTCCCGTTTATTGACCGATGAAGTAGTGGCGTTTTCTGTTTTATCCGGCCATATAATAATGTATTTTGAGCAGAGACTCCATTTTCAAATTTTTTTAAATGCATTTGCTCTAAAATGTTAAAAAACCCATTTCTTTCTGCAATTGCAATTTGGGATGGCGAATGATTTTTCTGTAACTATTTGTCCCGTTCTTGTTGTGTAAGATTGTTTACAATTTCTTTTTCTCCCCCAATCTGCTCCCATTTATTCTTGTCTTTCGATATTACTTTGGTACACATTACTTTTGTTGCGTTCAGGTACATCGTCTTCCGCCCCATCTTACGAGGAAAAAGCCATTATTAGTAAATCTAGTAAAATTATGAAAATTATTCGTGACATTATCGTTTAAAACAGATCTGTGCTTTGGTATTATTCTTGGGGGCTTCTCGTTTTAGAATTTTAGTTAATAGCTAGCTGTAGGTACCTACAGCTGTTGAGTCCAAGATGTTATTCTGTACATTTTGGCAAAAGCATCGAAACACAGTAAACTATATTAATTTTGATGTAAGAAAATAAGGTAACGTGACGATAGCAAAGACTGAGCTCTGGATGCTCTGTGTGTGATGGAAAAAACTCATCGCTAGATACATTACCATCCTAAACAACTGGTTCCCCGATGCTGTCTTTACCCCTGTAACTCGTGATAAATCACACTGAACACAATTCAAACAATTAAACAAGTAAAAACCTATTACTGGGCAGTTAGAAAATCGAACATCCACAGCGAATTGAGAAACTCAAAACAATAGCAGTCATATTGGGGTAATTTCTAATTATACATTTCAGCTGTCAACAAATAGACGACTGTACTTACAGCAGAAACTTGTGCAGCTACCTATGAGGTTGCTTCGCGAGTTATGAATTACACCATTTGCGCCGTTACGAGACTGCCTCTCGGTGAACAAGGTCCCGAGCCTATTTAAAAAAATAAGGAAAACTGGACGTACACCACTTGGCCTTTAAGCGGCTCATATCTGAACGACACAGATACAATGAAAGCTACGTTTCCTGTATGCTCCTTTTATATAGGTTTCGCAACAAAGCAACTCTCTGTTTCCTTCTTATCCATGTCATATCCATATTTGGGCATGAAATCATGAACTTCCGCATAAAACAGCAATCAGTTTCATGTTCAAATCAGATAAGCCACTGGTCCTAAATACTGTAATTACTCAGAAACAAGTAATCGGAATTTTAAGAGCGAAAATTTGTCTCTTTCAAGACTGTGATACTAATAGCGGTAATCACTATAGTTGCATTTGAAAAGGCGAAGTTGATACCGGCATCTATGCAATTAATATAGCGGTGTAGAGACACTATACGTTGTTTAGTGAGGACTTTCCCACAATTCATCTGGATGAAAATACATATAATCTTGATCCTGCCACTGTTGAATTTCGACCTGTATTGGTAGATGTTTAAGGAAGTCATCTGAATGCCTCACACATCTGCATTACTTCTGCTGCTACCGAAAACTAATGTTCCTAACTATTCTTTTAAATTTCAGACTGCTAAATTGTAATCTTGTTCTACAGCTGGTCCTAGGTATGTATTGCAATCTGCTACCTTATTTTGGAACATCGGTCTCATCATAATGCAATCCGTCTGACATCTATCGGCATCTTTTTGCCTTTGCCGCGTATACCTGCTCTTCTCGTAATTTCTGAACAACTATTTTTTGTTACTAGCTGAAATTTATTGCAGATCCCATAGAGTTTTCTTCTACCTCATTCCTACTGCCAAGCCCAAATTCTCCATTAACTCTGCCTTCTGTTCCTACCCCTTATATAGCGTTCTAATGCTCCAGCATTATTGGATTATTATATATTCATATGGTGAATTGCCCATTCAGTTCCATCATATACTCTCTCTACATCGTCATTTTCTGCATGTGACGTTGACATGTATATCTACATCTACATCTACGTGGACACTCCGCAAATCACTCTTAAGTTCCAGGCAGAGTGTTTATCCAACCACCTTCACAATAATTATCTGTTTTTCCACTCTCGAACAGCGCGCGGAAAAAGCGGACACCTGTATCTTTCCGTGCGAGCTCCGATTTTCCTTATTTTATTATGATGGTCGTTCCTCCCTATGTAGGTCGGCGTCAGAAAAATATTTTCGCATTACAGGAGAAAGTTGGCGATTGAAATTTCGTGAGAAGATCCTGCCGCAACGAGAAACGCCATTGTTTTAATGATGTTGACCCCAAATTCTGTATCTTGTCAGTGACACTCTCCCCTAATTTCCGATGATACAAAACGTGCTGACCTTCTTTGAACTTTCTCGATGTACTCCCCTTAATCCTATCTGGTAAGGATAACACACCGCACAGTAATACTCCGAAAGAGGACAGAAATGTGTAGTGTAAGCAGTCTCCTGAATAGATCTGTTGCATCTTCTAACTGTTCCGCCAATAAAACGCAATCTTTCGTTTGCCTTCCCCACAACGTTTTATAAGTGTTCTTTCCAATTTAAGTTGTTTGTAATTGTAGTTCCTAGATACTTAGCTGACTTCACGGCCTCTAGATTTGATTGATTTATCGTTTAACCGAAGTTTAACAGATTCCTTTTAGCACTCATGTGGATGATCTCACACTTTTCATTATTTAGGATCAATTGCCAATTTTCGCATCCTACAGGTATATTTTCTAAATCGATTTGCAATTTGTTTTGATCTTATGATGACTTAAATAGGCGATAAACGACAGCATCATCTGCAAACAACTAAGACGGCTGCTCAGGTTGTCTCCTGAATCGTTCATATAGGTAAGGAACAGCAAAGGGGCTATAACACTACCTTGGGGAAAGCCAGAAATCACATCTGTCTTGCTCGATGACTTCCCGTCAACTACTACGAACTGTGACTTCTCTGACAGGAAATCACGAATCCAGTCACATAACTGAGATGATATTCCATAAGCATGCAATGTGATTAAAAGCCGCTTGTGAGGAATGGTACCAAAAACCTTCTGGAAATCTAGAAATTCGGAATCAATTTGAACTGCCTTATCGATAGCACTCAACATTTCGTTTGAGTGAAGAGCTATTTGTTTTTTAATAGTATGCTGTTTTTAAATCCGCGTTGACTGTGTGCCAATTAACCGTTCTCTTCGAATTAATTAATAATGCTCGAACACAATATTCACTCCAAAATTCTGCTCCATAGCGACGTTAATGATATGGGTCTGTAATTTAGTAGGTTACTCCTACAGTCTTCTTTGAATATTGGTGTGAGCAGTGCAACTTTCCAGTATTTCGGTACAGATCTTCGTAAAGCGAGCGGTTGTATATGATTGTTAATCATGGAGCTATTGCGTGGTTGGTTGGGTGATTTGGGGGAGGGAACCAAACAGCGAGGCCATCGGTCCCATCGGATTAGGGAAGGATGGGGAAGGAAGTCGGCCGTGCCCTTTCTAAGGAACTACCCAGGCATTTGCCTGATTTAGGGAAATCACCGAAATCTAAATCAAGGTGGCTGGATGCGGGTTGAACCGTTGTCCTTCCGAATGCGAGTCCAGTATGCTAACCACTGCCCCACCTCGCTCGGTGGAACTATTGTATGAGCATACTCTGAAGGAGCCTAATTGGTATACAGTCTGGCCCGGAAGACTTGCTTTTATTAAACGATTTAAGTTGGTTCACTACTCCGAGGATATCTACTTCTAAGTTACTCATATTGGCAGCTGTTCTTGATTTGAATTCTGGTATATTTTCTTCGTCTTCTCATGAAGGAATTTCGGAAGGCTGTGTTTAGTAACTCTGCTTTAGTGGCACTGTCATCGATAGTAGGTCCATTGATATGATAATATTTCCGTTGCTGTCGCGCAGAGACGGCATTGATTGTGTCTCGGCGCTAGTATATTTCACATACGATAAGAATCTCTTTGGATTTTCGATCAGGTTACGAGATAAACTTATGGAAACTATTATAAGCTTCTCACATTGAATACCGCGCTAAATTTCAAGCTTGTGCAAAAGACCGCCAGTCTTTGAGACTGTACGTTCCTTTAAATTTGGCTTGCTTTATTCGTTGTTTCTGCATCCGTGTACCGGCCCGTTTTGTGTACCACGGGGTATCAGCTCCATGGTTCGTTAATTTATGGTACAAACCTCTCAATTTCAGTCGATACTATTTCTTTGAATTGAAGCCACATTTGGTCTACACTTACACTGTTAATTTCGAAGGGCTGGAGATCGTCTCTCAGGAAGGCGTCAAGCAAATTTTTATCTGCTTTCTTCAATAGATATATTTTTCATTTATTTTTAGAGGATTTGGGAGTTACGGTATTCGGTCTCGCTACGAAAAACCTGTGTTCACTAACCATTGTAGATGTTTTAGTGCTCGGTATTAGCTAAGGATTATTTGTTGCTAAGAGGTCAAGAGTGTTTTCACAACCGTTTACTTTTCGAGTGGACTCATGAGCTAACAGCTAGAAATAATTTCCAGAGAATCCGTTTAACCCAATTTCGGATGAGGTTTTATGCATACCTCAGCATTTAAACATGTACTTTCGCCAACATTTCGAGGGTAAATTGAAGCCACCACCAACTATAATTGTATGGGTCTGGTATGTGTTTGAAGTTAGAGTCAAGTTTTCTTTGAACCTTTCAGCCATTGTATCATCTGAGTTGGGAGGTCAGTAGAGCGATCAAACTATTCTTTTTGTTCTAAGAATGAACTCTACCCACACTAACTCACAGGAGCTATCTAATTCAGCTTCGGTACAAGATAGACTGCTTCTAACAGCTACGAACATGCCACCGCCAACTGTATTATGCGATTTGAGCGGTAGTGTTTTCTACTAGCGCTTGATCTGTGGTACTTTCGCAACACATCTACGACAATTTACAGCTGTTCCTCAGTTTACGTTTGAGACGTCGAACATTACTGTCTCCGATAGCGCGCTGCTCTTTTACGAGAACAGTGTGCACCAGTAGCCGTGCAGAAGTTCTGGACACTTAAGGGTATAAAAAAAGACATTGGTTCATGTCTGCTAAGGGTCTCGAGAAAATGATAACAAAATTCGAAAAGACGAGTTCTTTTGAAGTTCAATGTGGCAGAGGGAGGAAAGACGTTGATCCGACGTCTGTCGAAGATTTGGCCGTAACATTGCAGGAGGGGTCGAGCGGTGGTGTGAAAACATTTAGTGAATGGGGAATTGTCCGAACGATGGACATTTCTACGCACACGCTCCATAAAATCCTATGAAACATTCTCCACTGCTATCCGTACAAAATCACCCATGTTCAGGAGTTTCTTCCTACTAACCTACTAGCAAACCACACGTTCGCTCTGAAATCTCTTGCTTGCATGGCAGTGAATAATGAATGGCCATAGAACATTCTGTGAACAGACGAAGAACATTCCATCTCCAAGGTCATGTCAACACATAGAACTGCAGAATATGGGCAACGAAAAATTGGCACCCACATCAACCGGCACCACTTCACACACTGCAAATATGACTGTGTTGTGTGGGTTGACAAATCATTTATCCTAGGGGCGTAGGTTTTTTTTTGTGTGTGTGTGTGTGTGTGTGGGGGGGGGGGGGGGTCAGTGAAGCGGCTGTTGCAGAGGCATTCGGGATATGCTAGAATTATCAGCCGTCATTTCCCTACAGCCTGGCCGTCCAGATCACCTGATCTTAATTCATGTGACTTCTGGTGTGGGTTATCTGAAAGATCTTGTGTTCAGTGTTCCAATTACGTACGTAGCTGAATTGAAGGCAAGCACTGCGCAGATACCTTCTGAACGCGATCCCTGAGACATTCCGTGTAGTTGTGAAACATTGTGTTTCTCGATTTCAGCTTGTGGGAGAAAACGGTGGGCAGCATATTGAACATGGCTTGCACCAGTCCCACGATAATTATAAATCGATGCCATTTAGCTTTTTTGCGTATTTTTTGCTTCGGGACAACTGAAAACCGATTTTTCTCATACGATGTGGTACGACCTTGCTGCCGTGGATGGGGTTAGCTAACATTGCCATAAATGCTGCCTGCCGAACTTGTCCAGTCATGCGCATTGAATAATGTGCAACTCGAACCACACCCATTGCAATGCGATTCATCTGTCGTTTGTAGCCGATCACATTTACGTTAAGACGCTTACAGCGCCATCTATTTGCATAATTTTCGTTAATTTTTTGTTCCATGACATTCGCCTTTGAGTCAATAATACGTTGTTCAAATCTGGCAATATTTTGAGCAGTGGTTCTCTTTCTACGGCGTTTCGAAACTGGAACTTTAATTACGGACACTCTGTTGTATGGTTGTGAGTTCCAAGCTCCTCCGAAATCACTCGAACTAGTTTAGCCAGACTTATATTCCTTACTGTCAGGCAACAATCGCCACGGGGGTAAGGAGACCTACCTATTATAATTCAGGAGATATGACGTCATAAACGATGAGACACGTGAATAGCTGTCACTTCATGCACAAGATTTAAATTTGTTACCTTTGTGCTACTATCTCTGTTCGCAATACGTTTTGCCGACAGTATCAAAATATGTTACTAAATGCGCCTACAAAATTATAGCATGGTACCATGCATAATTCATTAGATATGACGTCATAAAAATGCGATGCCGTAAAAAACTATAGAACTGTGCATGACGTTTATATCCATTACTTCTTTGCTCCTAACTCTATTCGCAACGAATTTTGCAGACAGTATCTACATATACTGCTGAATGTACCTACAAAATTATATCATTACATGACACGAAGACCAGCAGATATGATGCGATAAATACTGAGATGCGTGAAAAAATGCCGTATCATGCATGACATTGAGTTTTATTACTTCGTTTGTTCTACCTCTATTCGTCGTAGCTTCTGAAGATGTAGCTATAAATATTGTTTGTAATCAAGTTCTGAGTTAAATAAATACTGTAGACAGTTTGGTTTTTGCATGCTATGATTGTTGTTTTGGATACCGTGCTTATACAATTGTACATTACGCATTTTTCTTTGTACAACTGTTTCAAAATTTTAAAGTTGTTTTCACGAATACATTGAAATAAATTTTTTTCGATATTTCACTAGTAACACCGTTCATATTTTGTTTCCGTTTCTAACAGAAAATGGACAAAATGAACAATCAGGTAATGCCGTGTTTGTCAGCTAGTAACTGAATAAAATAATGCTGTTCGTTGAAGAATAACACATTTAGAGTTCCTAAAATGCTCCGTTTCTTCCTTTATAGAATTAGAATTTATGGTCACTATTAAAATATAGCACACGAGAAATGGTCAATATTGTTGTTGTTGCCGTGGTAAGAGCTACTGATTGGAACACAATACGGGGCTCTGTATTCCCATTACTGGTTGTTTTAACTGTTCAGTTTTCTGAAAGCACAGAACAGAAGTTAGTTGATGCCCACCAGCTTCCCATTGCCTATAACTTCAATTTCTCCAACTTGTCCAGTACCTGTGAAGCATTATTAGCGGAAACTCTGTTCATTAAATTATTATTCGCACAGAGGAAGACAAGCAGTTGTCAATACCGAGTAAATTGACAATTTATAAATCATAAATGAAATTATATACCGAATACTGAATATCTGAGAAAACTTTTGACTCAAAATTAGTAAAATCTACGCTACTCTGCAAACCAAGAGGAAATATTCAAGTTGATCAAGAGACAAAAAGAAGAAAAAATATTTGTTAACGCATCATAGCAGACCAAATTTAAAACTTCCTGGTGACATTGTGCTATTAACCTCCTGTGGAGTTAAATTTCAACGTTATTGGAAGAAATTTTCAGGTAGACTTGAAAATAAATGACTAATAGACTAAAGTAATCTATAGACAACACATGAATAGAAAATTACACAAATTCAGCAATGAAATCTCAGAATTAGTTGACTAGTTTTGAATTTAGTGCAACTGAAAAAAAAGAAAACAATTGGAGAGACAATAAAAGAAACAAGCAAAGGAGTAAAACTGACCTGAAATACTTTTAATAAACATTATCGAGTTTTCGAAAGTGAGATTACGATGTATCTGGAACTGAAACCTTACAAACAGTGTGTGTTACAAATTTTGACTTAAGGATAGTGAGGCAAGGACTTTTAGTGGAAAAATCATTCAAAAACTGCGGCTAATCAATGAAAAATGGAGCTATGCGTGATGGAAACTACTCTGAGGCACAGGGGAACGAGCGAATGGAATACGCAACAGATCGGAGTAACAGATGCAGTTATGAATATAATGAAAATGGTAAGGAAATGTATAGGAGGTACAGGCAGTCAAATGGGCTGGTGATGGACCAAGGGAGTTCTTTTCTGGATTTCAAGACGCAAGGAAAGATAGAATCGACATTGTATACGCAGGTAAGTAGAAAACATTAGAAATCATGCAAGAACAACATTGTAACCTCCCCACAAAAAATTAATACGTATAATAACCTCCCAACAGTAAAAAATATAATTATAACATTGACATTTAGTGTAACCTCCCAACAGTAAATTGCGTAACCTATCAATAATAAAAAATGTGACTAATCTCTCAATAAAAAATTGTGGCTCACTTATAACCTGTCAACAATTGACTGCGAATTTAAACTGGTAAATTTTGGACGTCAGCAGTGCTGCGTCATTGCCCTGAAAGATCATTCTGAAAAAATTGAAAATTCTTACCTCAGTAAGGTCGCCGGATAACGCATATATATCTGCTCCTATAAGAAATTATTCTGGCACAGCCGAGTGCAACGCCGGCCGATAGACTTGTCATGTATAAAAGGAAACAACTGATTTTTCTTTTCAATAATCTGGATGACCAAGGATTGGAGAAATTAGTAAATTCTTTAAATTGAAATGAATGATTATCAAACGTTACTTTTTATGAGAAAGATTATTATTAAGAGATTTTTTTAAAACATTTACATGGGACTTGATATAACAATACTACATATGCGCGAGGCTGCTTTTACCTTATATTATATCGCTCAGGCTCCGCCATCGCTCCCCCACGACCGGCCCAGCCAACTCCATACGCACGACTGTTCGCTACTACTACACAATTCCTACTGCATACAACACTGCTCTCTGGTCTGAGATCCTCTTACAGCTTACATATCGCAGGCAGCGCGTGAGCAATCCATCGAAATTACATCTGCTCGAGCGCGCTAGCAAGAAATTCTTTAGTCATGGACCTCTTACAACATGAATGTGTTTAGTTGAACACCTAATCCATGGGGAGGTTTAGATGAGACAATAATGATGTTACAGCTCGCCTCGAATCCTTGAATGGAAAAGAAAGAACCATACATACCAAACATTACAAAGAAGATCAGTGCTTCTGATACGCTTTGTCATGTTTGAAACATCGCTTAAGGTGCTGAAAATTTATTCAGGATCGGGCTTCACTTTTTCCGCCGTCTCCTCGATTTTGATACGCTGGTCATCGAGCAATACGGCCTTCAATTCTCTTGCAGTCCCCGGTTCCCGGGTCTTCACTGAGAGTCTTCGACTTCGCTATCCGTCATTCAGCCTTGTCTGACCATTCTGTGAACGCCTGCGCCTCCGAAGCACTGTTTCATACACAGCCGAAAAAAAAAATATGGTGCACCCGGAAAGACGATGTCAATTTGGTTCCAATGACGGATGTGCCACCTGGGATATAAATGTACCCTTCAGTAGGGAATGCTCACAGCCAGAAGGCTCATCGTGGTGCAAACGTGTGAAGCAAGCAGGCAACTTTGCCTCGGAGACACACTCGTGACCCTACAGCCACCTGAGCGAGATTGAAAGGGGTCAAATTGTGGCCTTCCGAGTGATGGGATGGTCCGTTCGGAGACCTGTCGCACAAGTGAGACGTGCTGCGTCAGTTGCGCAACGATGCTGGTATCTGTGGTCACTTGAAAATTCACACACCCGCAGACGAGATTCTGGACGTCCACACAGCACAGACGCCCGACAGGGTCTTCGTAATGTAAGGGCAGTAGTGGCAGATCGTACAGGTACCACAGCACAGATAAGGGGGCTTGAGAGCCCAAACTTGCCAACACGAACTGTTGCGAACCGGTTATTAACACATCTCTAGCCCGTCTTCCATTCACACAACAGCTTTGACGTGCACGGCTCGGCTGGTGCCGACAGACCATCATTTGGAAGATGGAACAGTACGCCATGACCTTCCGCACTGAAAGCAGATTCTACCTGCACACAAGTGATGGTCGTTTGCGCATACGATGCAGACCTGGTTGAGCACGTAGTGTGCATTCGTCCAGGACACACTGGCCCCAACCTAGGCATTATGGTATGGGGTGCGATGAGTTACAAGCTCTCGTTCAGTTTTGGCGTTTCTGGAGGGAATGCTAACCAGAGCTCGGTATGCGCAGACTCTTGTTAGACCCGTTCTTTTCCCGTTCTTGCAAAGGAAGGTAATGTGTTGTCCCAATAGGGCAATGGTCGCCCACCCCCTGCCCGTGAAACTCAATGTACTCTGCAAGACGTGTGGCAACTTCCCTGGTCAGCACGATCTCTGGGCTTGTCTTCAATCGAGAATTGGGTCTAATAGTACGAGAAGTGACTCATGCGCCTCGTCAGCCAACAACTGTTACAGAATTACCTGAACAGGTCGAGTAGGCATGGTATAACATTACAGTATTCGCCATCTGCACGGTCGACTGGATGCCAAAGTCAGTGCCTGCATTCCGCCCGTGGAGGCTACACTATGTACTATTACGGATGTTCCAGCATGGGTCGGTATTTGGTACCTCAGAACCGCTTGTGTTTTTTTCCCTTTATGGCAGCAGCTTATTACGCTGCTCTGCAGCCCACAGACTTTTTTTAAAACGTAAGGAGAAGTTAAGAAACAATAAAAGCAGGCGATAAAACGGGAACTTAAATTGTAAAACGGCAGAAATTTGTGGAAAGTTAAAACAAAGCAAAGGGTTGGCAAAGAGAATAAAATACACAGGATGCAGACAGGTAACATAGCAGACAGACAATTAAAAAACATGGCGACGGTCTGGTTTCTGTTTGCGAGAGATATAAAATCACACCCAGCGACAGTATGATGGCCGTTTGCAACACTTCGGAAAAGACACACAACACTGGACACTCACTGTAAACACTGCACTAAAATGTCGGCACAAAGAGGACATACCATAGCCTAGGGCAGATGGGAGGATGGACCTGGACATATGAGGGGGAAAACAAGGAGGGAGGGGAGGAAAAAAGAAAAGGGGGGTGGGGAACCAAAGGAGGGAGAGGACTCATAAGGGGGGGGAGGGGCAGGGCAGAGATGAGAGGGAATGGGAAAAGGCAGAGGAGGGAAATGCAAAAGGACTCGGGGGAGAGAAGGGGGCAGAGAGAGGGTAGGTGGGGAAAAAAGAGGATGGAAGGGGGGAGAGGGAGCCCAAGAAAAGGATGGAGGAAAGGAGGGGGAGTGAGGATCAGAGTTGATAGGAGGAATAAATGGAGGGAGAGAGGGCATCATCTGGGAGGGGGAGTTGATGGAAGCCTCCTTGGGAAAGGAGATGAAGGGTGTGGAGATGGAGGGTAGAGGGGACACAACAGTGAAGATGTGGCAGGGGGCGGGGACGGGAGAGGAGAGGAGCAACTAGGGGGTGAGGGGGATCAAGGCGGCGGGAGGTGTAGAGTATGCGGATATGTTCAAGGAATAGGAGCAGATGGGGGAAAGGAGAGAGGTCATAGAGGATCTGCGTGGCGGATGGGAGACGTATATGGAAGGCGAGGCGGAGTGCATGGCGCTCAAGGATCTGGAGGGACTTATAGAATTTGGGGAGGGGGGGGGGGGACCGCTTGTGCTTTTGATCTGTAAATATAATCACTTCGTGTACTCCACATGCAATACTGCAACGATAAATGTTGACTGAATTGGAAACCTTGAAAAGGGTGTACTATTTTTTCCCAGCAGTGTATAATGCTGTACTGTTGCAGTACAGTTCCACCAAATAAGCGTGGATTGTTGCAGCGTGTTTTCCCTTCAAAAGCAGAAAACGAATGACCGCACGGTATTCCAGTTTTGTCAATAGGCTGCGCCATCTTGATTTGATAACTCTGTCGGCGTACTGAGGTACTATCGCGTGAAGATTTGGATGTGTACAAAAACTACAAAGATGTACCTGTGCACAAACGAAATATTACGCGACTATTTTTTTTCGACGTGAAGATTAAAACACTGTACACTCTGTATGTTCGATGTTTCTTACAAACAGCATTTCAAATCAGTCTCAAATGGCGCGTGCAGCTGATTATCTCGGCACTTTTCTGTTTCACGTTTTGCAGCTGTCTCCTGCGCTATCTTGCTTATCGCTCTTGCGATAAGACACTAGACAACAGTTTGGCAGTTTGCAGCGGCCGTCGCTATCGTCCGGAATGATCACTGGCAGGTGAGTTCCACGAAACAGCCAGGTACACAATCACGCGTGGTTAGCGAATTCACAGTAGACACTGGCTTGATGATAGAGAAATAAGACTGCCACACGAGAAATTTTCTGCCATATCAGAGAGTATTCTAGCGCCATTGTGAGCGTTTTACGCCACCCAGAAACAAAATCCCCGTTTCATACATTGTTTTTCTCATTGTTACGTGTTCTTCGTGGCCGAAAGGCTCTTGAACTGAACGCAGTCTGTCGAGCAGTGCCTCGGGGCGTACATAAGTGAAGACAACATGTGTCAACATTAGAGACATGTTTCCTGTCAGAATGAGTCAGAGAACTTAGCGAGTTGGTGTGGGCGTACTTGCAAAAAGCCTCAAATATAGGCAGAAAGAGACTTAGACGGAGAATATGCATGCGTTGAATTAACAGCGATGATATGAGCGCTTAAGCCAGTCGTCAAACTGGCAACCTTAAGAAATTCACTGGACGTGACCTCCAATCTCATACACTGCGGGAACGGGTCGTGCCGTGTTAAAAGATCTATGGACCGCTAGGCTAAATCTGTGGTGCAGCCCCTTCCGCGCAAATTTTTGTTTACAACTAACAAAAACAGAATTTTATAGCAATTTTAGAAACCTATAATGGAGCATTTATGTGTTTTCTTTTTGGTTTGGCCTACTAAGGACGGTTTTTCGTTCTTTCTCTATGTCGGTCTCTTCTTTTTCCTGTCCATATTCAGCGTGTATTTATCTTTAAACTTTTTACTTTTTCTTTGAGCTTGTTTCTTTTCCCTATTTCTTTCTCCATTACTTCCATTTCCCTAATGTCTGTTTTAACTTATCTGATCCATGTTTCTGCCAAAGAAAGTTAAAAATTCTTTATATTATTCTTCTCTCATCTAGCCCCTTTCGGCGTCCATAAAATACAACTTTCTCTTTCTTACTGTGTCCAGAGTTTGACCTGTTCTTTCATAAATTTCTTTACTACTTCTTAATTTCCGTTTCCCATTGTCATTTATCGCTCTCAAAATTATCCCGACTGTTCTCCTTTCGTTTTTTCCTATTTCATCTAATTGTTTGGCTACGTTTAACAAAAGAAATTCTGAAACGTGAAGACATTCTGTCATAATGACAGCGTTGTAGCGCCAGTGTTTTGCATTTCTGAATCAAGATTTCTTGTTATACAAGTGTTTTGTTAATATAGGCACTTTCATTTTCCTTGCCGTTGCTAAATTAGCTGCCTTGTCCAAGACATTTATTTGTACTATTTCACGTTGGTACTTAAATTTTGTAGTCGTTTTTGTTCTTCCATAATCAGTAGGAGATCTATCTCCATTGTTGCATCTTCTTTAGATTTAGCTAAGATGGCATGATCGTCTGCAAATAACAAACAATAAATTCTCAGGTTATCCCATTTTATCACAATTATGATTTTTTAAAATTCCTCCTTCCTCTTCTGTTCTTGTCCACAGTAATGGGAGCGACCCATTTCCTTGTCTTACAGTAATTATGATCCTAGAAGCCTTGCAGATTTCATCTAAAAGTTCTGTTTG
Source organism: Schistocerca serialis cubense (assembly GCF_023864345.2). Lineage (NCBI taxonomy): Eukaryota > Metazoa > Arthropoda > Insecta > Orthoptera > Acrididae > Schistocerca > Schistocerca serialis. Next base: position 268,277,387 of record NC_064639.1, read on the forward strand.
ATATTTGTTCGTTTTGTGATTGCGTCCGATTTGTTGTCAGTTCCAAACTCTTTTAAGGTGTTCTATAATGTTACTCTGTCAGTGGAAACATATACCTTTTTCGTGGTTTACAAATATTATATAAATGCTTTTGGCGTCCATTCTAAAACTGATTACAAATTTAATATTACAAATTTTGCTCCTAATTTGATCTTCCTTTTCCAAACCGTTCTTGATACAATGCTCTTCGCTGATCCATTTGGCTTTACAGCCTCTTTTGTAACGATTTTGGAAGAATTTTGTTTCAAGGGTAGGAGAGAAATTCTTGTACAGTTCTTGGTTCAGGGTTATCTTCTTTTTTGTGGATTGGATTAATCGATGCTGGTTTCTATTCTTCTGGTATAACTTCTCTTTCCCAGGTTTATTATTTCACTGTATAAAATTTTACTTTGCAGTTGTATGATTTAATTAACTGCTGATATTAAAAAAATGAAAAGAATTGAAATCATGTAGCTGTTTGTCACAGTTTCTGGACATTGCTTGGAGTAAATTCATGTTTTTAAAAAAGGGCTGAAGTTGATATTCATGTTCGTGCAAAAGGCAGTATTTCAAATTTAAAAATTAACATGCTGTAACCAGTAGCAGTTGGTAGTAACATAACTGTTAAGCTTGTGGAAAGAATCGACTTCGGATAAAGGTTCAAAGTGTATTTTATTGTTGTTTGGACTGCAGACACAGCATATCGTTGTTACGTTTACTCTTTGCTTTTATGTGTCACAGTTCCTTGTTTGCCTGCGTTCTTGTCAAACTGCGTTTGCTTAATTATGTGGAATAAAACATTTAAACAAATACTGCTGCCTCATTGGATCAGTATTACTGAATAATGGAGCATTTCTACAGTTTGGTTATCCCATGAATATTGAAGAGCGCGGAGACCCCAGGAAACGTGCAAAGCCAAACAATGACTTTATGAAAACACATCAAATGTGTTCAGACGACGATGCAGCTGTTACAGCTGCAAGAATATCTGAAAAAGAAAATAGACGACCTTCATGTTCAAATCGGGATGCGGAAGGACATGAACTGTGATCTCCGCAAGGACGAGACAGGGCGGAAATTACGACAAACAGTTTGCTCGACGTGTCTAACGCACGAATGAAAGTGCGGATTCCTAAATTTAAGCCGGAAAAGCATGAGTTGCGGTTTGCGATGGACTTAGCATTTGTGCAAAATGATGTTACCAGTAACCACACGAAGTTTGTTATAGCTGTCAACGCTTTGGTGCTCCGGGTGTAACAATGATATCGGATATTATATCGAGGCTACCCTCAGAGCAACAATATCTCCATTTGAGGAAAAGGCTTGTCACACGAATCTGCAAATATTTAGACCAACGCATGAAGCAGGTAATACAGAGCGAGCTTATCGACGACAGAACGCCATCGGAGTTCTGGCTTCACCTCAGAAGCGTCGTTGGAGAAGAGGCATTATCTATTGTGACACTACGTCGCGTATGATTGACGCAGCTATCATTATCGGTAACGATGGCCACGGTGGCGTGTGAGACAAGCGCAACAGGCTCTGTACTTGCAGTAGGGGAAAAAGTGTTCGAGGTGAGAGTTCAAGCAAGCACTTCGATAGTGATGAAAGTAGACAACGACGGCATCTCGAGCGAGACAGCCGCTATTCGGAGGGAGCAGCAAACTGACGTCAAGGATCAGCTTAGTAGTTAACAATGTCAAGTAGATGCGCCGCAGGAACAGTTGTCGGCGCTGACAGTTGACAAACGGAACTACGCCAGACAAAACGAAAAAGACAGGCGTCCGTCATTCCAGAAGAACCAAGGAGATGATCAAATGGCGCAAGGAAAGCTACACAAGCACTCGTACTGGTGCTGAGTCCACTAGATACACGCGCTTACACAAACGGCCTCAGTGAAATGTAGTAGGTGCAGAAGGCTGAGAAATTCCACAAGAGCGCCTAGTTTTAAATGAAGGAAACGACACGGGCTATGAAAGCAATGTCAAGAACGTAAGCAAAGTTAATCAAGGCACATTATTCAAGACTGACCCAGTAATTAACGGCCGTCCGCCCCTGGTAGCTGAGTGGTCAGCGCGACGGAATGTCATACCTAACGGCCCGGGTTCGATTCCCGGCTGGGTCTGAGTTATACTCCGCTCAGGGACTGGGTGTTGTGTTGTCCTTATCATCATCATTTCATCCCAATCGACAAGCAAGTCGCCGAAGTGGCGTCAACTAGAAAGACTTGCACCAGGCGAACGGTCTACCCGACGGGAGGCCCTAGCCACACGGCATTTCCATTTCCATTAACAGCCGCTCGACCATATATACGCAGAGTGCCAATAATGCTTGGTTACATAATCGCACCGGTTATACAAATATGGTAAAAAGTAAACCGTTGCTATCTAAGCGATTTGGGTTCTGACGTAAACACATCAAAGTCGGCCAGGACGAGATCGCAGCGGCAGCCACGCCCATCAATCAACTGGCAGTCACCAATTCGCCTGTAATGACGTACGGTAATTGCGAGGCAGAGATAGACTTTGGTTTCAGCAGCAAGTTCAAGCGGAAGTTCGTGCTCGCGAATGCGGCTGAACCGATATCAGAAGAAGATTTTGGCTCTGAGCACTATGCGACTTAACTTCTGAGGTCATCAGTCGCCTAGAACTTAGAACTAATTAAAGCTAACTAACCTAAGGACATCACACACATCCATGCCCGAGGCAGGATTCGAACCTGTGACCGTAGCGGTCGCTCGGTTCCAGACTGTAGTGCCTAGAACCGCACGGCCACTCCGTCCGGCGAAGAAGATTTTATTAGTCAACAAAGGCTGGAGATAAAACACCAGTGCGGCGCCGATTGCGATGGACAGTGAAGTCATTACAGGTACTATAGGCGGAAGCGCTACAAATACTCTGTCTTCAACCCGTAGCTCCATTGCACAATAAATAAAATAAAATAAAATTTGTTGGTCCTGGAGGCCCTGTGGAGATTACCCCACATTAAACGCACATGCCATCTTGGACTGCTGTCCCGTCCCTAATATTAGAGGTTTCACAAACGTGCTAGCTAGAGCTACGACCTTCAGCGTGGCTCACTGTTGAAAGGCTTAGAATGAGATGCCAGTAGGTTCAAATGGTTCAAATGGCTCTAAGCACTATGGGACTTAACATCTGAGATCATCAGCCCCTATACTTGGAACTACTTAAACCTAACTAACCTAAGGACATCACACACATCCATTCCCGAGGCAGGATTCGAACCTGCGACCATAGCAGCCGCGTGGTTCCGGACTGAAGCGCCTAGAACCGCTCGACCACAGATGTCAGTAGGAGAAGAGGACGTAACCAAGACTGTAGTAATAACACCATTTGATCTTTTTGAATATCTGTGTAGGCCATGCGGTTTAAAAAATGCCACCTAGACGTGGCGGCACTTTGTGGACGAGGTGTTAAAGGGACTAAATTTCTGTTTTTTATTTTTTTAACTTTCTAACATCCTGATATTTTTATCAATGGCAGAATTGCATAAGAAACACCTCACAGCAGCGTTTGGCATCATGCACAAATATGGTCTAATGATAAACGAAGCAAAATCTGTTCTGGACCAGAAGCAGATAACATTACGCGGGAATATAATTTCGGCAGCCGGTAGTTGTCAATTAAAGAAGAAGATCGAGGTCATTAAGGACATACCATGCTCAATGGATTTCCAGCAATTACGAAGATTCCTTGGAATAGTGAACTTCTATGGGTGACACCTAGCAGGAGTAGCGAAGATTCTGGCACCAGAGCAGCACTCTCAGGCAATGACACCACGGGTCAACATCCCCTGCCACAGACACCGGAGATACAGCGAGCCTTCGGAAAGGCAAAAAGCACATGCACAGAAAGCTGTTCTGTTGCCCCACCCAGTCCGAGTCGCGCCGTTAGCGTTAGTAGTAGATGCTAGCCAGCGGTGTATCGGCACAGCTCTCCACTAGTATGTCGGAAACAGTTGTAAACCCTTGCATTTTTTCTCTCGTAAGCTCACGGAGGCTCAGACCAAGTGGAGCACATACCACGAAGAGCTGTTAGCCATACATGAAGCATTGCGGCATTTCCACCCCTACGTGCAGGACAGACCATTTACAATTAATTTATACAGACCACAAGCCGATCCAAACTCAAGGATGGCTGTTCTCCACGATAATTTCGCTAGCTAGAATCTATTGGCCAGTTTACAACAACACATAAAAGAGACAGAAAACATGGTAGCGCATTTTTTTTTAAGAATTGGGACCGTCTCCTGTATCTTTAATAACACACAACTGAATGCAGCGCACGTTAAGGATAGACAACTCCAGGAATGTTTACAGAATTATTATACCGCTCTGCAGCTTAAGAAAGTGCAGTCATTAGGTGTTGAGGTCATTATCTGTCTTGATGTTTCCAGACCCACCCCAGTATTTTTGTGCCTAAAATTCCGCGCAAAACATTTTTTTACAGTATCCACAACCCACCTTAGCGCAAAAGCAAACATTAAGCTTATGCTGGATAGTTATGTGTGGCCCAGTACAAAGAAAGACTGTCGTCAATGGACGAGAACGTGCATAGCATGCCAGCAGTGGAAAGTGATCAGACATCTACACAACCCAATAGGAGAATTCCCAAAGAAAAGGCGTTTCTCTCACGCCCACATAAATATCGTGGCTCCGCTACTGCCATCAGAAGGATATCGCTTTCTATTTACTGCTGTTGACAGGTACATTCGAATGGCAAAGACGATTCCAATCAGTGACGTATCGGCAGAGATAACAGTAGGGACGCTTTTTCTAACGGACTGGACAGCCCGTTTTGTCTGTCCATGTCACGTGACTACGGATCAGGGACGCAATTCGAATCGACGATGTTCATTGTGCTGTCTCAGTTGTGCGGTCTCCAGCACCTCCATACACCAAGCTACCACCAGGTAAGTAACGGGATGGTAGAGTGCCGGCATAGAACATTAAAAGCTGCACATATACTGAGGCGACAAAAATCACGTGATACCTCCCAATATCGAGTCGGACCTCCTTTTTCCCGGCATAGTGCAGCAACCCGACGTTGCATGGATTCAAAAAGTCGTTGGAAGTCCCTTGCAGAAATATTGAGCCATGCTGCCTCTGTAACCTTACCGTAATTATGAAAGTGTTGTCGGTGTAGGATATTATGCACGAACTCACCTCTGGATTATGTCCCATAAATATTCGATGGGATTCATGTCACTCGTCCGAATTGTCCAGAATGTTAATCAAACCAATTGCGAACAGTTGTGAGCTGGCCGGAGTGGCCGAGCAGTTCTAGGCTCTACAATCTGGAACCGCGCGATCGACACGGTCGCAGGTTCGAATCCTGCCTCGGGCAGTCCTTAGGTTAGTTAGGTTTAAATAGTTCTAAGTTCTAGGGGACTGATGACCTCAGAAGTTAAGTCCCATAGTGACGTGGCGCATTATCATCCATTGGGAAAACGAAGTCCTTGAATGACTGCAAATTGTCTCCAAGTACCAAGTCCATTGCATTTAAACACAGCCCAAACCATTATGGAGCCATCACCAGCTTGCACAGCGCCTTGTTGGTAACTTGAAGCCATGGCTTTTTGAGGTCTGCGGCACACTCGAATCGTACCATCAACCCTTAACAATTGAATTCGGAACTCATCTCACGAGGTCACAGAGCGATAAGCTTACGAGCCCAGGAAAGGCGCTGCAAGCGATGTCGTGCTGTTAGCAAAGGCACTCTTGTCGGTCGTCAGCTGCCACAGCACGTTAACACCAAATTTCACCGCACTGTCCTAACGGATACGTTCATCGTACGTCACACATTGATTTATACGGTTATTTCAAGCAGTGTTGCTTGTCTGTTAGCATTGACAATTCTAGGCAAACACCGCTGCTCTCGGTCGTTATGTGAAGGCCGTCGTCCACTGCGTTCTCCGTGGTGAGAGGTAATTAATGAAATTTGGTATGCTAGGCACACTCTTGACACTGTACATTTCGGAATATTGAATTCCCTAACGATTTACAGAATGGAATGTACCATGCTTCCATCTCCAACTACTATTCCGCATTCAAAGTCTGCTAATTCCCATCGTGCGGCCATAATCACATCGGAAACTTTTTCTCATGAATCACCTGAGCACAAACAAATGACAGCTCCGCCAATGCACCGCCCCTCTGTACCTTGTATACGCGATACCACCGCCATCTGTATATGTGCATATCGCTATCCCATGACTTTTGTCACCTCAATATATGTGTCATGGAAACAGATGGATCTCCGAGCTGGTTTTAATGGTCCTCCGGACATTATATAAGGCAGTCATTGGGGCATCGACGGCAAACATAATCTATGGAGATGCATTACGCCTACTGTCAGTGTTTTTTCAACATATCGGCTACCATTAGAGACAGTATTGCCGTATTTGCTGCAGCAAATCAAAGTCCATGTAGCCACACTACGGCATCTACCAGCATCCCGCCAAGGATAACAGGAAGTTTTTGTACACAAAGACCTTAAAACGCACACTCACGAAATGTTAAGAACTGATGGAGTCCGCCCACCATTACAAGCAGCATACTCTAGTCCATTCCGAGTTTTAAAGCGTGATGAGCATACGGTGCAGATAATATATACAAACCGCTGACGGTGTCAAACGAAAGAGTAAAACCAACCAACTTCTCTGGTCAGCCACTTCGAGTAAAATCGGTGGTGGAGCTGGTGGTGCAACGACAGAGGTACCCTGACCGTAGCAAGCAAGTCCTCAAGGAACACAGGAGGCAGGAGAGCAGCTAACGAGTACGTTATAAGTATCCGCACATTCCGGGAGCTCCGGCCTACGACAGGGGAGGAGGAGGGGTGGGGGCTTGTGGAAAGCGCCCACTTCGCGTAAGATTCAAAGTGTATTTTATTGTTGTTTGGACTGCAGACACGTATTACAGCTATTATGTTTATCTTTGTTTATTTTTTTTGTTTGACAGTTCGTTGTTTACTCGCGTTCTTGTCATATTGCGTTTTCCCAATTGCGTGAAATAAAACATTAAAACCAAAAATCGCTGACTCATTGGGTCAATATTATTGAATAATGGAGCATTACTACGCGCTAAAAGATTATAAAAAATACATTACTATTTTCTCTTAAAACGAATTTAGTTAGTTGACGTTTTAATTATTTCTTGCTATAAAGCCCTCGGCGGTCGCATGACTTTGCTAAAACGACACCTGTCAGTAAGCTACGTGTCAGACGATAGGGATTTTAAGATATGTTGTACTTTTCCGGAAATATCCTGTTAACGAACAAAGCTATCTGCAGTTAGTTTTCCCCCAAGAGCTTAAGGACTCCTCTTGGCGACAGAAATAAAAAAAATATAGGTCTTTTTTACATGGCATTAGTTTTGGAGCATACAGGCTCTCTGTGGGACTGATACGTCTCCAGGTAGTTGAAATTTAATGGATATTCTTTTAGAAGTGTTACAAGTACCACAACCCGATTTACCAGAAACTTCGCTCAGTGAAAGAGGAGTCAAAATAAGCGAACACGTGTCTCGGATTATCCGTAGATTTCCGGCGCTTTCTGAGAAAAGGACCATCAAAGCTTTCGAGGTACTTTATGTGCCTTTTAGCGAGTAAATAATTCACCCACAGCCGTGGCACAGTGGCTGTCGTAGCGGGTTGACGCTTTTGCGCCCCTATTATTATCATTATTTTTTGTTTTTTTCTTTTTAATTTATCTACCCACGTTCGTAGAACACCACTCTGATTTTTTCCATTCGTTGTCCTTATTCGCCTACTAATTGTACATCTGGTGAAAGAATTAGAAGAAAAACGGTAACTGAATGGAACAGTTATTCGCAATTGTTTTCTGTGAAATTGCTGTAGTGTATCTTGATTCACACCCAGTTGCAGACGCAAGTTTTCGGAAAATTCATCCCGTATGTGTGGTTTGCCGCGAAATTATTGCCAACGCCCAAAATCTTCAGCAATATTAACGACGTTGCTTTCGCGAGTGAGATTCATACGAAAAAATGTCGCTGTGGCAAACCTGCCTTCGGGCGATGCTCGCGGTTTTCGGAATTTCTATGTTTCGAAAGTTTCTACCATCAGTATCACCCAAGAGAATGCAATAAATCTACCTGAAGAGTAAACACAAGAATAAAATGTAAGAATTAATATAAGAACTGATTTAAGAATGTAATGTAAGAATACAAGAATTTAAAAAGATTAAAATCCCTCAAATTAACATAAACAAGTAATTATATAATAAATAAGCGACTGTTATTGTGAACTTCGATTGTAACTTTATACACTCCTGGAAATGGAAAAAAGAACACATTGACACCGGTGTGTCAGACCCACCATACTAGCTCCGGACACTGCGAGAGGGCTGTACAAGCAATGATCACACGCACGGCACAGCGGACACACCAGGAACCGCGGTGTTGGCCGTCGAATGGCGCTATCTGCGCAGCATTTGTGCACCGCCGCCGTCAGTGTCAGCCAGTTTGCCGTGGCATACGGAGCTCCATCGCAGTCTTTAACACTGGTAGCATGCCGCGACAGCGTGGACGTGAACCGTATGTGCAGTTGACGGACTTTGAGCGAGGGCGTATAGTGGGCATGCGGGAGGCCGGGTGGACGTACCGCCGAATTGTCAACACGTGGGGCGTGAGGTCTCCACAGTACATCGATGTTGTCGCCAGTGGTCGGCGGAAGGTGCACGTGCCCGTCGACCTGGGACCGGACCGCAGCGACGCACGGATGCACGCCAAGACCGTAGGATCCTACGCAGTGCCGTAGGGGACCGCACCGCCACTTCCCAGCAAATTAGGGACACTGTTGCTCCTGGGGTATCGGCGAGGACCATTCGCAACCGTCTCCATGAAGCTGGGCTACGGTCCCGCACACCGTTAGGCCGTCTTCCGCTCACGCCCCAACATCGTGCAGCCCGCCTCCAGTGGTGTCGCGACAGGCGTGAATGGAGGGACGAATGGAGACGTGTCGTCTTCAGCGATGAGAGTCGCTTCTGCCTTGGTGCCAATGATGGTCGTATGCGTGTTTGGCGCCGTGCAGGTGAGCGCCACAATCAGGACTGCATACGACCGAGGCACACAGGGCCAACACCCGGCATCATGGTGTGGGGAGCGATCTCCTACACTGGCCGTACACCACTGGTGATCGTCGAGGGGACACTGAATAGTGCACGGTACATCCAAACCGTCATCGAACCCATCGTTCTACCATTCCTAGACCGGCAAGGGAACTTGCTGTTCCAACAGGACAATTCACGTCCACATGTATCCCGTGCCACCCAACGTGCTCTAGAAGGTGTAAGTCAACTACCCTGGCCAGCAAGATCTCCGGATCTGTCCCCCATTGAGCATGTTTGGGACTGGATGAAGCGTCGTCTCACGCGGTCTGCACGTCCAGCACGAACGCTGGTCCAACTGAGGCGCCAGGTGGAAATGGCATGGCAAGCCGTTCCACAGCACTACATCCAGCATCTCTACGATCGTCTCCATGGGAGAATAGCAGCCTGCATTGCTGCGAAAGGTGGATATACACTGTACTAGTGCCGACATTGTGCATGCTCTGTTGCCTGTGTCTATGTGCCTGTGGTTCTGTCAGTGTGATCATGTGATGTATTTGACCCCAGGAATGTGTCAATAAAGTTTCCCCTTCCTGGGACAATGAATTCACGGTGTTCTTATTTCAATTTCCAGGAGTGTATAAGAGCATTCGTGTAGAAATCTTCTACGGACAGGGACAGGAGTAGATCAATGAAAAAAAAAAAGAAAAAAGAATGAAATAAAAGCAACTATCCGGTTTCGAAAACGGGATGCAAAAATCAGAGACGGCGACATTGGCCACTATGCCTGCAGGTGGATTGAGAGTATTGAGCGCTAAAAGACATCTCAATTACGACCAAAACTTTGACTGTCGTTTTCTCAGAAACGGTCGAGTATCCACGGACAAACCGACACAAGTGTTCACTTATTTTGGCTCCTCTTCCACTGCACGAAGTTTCTGGGAACTCGGTTATGGCACTTGTGTTTTTCCCGTGGGGTTCTACGCTTTTGACAGAGCCGCCCTTGGGGGCGTGGTATTTGAAGGGTGAATGCTGAACTAATTCACATCTGCTGTCCATTGAACATTTCAGCAGAATAAGACCTCGTAAGGCAATAACAGGTTTTACTATTATACACTACTGGCCATTAAAATTGCTACACCACGAAGATGACGTACTACAGACGCGAAATTTAACCGACAGGAAGAAGATGCTGCGATATGCAAATGATTAGCTTTTCAGAGCATTCACACGAGGTTGGCGCCGGTGACGACACCTACAACGTGCTGACATGAGAAAAGTTTCCAACTGATTTCTCATACACATACAGCAGTTGACCGGCGTTTCCTGGTGAAAAGTTGTTGTGATGCCTCGTGTAAGGAGGAGAAATGCGTACCATCACGTTTCCGACTTTGACAAAGGTCGGATTGTAGCCTATCGCGATTGCGGTTTATCGTATCTTGACATTGTTGTTCGCGTTGGTCGAGATCCAATGACTGTTAGCAGAATATGGAATCGGTGGGTTCAGGAGGGTAATACGGGACGCCGTGCTGGATCCCAACGGCCTCGTATCACTAGCAGTCGAGATGACAGGCATCTTACCCGCATGGCTGTAACGGATCGTGCATCCTCGTCTCGATCCCTGAGTCAACAGATGGGGACGTTTGCAAGACAACAACCATCTGCATGAACAGTTCGACGACGTTTGCAGCAGCATTGACTATCAGCTCAGAGACCATGGCTGCATCACAGACAGGAGCGCCTGCGATGGAGTACTCAACGACGAACCTTGGTGCACGAATGGCAAAACATCATTTTTTCGGATGAATCCAGGTACAGCATCATGATGGTCGCATTCGTGTTTGGCGACATTCCGGTGAACGCACATTGGAAGCATGTATTCGTCATCGCCATACTGGCGTATCACCCTGCGTGATGGTGTGGGGTGCCATTGGTTACACTCTCGGTCATCTCTTGTTCGCGTTGACGGCACTTTGAACAGTGGACGTTACATTTCAGATGTGTTACGACCCATGGCTCTACCCTTCATTAGATCCCTGCGAAACCCTACAATTCAGCAGGATAATGCACGACCGCATGTTGCAGGTCCCGTACAGACCTTTCTGGATACAGAAAATGTTCGACTGCTGCCCTGGTCAGCACATTCTCCAGATCTCTCCCCAATTGTAAACGTCTGGTTAATGGTGACCGAGCAACTAGCTCGTCATAATACGCCAGTCACTACTCTTGATGAACTGTGGTATCGTGTTGAAGCTGCATGGGCAGCTGTACCTGTACACGGCATCCAAGCTTTGTTTGACTCAATGCCCAGGCGTATCAAGGCCGTTATTACGGCCAGAGGTGGTTGTTCTGGGTACTGATTTCTCAGGATCTACGCACCCAAATTGCGTGAAAATGTAATCACATGTCAGTTCTAGTATAATATATTTGTCCAATGAATACCTGTTTATCATCTGCATTTCTTCTTGGTGTAGCAATTTTAATGGCCAGTAGTGTAGAATGACCCATACCACAGCGTTACAACAGTTTCTTTCATTTTAAATTTTTGTGGTGCCACCACCTAGGCTATAGTAGATTCAGACTCTCGTGCGTTATATCCAGGGAGCTCTTCTGGACTTTCTCTTTTGGTACATTTGAGCCTCTGCTGCCTTCACTGTTTGATCTCTGATGGTTAACCGTTCGTCTTCTACTATTTCCTTACCTCTGTTTCAGTCAGGTGTTGCGTATGGCTCCGTTGGAAACCCTCAATATCCTCTGGTTATTTCAACTTATCCACGTTCCATTTCTGCAATTTCCTACGTTTGTGCGGTTTCTTCAGTTTTAATTTGCAGTTAATAATCCGTAAATTATGCACATATTATATGGAGAGGCCATCATCCACAAATGAGGAACATATTGATAAAATTAATAATCCTATTCGTTTGCCAGTAATTTCTTATTTACTGCACGACCGGTTTCGAAGCCTGAGTCTTCATGTTTAGGTGCCACCAACTGCAGACAAGAGAAGAAGCTACTATCGCACAAGAGCTATGGAGATGACATGCCAAAACCAAAGGTAAAGATGTGAAAAATGGCGTACTCATCTAATTATGGAGACGTAAATGTGTGGCGGTCGGCTAAGTCAGTCATGGGAGGTCACACCCACGTTAAACAAACGCATAGGACTGGGACAGAGACGCTAACATAGAGGGAGGGATCTGGAAGAGGATGATCTTAACAATAAATAAGTAAACACGTAACCGCACTCATGTGTAGGACCTAGCAACTACGGCGTGCACCTCGACAGCGCGACACCGAAGTGACAAGCGCTGACAGGCAGGGAACCAGCTGACCGCGGCGACGGAAGCGAATGGCGTCGCAGACAATGAAGCGGGGAACGGAAATATATAGCAGAAAATGTGCGGGAAAAGGGCACTGACACTGAAGAGCCAAAGAAACTGGTACACCTGACTAATATGGTGTAGAGTCCGCACGTGCAAGCAGCAGGACTCGACTAATATCTAAAGTAGCGCTGGAGGGGATGGACACCATCAATCCTGCAGAGCTGTGCATACAAGCGTACGAGTACGAGGGACTGGAGATCTCTTCTGAACAGCACATTCCAAGGCATCCCAGACGTGTTCAATAATGTTCATGTCGGGGAGTTTGGTGGCTAGCGGAAGTGTTTAAACTCAAAAGAGTGTTCCTGGAGGCACTCTGTAGTAATTTCAGGCGTGTGGGGTGTCGCAATGTCCTGCTGGAATTTCCGAAATGTTTTGGAATGCACAATTGAGATGAATGGATGCAGATGATCAGACAGGAGGCTTACGAACGTTTCACCTGTCAGAGCCGTATCTAGACGTATCGGGTGTCCCATATCACTCCAACTGCACACATCTCACACCATTACAGAGCCTTCACCAGCTTGAACAGTCCCCTGCTGACGTACAGGATCCATGGATTCATGAGGTTGTCTCCCTTCCCATAAACGTCCATCGCTCGATACAATTTGAAACGAGACTCGTCCGACTAGGCAAAAGGTTTTCAATCATCAACAATCCAAAGTCGGAGTTGACGGGCACAGACGAGGCGTAAAACTTTGTGTCGTGCGGTCACCAAGGTTCCGAAAGCCCATATCGATGATGTTTCGTTGAATGGTTCGCGCGCTGACACTTGTTGACGGCGCAGCATTGAAATTTGCAGCAATCTGCGGAAGGGCTGCACTTCTGTCACGTTGAACGATTCTCTTCAGTCGTCGTTCGTCCTGTTCTTGCAGGATCTTTTTCCGGCCGCAGCGATGTCGGATATTTGATTTTTTACCGGATTCCTGATAATCATGGTACACTCGTGAAATGGTCGCACGGGAAAATCCACACTTCATCGCTTTCGCGGATGTGTGTCCCATCGCTCGTGCGCCGACAATAACCCCACGTTCAAACCAACTTAAATATTGATAACCTGCCATTGCAGCAGCTGTGACCGATTTAACATCTGCGCCAGACACATGTTGTCTTATATATGCGTCTCCGACCGCAGAGACGTCCTCTGCCTGTTCACAAACCTCTGTATTTGAATACGCACGCCTATACCAGTTTCTTTGGCGCTTCAGTGTATAATAACGTGCAAACGTGGATGTTGAGCGAAAATGCCTAAAAGTCAACGTGACAGAGTGAATTATAACAAAAAGATGGAAATGAAGTCCCATGCTTCTTGACAGAGCATAGGAGAACGATGCTGGAGACCTGCACCGCTGTACTAGGCAAGGTCCTAATGGTGGTGGTTTGCCGTTGCCTTCCTCCGACAGTAATGCGGATGAATGATGATGATGAAGACGACACAAAAACACCCGGTCATCTCGAGGCAGGTGAAAATCCCTGACCCCGTCGGGAATCGAACTCTGAAACCTGTGCTTGGGAAGCGAGAACGCCACCGCGAGACCACGAGCAAGATAAAAAGATATAAATGCAACTAAAACAATGGTTACTGATATTATAAAAAATACATCTAAAAATTGAGCAATAAGACAATGACATGTGAAGTGTGGTAGGAACCCGCCAGGGTAGCTGAGAGCGCTAATGTGTTGCTTCCTGGACCCGGGTAGGCGCGCAGGCCCCGGATCGAATCCGCCTGGCGGACTAACGGCGAAGGCAAGTATGCTGGCCATACTGGATGTGGTTTTTAGGCGGTTTTCCACATCCTGAAAGGTGAATACCTGGCTGGTTCCCATGTTCCGCCTCAGTTACACGTCTCGCAGATATTTGAGAAACATTCACACTATTCTATGGCTTACACTAGACGCAGACAGCTGGGGTACACTAATTCCATCCTGGGGGGTTCGGGTTGGTGGGAGGAAGGGCATCTGGCCGCCCTTTGCACCTAACACTGCCAAATCAATAGTAACAAGGCCGACCCCGCATTGCAGTGTGAATAAGGCCACAAGTAAATAATGATAATGTGAAGTGGTATGAGAATGATGTCAACTGTTAAGATCGTTAATCATGTTTAGACTTATTTTTAACAGCTAATAGAATGTTTTCATACAGAAAGCTTTATCAGAATGAAACTGATATACACAATAGGAATAGCAGTGTAAACAAATAAAACAGAACGGTGCATCCACACAGCATTGGACATAATAAAAATTAGTGAGAAGTAAAAGGAGTTATGAACTAGAACTTGCGTATACGAGTAAAAAAACAGCCTACATCTGTTGGATGAGAACAGCAAAATTCGGGTACAGTAGAATAAAGCAACGACTGAGTCTTTAAAATGAAATGACAAACTGTATTAAATACATGGCAGTATCAACATTAAAACAATTTTACAGTTACTAAAGAATGGAAACTAGGATGAGTTAGACAAGTGTGCATCATTTAGTACTTGAAGAATTCATTGTTATTTAGAATAAACATGTGTTTAAGTATATTTTGTTCGTTTAGATAAACTCAAGGTTCTGGTACGGATTGTGCAAAATTTCTATTTCTTCAAACATATTAAAGACACGTATTTCAG
Source organism: Schistocerca serialis cubense (assembly GCF_023864345.2). NCBI lineage: Eukaryota > Metazoa > Arthropoda > Insecta > Orthoptera > Acrididae > Schistocerca > Schistocerca serialis. The sequence goes on from NC_064639.1 coordinate 268,292,480, forward strand.
GATGGTGGAAAAGGATGCTGGTCTTTTTGTTAATGTCTGTTGATACTCTAATGTATTTAATACAGTACTTTGTAGTTTCATTTTAACGACTCAGTCGTTGCATTAATCTACCGTACCCGAATTTCAGTGTTCTCATCTACTATGCGCAGGCTAAATTTCTTTACTCGCCTGCCCTACTTCAAGTTTATAACCCCTTCTACTTCTCACTAATTTTTATTACGTCTGATGCTGTGTGGATGCACCGTTCTGTTTCATTTGTTTAACTGCTATTCATGTCATGAACAGCAGTTTAATCCCGACCAAGCTTTATATACTAAGACTTTGTTTTGGCTCTTAAAGAGGAGTCTATACATGATTACTGACTTCAACAGTTGCCATCATTCCCTTACCACCCTTCACCTATCGTTGACTTATTGCTCAATTTTTAGATGTAATTTTCTGTACTATCCGTACCCGCGACCCCCCCCCCCCTTTCCGCGCACTATTTTAGTCGTATTTTTATCTTTCATCGTTTTATTCTGATGTCTTTCAGGCATTTTTGCCGAATATTCATGTTTATATGTTTTTATGTTTAGTCCCATATTTGCAGTTCTATTTTGTAACGATCTTATGAACCAACCTTATGTAAGCGGACGGATCAATCAGCCCCTGTTTCCCGCGGTTTTCTGACCATCTGTTTCGGTTGCCTACCTCACTGGCTGTTCTGCCAGTCGCTTCCGCCGCCGGGGTCAGCTGGCTCCTTGGTCGTCTGCACTAGTGGCTTCCGTGTAGTGGTGTTGAGGCGGACGCTGCGGTTGCTGGTCCTACACCTGAGTGCAGTTACTTGTTTATTTATTACTGAGTTCATCTTTGTCCAGATCCCTCCCTCTAGGTTAGCGCCTTTGTTCCAGTCCTACGAGCTTGTTTGTAGTGGGTGACCCCGCATGACTAACTGGCCAGCCCACCACACATTTACCTTCCTATAATTACGTGAGAACACCACTTTTCACGGCTTTACGCTTCATTTTGGTAGCTCCTCCTCTTATACGCAGTTGGTGGCACCTGAAGATGAAGCTTTAGGCTTCGAAACCGACTGTGCAACAAATAAGAAATTATTGGAAACTGAAGCGGATTTTTTATTCTATCTACAAATTCTGGTCAGAATCCACATCTACCTCCGTAAATTTTATGCTTTTTGAAGTTGGGTGCCTAAATCTCTGTCATCATTATGTATTCTGTTTAAAACTTTTGTGTGTCGCCAGGTCTCTTCTCGTGTACAACATTCTATCGTTATTTCTGAACCAAGCATTATCGATGAATAAATTATGCCCCGTATAAAATTTTACCATGCTGCTTACTCTTTTATTCCTCTCCCCATCCGAGTTTTCCTACTATTTTTCCTTTTACTTTTCCTAAAACTGAATTCCAGTCTCTCATCACATTTACATTTTGGTCTATCGTAACAGTCTGAATAATTTCCTTTATCTCATCATGCATCCTTCCAATCTCTTCATCATCTACGGAACTAGTTGATATATGAACTTTTGCTCCTGTGATGGGTGTTGGCTTCTTGTCTGCCTTGGCTACGATATACATTGGTGTCCAAAACCAAAGCAACAAATTTGCAAGGCTGCTTTTATTTTTTCACAAAACATTTCCCGTCAGATCACCGAAGTTAAGCGTTGTCTGGATGGGCTACCATTTGGATGGGTGATTATCCGGTCTGCTTAGTGCTGTTGGCAAGCGGGGTGCACTCAGCCCTTGTGAGGCAAACCGAGGAGCTACTTGATTGAGAAGTAGCGGCTCCAGATTCGTAAACTGGCATACGGCTGGGGGAGCGGTGTGCTGATCACAAGCCCCTCCATATCCGCATCGAGTGAGGCCTGTGGGCTGAGGATGACAAAGCGGCCGTTCGGTACCGTTGGGCCTTCATGTCCTGTTCGGACGGAGTTTAGTTTAGTTTAGCTGCATTGAGTGGCGACATGGAACCTGACCAAAATTGAAGAGCACAACTCTTAATCTTCGAAAATTCAGTGTACAGGAAAATTTTTTTGGCCAACATTGGACCAAGCAACACAACAAAAGAACGGGAGATCAAATCAAAAACTAGTTATGCTACATGACTAACTCTCGGTTGTGACATCGTAAAGCGAAACTTTTCAATGAGCACGCAATGTTGTCAGAAGGGACCGCGATAGAATAGTCCATCAGATACACGACAGGAAGGTGGAAAGCTAATGATCACCTGGACGGTCAACAAGCAGATGGCAAGGTGGGGTGACCTCAGACTGCAGAGCGACGGGTATTACTAGATGAGAGGAAGCGGTGCGAGGCAGCAAGAAGAGGAGCCAATTAGTGAGATCGGCGCGGGGTCGACACGTCCGAAACAAGTCAGTATTTATTCCTACCATCATCCCTGGCAATGATTTATTAATTTGAAAAACGCCAAGTTGCACCTTGATAGAGTGTCCACGTTAAAGTGTAGGATCTCTTATACGAGTAAATGGTTGGCTGAATAAGTTCAAAGGTCGAAGGGAGTCAAAGGCGAATTACTCCGTCCAAACAAGTCTGTGAATGCACAGTAGCACCGACCGACCGCCGTGTCATCCTCAGCTGATAAAAGTCGTTGAGCGCGTATATGGATGGGCATGCGGTCAGCACACCACTCTCCCGGCCGTTGTCAGCTTTTGTGACCCGAGCCGTCGCTTCTAAATAAAAATACTTCTTCAAGGGGTCCCTCACAAGGGCTGACTACACCCCTCTTGCCAATAGCACTCGGCAGACCCAGATGGTCACTCATAAATGTGCAAGCCAAGCCCGACAGCGCTTAACTTCGTTGATATGATGTGAACTGTGGCAGTAAAGTACTGAGGTTTTCAAAAAAAATCTTCGGTTTCAGGAAAGCTACCATTTTATCTACGGTGAAATGAATTAAAACTAAGCTATATCTCACATCAGTGGGTAAACTAGAAAACATGAAAGTATGCTTCGCAATATGGACATCAGATTAAAGCGTTCAGAAAAGAGAGGAAGCTGTTGTTTGTTTCCCCTGAAAGTAGTCTGAAATCCAGAGTCATAACTTGGCGAACTAAATTTGAGTGTACATCAGTGGCAGTTATATGAAAGTATTCGTTTTCTGCGAAGCCAGGACAACTGAGAAGGCCAAGTGAAGAGTGATGAGATGGCTTATCAGGTACTTGAAACGTATGTCAGAGCAACAAGTTATCGAAAGACACTTGTAGATACTGATAGACTTTAAAAGTCAGACGTAATTCATGTTTTGTTTCCTTTTCAGTTTCAAACCTAATCTCTTTTTAAAATGATGTAACTTCTGCAGTGTATAAATACTACTTAATGATGGCAATAAAAGCTTTTCAGTTATCTGCAACCTAGGGCAATAATAAGCACAACCAAATCCCTCATTTGTTTTAGATCCGTCAGTATATACATGCAAAAAATCTGGCCATTTGATCATCATCATCATCATCATTTAAGACTGATTATGCCTTTCAGCGTTCAGTCTGGAGCATAGCCCCCTTATAAAATTCCTCCACGATCCCCTATTCAGTGCTAACATTCGTGCCTCTTCTGATGTTAAACCTATTACTTCAAAATCATTCTTAACCGTATCCAGGTACCTTCTCCTTGGCCTGCCCCGACTCCTCCTACCCTCTACTGCTGAACCCATGAGTCTCTTGGGTAACCTTGCTTCTACCATGCGTGTAACATGACCCCACCATCTGTGGCCTGTTCGCCCTGACTGCTACATCTATAGAGTTCATTCCCAGTTTTTCTTTGATTTCCTCATTGTGGACACCCTCCTGCCATTGTTCCCATCTACTAGTACCTGCAATCATCCTAGCTACTTTCATGTCTGTAACCTCAACCTTGTTGATAAGGTAACCTGAATCCACCCAGCTTTCGCTCCCATACAACGAAGTTGGTCGAAAGATTGAACAGTGCACAGATAACTTAGTCTTGGTACAGACTTCCTTCTTGCAGAAGAGAGTAGATCGTAGCTGAGCGCTCACTGCATTAGCTTTGCTACACCTCGCTTCCAGTTCTTTCACTATGTTGCCATCCTGTGAGAATATGCATCCTAAGTACTTGAAACCGTCCACCTGTTCTAACTTTGTTCCTCCTATTTGGCACTCAATCCGTTTATATTTCTTTCCCACTGATATTACTTTAGTTTTGGAGATGCTAATCTTCATACCATAGCCCTTACATTTCTGATCTAGCTCTGAAATATTACTTTGCAAACTTTCAATCGAATCTGCCATCACAACTAAGTCATCCGCATATGTAAGACCGCTTATTTTGTGTTCACATATCTTAATCTCACCCAGCCAGTCTATTGTTTTCAACATATGATCCATAAATAATATGAACAACAGTGGAGACAGGTTGCAACCTTGTCTTACCCCTGAAACTACTCTGAACCATGAACTCTATTTACCGTCAACTCTAACTGCTGCCTGACTATCCATGTAAAGACCTTTAATTGCTTGCAAAAGTTTGCCTCCTATTCCATAATCTTGTAGAACAGACAATAACTTGCTCCTAAGAACCCGGTCATATGCCTTTTCTAGATCTATAAAGCATAGATACAATTCCCTGTTCCACTCATAACACTTCTCCATTATTTGCCGTAAGCTAAAGATCTGGTCCTGACAACCTCTAAGAGGTCTAAACCCACACTGATTTTCATCCAATTGGTCCTCAACTAATACTCGCACTTTCCTTTCAACAATACCTGAGAAGATGTTACCCACAACGCTGATTAAAGAGTTACCTCTGTAGTTGTTACAATCTTTTCTGTTTCCATGTTTAAAGATTGGTGTGATTACTGCTTTTGTCCAGTCTGATGGAACTTGTCCCGACTCCCAGGCCATTTCAATTATCCTGTGTAGCCATTTAAGACCTGACATTCCACTATATTTGATGAGTTCCGACTTAATTTCACCCACCCCAGCTGCATTATTGCACTGCAATCCATTGACCATTTTCTCCACTTCCTCAAATGTGATCCTATTTCCATCATCATTCCTATCCCATTCTACCTCGAAATCTGAAACATTACTGATCGTATTTTCACCCACATTGAGCAACTCTTCAAAATATTCCCTCCATCTGCCCAAGGCATCCACAGGATCCACCAGCAGTTTTCCTGACCTGTCCAAAATACTTGTCATTTCCTTCTTACCTCCCTTTCTAAGACTGTTAATTACACTCCAGAATGGTTTTCCAGCAGCTTGACGCATAGTCTCCAACCTGTTTCCAAAGTCTTCCCAAGATTTCTTCTTGGACGCTGCAATTATCTGTTTGGCTTTGTTTCTTTCTTCAACATAACTTTCTCTGTCTACCTGAGTTCTAGAATGTAGCGATTTTTGATACGCCTTCTTTTTCCTTTTACAGGTTGCCTTGACTGTGTCATTCCACCAAGCTGTTTGCTTCATCCTACTTTTACACACTACTGTTCCAAGACATTCTTTAGCTACTTCTAGTACTGTGTCCCTGAACCTTGTCCATTCCTTTTCCAATGACTGTAATTGACTACATTCAACTAACTGGTACCTTTCTGAGATCGCTGTTATGTACTTGTGCCTGATTTACTTACCCTGAAGTTTCTCCACTCTTATCCTCCTACATATGGACCTGACCTCCTGCACTTTCGGCCTCACAATCCCAATTTCACTGCAGATTAAATAATGATCAGTGTCATCAAGGAATCCCCTGAATACACGTGTGTCCCTCACAGCCCTCCTGAATTCCTGATCTGTTGTTATATAGTCAATGACAGATCGGGTTCCCCTGCCTTCCCAAGTATTCCGGTGAATGTTCTTATGTTTAAAAAAGGAGTTTGTGATTACTAAGCCCATACTGGCACAGAAATCCAAGAGTTGTTTCCCGTTCCTGTTGGCCTCCATATCCTCTCCAAATTTACCCATAACCTTTTCATACCCTTCTGTTCGATTTCCAATCCTGGCGTTAAAATCACCCGTGAGCAGAACACTGTCCTTGTCCTTTACTCTAACAACTACATCACTGAGTGCCTCATAAAAACTATCCATCCTATCTTGATCTGTCTCTTCACAATGCGAATATACTGACACAATCCTAATTTTCTTGTTAGACACTGTCAAATCTATCCACATCAGTCGTTCGTTTACATACCTTATTGCAACTACACTGGATTCAATTTCTTTCCTGATGTAAAGCCCTACACCCCATTGTGCTATTCCTGTTTTGACTCCTGACAGGTAGACCTTGTATTCTCCCACTTCCTCTTCTTTCTCACCCCTTACCCGAGTGTCACTAACAGCTAAAACGTCCAGCCCCATCTTACTTGCAGCCTCTGCCAGCTCTATCTTCTTCCCAGAGTAGCCTCCATTGATATTAATAGCTCCCCATCTCATTACCATTTGTTTGCCAAGTCGTATCTTAGGAGTCCCTGGTTTGTCAGTTAGAGGTGGGACTCCGTCACCTCCAAAGGTCCGAGGCATTTTGCTCTGATTGTTGCCATCATCATATTTAAAGTACCAGGGAAGCAGGTTGCTAGCCTTACTTGCCCCTAGTCCCATTGGGTTTTATCCCTAACGGTTGAGGGACTAACCGGTGGATTTGATATTCAGGTAATTTGTTACAGGGCTGTTGCCTATGAACTCTTGACACATTCTGTCAGGTAGATAAAAAACTTCGTGTTGGCAAGACTGTTGTGCCATATTCGTTACTGAAAACTGGTAACATTCGGTCCTTCCGTGTCAAAGGAAACGTAAATCTGAGACGTCTGAAACCTTTTACTAACAGCGGTGTTCGTATGCCTTCTCCTGAGTATCCTCTTTCTGCCAATGTCAGTGGCTTATCTTTAAGTATGACGGGATGATTAACCACTGCCGATCTTTGAAGCAGTAACTATTTAACGTGTAGTTCTCTTCGGATTTCAAGAGGCATTTCTTTGGCTTCTGTTAGAAGAGCATTATTTGATGACGACTTGATTACTCTTAGGCACTGCCTAATAGCCAGAAATTGAATTACATTTAGTTTTTTTTAAATACGTCTTATGGGGCGTTTCCAAACAGAAAACTTCGGTAATGCATTACAGAGCGTGTCAGTCCGTAATATAAGAAGTGGATGATGTCAGATTGGGCTCCGTATCTGACATGACTTACAGCACGTAAGACATTCAGCGCTTTTTCCGTTTAGCGAAAATATGATAAGTGTGTGATTAATGTGATCAAGGCGTCATAAAGAAAACATAATGCAAAGTCTTTGTTTTATCAGCACTCACCTACTGCGTAATACTGGAGATCCATTTTTGGTGATTAATCCACAGCGCATTCGAGTTGATTTTCTTAAAAACTGATAACTAACCAGTTCGTTATCGCTCAAAGCGAATAGAAAAGTTCGTATTCAGATATTTGTTGGTGCTTTTTCTACAGAAGTTATACTGCGGGCTTTTTTTAGAGAGTGTCTATTGAAACTTCTTTATTTAAATGAGTGTGTGTCTGTACATAAATTGCTGAATCACTGAGAAGATGAAACTTCTACGCTATTTGATTCTGAAACAGCTGAGTAAAACTGAATGTACAGAGCCTACTTTCTCTTTACTTTTTTTTATCATGTCAACACTGATCCACAATATTCTAGCGCTACGCAATCTGACTGCTCAAAAAAATTACAACTTGACTTAAAATAATTAATTCAAAAGAATAGCCCTGACTGAAAAGAAAACTTAACAATAACCTATACATTTCATTTAGCACTTACCTCACAAATATCTTCATTATGCGAACTACTGCAATACAGCGAGCGTCAATACTGCCAATTAATTAAAAGATTCTCACAACTAAAGCCACTAACTACTAATAGGCATGTGGTTAGCAAAGGAAAGATTTTGTTGCAAACCAAATAACGTATTTTTTTACCTTAATAATGTGACATCCAGTTCAAACACGAATTTAAACCGTCATTGACAACCAAGACAAAGATATATAATCATGAATAATTTTCAGTCTCGAAGTCGGATACTTCCAGATCGTTAGCCTACGCTAACACTTCAGACCTCTACCCTCCATCAATGCTAACTTCTCACATTTAACATCTATCACTGCTGGCTGTTCACCTCCAACTGCCCAACAGTACTTCCATCACTGCTGGCGACTAACTCCCAACTGCCCAACAGTACTGGCGATTAACTTCCAACAACGAGTACAACCAGCCACAGAGCGTCTTACAAAGAAAACGCAGTCAGAGATCCAATGCAAAGCGCTACACGGCGCTGCCAACACAGAAGCAGCCCACTTACACTATATACACCAAAGAAATAATTTTGTTGACGATAATTCGGAATCCGTTGATTGTTATTTAACAGCTTTTACTTCACTTCAATAAAATGAAAATTTCAGTTTTAGTTAATTATTTGTCCAGCATCGAATTGGAACATTGGCACAAAAGGACAGCATTGACAGCAGGTGAAACGCGTTGAGCGCTGCAATGGCTAGAAAATGGTGTGAAGGATTTAAAGATGGCTGCACATATGTGTGCAGTGAAAAAGGAAGTGAGTGACCGTGCGACGTTTCCGATCACTTGGTGCAGGAATTTGATAAAAAATATTCGAGAAGACAGACACAGCACATTCCCTGTATTATCCAGTGCCTTTTCTCATGTAGCACCAAGTGAAACTGTGACAGAACTGCTACAGTACCGGAAGTTGTGCGCACGCCGGGCTCCAAATTTGATATGTTGCAGAAGGAAAACCGTTTAGTCACTGAAATGACGTTCCTATAGAGATGATATATCGAAGGGAATAAGTTTTTCAGCCAAATTGTCACTAGGAGCGCAACATCAATCGCTCACGCCTCACTGGAATGGAAAAAATAGGCCTAGGAACGGAGGCATTAAACATCTCTCAAATAACTGAAGTCCCAGAAAACAACTTCAGCCCGAAAAATCGTGTGGTTTGGGACAGGTATGATGCTCTGCTCTTCGATTTCTTGCCTCGGGGTAGCACAGTCAATGACTGAGATGAGTAAAGGCGGAAATTAGGTTCAAGATTAAATCGAGGGACAGGATTTCATGTAAAAATAAAGTTGTTGTAATATGTTTTTGTTTTTTATTTTAATAAAAAACTGTACTTAGTTTAAAAACGCTTTTTATAACTATGCCCTTTCAGTTGATCTTACCGAGTGAGTTACAACTTCCTGTGATACACTTATCTGGTAATAACGGTGGTATCATTTTTGTTGTTGTTACCATCTTCCAGTCCCTGCTCCCGAGAGTTGAGCTGTGTGCTGCAGAACAGATTGTTCTTTCGAGCCAAATGTACCCCTAGGCTGGGAGTAGGGAACGCAGGATTTCAACTGCGAATATTTGGGAGGAGATTACCAGGCCCAGTTGCCACCTGATGACCAAAGGGAAAGTCCCGGAAACACTGCTGTAATTGAGCAACTGGAACTTCAAATGGTTCAAATGACTCTGAGCACTATGGGACTTAGCTTCTGAGGTCATCAGTCCCCTAGCACTTAGAACTAATTAAACCTAACTAACCTAAAGACATCACACACATCCATGCCCGAGGCAGGATTCGAACCTGCGACCGTAGTGGTCGCGCGGCTCCAGACTGTAGCGCCTAGAACCGCTCGGCCACCCCGGCCGGCAGCAACTGGGACTATAGGCAAGTAATGTGTAGGCCAATAAAGACATTTGTAAAAAAAAAAAAAAAAAAAAAAAAAAAAAGTGTGTGTGTGTGTTGCAGTTACATAGACTTTCCTGTGTACATATTATTCAGGTGATCTTACAGAGCGAGGTGACTTTGTGGCGAAGGAACTGGAATCGTATTCGGGAGAAGTGAACTCCAAATCCCATATTTAGTAATCGTCTGGTTTCACTGGAGAATGTCGTAATTCTTTCTTAATATGGACGAAATTTATTTTATTTCTCATCCTATCTCAACTTCTACTCCACCGCTAATAACCCCGGTATCTACGTGACGTCATTCATGAATCATCCACTTCTCCATCTAATATGTTATCTGTGGTTGAAAACAATTCTGAATTCCACCTGTCCTAGCCGGCCATACTGGCCGAGTGGTTTTAGACGCTTCAGTCTGGAACCGCGTGACCGCTACGGTCGCAGGTTCGAATCCTGCCTCGGGTATGGATGTGTGTGATGTCCTTAGGTTAGTTAGGTTTACATAGTTCTAAGTTTTAGGGGACTGATGACCACAGCAGTTAAGTCCCATAGTGGTCAGAGCCATTTGAACCAGTGCTGCGTATTCGCTGCGAGATAAATTTATGACACACTTTCGCTCATGGGAAGTGCAAGAATGAAAACGATTTCAATAATTTAGGGAATAATAGTTACATAAGGTGAACGTATGGTTGAAAGTGTTCTCCTCAATTTTGTTTTTAAATACAGTTCTAGAATGTTTTAGACAGTCTTACTGAATGCACACTGTACGCCACGCATAAAATATTCGGTAAGTCTGTCACACACTATTGTATTTTTTTCTGCGTTATGATTATCGTTTCAACTTAGCTTCCACACTCATGTCCTCTGCAACTTTCAAGAAAGTCGCGATGCTGATATCTTTTGTCTTGCGTATTTCACAGTGATATGTTCTCATTCACAAGAAAAAGTAGTTGGTAATTAACTGCGAAACGCACCCAGATACAAACAACAACAGGCACTCGTTTGCAGCCACTATTAGGTTGGTACATCAGCTCGTAGCGTTTTTGTTTTGCATGTTGGTATCACGGTTGCTATGAGTTTCTTTATAGATCGTCAGTTTTTTTCTTTGTAGCTCACTGTTGCTATTTGAGTTTATAGATTGTGATTTTGTCATTTTAAGATAGTGAATGGAACTGTGGATGCTAGAAAATGGAGTGCCGAGTGGAGAAAACGGAACATTTTCGACATATTCTTCTATCTGAGTTCAGTAGAGGGGTGACAGCAGCGGAGGCAGCCAGAAACATGTGTGCCCGTGTTTGGGGATAATATCATTAGATAGTGTGCGGCAAGAAAATGGTTTTCTCGGTTTAAGGAGGATCGTTTTGACATTAGCGATTCTCGATTTTCAGAAAGTCCTTCGCGTTCCGATGAAGATCGTTTCTACATCTACATCTACATCTACATGGATACTGTGCAAATCACATTTAAGTGCCTGGCAGAGGGTTCATCGAACCACCTTCACAATTCTCTGTTATTCAAATCTCGTATAGCTCGCGGAAAGAACGAACACCTATATCTTTCCGTGCGAGCTCTGATTTCCCTTATTTTATCGTGGTGATCGTCCCTATGTAGATCGGTGTCAACAAAATATTTTCGCATTCAGAGGAGAAAGTTGGTGATTGGAATCTTTTGAGAAGATTCCGTCACAACGAAAATCGCCTTTCTTTTAATGATGTCCAGCCCAAATCCTGTATTATTTCTGTGACACTTTCTCCCATATATCGCGATAATACAAAACGAGCTGCCCTTCTTTGAACTTTTTCGATGTACTCCGTCAGTCCTATCTGCTAAGGATGTAGATGTATAAACACATTGATCTACAATGATCCACATCACAGCTCTCGAGAACTGGCAAATGTGATGAAATGTGATCATTACACGGCTATGCGACATTTGCATAGCCCGCATCTCGTGGTCGTGCGGTAGCGTTCTCGCTTCCCACGCCCGGGTTCCCGGGTTCGATTCCCGGCGGGGTCAGGGATTTTCTCTGCCTCGTGATGGCTGGGTGTTGTGTGCTGTCCTTAGGTTAGTTAGGTTTAAGTAGTTCTAAGTTCTAGGGGACTTATGACCACAGCAGTTGAGTCCCATAGTGCTCAGAGCCATTTGAACCATTTTTGACATTTGCATACAATGGGAAAGGTTCAAAAATCGAGTGTGTGGGTACGCATGCGCTAAGCCAAAATCACAAAAATCAGCGGTTGGCCATACACCGATCTCTGCTTGCACGGCATCAATTTGCTCGTGAATAACACCGACCATTTCTATTCTGTATAGTTACTGGTGGCGAGATATGGCGTATTTGTGCAAACATTAGGAGAAGGAAAGAATTGTTGAGCCCAAAGAAAGCAGCAAATCACCGTACAAAGACTTGCGCGCATCCACAAAAGATAATGTTAGGTATCTGGTAGAACAGCGACGGTCTTGTGTACTGCGAATTGCTCCCCCGAGGTGTAACCATCACTGTTGACACTTATTGTCAGCAACTGAGACGTCTTGTAGACACAGTCCAAGAACAACGACCGGGAAGACTGCATGAATTGATGCTACTCCCACCCGCATTCTACTTGACTGACTAGAAACTCTATACAAGAGTTGGATTTGGAAATCATTCCGCACCCACCTTATTCGTCTAGTCTTACACCTTCAGATTTTCACTGTTTCCGCTCTCTATCGAACAACTTTTAAGGAACTCTTTCCGTATGAAAATGAGCTCCGAACAAGGCTCGTCGAGTTCTTCGCATCAAAACCACGTGATTTCTACTTATACCCCAGCGTTGGCAGACTGTAGTAAATAGTGAAGGAGAATATATTATTGATGACTAAAGTCATGTGTATCTGGTGTGTTTATTAAACTTATGGAATAATGCTATTAACTTCTGCACCAACCAACGTCCGACTACGTCCGACCAACCCCATTTCATTGGGATTCGTCAGTATCAATGCCGCCACATGTCTTACGATTAGTCGTCCAACTACATAGTGGGACGAACGCAGTTCCAGTAGGCGCTCAGCCTACTCGCAAAATTAATTGACTTAGAAATTGAGACAACATTTTGCGGCTATTTGGTATTTAGAGGGGAACCAACCGTTTAGTCTCAAAAGTAAAATGTGGGTCCACGTTTACCATACACGACAGTTTGTTGAAGAAAAATACCACCTGAACGTTGAAATAGATTCAGCAGATGTTCAAAAATAATTATGCTCATCAAAATCTGATTAAACTAGTGGCAGGCCAAACTTGCACACATTGCGGGAGAACAGACGTTCGTGGATGATTCTTACAGCTTCCCAAGCGTGATTTATGTATCGACTAAAACAAAATATACTATTTGATCGATGTGAAATAGATCTTACTGCCTCATTATCAAGAATGAATTGTCGGTCGTTATCTTCAACAAGCTCTTGACTCATTAACACACTTTTCTGCTAAGGGCTGGAACGAACTCCCATTGTTATTTTCTCGTTTGTTTTATGCATTCGTTACCTGAGCGATAGCTTGTTTGTAGCGATAGTACTAGAGAAAATTGGATTCATTGCCATTCCCATATTGTGAAGATTGCCTCATCATTTCACATGTGCTTGAGATCAAACTACGAAATTTGAATTAAACTGCCGCACTTTCGTAACTCTTCTTTAGCCCTTCCACCTGTTATAGCAATATGTTTACTTTTGTTCATTAACGTACAGCTATAATTGGCGGTGGAAATATTTTGGCACAGAAAAGCACATAGTGATATATGTTGTATTGTAGGCCAATAGACGTAAATAGTTATTTTAGTGGTTTTGAATACCTTTACTGGTCACGAATTTTACGCCGACTGTGTGCTGCTGTTTCTTGTTGGATCGTCTGATCAGTCGGAAGTTGCTTTGGAGAGGAGGGTAAATGACTATTGAAAATATAATTGTTTTTGGACAGCTGAACACGAATTTCCTAAGGGGCCGAAGTTTATCACACGTTTACCAGTAGAATAAGGTGCGGAGAAAATATTTCTCCGAATGCAACTTCCGTCCGATTTCGACGAAACGATTTGTGACTGTGAACCATCAGACTTTGCAGAAACATAAAAGAAAATTAAATAGATATGGCCATGAAGTAGTGAGACAGATTCTATACTAAATAATTAGTCCATACACAAGTTCCATATAACTCTGAATTTATGGCAGTCAATAGACAACGAACTTACATCCTTCGACATTTCCAGATACACGTCGCACAATATACACTCCTGGAAATTGAAATAAGAACACCGTGAATTCATTGTCCCAGGAAGGGGAAACTTTATTGACACATTCCTGGGGCCAGATACATCACATGGTCACACTGACAGAACCACAGGCACATGGACACAGGCAACAGAGCATGCACAATGTCGGCACTAGTACAGTGTATATCCACCTTTCGCAGCAATGCAGGCTGCTATTCTCCCATGGAGACGATCGTAGAGATGCTGGATGTAGTGCTGTGGAACGGCTTGCCATGCCATTTCCACCTGGCGCCTCAGTTGGACCAGCGTTCGTGCTGGACGTGCAGACCGCGTGAGACGACGCTTCATCCAGTCCCAAACATGCTCAATGGGGGACAGATCCGGAGATCTTGCTGGCCAGGGTAGTTGACTTACACCTTCTAGAGCACGTTGGGTGGCACGGGATACATGCGGACGTGCATTGTCCTGTTGGAACAGCAAGTTCCCATGCCGGTCTAGGAATGGTAGAACGATGGGTTCGATGACGGTTTGGATGTACCGTGCACTATTCAGTGTCCCCTCGACGATTACCAGTGGTGTACGGCCAGTGTAGGAGATCGCTCCCCACACCATGATGCCGGGTGTTGGCCCTGTGTGCCTCGGTCGTATGCAGTCCTGATTGTGGCGCTCACCTGCACGGCGCCAAACACGCATACGACCATCATTGGCACCAAGGCAGAAGCGACTCTCATCGCTGAAGACGACACGTCTCCATTCGTTCCTCCATTCACGCCTGTCGCGACACCACTGGAGGCGGGCTGCACGATGTTGGGGCGTGAGCGGAAGACGGCCTAACGGTGTGCGGGACCGTAGCCCAGCTTCATGGAGACGGTTGCGAATGGTCCTCGCCGATACCCCAGGAGCAACAGTGTCCCTAATTTGCTGGGAAGTGGCGGTGCGGTCCCCTACGGCACTGCGTAGGATCCTACGGTCTTGGCGTGCATCCGTGCGTCGCTGCGGTCCGGTCCCAGGTCGACGGGCACGTGCACCTTCCGCCGACCACTGGCGACAACATCGATGTACTGTGGAGACCTCACACCCCACGTGCTGAGCAATTCGGCGGTACGTCCACCCGGCCTCCCGCATGCCCACTATACGCCCTCGCTCAAAGTCCGTCAACTGCACATACGGTTCACGTCCACGCTGTCGCGGCATGCTACCAGTGTTAAAGACTGCGATGGAGCTCCGTATGCCATGGCAAACTGGCTGACACTGACGGCGGCGGTGCACAAATGCTGCGCAGCTAGCGCCATTCGACGGCCAACACCGCGGTTCCTGGTGTGTCCGCTGTGCCGTGCGTGTGATCACTGCTTGTACAGCCCTCTCGCAGTGTCCGGAGCAAGTATGGTGGGTCTGACACACCGGTGTCAATGTGTTCTTTTTTCCATTTCCAGGAGTGTAGCTTCCCACATAAATCTGTTGCTATGCAGTATGGCACTTTCACATTACACTAAAATAATATTTTTAACAATAATAATACGGTAGCAAGACATGCGTGTCCGACACAAATTACCAGAGACAGAAGAGTGAGTGTAACTGTTCATCGAGAATATCTCGTACATCAAAAGAATGTGTAAAAATGTTCTCCTTTTGTCCGCCTTTCGCGCAGCTGCTTTCAGAGTCAATAGTTCACTGTATCTCCGACGGCGCTTCCACAATAAACACGTCACGTCACAGGACGATCGTTTTTTACATTCTCGCAACGTTATTTGCTAACTGTAGCTCTTGCCGAGCGACTGATCGGTTAGTGAATGATTTAAATGGTAGAGCAATCACATAATGTTACACTGTCTATTACAAACTCACACAAGACACTATTGAAACACCTGCTGTAGGCTGCAAGCTTCGATGCTGAACGGTGGATTCGGCTCGTCCCGTCGGAGGTACGAGTCCTCCATCGGGCATGGGTGTATGTTTCCAGAATGAGATTTTCACTCTGCAGCGGAGTGTGCGCTGATATGAAACTTCCTGGCAGATTAAAACTGTGTGCCCGACCGAGACTCGAACTCGGGACCTTTGCCTTTCGCGGGCAAGTGCTCTAACCAACTGAGCTACCGAAGCACGACTCACGCCCGGTACTCACAGCTTTACTTCTGCCAGTACCTCGTCTCCTACCTTCCAAACTTTACAGAAGCTCTCCTGCGAACCTTGCAGAACTAGCACTCCTGAAAGAAAGGATATTGCGGAGACATAGCTTAGCCACAGCCTGGGGGATGTTTCCAGAATGAGATTTTCACTCTGCAGCGGAGTGTGCGCTGATATGAAACTTCCTGGCAGATTAAAACTGTGTGCCCGACCGAGACTCGAACTCGGGACCTTTGCCTTTCGCGGGCAAGTGCTCTAACCAACTGAGCTACCGAAGCACGACTCACGCCCGGTACTCACAGCTTTACTTCTGCCAGTACCTCGTCTCCTACCTTCCAAACTTTACAGAAGCTCTCCTGCGAACCTTGCAGAACTAGCACTCCTGAAAGAAAGGATATTGCGGAGACATAGCTTAGCCACAGCCTGGGGGATGTTTCCAGAATGAGATTTTCACTCTGCAGCGGAGTGTGCGCTGATATGAAACTTCCTGGCAGATTAAAACTGTGTGCCCGACCGAGACTCGAACTCGGGACCTTTGCCTTTCGCGGGCAAGTGCTCTAACCAACTGAGCTACCGAAGCACGACTCACGCCCGGTACTCACAGCTTTACTTCTGCCAGTACCTCGTCTCCTACCTTCCAAACTTTACAGAAGCTCTCCTGCGAACCTTGCAGAACTAGCACTCCTGAAAGAAAGGATATTGCGGAGACATAGCTTAGCCACAGCCTGGGGGATGTTTCCAGAATGAGATTTTCACTCTGCAGCGGAGTGTGCGCTGATATGAAACTTCCTGGCAGATTAAAACTGTGTGCCCGACCGAGAGTGAAAATCTCATTCTGGAAACATCCCCCAGGCTGTGGCTAAGCTATGTCTCCGCAATATCCTTTCTTTCAGGAGTGCTAGTTCTGCAAGGTTCGCAGGAGAGCTTCTGTAAAGTTTGGAAGGTAGGAGACGAGGTACTGGCAGAAGTAAAGCTGTGAGTACCGGGCGTGAGTCGTGCTTCGGTAGCTCAGTTGGTTAGAGCACTTGCCCGCGAAAGGCAAAGGTCCCGAGTTCGAGTCTCGGTCGGGCACACAGTTTTAATCTGCCAGGAAGTTTCATATCAGCGCACACTCCGCTGCAGAGTGAAAATCTCATTCTGGAAACATCCCCCAGGCTGTGGCTAAGCTATGTCTCCGCAATATCCTTTCTTTCAGGAGTGCTAGTTCTGCAAGGTTCGCAGGAGAGCTTCTGTAAAGTTTGGAAGGTAGGAGACGAGGTACTGGCAGAAGTAAAGCTGTGAGTACCGGGCGTGAGTCGTGCTTCGGTAGCTCAGTTGGTTAGAGCACTTGCCCGCGAAAGGCAAAGGTCCCGAGTTCGAGTCTCGGTCGGGCACACAGTTTTAATCTGCCAGGAGTTTCATATCAGCGCACACTCCGCTGCAGAGTGAAAATCTCATTCTGGAAACATCCCCCAGGCTGGGGCTAAGCTATGTCTCCGCAATATCCTTTCTTTCAGGAGTGCTAGTTCTGCAAGGTTCGCAGGAGAGCTTCTGTAAAGTTTGGAAGGTAGGAGACGAGGTACTGGCAGAAGTAAAGCTGTGAGTACCGGGCGTGAGTCGTGCTTCGGTAGCTCAGTTGGTTAGAGCACTTGCCCGCGAAAGGCAAAGGTCCCGAGTTCGAGTCTCGGTCGGGCACACAGTTTTAATCTGCCAGGAAGTTTCATATCAGCGCACACTCCGCTGCAGAGTGAAAATCTCATTCTGGAAACATCCCCCAGGCTGTGGCTAAGCTATGTCTCCGCAATATCCTTTCTTTCAGGAGTGCTAGTTCTGCAAGGTTCGCAGGAGAGCTTCTGTAAAGTTTGGAAGGTAGGAGACGAGGTACTGGCAGAAGTAAAGCTGTGAGTACCGGGCGTGAGTCGTGCTTCGGTAGCTCAGTTGGTTAGAGCACTTGCCCGCGAAAGGCAAAGGTCCCGAGTTCGAGTCTCGGTCGGGCACACAGTTTTAATCTGCCAGGAAGTTTCATATCAGCGCACACTCCGCTGCAGAGTGAAAATCTCATTCTGGAAACATCCCCCAGGCTGTGGCTAAGCTATGTCTCCGCAATATCCTTTCTTTCAGGAGTGCTAGTTCTGCAAGGTTCGCAGGAGAGCTTCTGTAAAGTTTGGAAGGTAGGAGACGAGGTACTGGCAGAAGTAAAGCTGTGAGTACCGGGCGTGAGTCGTGCTTCGGTAGCTCAGTTGGTTAGAGCACTTGCCCGCGAAAGGCAAAGGTCCCGAGTTCGAGTCTCGGTCGGGCACACAGTTTTAATCTGCCAGGAAGTTTCATATCAGCGCACACTCCGCTGCAGAGTGAAAATCTCATTCTGGAAACATCCCCCAGGCTGTGGCTAAGCTATGTCTCCGCAATATCCTTTCTTTCAGGAGTGCTAGTTCTGCAAGGTTCGCAGGAGAGCTTCTGTAAAGTTTGGAAGGTAGGAGACGAGGTACTGGCAGAAGTAAAGCTGTGAGTACCGGGCGTGAGTCGTGCTTCGGTAGCTCAGTTGGTTAGAGCACTTGCCCGCGAAAGGCAAAGGTCCCGAGTTCGAGTCTCGGTCGGGCACACAGTTTTAATCTGCCAGGAAGTTTCATATCAGCGCACACTCCGCTGCAGAGTGAAAATCTCATTCTGGAAACATCCCCCAGGCTGTGGCTAAGCTATGTCTCCGCAATATCCTTTCTTTCAGGAGTGCTAGTTCTGCAAGGTTCGCAGGAGAGCTTCTGTAAAGTTTGGAAGGTAGGAGACGAGGTACTGGCAGAAGTAAAGCTGTGAGTACCGGGCGTGAGTCGTGCTTCGGTAGCTCAGTTGGTTAGAGCACTTGCCCGCGAAAGGCAAAGGTCCCGAGTTCGAGTCTCGGTCGGGCACACAGTTTTCATCTGCCAGGAAGTTTCATATCAGCGCACACTCCGCTGCAGAGTGAAAATCTCATTCTGGAAACATCCCCCAGGCTGGGGCTAAGCTATGTCTCCGCAATATCCTTTCTTTCAGGAGTGCTAGTTCTGCAAGGTTCGCAGGAGAGCTTCTGTAAAGTTTGGAAGGTAGGAGACGAGGTACTGGCAGAAGTAAAGCTGTGAGTACCGGGCGTGAGTCGTGCTTCGGTAGCTCAGTTGGTTAGAGCACTTGCCCGCGAAAGGCAAAGGTCCCGAGTTCGAGTCTCGGTCGGGCACACAGTTTTAATCTGCCAGGAAGTTTCATATCAGCGCACACTCCGCTGCAGAGTGAAAATCTCATTCTGGAAACATCCCCCAGGCTGTGGCTAAGCTATGTCTCCGCAATATCCTTTCTTTCAGGAGTGCTAGTTCTGCAAGGTTCGCAGGAGAGCTTCTGTAAAGTTTGGAAGGTAGGAGACGAGGTACTGGCAGAAGTAAAGCTGTGAGTACCGGGCGTGAGTCGTGCTTCGGTAGCTCAGTTGGTTAGAGCACTTGCCCGCGAAAGGCAAAGGTCCCGAGTTCGAGTCTCGGTCGGGCACACAGTTTTAATCTGCCAGGAAGTTTCATATCAGCGCACACTCCGCTGCAGAGTGAAAATCTCATTCTGGAAACATCCCCCAGGCTGTGGCTAAGCTATGTCTCCGCAATATCCTTTCTTTCAGGAGTGCTAGTTCTGCAAGGTTCGCAGGAGAGCTTCTGTAAAGTTTGGAAGGTAGGAGACGAGGTACTGGCAGAAGTAAAGCTGTGAGTACCGGGCGTGAGTCGTGCTTCGGTAGCTCAGTTGGTTAGAGCACTTGCCCGCGAAAGGCAAAGGTCCCGAGTTCGAGTCTCGGTCGGGCACACAGTTTTAATCTGCCAGGAAGTTTCATATCAGCGCACACTCCGCTGCAGAGTGAAAATCTCATTCTGGAAACATCCCCCAGGCTGTGGCTAAGCTATGTCTCCACAATATCCTTTCTTTCAGGAGTGCTAGTTCTGCAAGGTTCGCAGGAGAGCTTCTGTAAAGTTTGGAAGGTAGGAGACGAGGTACTGGCAGAAGTAAAGCTGTGAGTACCGGGCGTGAGTCGTGCTTCGGTAGCTCAGTTGGTTAGAGCACTTGCCCGCGAAAGGCAAAGGTCCCGAGTTCGAGTCTCGGTCGGGCACACAGTTTTAATCTGCCAGGAAGTTTCATATCAGCGCACACTCCGCTGCAGAGTGAAAATCTCATTCTGGAAACATCCCCCAGGCTGTGGCTAAGCTATGTCTCCGCAATATCCTTTCTTTCAGGAGTGCTAGTTCTGCAAGGTTCGCAGGAGAGCTTCTGTAAAGTTTGGAAGGTAGGAGACGAGGTACTGGCAGAAGTAAAGCTGTGAGTACCGGGCGTGAGTCGTGCTTCGGTAGCTCAGTTGGTTAGAGCACTTGCCCGCGAAAGGCAAAGGTCCCGAGTTCGAGTCTCGGTCGGGCACACAGTTTTAATCTGCCAGGAAGTTTCATATCAGCGCACACTCCGCTGCAGAGTGAAAATCTCATTCTGGAAACATCCCCCAGGCTGTGGCTAAGCTATGTCTCCGCAATATCCTTTCTTTCAGGAGTGCTAGTTCTGCAAGGTTCGCAGGAGAGCTTCTGTAAAGTTTGGAAGGTAGGAGACGAGGTACTGGCAGAAGTAAAGCTGTGAGTACCGGGCGTGAGTCGTGCTTCGGTAGCTCAGTTGGTTAGAGCACTTGCCCGCGAAAGGCAAAGGTCCCGAGTTCGAGTCTCGGTCGGGCACACAGTTTTAATCTGCCAGGAAGTTTCATGGGTGTATGTGTTTGTTCTTAGGATAATTTAGGTTAAGTAGTGCGTATGCTTAGGTACTGATGACCTTAGCACTTAAGTCCCGTAAGATTTCACACACATTTGAAGATTTTTGAACGGTCGAGATAGGCAATTTTTGTAATGAAGCAACAATTTGTCTGCGAAATATCAGAAAGAGGTGACAGCGTTGTAAGTCTGTAATCATTACTAGTAATCAATTATCATACTGAAAGCTGTCTATTCCAGCATCCTTCCATGTAAATATCATTTGTAGTACCTGGCTTACTGTGAGTTAGTCTAGCAGACCAGCCTTTTGCTATTTTTTTTGTTATTATACACACATTAAAAAAAGTTTTGCCTCACCCCTGATACCTGAACACCTGAAGATAGACGTTGACTGTGGATATTGTATCACAGACACAGTCCCTTTGACTGTTCAGAAGAGTCACTGAACTCGCCCAGAGATGTAAACAACCATGCATGAGCAGCGCCTATTAGACGGAGGGGGTCCGACAGCCAAGCAGTTCCAGTCATTCCACCAGGAAGGAGGTACACTGCTCGCGTTGTCTGTAGTTTAACCTTGCCTAGGCAGTCAATACCGCGGTCCGATAACGTCCGCATTGTTTCTTTGTGCCAGGAGGGGCTCTCAACAAGGGAAATGTCCAGGAGTCTCGGAGTGAACCAAATTATTCGGACATGGAGAAGATACAGAGAGAGACAGGAACTGTCCATGACATGCCTCGCTCAGGCCGCCCAAGGGATGTTACTGCAGTGGATGACCGCTACCTATGGATTATGGCTCGGAGGAACCCTGACAGCAATGTCACCATGTTGAATAATGCTTTCCCTGCAGCCACAGGACGTCGTGTTACGACTCAGACTGTGCGCAATAGGCTCCATGACGCGCAACACCACTCCCGACGTCCATGGCGAGGTCCATCTTTGCAACCACGACACCATGCAGCGCGGTACAGATGGGCCCAACAACATGCCGAATGGACCGCTCACTATCGGCATCACGTTCTCTCCACTGATGAGTGTCGCATATGCCTTCAATCGGACATACGTCGGAGACGTGTTTGCAGGCAACCCGGTGAGGCTGAACGCCTTAGACACACTGTTCAGCGATTGCAGCAAGGTAGAGGTTCCCTGCCGTTTTGGGATGGCATTATGTGGGGCCGACTTACGCCGCTGGTGGTGATGGAAGGCGCCGTAACGGCTGTACGATACAGAATGTCATCCTGCGACTGATAGTGCAACCATATTGGTAGAAAATTGGCGAGACCTTCGTCTTCATGGACGACAATTCGCGTCCCCATCGTGCACATATTGTGAATGACTTCCTTCAGGATAACGACATCGCTTGACTAGAGTGGCCAGTATGTTCTCCAGACATGAACCCTATCGAACATGCCTGGGATAGATTGAAAAGGGCTGTTTATGGACGACGTGACTCACCAACCACTTTGAGGGATCTACGCCGAATCACCGTTGCGGAGTGGGACAATCTGGACCAACAGTGCTTGATCAACTTGGGGATAGTATGCCACGACGAATACAGGCATGCATAAATGCAAGAGAACGTGCTACTGGGTACAGCAATCTTGACCTCCATCTCTGAAGGTCTCGCTGTATGGTGGTACAACATGCAATGTGTGGTTTTGGTGAGCAATAAAAATGGCGGAAATTGATCTCTATTCCAATTTTCTGTACAGGTTCCGGAACTCTCGGTACCAAGGCGATGCAAAACATTTTGTGGTGTGTGTATTTTCAAGCTGGGAGAAGAATTATGTAGGGACCCATTTGTATTGACTAGTATCTTTGTGCTTCACATCAGCAAATTGTTTTCCCTTTTTCCGTAACCCCAGCATGAATAAGCTGTGCAGTTGGTGGATGTGCGGGTAAGTGCATGTGCGCACGTAATAATAGTGATCAGGGTAGCTATTCTATTTCTGTTTCAACAGAAATTTCAGCTAATTCTCGTTCAAACTGGTTTGGGCCTGATGAGACCGGGAACTACGGACCTTACTTTTTAACGTTCGCGATAAGTCCAGCAGAACAACGCGCGAAGTCTTCAAAATTTTCCCCCGAAATGCGTTCAAAAATTTGCCCTGTAAACTTGTTTTGGTTACAGAGCTATGACTTTGTTTCGCGTTGTCGCAGCTGCGCAAACGCCTGGCACTTCGTTGGCGGTTTTTGCGATTAATCCACCCAACCACACTCCGTAAAGATGCACTGGCAACGGCGGTCACATAAGGCGACAAGCCAGTTTGAACGAGATTTAACTGGAAATTCCCAGGGCTCTACGAACAGAAGCAGAATAACTACCCTGATCACTACAAGTACGTGCGCAGTTAGGAAACAGCGGCCATGCGAGACACAGCTGGCCCTCTTTGTGCATGATATACAACAGGCTCTGGGTACCGGCTCCCAGGTTGATGCCATATTCCTCGACTTCCGAAAGGCGTTCGATCAGTTCCGCACTGTCGCTTGCTCCAAAAGGTGCGCGCTTATGGTCTGTCCGATGACATATGCTGTTGGTTAGAAAGTTATCTAACAGACAGAGAGCAGTATGTCTCCTGAATGGGGAGACTTCAACAGAAACAAGCGTAACATCAGGTGTGCCCCAGTGCAGCGTAATACTCGTACGTCCGCACGATTTACATAATAGATCTGGTTGATGGTATTGACAGCGGCATTAGACTGTTTGCCGATGATGCTGTAGTCTACAGGAAAGTAATATCACACGAGAGTTGTGAAGAAATCAATGAGGATTTGCAGTAAATAAAGGCGTGGTGTCATGACTGGCAGTTATCTCTTAGTATTAGTAAGTATAATCTACGGTGTATAACAAAGCGAAAATCTCCATTAATGTACGAGTACAAAATAAATGCCCAGTCTTTGGAAGCGGTAACATCCGTCAAGTATCTGGGCGTGACTGCTCGAAATGACCTCAAATGCAATGATCAGATTACACAAGTAACGGGCAATGCGAACTCTAGATTGTGTTTTATTGGTAGAATCCTGAAGCGATGCAGCCCTTCAACAAAGGGAATTGCTTACAATACTTTAGTTTGTCCAGTCTTAGAGTTTGTTCGTCTGTATTTGACCCTTACCAGTTGGATCTGATTCAAGAGATTGAGAAGGTCAAAAGAAGAGCGGCAAGATTTGTGACTGGTACATTTAGCCATAGCGAAATCGTTACAGAGCTCATAAAAAGTTTGAAGTGGGACACACTTGCAGATAAATGTGCTAAACGGAAGGGGCTGCTTACTAAATTCCAAAATCCGGTCTTCGCCGAGGATGTAGAGCATACGTTATTAACACCAACTTTCAAATCGCGCAATGACCACCATTCTAAGATAAGGGAAATTAAGAGCTCGTACTGAGGCGTTAAGACAGTCGTTTCTGCCGGCCGCGATGGCCGAGCAGTTCTAGGCGCTGCAGTCTTGAACCGCGCGACCGCTACGGTCACAGGTTCGAATCCTGCCTCGGGCATGGATGTGTGATGTGTGTGATCTCCTTAGGTTAGTTAGGTTTAAGTAGTTCTAAGTTCTAGGGGACTGATGACCTCAGAAGTTAAGTCCCATAGTCCTCAGAGCCATTTGAACCATTTTGAACAGTCGTTTTTCCCTCGCGCGATCCACGGCTGGAACAGAGGGGGGGAAATATGACTTTGGCGCGAATAGTGCCCTCCGCCACACACCGCTTGGTGGCTAGCGGAGTGTATATGTAGATGTAGAATATATGAGGATTAGAACGGTGTTCTTGGTGATGGGGTGGTGAGTGGATCGTGCTCTCCGGTACACGTTTAATTATTATTTCTTCCCGTGCAGTATTGCCAATTTGCTACAGTTTTCCGCTATCTTCATGTTCTTCAATCAAAGGAATGTACGGTGTGCTGCTCCCCGTCATTAGATACATTGTACAGGAAATTTATTGTCAGCTATGAATATGAACTACCTACGGCTCTATATTAGAATGACAGCAGTGAAGATATGTTCTGGACGAGAACTCGAACCAGGCTTTGCTGCTTTACGTAAACGGTCACCTTAAACACGTCGGCCAACCGTGAACGAATTACGGCCAGACCCAAACTCTCATATACCCTCATCCATGTGTCACCCCATGCACTTGTACGTTACGTATGTTTCCGTCCACGAAGGGAGTATTTATTCAGTGTCGAGAGTCTGGTATTGGCGAATAAATACGAAATTGCTGAGCCCGTATTGTTAAGAAGTACGATTCAGTGTCAATAACTCAAGCACTGCGTTTACTTAGATACACTGTAGCCTACGCATTTCTTCTTGGCACCCCACTATTTCCAAAGTCTTTAATTGGATAACCTTTGCTGTTAAGAAACGCTGAAGAAGGAGATGAGAAACTAAACCGCTGCCCAGTCTTCCTATTTTTAACTTAGGAATTTCGCTAAAACAGGTATTTATGTTGCAGTAGTATATGCAGTTATCCTTATCTATTATCTTATGAGGAAATTTTAATTTCAGCTGGCAACAGTTAAACGTTATCTCTGAATGATATTCCATTCGTATAACGTGTGGGCCGCCATGAGGCTTTTCGCAGATGACGCTGTTGTATAGAGAGAAGACGCAAAGCTAGAGAACTGTAGCGAAAATCTGGAAGGTCTACAGAGGATTGAAGCTTTGTGCAGGGATCATCAGCTGAGACTCAATATTAATGTTAAATATTATGCATGGAAATAGCGGTTAGATATAGTATTATTATTTGGAAAATCAGACTAAGAACAGCCGACCAGTTGCAAAGGATAAAGTAAACTTTACCTAGGTTTCAATAGATATAAATCTATCTTCTTCAGAAGATGCCTGGGGACAATGAACATCGTAATATATATTAAGGTATGAAACATGAGTCAAGAATAAAGTTTAACATATATTAGGAAAATATTGTATTACAAGATGTGAGAAAGGTTCTTGGTACTTACAGTATTATAACAACATGAAGTGATATGTCCTTATCGTTTAGGCAAACATCTGCATAGTTACATTAATCATATAAAATATAGCCCTGACACCAGGGTTTGTCAAACAAATAAAATAGGTACATAGAAGTTGCAGAGCGCCTAAGCGACTGAGTAAAATCGGCCAGCGTAGTAGCACAGCGGCCAGGGCAGGTGGCGCTCATGTCGCGAACTATGTGCCGATAGGCGTACTGAAGTAACATTTGAAACATCAATTTTAATTGCGTTCTTAAATAGAGTGATAATAAATAAATTGGCAAGCATTTGACACTCCCGTTATGACATTGTGGGAGGCATAGGAACAATAACGTAGATACATACATCAAAAAGACAGGTGGCGCTTCCGCCGTGAGTTACATGCAGTGGTCTATATAGCCAAAATATAAAGTTATATTACCATATTAGTGAAGCCCATAGAACGTATATAAGTCAAACCATCAAGAACAATCAGTAATGGCTTTTAAGAAAATTACGAGACCTGGTCTACAATCCAGTTACTACGTAATATAGAATAAGAGAAAATTACATGAGGGCCGCTGTAGTGGCACCCATATATCGTGAAAAGAACACATTATATAAACGATAGTAAACTGGAGGATTTGAAAGTGCATTATAGCTTCCTGAGGAAATAGACTACTGAGGTTACTAACATTAATGTTATATATTACACAATACGGGTTTAAAGCCTTCGAAAAATTGTTTACAGGCAAGGTTTAACTGATCATTCAGAATATTGCCGTCTTTGAGCTCTAGATGTTTAAAAATAAATAGCTCTTCCCACAGATCTAGTCTCCGTCCTTTGACCTGTCTATGTAGGATAACCGTGTCTTCTAACTGTTTAGGCGTATGGCCGGTTAACAAGAGGTGTTCAGCAAAGGTAGAGTTGCGAATATTCGTTCCTTTTTTACCTAACAGATGTTCTTTATATCGTGTTTTCACAGCTCTGCCGGTTTGACCAATATAATAAGAGGGGCAGTTATTACAGGTTAGCTTGTAAATACCTGAATTAGAAAACCAATCGTTGGCAATCTCTACTGACTGTACAAGATTTCTTTTTAAACTGTTATCTGTAGAAAAGGAGACGTTACAGTTATATTTTTTATTCAGAAGACGTTTAATCCTATACGATAAGTTACCCAGGAAAGGGATGGAAATAAATTTTTTAGTTTCTGTGGTATCCGTGGGGAGAATATTTCTCAAAGTCGAACATTTTTGGGAGATTTTCTTATTGAGCAGGTAATCGATCATATTCTGGTTATACCCATTATTAACCGCAATCGCTTTGATGACATTCAATTCCTTTTTTTGATCCGCAGGTGATAAAGGAGTGGTTACCATTCGGTGAATGGCGGAATGAAAAAATGCCAATTTATGAGCTTTTGGATGGGTTGAGTCAGCAGGAATGACATTATCAGAATATGTTTCCTTGCGGAAGATATTAAAATGGAAGGAATTATCTTCTATAGAAATTGTTAAATCGAGAAAATTAAGTTCACGTTTATCATTTTGAAGTTCTTTTGTGAAGGAAATTTTTTCGTGTAAACCGTTGAAAGTGTTAAAGAGATGCTCTAACTCATGATCAGTGCCATCAAAAGCAATGAAAATGTCATCAACATACCGTGCATAATAGCGGATTTTGTGGCGTAATTCTGAACTTGAATTGAAGAACGTTGTTTCTAAGGCGTTAATGAAAACCTCTGCTAGAATACCGGCGAGGGGGCTACCCATTGCTAGACCATCTGGTTGTACATACATTTTCCCGTTAAATGTGAAGTAATTGTATTTTAAAATGACCTTGAGCAAACCAATGAGTTCGGCAATCTGAGTTTCACTTAATTTTTTGTGTTTAAGAAGATTCTCTTTTACAAGGTCTATGGTTTCATCAACCGGAACATTTGTGTAAAGGCTGACGATGTCAAAGGACACCAGTCTAGTGTCAGGTGTACAGCTTATAGATTGAATATTGTGAATTAATTCCTTACTGTTTTTTACACAGAAATTATTTTCAAAAGTGAAAGCATCTTTAATTTTAAAATGGAGGCGCCTAGCAAGTGTGTGATGTGGACTGCCTATACCATTCACTATAGGGCGGATCGGGTGATTTTGTTTATGCAGTTTAAACTGACTTCTAAGCACTGGTGGTTTAGGGTTCATATTTATAAGCCCTTTCTTTTGGAACTTATTGAACAAGCTGACGGAATTCGTTAAAGTACGCCGGATTTCATTTTGCAGTTCAGTAGTACGATCTACAGTAACCTCAGTGATGTCGTTTTCCTCAAAAAACTTTACAGTCTTCTCTATATATTCATTTTTATAAGCCACGACCACGGTGTTCCCTTTGTCACTCTTAGTGATTAATGCGTCGTGCTCTCTAAGTTTATGATTAATGCTTTTTATTATACTATATTCGCCCGATTGCTTATTAGGAGATAATTTAATTTCTTTTTCTATTATGTTGTTACATTCGTAGGCACATTTGACTTGCTCCGTTTTCTCTAATTTCAGAGATTCTAAACCGATTTTTAGATCTACAATGAGATTACAAATAACTGGATATTTATCGAGTTTAGCAGGCAAGTTATATTTAAGGCCTTTACACAACAAGTCATTTTCGGCCTGCGTAAAAGAGATATTGGTTTTATTTAGTACTCTATCGTAAAATAGGTGCTTAACACTATTGTCTGCTGTATTACCACTTTTACTTGTGGTCCTATTACTAAACTTTAAAAGCTTTCTTTCATGTCTGGCCTTGATTATTTCTTTACGATTAGAGAGCCATTCATTAATACTATTCCACAGGTGGTCAATTTGAAAATTACAAAGATCTTCAAAGGCTTTAGTTAAAAATAGGTGTATACAGTAGGCTTCACTATTAAGGACATCTTTTTTCTTGTACAAATTTACTGTGCTCTCGGAAATGACTAAACGCACTAGCTTCTTTTTAATAGAAGGCACCCTGTTACACTGTTTAAAATTTACGTACGCCTTCACATAATCAGGGATAATGTCTTTCTCTAGGCACTGGTGATTAAAGTCAATAGCCATACCTGCTTTCACAATTTTTAATTTGATGTCCATATACCTGGATGCAGCTTTTGATACCTCGGCAGGCAAGAATTTCAGTATTTTAAACATAGCTGCGCTACAGCAATGGTTCCACGTAAATCAGACTAAGAACAGGCGACCAGTTGCAAAGGATAAAGTAAACTTTACCTAGGTTTCAATAGATATAAATCTATCTTCTTCAGAAGATGCCTGGGGACAATGAACATCGTAATATATATTAAGGTATGAAACATGAGTCAAGAATAAAGTTTAATATATATTAGGAAAATATTGTATTACAAGATGTGAGAAAGGTTCTTGGTACTTACAGTATTATAACAACATGAAGTGATATGTCCTTATCGTTTAGGCAAACATCTGCATAGTTACATTAATCATATAAAATATAGCCCTGACACCAGGGTTTGTCAAACAAATAAAATAGGTACATAGAAGTTGCAGAGCGCCTAAGCGACTGAGTAAAATCGGCCAGCGTAGTAGCACAGCGGCCAGGGCAGGTGGCGCTCATGTCGCGAACTATGTGCCGATAGGCGTACTGAAGTAACATTTGAAACATCAATTTTAATTGCGTTCTTAAATAGAGTGATAATAAATAAATTGGCAAGCATTTGACACTCCCGTTATGACATTGTGGGAGGTATAGGAACAATAACGTAGATACATACATCAAAAAGACAGGTGGCGCTTCCGCCGTGAGTTACATGCAGTGGTCTATATAGCCAAAATATAAAGTTATATTACCATATTAGTGAAGCCCATAGAACGTATATAAGTCAAACCATCAAGAACAATCAGTAATGGCTTTTAAGAAAATTACGAGACCTGGTCTACAATCCAGTTACTACGTAATATAGAATAAGAGAAAATTACATGAGGGCCGCTGTAGTGGCACCCATATATCGTGAAAAGAACACATTATATAAACGATAGTAAACTGGAGGATTTGAAAGTGCATTATAGCTTCCTGAGGAAATAGACTACTGAGGTTACTAACATTAATGTTATATATTACACAATACGGGTTTAAAGCCTTCGAAAAATTGTTTACAGGCAAGGTTTAACTGATCATTCAGAATATTGCCGTCTTTGAGCTCTAGATGTTTAAAAATAAATAGCTCCTCCCACAGATCTAGTCTCCGTCCTTTGACCTGTCTATGTAGGATAACCGTGTCTTCTAACTGTTTAGGCGTATGGCCGGTTAACAAGAGGTGTTCAGCAAAGGTAGAGTTGCGAATATTCGTTCCTTGCATCCAAGTATATGGACATCAAATTAAAAATTGTGAAAGCAGGTATGGCTATTGACTTTAATCACCAGTGCCTAGAGAAAGACATTATCCCTGATTATGTGAAGGCGTACGTAAATTTTAAACAGTGTAACAGGGTGCCTTCTATTAAAAAGAAGCTAGTGCGTTTAGTCATTTCCGAGAGCACAGTAAATTTGTACAAGAAAAAAGATGTCCTTAATAGTGAAGCCTACTGTATACACCTATTTTTAACTAAAGCCTTTAAAGATCTTTGTAATTTTCAAATTGACCACCTGTGGAATAGTATTAATGAATGGCTCTCTAATCGTAAAGAAATAATCAAGGCCAGACATGAAAGAAAGCTTTTAAAGTTTAGTAATAGGACCACAAGTAAAAGTGGTAATACAGCAGACAATAGTGTTAAGCACCTATTTTACGATAGAGTACTAAATAAAACCAATATCTCTTTTACGCAGGCCGAAAATGACTTGTTGTGTAAAGGCCTTAAATATAACTTGCCTGCTAAACTCGATAAATATCCAGTTATTTGTAATCTCATTGTAGATCTAAAAATCGGTTTAGAATCTCTGAAATTAGAGAAAACGGAGCAAGTCAAATGTGCCTACGAATGTAACAACATAATAGAAAAAGAAATTAAATTATCTCCTAATAAGCAATCGGGCGAATATAGTATAATAAAAAGCATTAATCATAAACTTAGAGAGCACGACGCATTAATCACTAAGAGTGACAAAGGGAACACCGTGGTCGTGGCTTATAAAAATGAATATATAGA
Source organism: Schistocerca serialis cubense (assembly GCF_023864345.2). Classification (NCBI taxonomy): domain Eukaryota; kingdom Metazoa; phylum Arthropoda; class Insecta; order Orthoptera; family Acrididae; genus Schistocerca; species Schistocerca serialis. The sequence goes on from NC_064639.1 coordinate 268,323,343, forward strand.
GAAGACTGTAAAGTTTTTTGAGGAAAACGACATCACTGAGGTTACTGTAGATCGTACTACTGAACTGCAAAATGAAATCCGGCGTACTTTAACGAATTCCGTCAGCTTGTTCAATAAGTTCCAAAAGAAAGGGCTTATAAATATGAACCCTAAACCACCAGTGCTTAGAAGTCAGTTTAAACTGCATAAACAAAATCACCCGATCCGCCCTATAGTGAATGGTATAGGCAGTCCACATCACACACTTGCTAGGCGCCTCCATTTTAAAATTAAAGATGCTTTCACTTTTGAAAATAATTTCTGTGTAAAAAACAGTAAGGAATTAATTCACAATATTCAATCTATAAGCTGTACACCTGACACTAGACTGGTGTCCTTTGACATCGTCAGCCTTTACACAAATGTTCCGGTTGATGAAACCATAGACCTTGTAAAAGAGAATCTTCTTAAACACAAAAAATTAAGTGAAACTCAGATTGCCGAACTCATTGGTTTGCTCAAGGTCATTTTAAAATACAATTACTTCACATTTAACGGGAAAATGTATGTACAACCAGATGGTCTAGCAATGGGTAGCCCCCTCGCCGGTATTCTAGCAGAGGTTTTCATTAACGCCTTAGAAACAACGTTCTTCAATTCAAGTTCAGAATTACGCCACAAAATCCGCTATTATGCACGGTATGTTGATGACATTTTCATTGCTTTTGATGGCACTGATCATGAGTTAGAGCATCTCTTTAACACTTTCAACGGTTTACACGAAAAAATTTCCTTCACAAAAGAACTTCAAAATGATAAACGTGAACTTAATTTTCTCGATTTAACAATTTCTATAGAAGATAATTCCTTCCATTTTAATATCTTCCGCAAGGAAACATATTCTGATAATGTCATTCCTGCTGACTCAACCCATCCAAAAGCTCATAAATTGGCATTTTTTCATTCCGCCATTCACCGAATGGTAACCACTCCTTTATCACCTGCGGATCAAAAAAAGGAATTGAATGTCATCAAAGCGATTGCGGTTAATAATGGGTATAACCAGAATATGATCGATTACCTGCTCAATAAGAAAATCTCCCAAAAATGTTCGACTTTGAGAAATATTCTCCCCACGGATACCACAGAAACTAAAAAATTTATTTCCATCCCTTTCCTGGGTAACTTATCGTATAGGATTAAACGTCTTCTGAATAAAAAATATAACTGTAACGTCTCCTTTTCTACAGATAACAGTTTAAAAAGAAATCTTGTACAGTCAGTAGAGATTGCCAACGATTGGTTTTCTAATTCAGGTATTTACAAGCTAACCTGTAATAACTGCCCCTCTTATTATATTGGTCAAACCGGCAGAGCTGTGAAAACACGATATAAAGAACATCTGTTAGGTAAAAAAGGAACGAATATTCGCAACTCTACCTTTGCTGAACACCTCTTGTTAACCGGCCATACGCCTAAACAGTTAGAAGACACGGTTATCCTACATAGACAGGTCAAAGGACGGAGACTAGATCTGTGGGAAGAGCTATTTATTTTTAAACATCTAGAGCTCAAAGACGGCAATATTCTGAATGATCAGTTAAACCTTGCCTGTAAACAATTTTTCGAAGGCTTTAAACCCGTATTGTGTAATATATAACATTAATGTTAGTAACCTCAGTAGTCTATTTCCTCAGGAAGCTATAATGCACTTTCAAATCCTCCAGTTTACTATCGTTTATATAATGTGTTCTTTTCACGATATATGGGTGCCACTACAGCGGCCCTCATGTAATTTTCTCTTATTCTATATTACGTAGTAACTGGATTGTAGACCAGGTCTCGTAATTTTCTTAAAAGCCATTACTGATTGTTCTTGATGGTTTGACTTATATACGTTCTATGGGCTTCACTAATATGGTAATATAACTTTATATTTTGGCTATATAGACCACTGCATGTAACTCACGGCGGAAGCGCCACCTGTCTTTTTGATGTATGTATCTACGTTATTGTTCCTATGCCTCCCACAATGTCATAACGGGAGTGTCAAATGCTTGCCAATTTATTTATTATCACTCTATTTAAGAACGCAATTAAAATTGATGTTTCAAATGTTACTTCAGTACGCCTATCGGCACATAGTTCGCGACATGAGCGCCACCTGCCCTGGCCGCTGTGCTACTACGCTGGCCGATTTTACTCAGTCGCTTAGGCGCTCTGCAACTTCTATGTACCTATTTTATTTGTTTGACAAACCCTGGTGTCAGGGCTATATTTTATATGATTAATGTAACTATGCAGATGTTTGCCTAAACGATAAGGACATATCACTTCATGTTGTTATAATACTGTAAGTACCAAGAACCTTTCTCACATCTTGTAATACAATATTTTCCTAATATATGTTAAACTTTATTCTTGACTCATGTTTCATACCTTAATATATATTACGATGTTCATTGTCCCCAGGCATCTTCTGAAGAAGATAGATTTATATCTATTGAAACCTAGGTAAAGTTTACTTTATCCTTTGCAACTGGTCAGCTGTTCTTAGTCTGATTTACGTGGAACCATTGCTGTAGCGCAGCTATGTTTAAAATACTATTATTATTTGGTTACACGACTGTCGACCAATTACGGGAAACAGTAAAGAGATACATCCATTAAATAGATGGTCGCAATTGAAACTAATCGTTGCAGAGAGATGCCAGATTGACATTCATTGGAATAATGAACACACCCACCGATTTTCCACACCAGTTACCCAGTTTTTGTTTATGAGTGATGTCCACTTGTGTCTGTCCATGTGTCATTTTTCTCTTAGGCTTATATCCACCTTCACTTGGTCCAACCATCACTTTCTTGGTCTTCCTATTGGTCTTCATCCAATCACATCTGTGTGTGGTCTTTGATTTACGTCCTCCACTTCTACATCTAAATACATATTCCGCAAGCCACCGTATGGTGCGTGGTGTAGGGTACCCTGTACCACTACTAGTCATTTCCTTTTCTGTTCCACTCGCATACAGACCAAGGAAAAAACGACTATCTACATGCCTCCGTATGAGACCTACCTTCCCCATGAACCATGGACCTTGCCGTTGGTGGGGAGGCTTGCGTGCCTCAGGGATACAGATGGCCGTACCGTAGGTGCAACCACAACGGAGGGGTATCTGTTGAGAGGCCAGACAAACGTGTGGTTCCTGAAGAGGGGTAGCAGCCTTTTCAGTAGTTGCAGGGGCAACAGTCTGGATGATTGATTGACCTGGCCTTGTAACACTAACCAAAACGGCCTTGCTGTGCTGGTATTGCGAACGGCTGAAAGCAAGGGGAAACTACGGCCGTAATTTTTCCCGAGGGCATGCAGCTTTACTGTATGGATAAATGATGATGGCGCCCTCTTGGGTAAAATATTCCGGAGGTAAAATAGTCCCCCATTCGGATCTCCGGGCGGGGACTACTCAAGAGGACGTCGTTATCAGGAAAAAGAAAACTGGCGTTCTACGAATCGGAGCGTGGATTGTCAAATCCCTTAATCGGGCAGGTAGATTAGAAAATTTAAAACGGGAAATGGATAGGTTAAAGTTAGATATAGTGGGAATTAGTGAAGTTCGGTGGCAGGAGGAACAAGACTTTTGGTCAGGTGAATACAAGGTTATAAATACAAAATCAAATAGGGGTAATGCAGGAGTAGGTTTAATAATGAATAAAAACAATAGGAGTGCGGGTAAGCTACTACAAACAGCATAGTGAACGCATTATTGCGGCCAAGATAGACACGAAGCCCACTCCTACTACAGTAGTACAAGTTTATATGCCAACTAGCTCTGCAGATGATGAAGAAATTGAAGAAATGTATGATGAGATAAAAGAAATTATTCAGGTAGTGAAGGGAGACGAAAATTTAATAGTCATGGGTGACTGGAATTCGAGAGTAGGAAAAGGGAGAGAAGGAAACATAGTGGGTGAATATGGATTGAGGCTAAGAAATGAAAGAGGAAGCCGCCTGGTGGAGTTTTACACAGAGCATAACTTAATCATAGCTAATACTTGGTTTAAGAATCATGAAAGAAGGTTGTATACATGGAAGAATCCTGGAGATACTAGAAGGTATCACATAGATTATATAATGGTAAGACAGAGATTTAGGAACCAGGTTTTAAATTGTAAGACATTTCCAGGGGCAGATGTGGACTCTGACCACAATCTATTGGTTATGAACTGTAGATTAAAACTGAAGAAACTGCAAAAAGGTGGGAATTTAAGGAGACGGGACCTGGATAAACTGAAAGAACCAGAGGTTGTACAGAGTTTCAGGGAGAGCATAAGGGAACAATTGACAGGAATTGGGGAAAGAAGTACAGTAGAAGAAGAATGGGTAGCTCTGAGGGATGAAGTAGTGAAGGCAGCAGAGGATCAAGTAGGTAAAAAGACGAGGGCTAGTAGAACTCCTTGGGTAACAGTAGAAATATTGAACTTAATTGACGAAAGGAGAAAATATAAAAATGCAGTAAATGAAGCAGGCAAAAAGGAATACAGACGTCTCAAAAATGAGATCGACAGGAAGTGCAAAACTGCTAAGCAGGGATGGCTAGAGGACAAATGTAAGGATGTAGAGGCTTTTCTCACTAGGGGTAAGATAGATACTGCCTACAGGAAAATTAAAGAGACCTTTGGAGAAAAGAGAACCGCTTGTATGAATATCAAGAGCTCAGATGGAAATCCAGTTCTAAGCAAAGAAGAGAAAGCAGAAAGGTGGAAGGAGTATATAGAGGGTCGATACAAGGGCGATGTACTTGAGGACAATATTGTGGAAATGGAAGAGGATGTAGATGAAGATGAAATGGGAGATACGATACTGCGTGAAGAGTTTGACAGAGCACTGAAAGACCTGAGTCGAAACAAGGCCCTGGGAGTAGACAACATTCCATTAGAACTACTGATGGCCTTGGGAGAGCCAGTACTGTCAAAACTCTACCATCTGGTGAGCAAGATGTATGAGACAGGCGAAATACCCTCAGACTTCAAGAAGAATATAGTAATTCCAATCCCAAAGAAAGCAGGTGTTGACAAATGTGAAAATTACCGAACTATCAGTTTAATAAGTCACAGCTGCACAATACTAACGCGAACTCTTTACAGACGAATGGAAAAACTAGCAGAAGCCGACCTCGGGGAAGATCAGTTTGGATTCTGTAGAAATACTGGAACACGTGAGGCAATACCGACCTTACGACTTATCTTAGAAGAAAGATTAAGGAAAAGCAAACCTACGTTTCTAGCATTTGTAGACTTAGAGAAAGCTTTTGACAATGTTGACTGGAATACTCTCTTTCAAATTGTAAAGGTAGCAGGGGTAAAATACAGGGAGCGAAAGGCTATTTACAATTTGTACAGAAACCAGATGGCAGTTATAAGAGTGGGGGGGAATGAAAGGGAAGCAGTGGTTGGGAAGGGAGTGAGACAGGATTGTAGCCTCTCCCCGATGTTATTCAATCTGTATATTGAGCAAGCAGTAAAGGAAACAAAAGAAAAATTCGGAGCAGGTATTAAAATCCATGGAGAAGAAATAAAAACTTTGAGGTTCGCCGATGACATTGTAATTCTGTCAGAGACAGCAAAGGGCTTGGAAGAGCAGTTGAACAGAATGGACGGTGTCTTGAAAGGAGGATATATGATGAACATCAACAAAAGCATAACGAGGATAATGGAATGTAGTCGAATTAAGTCGGGTGATGCTGAGGGAATTAGATTAGGAAATGAGACACTTAAAGTAGTAAAGGAGTTCTGCTATTTGGGGAGCAAAATAACTGATGATGGTCGAAGTAGAGAAGATATAAAATGTAGACTGGCAATGGCAAGGAAAGCGTTTCTGAAGAAGAGAAATTTGTTAACACCAAGTACAGATTTAAGTCTCAGGAAGTATTTTCTGAAAGTATTTGTATGGAGTGTGGCCTTGTATGGAAGCGAAACATGGGCAATAAATAGTTTAAACAAGGAGTAGAAGCTTTCAAAAGGTGATGCTACAGAAGAATGCTGAAGATTAGATGGGTAGCCCACGTAACTAATGAGTAGGTACTGAATAGAATTAGGGAGAAGAGGAATTTGTGTAAAAATCGTAGAGGGAGACCAAGAGATGAATACACTATGCAGATTCAGAAGGATGTGGGTTGCAGTAAGTACTGGGAGATGAAGAAGCTTGCACAGGATAGGGTAGCATGGAGAGCTGCATCAAAGCAGTCTCAGGACTGAAGACCACAACAACAACAACATGAGACCTAATCTCTGATATCTTATCTTCGTGGTCATAGCGCGAAATGTATGAGATGGCAGTGGAATCGCTCTGCAGTCAGCTTCAAAAATGCTGGTTCTCTGAATTTTCTCAGTAGTGTTTCTCGAAAAGAATGTCACCTTCTCTCCAGGGACGTCCGTTTGTATTCCCGAAACATCTCAGTAATACTTGCGTGTTGTTCGAACCTACCGGTAACAATCTAGCAGCCCGCCTCTGAATTACTTCGATGTCTTTCTTTAATGTCACATGGCGAGGATACCAAATACTCGATAAGTACTCAAGAATAAGGCGCACTAATGTGCACTAATGTGCTGTCTCCTTTAGAGATGAACCACATTTTCCTAAAATTCTCTCCATAAACCCAAGACGACCATCCTTCTTCCCTACCACAGACTTCACGAGCTCCCTCCACTTCATATCTCCTTGGAACGTTACGCCCAGTTTTTTAAACGACTTGGCTATGTCAAGCATGAGACCATTAATGCTCTATATGAAAGTTACTTGTTTGGTTTGCCTACTCATGCTCATCAACTTACATTTTTCTACATTTAGAGCTAGCTGCAACTCATCATACCAATAAGAAATTTTGTCAAAGTCATCTTATATCCTCGAACAATCACAAAACTTCGACACTAGCCCACGCGCCATAGCATCATCAGCAAACAACCGCAGATTGTTGCGCATCCAGTCCGCCAGTTCATTTATGTATATAGAAAATAATAGCGCTCCTCTCACGCTTCCCTGGGGCACTCCTGACGAAACCCTTGTCTCTGATGATCACTCGACAACGAGAGTTACTTAAGAAGTCTTCGAACCACTCACATATCTGCAATCCAATTCAAATGCTCGCATCTTCGTTAACAATCTGCCCTCTTCCATTTGTTTGAGATGGTCAGACCACTTCAGACGAGCTCTTGTCACTTTTTCTTTCACTCCAGCTTCTTCTCGCATTTCTTTTTCATTTCTTATCCCATCCTTCCTAGTTTTCTAGACCATAATTCTTTGTAAGAACTACATATCTGCAGCTCGCATTTTGTTTGTGTGTGTGGTTGGTCGTTGTGCAGGTGTCTGAGCCGTATATTATGATGGGGATAAAGTATGAAGAAAGGAGAGTCTGTTTTGATCTTAAGGGGACTTGTTCGTTCTAAAGTAGATTCCGAACTTGATGGTAGAACTAAGTTGATTTTTGTATGTCCATCCTTTTAGCAGGATGCCTCTGCGACGACGGCCGTTTATTATCGTGACAAAAAATAAAACACATACAGCCGTCCATACGACTTTATTTTATTTTGTCGCTACCAGTTTCGACGCTTCATTGCGTCATCTTCAGGCTGTTTTGATGCGGTACAGGTTGATACGATCGCCATGCATAACCCATCAGTTGCCAGCATTACTGGATTCGCAGATAATCTGAAACTTACGTGTCAGCCCTCCAACCATCAACTGTAGTTGAAGAAGAATATCAGATGTGCATGTAGACCCAATCTGAAGATGCAATAGGGTGTATGAGGAATAGAAAGTGCACAAGCACAGACAGAATAAATTCGGATGTTATTAAATATGCTCATGAAAATCCTAAGATTAAGCTTCTAAATTTTATAAATATCTGCTGGAAGAATGGCCACCTTTCGGAAGGCCGGCAGACCTCACTAGTTTCACCGGTGTTTAATAACGAGACCGAGATGACTACATTAACTATAGAGGTACAGGCCCACTTGAACTGTAGGTAGAAGATGTGGGCCAAGGTACTTTCGAAAAGATTAAATACTTTGAGGCTTTTCTGATAGAAGAGCAAAATGGCTTTAAATCGGATCATGTATAGATTGTGTTTTCTCTTTAAACTAGATAACAGAAAGGCACAGAGAATTTAATCTGCTAACAAATACAGCATTTGTGGACAATGAAAAGGGCTTCGATCGGATGATGAGATATAAGTTATGGAAAATGTTAGGAGGCTGTGGCATTTCTCAGCATTTAATAAGGTCAATTCAGGGTTATTGTATATTGTATATTGTATATTGATGCCAATATCAAGATACGCATCGGTTCAACCATTAGTACAGGAACGAGAAGAATCACGAAAGGAAACTTCCTGTGCAGTTTAAAAATGTGTGCCCGACCGAGACTCAAAGTCGGGATTTTTGTCTTTCGCGGGCGAGTGCCCGAGTTCGAGTCTTGGTCCGCCACACAGTTTTAATCTGCCACGAAGTTTCATATCAGCAAACACACCCGTTGCAGAGTGAAAATTTTATTCTGAATCAGACAAGGGTGTCCATCAGTCACACTATTTAACGTATATACAACAATTCCGGTTAACGGAAGAATAAAAAATAAATGGAATCTTCCTACCCACCGAGATATATAGTATTTAACTCACTCCGTTTTGCTACGACAGTTATACTGGCGGAAAAGGAAGGTAGCGTATAACTAGCTGTGTGTCCCTTACGCAGAATTGCAAAAACAGTGTAACTTCACCTTATCCCAAAAGAAAACTAAGATTATAATTTTTTGTGGAAAACAACATCTTAGAGGTAAAATCATTATCGGGAATAACATACTGGAACAAGTCTATATATTCAGTTACCTGCGTTATGATATCTTGCATGCTTATGATAATGATCCTGAAAAGAAACTACAAAGGTAATTACACATGTTAGGTACTATTATAAGAGCATCGAAGAAATGTATTCGCAACTGTGGATACGATTAGACTTTAGATGCACAATTTATTGATGGCATGTGAAAATTTGTGCCGGACAGGTACTCTAACCCGGATTTCGCGTTTTACTCGCCCTGTTGCCTTAACCACTTCGGCTATCCGAGCACGACTCCTGAACCGACCCAAATCCCCGTATGCCACTGGGTGTCCACGACCTGTACTCGCACAGTTATTGCGATTCATGCACAAAGAGAGATTTATTATTGTCGCGGCCTTTCTAGATATGTAATATTATTTCGCAGTGTCTGTGTTTTATGTTACTATGCAATGGCAGGGCGCGACAATGATAAATTAGTCTTCTCTGTGAGTGAATCACAGCAACTGTGCGAACGCAGAATGTGGACACACGGTGGCATGTGGGTATTTGGGTCCGTCCGGGAGGAGTGCTCGGATAGCCGAAGTGGTTAAGGCGACGGCGCGTGTAAAGGTGAAATCCGGGTTAAAGTACCTGTCTGGCACAAATGTTCACGTGTCACCAATAAATTGTGCAGCTAAACTCTAATCGTCATCGGAATTTCATGCAGCTGTGTATGGGGGCAGTGTCTGTTCCTTCAGACATGCGTGCATATCTGAAGGACATTGCGTAGAACATCGAAAAATACAGACACTGCAAAATAGTAAAACACCGTTCCTGAACAAAATCAGGGAGGAGATCGCGCTTAACTTTTATATACTAAGACTGTACTTTTACTTCTCTGTGGATCCGAAGTATGGACGTGAACAATCAAAAAACTACAGTGAGTCGAAGCGGCAGAAATGAGTCTTTTAAGATGTTTGGCTGAGAAGGAGCACAAGAGGAATAGTGAGATAAGAGAGGAGCTCCTCCATGTCACAGGAGCAGTAAGAAAGATCTATCAGTAGAGAAAGGAATGGCATGACCATCTACTACGAATGAATCAATGCCAAATGCTAAGGAAGAGCTATGGGTACAGAGCCAAGAGTAGAAGAAGAACAGGACGACCACGAAAAACATCGTGCGATCAGTTTTAAATAGCTTGGTTTCGGGACGGTCAGGGATATCTAACCAGAATACGTTCTTGATGATGATAATCATTCTTTTGATACCCACTGCTGGACAAAAGCCTCCTCTAGACGTTTCCAAGGATACGACCTTCAGCTATTTGCATCCATGTTGGTCCCGCAGGTTTTCTAATACCGTGCAGCTTCCATTAAGTAACCGTCTCGGTCATTTCTTATCTCATGTAATCCGGTAATGAACTCCTTGTTCCATCTATTATCGATTCGCCAGCCTGCATATTTCTCTCACCTCCGTTTCATTTCCGCTAGTCCACTCCAATATCTCCACTGATCCATCTGTTTGTTACGCTGTCTGTCCTAGTAAATCCCAACGTATATCTCTCAAATAGTCGCTGAACAATCCTCAGTTTTCGCATTAAAGCTCTACGTCTCACTGCCGTAAGTCGAAACTGGCAAAATGCACAGACAAGAAAGTAGCCCGTTTCACACATATCAGAAATTTTGGGTTCAGAACGTTAGTCTTTGTTTCATTAACTGTATAACACGTTAGTCATTTGTATACATGTTTACATATAATATTAATTAATATGGTATATAGATCATTTCAAAATCGAAAAGAGCATATATTAATACATATTACGTGTATTGTGTCGCAACTACAACTGTGCGACACGGACAATAAAACACAGATTATCATACTAACGTGAAACAGCATCTTATACAAGTGTTCAAAAGTATAATCAGGTAATATTTCCCGAGAAGGACCAGTAACTGTATACCCAGATACAGACGATTTCGGCCTCTATCAGGAAACGAAAGATTAATTCTTCGGACAAATCGTTACGACGGACCGCAGGAAGTTGACGTGTAAGATACTGAAGTACCTTCTGAACACGTGAAACGTAATATCACGGATACAAGAGGTACAAAGGAATTTGGCAGGAATGGGTAAACAGGAAACAGAAATTAGACCCGGGAACTTTCAGATACAAAACTAAGGCTGCTACACCTTTCCAGGGCAGAATTACACTCAAGGCAAAAACATCATGAACAGAAGAGCGAAGGATGCTGCAGAGTAGGAAAATGAAATAATATTGGACAAAGATGAAGAACGGAAAAAAAGAAGCTCATACGGCCAAAACGAAAAGAAGAAGAAGACGTAGATATAGTTATCCTTAGCTGCCGGACATCAGACATATCAGACATGCATGACTGAAATTAAAATGCTCTCTGCAAGGTTAACACATGGTACATATGAAATTTTACTTCATTATTTTATCTAGTTTTTAACATATCGTCAGCGTGTTACAGATGAAGAATGCTTTACATTGCCAGCGATGTATTTCGTCGTCAAGGACACCTGTATTGTAGGATCATGTGTATTTTTTTCTGTGACGTGGGTGATCTGAGTGTTCGTTTCGTTTACTTGCTTTGGTTGTGTCGGTTATTAAAAAATAAATAAAATACAAGTAGCATAAAAGTAAACTGTATAAAATATAGTTAACGTAAAGTTTGCTGTTTGTAGTATATGAGGTTATTTCATACCCTGACGAGATATTCATGTAGGACAACATCTGTGAAATTTTCGATAAAATTCTTGTTTCGAAGGTCTTTTATTTGCAATATTATTCTGCTCTTTTGTCATGTGGGTAAAACTTTATACGTCTTCAAGGACGTTGAGATATCTGCCTTTTCAGCTGTGTGTAATAGCGATAGCCACCGTAATATGTTTGTCACTTTACGTTTTTTCCCCGGAGGTGTGTACTGCGCGCTGATAGATTATGAAGTGACAGACATATCACGGTGCATATCGATTTTTCAAGCAGCTGATAAACGCAGACGTCTTAAATCCTCTAAGACATAGAAACCTTTTCCCACATAAAGAGATTTCTACATCAGGAACTCCTTAAGAGATGAAATAACCTCACAAACTATGCACAGCAAAATTTGTGCTAATTATATTTTATACATCTTGTAAAATGAAGAAACCCCACAGCAGTTGCTGATCAATAACTTTTTTATTGCACAGACGACATGTTTCGGAACACTTAAAGATCTACCATCTGCTGTATAAAATTAATATCACTTAACCATCTGTTGTCATCCTCACCCCAATGTTACCATGGAACAAAAGTTCCGTGCCAGAAGAGGGTAAAATATATTGGGCAGAGCGATAAGAATTTTCATACAAGATTTAAAGAACACAAAGACCGGGCGAATTTCAGGTCAGGTTTGACAGCGCATGTGATTGGCAACCAAAATCAGCTGTAGAAGGTTAGGGATAAGTTAACTGTCTTACACACTGCAGATAAAGGTCAGATACTCAATGTGCACCCCATAACACAGGCGCGGTATGAAGCAGATACGTGATTGGTAAACTGTTTAAACCGGGAAAGAGCGAAACAAGAGCAGGAGGTGGCAGAACCATCACTACATTAGGAGGGAACAGAAGCTGTACAGCTAAGAAAAAGGAAAAATATTATCTTACGTACACAACTTAACTCGCCTGAATAATGTCATAACCGGCTAAAATATTTATGTGATAGAGGTCAGTGCGTTCATTAGTACTATTAAGAGGGTGGGACTGGAGACTTCTTAAGATTTCAGTTTCATCTAGGACATTGAGTATCTGACCTTTCTCTGCAGTGTGTAAGATAGTTAAGTTATCGCTAACCTGTTGCAGCTGATGCTGGTTGTTAAACAAATATGCTGTCAAATATGACCTGAAACTGGTCGGGTCTTTATGTTCTTCAAATCTCGTATGAAAATTCTTATGCGTCTGGCCAATATATTTTACTCCTTTGACGCGGATCTTCCGTTACATGATAACATTGGGGCGAGGATGACCTCAGACGGTTAAGTGATTTTATTTTTGACAGCAGATGATGAAACTTTAAGTGAAAAAAAACAACAAAAAAAAACAACAAAAAAAAACTTCTTGAAATGCTCATCTCAGTACAAACATTTTTTTTACAATCACTTGAAAGTGTATAGATCGTTTTGAATAGCTCTGTAATTATCTCCTTTTCTTTTTTATTCTGCATTTGACTACGTTCATAAGTATTTTGGAGGCATGTCATGACGATGATAGCGTTCTGCAACCGATGCAGTCAACTGCCTTTCCTATTTTAGATAATAGTACTCCATTGAGTGAAGTCTTCTGCCATGATTCTACTTTCGTGGCAGTCATTTATTATAATGAATAATTGGTCTTTCATGTCATTACCCATATTTTTCAGCAGTTCTACAGGAAAGGATACATTGTATTAGATTTACTAATGACATCGTGATAGAGGCAGACTCCGAAAAAGAAATGAATAGAATTTTGCAAATCCTATCAGACACTCTTAAACTATCGAAATTAAAAGAAAACAAGCGGAAAACAAAAGTAATGGTTACCCGGGGAAATGTAGGAGAAATTAAAACTAATATAAAAATTGATAACGTCAGAACTGAGCAAGTGAAGCAATTTTGTTATCTCTGTAGTGTAATTAAAGAGAACAACAGATATTTAATGGAAGTTAAGAGAAGGTTAGCATTGTCAAAACAGACATTTATGACTAAGAGAAACCTTTTAACCAGCAAACATATGAATACAAATTGCAAAAATGTTTGTATGACGTACGCTGCTCTATGAAAGTGAAAGCTGGGCTGTGGGTAAATTGGAAAGGAATCTACTTGAAGGGCGGAAAATAAGAAGAACGAGCCGACTGGAAAAAACCCTACCTGGATGTCTTGAGAGATGTCAACGAAGAGAGGAGATTATTAAAGGAAATGGAAAACAAAAAAAGTAAAATTTACTGGATACGTCATGAGGCACAACACATTCGTCATTAATATTCTTGAAGGGAAAGTGCTGGGAAAGAAAAGAAGAGGATGGTCTAGAATGAAGTATTTGGAAGGCAATTACATGGCAATTACATGGAACTGATACGAACAGCCAATGACAAAGAGAGTCGTGGTCATCCTCGCCCCAATGTTACCTTGGAACAAAAGCTCCGTAAATATATCGGCCAGAGAAATAGAAATTTTCATACGAGATTTAAAGGACGCAGAGACTGGGCCAATTTCAGGTCGGGTTAGCTCTTAGGTTATGAATTTTTCACCGTTTTTATCTAAACGACCAAAGTAGCAAAATGAAACGAAACACACATTACTCGAGTCACAGAATCTACATCCAAGAACTCATGGACGTATACTACACGAAGATGGCGCTACAGACTTAGGCTGTACGTTTCTTTGAAGTCGGTGCCGACACGCTAGATGTCCCAAAACATTAACAGACTACTGTATTGCTTCTTGTTCCTAATTTCTGTTGTCTGCGCGTAACAATCGTTTCAAATAGATAATGTTACAGTGCTTTTGTGAATAACACAGCTTCATGAAGGAATTTTCAGATGTTTTTTCTGGTCTTAAATGCATATTTGATCCAGTAATAACATGCATTTCACCTCATCAGTGTAACTCTCTGTTTGTTATACGTTCAGAATAACCAAGAAGAGAAATACGTGAGGTGAAAAGCCTACTTTCGTAATCCAGCAATTTCCTTAATATGGACTGACGAAATTGATGTTCGGTCTATGTCCTCTTCCCGAAAATACTGAGGACATATTTTTCTATGTTTGGTCCGTTTCCAGTCTTTTCTTATCACAGTGTTTACCAAGAGAGCTTTTCGACACAGACTGATAGGAAATGTAAAGTCAAATGACAGAAATAAAACTACTACATTAAAATTAAACAATAAAACTAAAATTTATAGATATAAAAGGAAATATCGTTTGAACGAGTACACTTTGGAATGAAATGTGATCCTTTTCACTTTAGACTATAAAGAAAATTAACAGTACATCTGTAAAAGGCGCATGCTGTAATTTTGGATCAAAACACTTCATTCAGAAGCTTATGTTTGGGGCAACTAACATGGCAGACATCGGGTTCAAATTAGCGACGTATGACAACTCTCTTCATTATGCCTTCATGCTCAAACCAATGAAGGTATAACATAAGGGGCGTTGTCGTTGCGTCACTAACTTGAAGCCGACATCTTCCTTGACAGTTGATCTAAACATTAGCTTCTGGTGGAACGTTTTGATCAAAAATGCCAGACTGCGTCGTTTGCTTGTGTACTGATCATTCTGATTATAGTCTAAGGCGCAAAGGACTGCATTTCATTCTTAAGTGAACTCATTGAAGCGACACATACTTATCTTGGTTATTCGATACGCATAACAAAAACGACATAAACTACCTCTTATTACAGGATCAAATATACAATGAAGACTAGAAAAACGTCTGCAAATGGCTTCCTGGTACCGTGTTATTCAAGAAAGAACTGTAACTTTTTCTGTTTAATACAGTTGTTCTGTGCATACGACAGAAATTAAGAACAAGAAGCAACCAACTGCTAATGTTTTGGGGCATCAACGCATAAGTCTGTAGCGCCATCTCCCCTTGTTATACCTCCAAGCTTGAATCTATAACATCGATATCTTTGGTGCGAAAATACATCGCTCGTAATATAAAGCACGCTCCCTCATCTGTAAGACAGTGACGACACACTGAAAACCTGTTAAAACAGTACATCACAAATTTAAAAAAAGTTCATAAATTCTGTGAGGGCACATCAATAATTTAAGCGCAAGTAGTGAGCAATATAACGCAGAATGGCGAACTCATCCTGCAGCATATAAACTTAGGTATTGTATATATTACGTGTGTTTTCTTTAGGGCCGCTGAAGAAGGGCATGTAGCCTGATTCTGATCCGACCAAAATAAGAAATACACAATAAAATTAGTAGCCTTGTCTATATACACCCTCATAAAGGCTGCAGGACATCGTGAAGACAAAACCTTTGTGCAAGGTAGTTCAAAGGTTATAATGGCAGTCAAAGGCACTTCTGAGACAGAGCTGAGTGGAGGTTTGGAAGAGTCCTTAGTAGCAGGTGCTACAGTTTATCTCCATAGTTCATCCCACACAGGCTTTGCAACAATCAAACTGGAGACCTCACTTGACACTGGAAATGTAAATTTTCACCTGCAAGTCGAATCAGGCCATCAGATACCTCTGAATCAACTGTTGAAACACCTTATCTCTGCGTCTCACGGTTTTTAAAGTTTTTTTTCCAATCATCTTCGACCAGGTGTAACAGGTAAAGCCCCACAACAGACTGTCCGCCCAAAGCGAAACCACACAATCACCAGACTGGGATTCATAGCTACCACTTTCCTTTCAGAGGAATATGCTCAGAGGATCATTTTTCAGATTGGAACGAGACTAAAGTGTGAAGAGGATATTCTTTCATAGGTCCGAGCATGACAGTGCGTGATACCAATATGTTCCAAAAAGCTGCGCGCAAAAATAAGGTTTCTCAGGGGGTCAAATCACGGACTCTATTGTCCACAGAGATAAGGGATCAAGTGTTTTGGGTAGCCCTTGGCCTATCGGAAGAACGGGCATAACGTAGCTATCTTACACCACGGGGTCAAAATTTAAACAATTCACACTTCCTCCAGAAATTGAGTAAATCGGTTCTTTCTTTCGCATTAGGTGTCATCTAGGGTGGAACTTAGGTGGCCTATAAAATCACCATTTGTTCATGGATGGGGCCTGAGAAAACCCCGAAAAACCTGATTTTTTTGTACGAAAGTCTGTAGTTTTTCTTCATGGCGGATCGTCGAATTTTTTCCCATACATTCTCAAGATGATATTCTCTGGGAACTTCGACACTTTTTTCGATATATTATCCGTTGCGAGATCCAGAGATTCAAAGTGATAGTACAAATGCACGTAAAATATGCATGTAATACCCATTATGAGGCGTAAACGTAATTTCAATTGACCTAGTGAACACCAAACTATGCTTTTAGTCGTCATTTTTTCACCAATAAAACCTAAGAGGCTCTGTTTCCGTGTAATGGGCACTTCACGGCTGTTCAAACATGGTTCAAATGGCTCTGAGCACTATGGGACTTAACATCTGAGGTCATCAGTCCCCTAGAACTTAGAACTTCTTAAACCTAACTAACCTAAGGACATCACACACATCCATGCCCGAGGCAGGATTCGAACCTGCGGCCGTAGCGTCCCGCGGTTTCAGACTTAAGCGCCTAGAATCACTGGGCCACAGCGGCCGGCTTCACGGCTGCACGGGCTATCTGGACCTGGAAGTTATTCGATGGTGCCACCTAGCGTCGTATGCAAGATACAATAAATTATTGTGTTATACAAAATTCTTTGGGTTTGAAAATCATTTTTGGTATACTGTAGATATAGCCTAAAAAGTTGTGCGTTTTTATGTAGAGTGGAGTAAAGAGAACTTACGTTGAATGTGAGTCCTGCGCTCACTTTAAACTGGAGCAGCATCTATTTTTTGGCGTTGTCATTTTACACCGTACATACGTGTTGGGCTGTTGGCAGTGTTTCTACTATGCCCGTCGATCGCATCACGTCACTCTATTCAGTTCTGAGCGCACTAAGTAAAGATACCTAGATAAATAATGTCTCCCACCAAGTATGCGGCCCTGGCGAGGGATTTCGCCTGATATCATGCAGTCCACATAATGTATCTGTCATGCGTACCCTTCTCCATGAAAATTCTCGGACACACTCTGCAGGGGCAATGAAAATGCTCCTGCAGTGTTTTCCTAGGGAAGTGTTTGGTCACACACAATACAGCCCATATTTGGCTCCACATGAGTTTCACCTCTGCTCACATGAACCGCTATGAAGAGAACATTTAGGCACAGAGTAGAGAATTATGCGGAAGTCGCATGGAGCTACCTGCTGGACGAGGGTATTGCAAAGTTGGTACAAAGCTACGACAAATATCTAAGTTGGAGCGGTGAACACGTAGAGAAGTAGCTGAAAGGTGTAGCTAACTGCTGAAAATAAAACATTTTTGATTTTCACAGTGGTTTCCATTTCCCGACCGACTGGACCTTACCTTCCAAATAGCCAGCATTTTTCTAATGACATTTTTACCCTTTCCGGGTGCAAATCATAAGTAGGGTGTTTTCGATGAACTACAATCGATGAAGAAAATAGCCATAAAAATGTCAAACAAACGATTCCGTGCTAACCTTAGTTATGCTTACTTGTTTGCTGTTTATATGTATCAAAGTACATAAATGTATCCATGTATATAAATAGTCAAAACTTAACTGAGCTACAAAATTCGTTTAATATAAGCAGCACTCCCAACTGTAGCAGGAAAAATTCTCCTTCTGGAGTGCAAAAAGGCAACTGTGTTCCTCTTTAAAAGACCCTTACAGCTGCCTCCTCATTAGTTATGTGATCTACCCGTCTAATCTTCTGCATTCTTCTGTAGCACCACATTTCTAAAGCTTCTCTTCTCTTCTTGTCTAAACTATTTATCGTCCACGTTTCACTTCCATACGTGGCTACACTCCATACAAATACTTTCAGAAACGACTTCCTGACACTTAAATCTACTCGATGTTAACAAATTTCTCTTCTTCAGAAACGCTTTCCTTGCCATTGCCAGTCTATACTGAATCATACTGGGGGAAAAACGAAAATTATGGCATGACTAAAAGATGGAATCGATTCAGAGGACACATCCTAATGCTTGGAGGAATCGTCAGTCTGATAATAGTGGTGAATGTAGGGAGTAAAAATGGTAAATGGAGACCGAGAGATCAATACAGTAATCAGATTCAAACGAATATAGGTTGCAGTAGTCAGACATAAGAACACAACAACAACAACAACAACAACAACCAACACATGTTATCGGCCACATTGCATATAGTCTGATTGCTAGTGAGATTGGGACGTGAAACGATTGTAGTGCTCATTATAGCCATAGCAGTTGTTTATCTATTGAAGTCTGATATAAAAACCAGAGGCAGCACCATATTACATCAGTTGTACGTTAAAACAATTTTATATAAGTATAAACAGAACAAGTAACAGCTGATAATACACTCATCAAAAAAAGTTTTGCATCATCTCGGTTCCCAGAACACCTGAAGACAGACGTTGACTGTGGATATTGTATCACAGACACAGTCCCTTTGACTGTTCAGAGATGTCACTAAACCCGCCCAAAGATGTAAACAACCTTGCATGAGGAGCGCCTATTAGATGGAGGGGGTCCGACTGCCGATCAGTTCCAGTCATTCCACCAAGAAGGAGGTTCACGGCTCGTGTTGTATGGGGTCCAACCATGCCTAGATGGTCAATACCGCGGTTCGATCGCGTCCGAATTATTACTTTGTGCCACGAAGGGCTTTCAACAAGGGAAGTGTCCAGGAGTCTCGGAGTGAACCAAAGCAATGTTGTTCGGACATGGAGGAGATACAGAGACAGGAACTGTCGATGACATGCCTCGCTCAGGCCACCCAAGGGCTGCTACTGCAGTGGATGACCGCTACCTATGGATTATGGCTCGGAGGAACCCTGACAGCAACGCCACCATGTTGAATAATGCTTTTCGTGCAACCACAGGACTTTGCAACCACGACACCTTGCAGCGCGGTACAGATGGACCCAACAACATGCCGAATTGACCGCTCAGGATCGGCATCAAGTTCTCTTCACTGATAAGTGTCGGATATGCCTTCAACCAGGCAATCGTTAGAGACGTGTTTGGAGGCAACCCGGTCAGGCTGAACGCCTTAGACACACTGTCCAGCGGGTGCAGCAAGGTGGAGGTTCCCTGCTGTTTTGGGGTGGCATTATGTGGGGCCGACGGACGCCGCTGGTGGTCATGGAATGTGCCATAACGGCTGTACGATACATGAATGATATCCTCCGGCCGATAGTGCAACCATATCGGCAGCATATTGGGGAAGCATTCATCTTCATGTACGACAATTCGCGTCCCCATCGTACACATCTTGTGAATGACTTCCTTCAGGATAACGACATCGTTCGACTAGAGTGGCCAGCATGTTCTCCAGACATGAACCCTATCGAACATGCCTGGGATAGATTTAAAAAGGCTGTTTATAGACGACGTGACCCACCAACCACTCTGAGAGATCTACGCGGTATCGCCGTTGAGGAGTTGGACAATCTGGACCAACAGTGCCTTGATGAACTTGTTGATAGTATGACACGACGAATACAGGCATGCATCAATGCAAGAGGACGTACTACCGGGTATTAGAGGTACCGGTGTGTACAGCAGTATGGACAACCACCTCTGAAGGTCTCGCTGTATGGTGGTACAACATGCAATGTGTGGTTTTCATGAGCAATAAAAAGGGCGGAAATGATGTTTATGTTGATCTCTATTCCAATTTTCTGTACAGGTTCTGAAACTCTCGGAACCGAGGTTATCCAAAACTTTTTTTGATGTGTGTAGGTCATAATAGCACGTCATGGTAACAGATGGCAAATCAGATTCTTTTGGTTTGTTGATGAAAAAAGGTAAAGAACAGTAAAAATACACAAAGTTTATTTTGCGTGACAACTTCTGTATGAAAAAGTTTAAGCAATACGTAGATGTTGAATTATTGCCTGAAACTCAGTCTTAGCTTTTTTATAAGTGATGCAGAAAGTCGTCTTGACATTTAGAACAACCTGACACCGTGGAAAGAAAATTACTGTTCAACAGTTTTAACATCACCACCAGCGGAGGACATCGATAGAGGATCTAAGGCACTGCAGTCAACATCTTTGTGACGCCACTAGAGGCGTGATCTTCGGTCTCGTTGTGCTGCACGGTACCAGCACAGGGGAGGAGACAGCTAACGTTGACGTCGCGTAGACGGGATACCCAGCGTGAGGAGACACAGCGCCGTCGGAACTTGGGACGAGTTGGAACGAGATGTTGCGATCTCTGTGCTCTCCAGCGGCAGTTGGCTTTATGTGGTTCGCGAACCTTACAGATTGTTCACGAAAATATACGCGCGCAAAATTCCTTCGCTAGCTCCGTTAAAACGCACATTTCCTCCTTTGTCCCTAAGGTAGTTATGTTGTTCTGTCTGTGGTATACGTAAATAAAAACATTAGTATCCGTGAATATGCAATAAGATGAAAAACGAAGATAAATGCCCGGTCAGTAAGGACAAACTCATTCCTGACAAAGAGAGCAATTATATTTACATAACATCAAATGTTACAGAAATTATTTCTATTATTTCACAACCTTTGACAAAACGCGAAAGTGAAAAAATTCATTTTACCGGGACGCGAACACTTTACAAATTCTCCCTCAATTCTGTAATTTGGCGCCTCTACCAACTACACTACATTAATGGTCAGCAAAAGCGACGTTGTATTTTGTGTTACGACTATCAACGGCTTTAATCGCCGAAATGTTATTAACTGATATTTAATTATAACAAATCCTAAAAAGAATCATGTTTTTCGACACTCTTCAATGTACCGTTGGCTTAAAATGGCTCAACTTCGTAACACGCGGGTTTTAACGCGAAAGCTATTAAATACTATAATTCTTTAACCAATTATATGACGTTTCCCATCATTTCATTACAACAGTAGCTATTCGTTCTTGAGACATCCAGTGTGCTAGTGCTTAGAAACAGCGTATGTTCATAGGGTGTAAGGTATAACATAAAACCCACCGAATATGGGCTTCTACTGAACACGGCAAATACAATATGGCTGCTCGCTTTCTGCTTGTGACGTAGAGAGCGCTCTTGCTCCTTATTGGATCTACCTTACGTGGCAAGTTGCCGAAATATCGTAAGTGTTCCACGTGACGCAATGGCTGCTCATCGCGATATAGCAGGAGCACAAAACTCGTAGACAAGGGCTTTATGTAAGTGACCGACTGAGGGCCAATCTTGTTTAGCACGCCACATGAGCTCAGTTCAATCCCGTCTAGCTGCTTTATGCTATTCGGATATCGATCGTCCTTCGGACACTGACTTTCTGGCTGAGGTCCTTGGTATTTATGCAGTGCTCCGCTCACGACAACCTCAGCTTTGTCCACGGATAACGCGTTCGTATCAGGTCGGTCACTTTAACAACGACGAATTCTTAGCATATCGTATTTACGGCGACGATTTCGCTTCTGGTTCCTGTGTTATGAAACTCAGGTTTATGGAACTGTGACTCCAACAGCAGCTACAAGAGCAACAGTTTTCGGCTCGTGGGCAACTGCACAAAAAGCAGCAGGCCGCTCTTCTCTAGCTCGTGTCTCATCAGGAAAAAAGTCAGATGATTACCTTGGCCATGCCCCCACGACCATTCGCTGCATTCGACGAGACGGAGAGCTGGGATGTCTACATCTGTCGTCTGCGTTTAACATTTCTGGTATGCAGAAAAATACTTCGCTTTTATCTTCTAGTAGTCGTTTGTTGAAGTGGTGCAAAAATTGAAAGCACTCTAGGATCCAGTGATTTGTCTTTCAATGGTCTCAATGCTCCGTTAACGAGTACTATGGTCAGCAGACGTATCTAGACTACAGTTTAATCAGTGTGATGAACAACATGGATAGTCTGGTTCAGTACGCCACATGAGCTCAGATTAGTCTCGTCTAGCTGCTGTTCAGATATCGATCGTGCTTTGGACACTCACATTCTGGCTAACGTTCTTAGTGTGTATATAGTGCTCCGCTAGCGACAACCTCAATAGCAAGGGTAGTCGTACGCAGTTAGAGCTGCTGACCTCATGGCTTCGCACGCAAGTGCAATTTAACCTCTTATGCAGAATCATTAATTCGAGATGTGATTGTGTGCCTTACTCATGACAGGGAGGTCGCTGCAGAAGCTTTAGCTAAATCTGATCCTAGTCTTGGTGAACTACTTCAGACAGCTAAATCTTTCGAGATTACTTCGGAAGCTCTGCATGTTGCGAATGGATCAGGAAGGGAAATGACAAGTAGTGGTACAGGGTACACTCCGCCACACACCGTACGGTGGTTTGCGGAGTAGCTATGTAGGTGTAAGCAGGTAGATACATATCTGTATCCCACGATTTTTGTCACCTCAGTGTAAGCAAAAGGCTATTTTGGTCATTGTCTTTACGAGACAGTACTCATTATGCAATGTGTAAGTACGAGATATACAGACATATTTGGCTGCCGTTGTGGCCGAGCGGTTCTAGGCGCTACAGTCTGGAACCGCGCGACCGCTACAGTCGCAGGTACGAATCCTGCCTCGGGCATAGATGTGTGTGATGTCCTTAGGTTAGTTAGTTTTAAGTAGTTCTAAGCTGTAGGGGACTGATGACCTCAGATGTGCTCAGAGCCATTTGAACCATTTTTTGAACAGGCATATTTCTTTCCGTTTGCTGAGTCTATGTATCGATTTGTGTGTTTCTTTCCATTCAACTTTACAAGTCAAAAGGCATTTCCAATTTGTTTTTCTGTGGCATTGGAATTACATATTACGCCTGTATTGGAAGCATCAGGACTGTATATCACTACTTGTGATAGTAGTATTTGGTTTTCTAAACAAATGCACGTTTTCCGAAGTATCTGGATGCTAGAGTGATAGAACTTTCGTAGATCGGATATCCAGGCAAAGTTTCGTTGTAGGAGAGAATCTATATGCTCTGGAAGATAGATACTGTAATAATATCCCAAAAACAAGCATAACTGAGTGAAGAGGTGCATAGAAATACTATTAGTATCAGAGGCAGTCAGATTTCTGTCTGTAAATAAAAGTAGTATTATGTGTTTCCAATAGGCGGTTGCTTTAAATCTTTGGAAAATCAGAGCATAACAGTATGTGCAGAAGGAACTGAGGTCTTGCTACACTCCTCTAGAAGTTTCCCGTGCTGTACTCGCTTGGGTTTACATGCGCTTAATGCTACGTTACGCTCGCTCGCTTTCAGATTTTTTTTTTAACGAAAGCAGTAAAAATCTTATATCACCACAAAAGAATGTATTATCTATGGTACATACTCTGTTTTCGTAATTTTCCGTTTACCGTTTTAGTTTTGACTGTAATTAACAATTTATATGTTTTTTGATCTAACAGACAACAATTCCTATGAAACTGAAAAGTTATTGCTAGATATGTTTCTAAAAGAACCACTCACCCTGATTGCCATTGTTACATATTCTTAGATATTTCACATTCTTTACATTTACTTACGACAATCTTAGCAGGTTAGGTACCAGGAGTGTTAGAAGCACAAACACCATTTCTTGATGTATTAAGTAACAGGTCATTTAATGAGGATGTGTAAAACTGGAGACATATAAAGTAAAATTTCCAGGCTCAGTGTACTTTGTTTATTGAGCATGTGTAAAGTTGGAGACATATAAAGTAAAATTTCCAGGCTCAGTGTACTTTTAATTTTACCTCGGCGCCTCCTGCGTGAAATGGATCTGTTCAAAATATGTTTCACGTTTTATAATCAAGTGAGAAGATAAGAAGATTGCGTTTCTAAGTCAATGCAGTCGAGAGATGCAGCCATTTACGTCATATATTTCGATAACACCCAACTCACTTATCACATACTATTTTGCACAGTCTGTGTTTTACGATATGTCCTTTTAGACATATATGCTTGTCTGTAGGACACTGCATAGTACACCGTAATACACAGACATTGCGAAATAGTATTACATGACTAGGCAGGCCGCGACAGTTACAAATAAGTTTTTGTATGTCCATCCTTCTGACCGAAAGTTTGAGGTACTTCGGTCGTTCACTTACGTAATAAAATTGAACACTCACAGCCGTCCTTTTCCTGTTATTATATAGTTACCAGTTTCGGTAATTCAAAACACCATTTTGAGGCGTTAACTGAACCTCAGGGAGTGAACTTCCATCGTATATAGTCAGTTGGTAGCTGGTGGTTGCGGACACACCATCGCTGTTAGAGTCTACGGAAACCAGTTCGTAGATGTTGGCCACTGTTGGTATCGTGTATGCGATGGGAGTTAATACCCTCAGCGTCAGTTAAGGCCTGAAGATTGTGTCTGAATCACCGAAAAAGGAAGCTATATAATAAATAACATCAAAAGGACGGTTCCACTACACTGCACAAGTTACAAATAAGTCTCTCCCTGTGCGGAAAAAACAGCAACTGCACGAGTGGGACTGCAGGACATGGACACTCAGTGACATAAGTAAGTTCATCTACGTCTACATCTATGTAGATACACCGAAAGCCACCGTAATGTGCGTGGTGGAGGGTCCCCTTTACCACCACTTGTCATTTACCCTCCTGTTACATTCCCAAATAGAGCGGTGGAAATACGACTGTCTGTACGCTTCCGTATGTGCCCTATTTTATCCTATCGTGGTCCTTAAGCGCGATGTATGTTGGAGACAGTGGAATCGTTCGGCAGTCAACTTCCAATAGCGGTTCTCTAAATTTTCTCAGTACCGTTTCTCGAAAAGAACGTCGCCTTCCCTCCAGGGATTCTCATTTGACTTACCGAAACAACTCCGTAACACTTACGTGTTGTTCGAACGTACCGGTAGCAAATCTAGCAATCCGAATCTGAATTGCTTCCATGCCTTCCTTCAATCCGACCTGGTACGGATCCCAAACACTAGAGCAATTCTCAAGAAAAGGTCGCGCCAGCGGCTTATATGCCGTCTGCTTTATAAGTGAGCTACTCTTTCCTAAAGTTCTCCCAATAAACTCAAGTCGACCATTAGTCTTCCCTACCACCGTTTCACCTCGTATCGCTTACTGCCACGTATTGAAACGGCTTGACTTTGTCAAGCAGGAACAAGTAATACTGTATCTGAACATTACAGGTTTGCTCTCCCTACTTATGCGCATTGACTTACATTTTCTGGAAAATTGCTCAAGTCACACCAGTAACCAAAAAGGGAAGTAGGAGTAATCCGCTGAATTACTAACGTCGATTTGCAGTAGGGTTTTGGAACATATACTGTATTCGAACATTATGACACATTTATTGACACATAGTCAGCACGGTTTCAGAAAATATCGTTCTTGTGAAACAACTAGCTCTTTATACCCATGAAGTAATAAGTGCTATCGACAGGGGATTGATTCCATATTTTTAGATTTCCAGAAGGCTTTCGACACCGTTCCTCACAAGCGTCTTCTAACCAAACTGCGTGCCTACGGAGTATCGCCTCATTTGTGCGACTGGATTCATGATTTCCTGTCAGAAAGGTCACAGTTCGTAGTAATAGAAGGAAAGACATCGAGTAAAACAGAAGTAATATCCGGCGTTTCCCAAGGAAGTGTTATAGGCCCTCTATTGTTCCTGATCCATATTAACGACATAGGAGACAATCTGAGTAGCCGTCTTAGATTGTTTGCAGATGATGCTGTCATTTACCGTCTTGTAAAGTCATCAGATGATCAAAACGACTTGCAAAATGATTTAGATAAAATATCTGTATGGTGCGAAAACTGGCAATTGACCCTGAATAAAGAAAAGTGTGAAGTTATTCACATGAGTACTAAAAGAAATCAGCTAAATTGCGATTACGCGATAAGTCACACAAATCTGAAGTCTGTAAATTCAGCTAAATACTTAGGGATTACAATTACAAATAACCTAAATTGGAACGATCACTTAGATAATATTGTGGGTAGAGCAAACCAAAGATTGCGATTCATTGGCAGAGCACTTAGAAGGTGCAACAGGTCTACTAAAGAGACTGCTTACACCACGCTTGTTCGCCCTATTCTGGAGTACTGCTGTGCGGTGTGGGATCCGCATCAGGTGGGACTCACGGACGACATCGATAAAGTAAAAAGAAGGGCAGCTCGTTTTGCATCATCGCGAAATAGGGGAGATAGTGTAACAGAAATGATACGTGAATTGGAGTGGCAATCATTAAAAAAAAAGGCGTTTTTCGTTGCGACTGGATCTTCTCATGAAATTTCAATCACAGTTTTCTCCTCCGATTGCGAAAACATTCTGTTGCCACCCACCTACATAGGGAGAAATGATCATCACGATAAAGTAAGAGAAATCAGGGCTCGCACAGAAAAATTTAAGTGCTCTTTTTTCGAGAGTGGAACGGTAGACAGCTTGAAGGTGGTTCATTGAACCCTCTGCCAGGCACTTTATTGTGAATAGCAGAGTAATCACGTAGATGTAGATGTTTCCCACATTTAGATCTAGTTGCCATTCATCACACCAACTGGCAAATTTGCCTAAGTCGTCTTGTATCTTCCTACAGTCACTCAATTTCGACAACATACCGTACACTATGGCATCATCAGCAAACAATCGCAGATTGCTGTCCACCCTGTCAGCCAAATTATTTATGTACATAGAGAACAACAGCGGTCCTATCACACTTCCCTGCGGCACTCCTGACGATACCCTTGTCTCTGATGAACACTCGCCTTGGAGGACAACGTTATTTAAGGAATCTTTGAGCCACTCACATATCTGTGAACTTATTCCGTCTGCTCGAACCTTCGTTAACAGCCTGCTATGGGGGACCGTGTTCGGTCAATCACGGAGCTGTGCTCGAATAGCCGCAATGGTTAAGGCGACCGCTCGCGTGAAGTGGAAAATCCGGGTTCGACTACCGGTTAGGCATAAATTTTCATATGACACTAATAAATAGTGTAAGTGGAGTCTAATTGTATTCGCAACTCGAATGCGTTATTTCTATCTCACGCATCAAAATATATAGAGTACTCTGCGTTGACCTAGAATCACGAAATTTGCCAAGAAGCAAGGTCTCACGGCATAAGCGAATGAAAAAAGGTGAAAACTGTTAATTTGTCATTGTTTCCCGTCAAAAAATTATTTTTTACAGTTTGTTGTCTGTCTGTCTGTCTCTCCGTCTGTTAAGACCCTCTTTTCCAAGGAACGGATACACATATCAAATTGGAATGTATCTCACAAACTGAGATCTATGGTCCTTTGGCAGTGTAAGAAATTTAAGCTCCAAAGTCAATGCAATAAAAAGATACGACCATATATGTCACATATTTTGATACTCTCAAACTCCTCGTCTAAAGCAATAGAGTTCTTTAGCGTTGACCTAGAATCATAAAATTTGACAGGAAGCAACGTCTCACAGTGGAAATTTTTGTAAAGGCTTCGTCTCTACTGCTGTGGAGGCCGAATTGCCACTTCCGTTACGATGGGCCGAGTTTGTGAGTTCGTGAAACGACTTCTGATGCAGTACGCTCCTAAGACAATTTCTCCTTGCCACTATTACACAGCTGTGCCCCAGAGTCAGGTAACAGTATAGAAGAACGAAGGTTCTACAACAATCCAACAAATTAGTAACAAAGTTACACAAATGAGGTAAAAAGGTTTACTTCTCTTTGTGACTTGTCGAATAATGAAGTCTGCAACACTGCATGTAATATAACACATAAAAGGCCCTCAATGGTCAAGTGCAAATAATTGTAGGTAAATTTCATAGTACATAGCAAATGCAATTTACAACTGTATG
This sequence comes from Schistocerca serialis cubense, assembly GCF_023864345.2. Lineage (NCBI taxonomy): Eukaryota > Metazoa > Arthropoda > Insecta > Orthoptera > Acrididae > Schistocerca > Schistocerca serialis. The sequence continues at coordinate 268,351,623 of NC_064639.1, forward strand.
TTCACTTCTAAGAGTTCACTAAACGACGTTCCCCGTCTAAGTGAGCTCTGGAGATGACCTATAACCAAGTGGGCGAGAACTGCTCTTCTGTCTTTCAAGTAGGCTTCCTTCCGTTCTCGTCCGTCATTGACGGATTGTACTCTGCCGGGAATTGGACAAGGCGAAGTCGGTAACTACATTCACAGCGCGTCCTGTGGCTCTGGTGGATCTCGCGCAAGTGGCGAATGTCTATGGCACTCGCACCAGCTCGCATCTTTGCGCTTGTGGTGCTTTTGCCCTGACTGTGTGTTGTTCGGACGACACAGCAGAAGTGACGCAAGAAATCTGAAAATTATGAATTTGCAATTATGTTGTATAATTTTTTTTCAGTTTCTGTCCGTTTGTTTGTATGCCCGTCTGTTAAGATCGCTTTTCCTCAGGAACGGGCATAGCTGTAGAGGTTCAAATTAATAAGTACCAAGGTATATGGTCCTTTGGCTACACAAATAATTAAGCTTCTAACTCAATGTAATCGAAAAATATGGCTATATGTGTCACATGTTTTGATATTCTGAGACTCAATAATCAACACCTTTATATGGCCTGATGTTCAAGCAGTAAATCGCGCGACTGCAAAGAGACAGATCATGGGATGGAATATTTATCGGTCCACGGATGTTTCAGTCTTCGTTTTAACCTAGCCTTCACCTCTCAATGATGTGAGGAGTCGTCAGGAACGACGCCTGGTTCGGATTCCACATTAATCTGTAGGTCCCCTTTGCCCAGTTGGATATCTAGGGTGGGTTAAGGACGCACAAGTCGCCGAAGTTCCATCTAATAGAAAGACTTGCGCAACGCCGTTGAAACACACTAAAATATTATTATTATCTATACACATAATTTAAGTTTTTAAGAAACCCTTAGAGGGCGAGTGCTACTCTCATTTGTGCAGTTTCTTTGTAAACTGCTGCAACTTCAAAGATGCATCAGACTGATAATGGAAATGAGCGTTTGGCGTCATTGGCCGGGAGGCCCCTTGCGGGACAGGTCCGGCCGCCTTGGTGCAGGTCTTATTGCATTCGACGCCACATTGGGCGACCTGCGCGCCGGATGGGGATGAAATGATGATTAAGACAACACAACACCCAGTCCCTGAGCGGAGAAAATCAGACGCTGACTGGCGGCTGGCAGCCCGGGTGTTCTCAGAATTTCTGCCAGTAGTGGCAGACAAGAATACGTCTCCCGATGGTAGTTATTTAAGATGTATATAGAGCAGTTCGGGTAACGTGACGTGAGACCAACATCGTTCGTAGGTCTCTGAAACATCTACATCTACACTGTGCAACACAATTACATGATCACTTTTTCATGAACTTTCTTTTCAGAAATTTGAAATTGGGCTCAAAGGTATGTTCAATCTTCCTCTGTAAAGCTGCAAAGGCGTGGCGCCCTGAAACGCCATCCTCGGGCTCGGCGATGTTTCAGGCAGTAAGACGCATGCGATAAGAGGGCTGGAGCTCCGAAGTTCATGTGAGGTGTGAGGATGGTTAATAGTGTCACACTGGCACCAAATGCCACGGAAATTCAGCCCAACACCAAAGTAGACATGTCACATGATTGGAAGGTCGTCATACCCCTTGTTACTCAGACTACACCCTACGTTGGGTACCTCTAAGAAGGAAGTCAGAACCGTGACGCCTAACGTCAATACCACGCTGCCCGAGAAAACATTTCAGAAACACATTCGCTCAGAATCGACGTGAAAAGACATCAGGAAAAGGCATAAAGGGTGTCAGTGAAACCATCCCTTCCCTTGGGTATTGATTCCCACACATTTTGCTATCGAAAACGAACAGTTCATAGTGCAGTGAGGAACAGAACGACGTTCTTGACAACGTTTTGGTACACCCGGACCATTCAACCTCTCCCTAAGGACATCACGGGTTGGAACACCATAGAATGTTATTCCGCCCCTTTTGGAGTGTAGCAAGACCGCAATCCTTTCTCTTATATACAGGGTGGAACCTCCAGGGTTCATTCAAAACAATTCGACGAAGATTGTACGTGATCCGAAGCAGAAAACTGTTCTTATGCATTGGGGAAAATTATGTGACAGCAGAGTCACGGAAACGGCATGGTCAGTTGTTTGGAAAATGGAAATTTGTCGTAAGGCCTTATGGGAGCAAACTGCTGAGGTCATCGGTCCCTAAGCCTACACACCACTTAATCTAACTCAAACTAACTTACGCCAAGGACAACACACACACCCATGCCCGAGGGAGGATGCGATCCTCCGACGGAGAGAGCCGCGCAGACCGTGACAAGGCGCCCTAGAGCGCGCGGCTACCCCGCGCGGCGTCAGTTGTTAGCTGAGGACTCTAATGGTGTCATAGTGCCAGCGAAGAGTGTCATGTAGCACTTAGTTCGAAAATGGCGTCAGATAGAATGTATTTTGAACAAGTCAAAAAACATTCCTAAACGTGCCAGCACACCAGAAAATGTGACTGCAGCTAATGAGAAACCGACGGCTGTCGCAAGAGACCTGCATATCACATCGACCATGCGGATGAATACTCCACTAGGACCTGCAGATGCATCCCTAACGCGTGTCTGTTGTTCATGCATTAAAGTCAGCAGATGCCCCTCAGCGCCTCCAGTTTTGTGAATGGCTGTTCGCTGGTGTAACAATGAATAGCTTGGACATGGATCTGTTCTTTATGTCTAATAAAGTCTGGTTTCATCTGAGTGCCTATGTCCACTTACAGAATCACAGGTTCTGGACAGTGAAGAATCCGCCTGACTTCCACTCAGCACCACTGCAAGATCAGAAGGTGCATGCCGCATTATTGATCCCATCTTCTTTCATCAGACGCTGATTTTGGCGCGTGCAACAGACAACATTTTGAAACTATTTGTGGGAGCATTAATGGAGGAGGAAAAGACCTACGGTTACTTCCAACAGGATGGATCGACTGTCCATACAGCCGGCCAAACCGTGGAGCACATTTACGCGACCTTCACCTGACATAGTTGTTAGCAGAGCTCAGTCTGGTCGCGACCCTAGCTGGCCAACCAGGTCACCTGATCTGTCAGTGTGCGATTACTTTAAGTGGTTAGCTCTAAAGTCTAAGGTATACTGCAGCAACCCTCATAGTCTTCAAGAACTGCAACAGAACATCTAGATGAGACTACAGCAATTCGAGGTGTCCAGCTTCGATCCGCCTTCAGCAACTTGCTGACCAGGGCCCAGAAGTGCCAAGAGATGAATGGTGGTCACTTTCAACATCTTCTGTATTCCCTTTCCTCTGCTCTGTTTCTTTGTACCATGGAACTCTGTATTACGGGCCGCTTTTTCTTTGTCCAACCCTGTATTATGCTCGCTACCGCATTCCGGACAGGACTGAAGGTTCTTCGACGTGCTTGACTATGTCGCAACACAGAGGAGTGAGAGCGTTTCTCACCTGCCTGAACATTACAGCAGGTAGCAGTCTTACCGAAGCACTTAAGACACCCACGAGACGCCGGTGATCCGGGCACCTGTACACTCGAGTGAGACTCAGGAACAGAACTACACAAAGTGTCCCAGTTTCGTTAGGACTACTTGTTTAAAATTACAAACTGCAATACTATCTCGTAGCGAGTTGCGGCGTTACGATCCTTGAGACTTCAATAACAGTCTTGTGGAAGATCAGCAGGAATCCTCGTCGTGAATGTAATGGTACGTGTCTGACATTCGTCGGATAAATAGCGGTGGAGCAGCGAGGCGACATCAAGTTTTGTGTAAAGTTTTGTGTTTGTGGGCTAGAATTCATCGAATTTAACCCAAATGCCGAGAGGCAGCTACCTGGTAAGTCTTCAGGACAACAACCCCAGCCCACATAGTGAATATCGTGCGCGACGTTTTGCCCAGCAAACGGATCACAGTCCTGGATCACACGCCACATTCGTGGGATCTGAGCCCAGCCCGCTTCTGATTGTACCGCAGATTCAGGTTGGCTATGAAATAACACCATTACGATGCAGTTAAGGATATCCAAGAAAACTATACTGCCATATTAAATGCAGTACCAAAACAGGGCCACAGCGACTGCTTCAAAACACCTTTAAAACAATTTCAGCTGTGTATTGATTCAGCAGGAGACTATTTTGAACACATACAATGGTTTCTTGAATATAATCCATGACTTATATTTTCCATAGCCACAGTCTTCATGGAGCTATCTATGTTCCCCCCTACGAGTCCTAATTTATCGTATCTTATCTTCGTGGTCCTTACGCACAATATATGTTGGCCGCAGTAGAATCGTTTGGCAGTCAGCTTCAAATCGCGGTTCTCTAAATTTTCTCAAAAGTGTTTCTCGAAAAGAATGTCGCCTTCTGTCCAGAGACACCCATTTGAGTTCCCGCAGCATCTCCGTGCACTTGCGTGTTGTGCGGACCTACGGGTAACAAATATCTAGCAGCCCGTCTGTGAATTGCTTCGTCTTCCTTCAATCCGACATGGTACAGATTCCAAACACTCGTGCAGTACTCAAGAACAGGTCGCACCAGCGTTCTATATGCGGTCTGATTTACAGGTGAACTACTCTTCCCTAACATTCTCCCAGTAAACCGAAATCGACCACTCGCCTTCCCTCCCATAGTTCGCACATGCTCCTTCCACCTCATATTGCTTTACAACGTTACGCCCAGATATTTAAACGGCTTGACTGTGTAATCAGTCTAGTGACTGGTTTGATGCGGCCCGCCACGAATTCCTTTCCTGTGCTAACCTCTTCATCTCAGAGTAGCACTTGCAACCTACGTCCTCAATTATTTGCTTGACGTATTCCAATCTCTGTCTTCCTCTACAGTTTTTGCCCTCTACAGCTCCCTCTAGTACCATGGAAGTCATTCCCTCATGTCTTAGCAGATGTCCTATCATCCTGTCCCTTCTCCTTACCAGTGTTTTCCACATATTCCTTTCCTCTCCGATTCTGCGTAGAACCTCCTCTTCCTTACCTTATCAGTCCACCTAATTTTCAACATTCGTCTATAGCACCACATCTCAAATGCTTCGATTCTCTTCTGTTCCGGTTTTCCCACAGTCCATGTTTCACTACCATACAATGCTGTACTCCAGACGTACATCCTCAGAAATTTCTTCCTCAAATTAAGGCCGGTATTTGATATTAGTCGACTTCTCTTGGCCAGAAATGCCTTTTTTGCCATAGCGAGTCTGCTTTTGATGTCCTCCTTGCTCCATCCGTCATTGGTTATTTTACTGCCTAGGTAGCAGAATTCCTTAACTTCATTGACTTCGTGAGCATCAACCCAGATGTTAAGTTTCTCGCTGTTCTCATTTCTACTACTTCTCATTACCTTCGTCTTTCTCCGATTTACTCTCAAACCATTCTGTGTACTCATTAGACTGTTCATTCCGTTCAGCAGATCATTTAATTCTTCTTCACTTTCACTCAAGATAGAAATGTGATCAGCGAATCGTATCATTGGTATCCTTTCACCTTGTATTTTAATTCCACTCCTGAACCTTTCTTTTATTTCCATCATTGCTTCCTCGATGTACAGATTGAAGAGTAGGGGCGAAAGACTGCAGCCTTGTCTTACACCCTTCTTAATACGAGCACTTCGTTCTTGATCGTCCACTCTTATTATTCCCTCTTGGTTGTTGTACGTATTGTATGTGACCCATCTCTCCCTATAGCTTACCCCTACTTTTTTCAGAATCTCGAACAGCTTGCACCATTTTATATTGTCGAACGCTTTTTCCAGGTCGACAAATCCTATGAAAGTGTCTTGATTTTTCTTTAGCCTTGCTTCCATTATTAGCCGTAACGTCAGAATTGCCTCTCTCGCCAAACTGATCGTCACCTAGCGCATTCTCAATTTTCTTTTCCATTCTTCTGTATATTATTCTTGTAAGCAGCTTCGATGCATGAGCTGTTAAGGTGATTGTGCGATAATTCTCGCACTTGTCAGCTCTTGCCGTCTTCGGAATTGTGTGGATGATGCTTTTCCGAAAGTCAGATGGTATATCGCCAGACTCATATATCCTACACACCAACGTGAATAGTCGTTTTGTTGCCACTTCCCCCAATGATTTTAGAAATTCTGATGGAATGTTATCCATCCCTCCTGCCTTATTTGACCGTAAGTCCTCCAAAGCTCTTTTAAATTCCGATTCTAATACTGAATCCCCTATCTCTTCTAAATCGACTCCTGTTTCTTCTTCTATCACATCAGACAAATCTTCACCCTCATAGAGGCTTTCAATGTATTCTTTGCACCTATCTGCTCTCTCCTCTGCATTTAACAGTGGAGTTCCCGTTGCACTCTTAATGTTACCACCGTTGCTTTTAATGTCACCAAAGGTTGTTTTGACTTTCCTGTATGCTGAGTCTGTCCTTCCGACAGTCATATCTTTTTCGATGTCTTCACATTTTTCCTGCAGCCATTTCGTCTTTAGCTTCCCTGCACTTCCCATTTATTTCATTCCTCAGCGACTTGTATTTCTGTATTCCTGATTTTCCCGGAACGTGTTTGTACTTCCTCCTTTCATCAATCAACTGAAGTATTTCTTCTGTTACCCATGGTTTCGTCGCAGCTACCTTCCTTGTACCTATGTTTTCCTTCCCAACTTCTGTGATGGCCCTTTTTAGAGATGTCCATTCCTCTTCAACTGTACTGCCTACTGCGCTAATCCTTATTGCTGTATCTATAGCGTTAGAGAACTTCAAACGTATCTCGTCATTCCTTAGTACTTCCGTATCCCACTTCTTTGTGTATTGATTCTTCCTGACTAATGTCTTGAACTTCAGCCTACTCTTCATCACTACTATATTGTGTGCCGGCCGCGGTGGTCTAGCGGTTCTAGGCGCGCAGTCCGGAACCGCGCGACTGCTACGGTCGCAGGTTCGAATCCTGCCTCGGGCATGGATGTGTGTGATGTCCTTAGGTTAGTTAGGTTTAAGTAGTTCTAAGTTCTAGGGGACTGATGACCACAGATGTTAAGTCCCATAGTGCTCAGAGCCATTTGAACCATTTTTACTATATTGTGATCTGAGTCTATATCTGCTCCTGGGTACGCCTTACAGTCCAGTATCTGATTTCGGAATCTCTGTCTGACCATGATGCAATCTAATTGAAATCTTCCCGTATCTCCCGGCCTTTTCCAAGTATACCTCCTCCTCTTGTGATTCTTGAACAGGGTATTCGCTATTACTAGCTGAAACTTGTTACAGAACTCAATTAGTCTTTCTCCTCTTTCATTCCTTGTCCCAAGCCCATATTCTCCTGTAACCTTTTCTTCTACTCCTTCCCCTACAACTGCATTCCAGTCGCCCATGACTATTAGATTTTCGTCCCCCTTTACATACTGCATTACCCTTTCAATATCCTCATACACTTTCTCTATCTGTTCATCTTCAGCTTGTGACGTCGGCATGTATACCTGAACTATCGTTGTCGATGTTGGTCTGCTGTCGATTCTGATTAGAACAACCCGGTCACTGAACTGTTCACAGTAACACACCCTCTGCCCTACCTTCCTATTCATAACGAATCCTACACCTGTTATATCATTTTCTGCTGCTGTTGATATTACCCGATACTCATCTGACCAGAAATCCTTGTCTTCCTTCCACTTCACTTCACTGACCCCTACTATATCTAGATTGAGTCTTTGCATTTCCCTTTTCAGATTTTCTAGTTTCGCTACCACGTTCAAGCTTCTGACATTCCACGCCCCGACTCGTAGAACGTTATCCTTTCGTTGATTATTCAATCTTTTTCTCATGGTAACCTCCCCCTTGGCAGTCCCCTCCCGGAGATCCGAATGGGGGACTATTCCGGAATCTTTTGCCAATGGAGAGATCATCATGACACTTCTTCAATTACAGGCCACATGTCCTGTGGATACACGTCACGTGTCTTTAATGCAGTTGTTTCCATTGCCTTCTGCATCCTCATGTCGTTGATCATTGCTGATTCTTCCACCTTTAGGGGCAATTACCCACCCCTAGGACAAGAGAGTGCCCTGAACCTCTATCCGCTCCTCCGCCATCTTTGACAAGGTCGTTGGCAGAATGAGGCTGACCTCTTATGCCGGAAGTCTTCGGCCGCCAATTATCTTCCTACTAACCCCTATTATCTTACATTTTTCCATATTTATGGCTAACTGCCATTTGTCACACCAAATGGAAATTTTGTCTAATTCATCTTGTATCTTCCTACAGTCACTCAACTTCGACACCTCACCGTAAACCATGGCATCATCAGCAAATAACAGCCGGCCGCGGTGGTCTAGCGGTTCAAGGCGCGCAGTCCGGAACCGCGCGACTGCTACGGTCGCAGGTTCGAATCCTGCCTCGGGCATGGATGTGTGTGATGTCCTTAGGTTAGTTAGGTTTAACTAGTTCTAAGTTCTAGGGGACTAATGACCTCAGCAGTTGAGTCCCATAGTGCTCAGAGCCATTTGAACCATTTCAGCAAATAACAGCAGGTTGTTGCCCACGCTGTCCGCCAAATCGTTTATGCGTATAGAGAACAACAGTGCCCCTGCCACACTTCCCTGGGCCACTCCTGACGATACCCTTGTCTTTAGTGAACATTCGCCGTCGAAGACAACATACTGTGTTCCACTATTTAAAAGTCCTCGAGCCACTCACATATCTGTGAACTTATTCCATATGCTCGTACCTTCGTTAACTGCCTGCTATGGGGCACCGTGTCTAATGCTTTCCGGAAACCTAGAAATATGGAGTCTGCCTGCTGCCCGTCGTCCATAGTTCTCAGTATATCACGTAAGAAAAGGGCAAGCGATGTTTTTTTTAAAACCATGCTGATTCGTAGACGTAATCTTCTCAGTCTCAATAAAGTTTATTGTACCTGAGCTGAGAATATATTCAAGGACTCTGCAGCAAATAAAAGTTAAGGATATTGGTCTGTAACTTTGCGAGTCCGTTCTCTTACCCTACTTATGGACTGGAGTCACCTGCGCTTTTTTCCCGTCGCTTGGGACCTTGTGCTGGGCGAGAGATTCACTTTAAATGCGAGCTAAATAAGGGGACAATCCCGTAGAGTGCTATTTGTAATATCTAACTGCGATGTATATATGCAGATGGTGGTGGTTTCGGTACACAAGGTATAAACGGGCAGTGCATTGGTGGAGCTGTCATCTGGACTCATGTGATTCATATGAAAAGGTGTCAAAAAATGGTTCAAATGGCTCTGAGCACTATGGGACTTAACATCTGAGGTTATCACATCAGTCCCCTCGAACTCAGAACTACTTAAACCTAACTAATCTAAGGACATCACACACATCCATGCCCAAGATAGGATTCGAACCTGCGACCGTAGCAGTCGCGCGGTTCCGGACTGAAGCGCCTAGAACCGCTCGGCCACCACGGCCGGCTGAAAAGCTGTGCGATGCGCTTATGGGTGCACGACGGGAATTAACAGACATTCAACGCCGAATGGTAGTTGGATGTAGACGCATGGGACATTCCATTTCGGAAATCGTTAGGAAGTTTAATCTGAGATCCACAGTATCAAGAGCGTGCCGAGAATACCAAATTTCAGGTATTACCTCTCCCGGCGGACAACGTCGTGGCGAACGGCCTTCGCTTAGCTACCGAGAGGAATGACGTTTCCGTAGAGTTGTCGGTATTAGGAAACAAGCAACACTTCATGAAATGACAGCAGAAATCTATGTGGGACGTACGACAAGCGGCGAAATTTTGCGTGTAGCGGCTGTGGAAACAGACGAGCGACGGGATTGCCTTTGCTATCTCGCGTCCGTCGGCCGTCGTAATTTAATATATATGTTATTATTATTTTTTGATTGTTGCCGACTTACGTGGTGGGCCTTAATAAAAATTATATTTAAGTTGAACAATGCAATAAACTTTTCATATTACTTTCCTCAGCTAGTCAGTTCACTTTAAAGCAAGAAATCTTTAGTTATTAATTAAAATTGCGGCCCACACACGTGCGAGAGTATTTTTCTTACCTCCGTTAACCATTGTATTGTAGTCAGAGTCCTGGCTCTGGGTCTCGGCTATGGTACTGAAAATAAGAATCTTAAAGCTAAGTATTTCTGCAACTTCGTGCGGCTGTGGAGAAAAATTAATATTATGCTAATAGCTGGCGAGTTTTCCGCTTCCGCTAATTTTTCGTAAGTTAATATCGCCACGTAATGGCGTCGTTGGCTGCATCGGCCGCTGCGATTGTTGAGCTGTAAATTACTTGAATGCAGGTTAATTCAAGGAAGGCGGACATGAAATCGGGATCACCTCTTACAAATTAAAAGTGCACAATAATATTAATTCGTTATATTATATGTTTAACTCATACAAATATGCTTACATTTGTCAGCACGCGCAAGATGTCCCTCTAGACACATTCAAGACAAAAGAAGAAGTAATGAAGACGACTAAAAAATTAACAAAAGAACGTATCTTGTCGTCTCTTTAGTTCATTTTGTCATAAATTATTTCTTTGCATTTGAAACTTGGACAGAGAAATTATTATTTTACGGCTACATGAAAACAAAATCTCTTACAAATTATGAATGTCTTCTTCAGTAATATGGCACTGGGGACGCTATAGCTAGCAGCACGACATCGCCTGCAGGTGCCTCTCCAGGGCTCGTCACCATATCGGTTGAATCCTAGACCTGGAAAACCGTGGCCTGGTCAGATGAACCCCGATTTCGGTGAGCAAGAGCTGTCAGTAGGTTTCGAGTGTGGCGCAGACCTCACGAGGCAATGGACCCAAGTTGTCAACAAGGCAGTGTGCAAGCTGGTGGTGGTCCCATAATGGTGTGGACTGTTTTTACATGGAATGATCTGGCTCCTCTGTTCCAACTGAATCCATCACTGACTGGAAATACTTGTGTTCGGCAACGTGGAGACCATTTGCAGTCATTTATGGACTTCATGTTCTCAAACCACAATGGAATTTTTATGGATTACAATCCGCCATGTCACTGGGCCACAGTTGTTCGCTATTGGTCTGAAGAACATTCTGGATAATTCAAGTGAGATCGTCCGGTGTAAATCCCATCGAACATTTATGAGAAAAAATCCTGCACCGGCAACACTTCCGCAATTATGGATGGCTGTAGAGGAAGCACGAGTTAGTACTTCTGGAGGGGACTTACGACGACTTGTTGGGTTCGTACTACGTCAAGTTGCTTTTCTATGCTGGGCAAAAGGAAGTCAGGTACGACATTAGGAGGTATCTCACGACTTTTGTCATCTCAGTGTATTGCATCCAGCTGTACGGTGAAGATGTTTCTTTGGCGGTGTAATCATCAACATGATGTTCAAAAATGATTATACCAACTAAATGAATAACTAAATCTTATTCTCATTCCTGCACAATTTCCTAGTAGTGCATGATATTATGCTGCTCAGTGTCTCCACTCTGTGCATGTCCTCAGTCACAGAGGCGGGTTCACTATATTTAATAATTCATAAATAATCATGGAGAAAGCAAATTGTTTTGAGAATTTAGAAACACTCGGTAGTACATACGGTACACATGATGAGGTGATTTTGAAACAAAAACAGTTTAATAACTATAATAATACAATTATGAAAATGTGATGTTTTTCTTCGTTTCTCGCAAGTCTCTTTTAACAGGTAACCTGTAAACCACTACGGCACGAATTTAGAGACTGTTTCCGACACCTGCCGATCAGAACCAGGGTGGCAGGGGATTTAAAACATTATACAGATTGTTTCCTTATACTGATCATGAATTTACGGATTTCACGCCCTCTGCCTGCTGGCACTGACCTGAGATAAGAAATATACTATCATTGCAATATTCTAGTGGCGCTCGACAGAAGTCTTTTCGCGTCATTGTTTGCTATTGATAAGCGGAAGAGAAATAATACATACAGCAACTTGGCACACCACTGGTCACAGAACCAGAGCTGAATGTGGAGCAGGCATTCCCCAGATAACGCTAAGGATATACTCGCAAGTTGCATCATAAAATTACACTGAAGCGCCAAAGAAACTGGTATAGGCGTGGGTATTAAAATACAGAGATATGTAAACAGGAAGAATACGGCGCTGCGGTCGCCAACGCCTGTATGAGACAACAACGTCTGGCGCAGTTGTTAGACCACTTACTGCTGCTACAGTGGCAGGTTATCAAGATTTAAATAAGTTTGAACGTGGTGTTATAGCCGAAGCAAGAGCGATGGGACACAGCATCTCCGAGGTGGCAATGAAGTGGGGAATTTCCCATATGACCATTTCACAAGTGTACCACGAATATCAGGAATCCGGTAAAACATCAAATCTCCGATATCGCTGCGGCCGGTTCAGATCCTGCAAGAACGGGACCAACGACGACTGAAGAGAATCGTCCTGCTTGACAGAAATGCAACCCTTCCGCAAATTGCTGCTGATTTCAATGCTGGGGCATCAACAAGTGTCAGCGTGCGAACTTGTAAGTAGGCTGTTTAGGTTTTTTTATTGGTAACGCCACCTCTGTATGAAAATCACTGGCTGTGCTGTGTGCAGTCTGTGGCTGCTTTGCATTGTTGTAATACTCGCCATTGTAGTGTTGGGCAGCGGCAGCTGGATGTGAACAGCGCGTAGCGTTGCGCAATTGGAGGTGAGCCGCCAGCAGTTGTGGATGTGGGGAGAGAGATGGCGGAGTTTTGAAATTTGTCATGAACTGCTATATTTATATATGATGATATCAAGGTAAATACACTCCTGGAAATTGAAATAAGAACACCGTGAATTCATTGTCCCAGGAAGGGGAAACTTTATTGACACATTCCTGGGGTCAGATACATCACATGATCACACTGACAGAACCACAGGCACATAGACACAGGCAACAGAGCATGCACAATGTCGGCACTAGTACAGTGTATATCCACCTTTCGCAGCAATGCAGGCTGCTATTCTCCCATGGAGACGATCGTAGAGATGCTGGATGTAGTCCTGTGGAACGGCTTGCCATGCCATTTCCACCTGGCGCCTCAGTTGGACCAGCGTTCGTGCTGGACGTGCAGACCGCGTGAGACGACGCTTCATCCAGTCCCAAACATGCTCAATGGGGGACAGATCCGGAGATCTTGCTGGCCAGGGTAGTTGACTTACACCTTCTAGAGCACGTTGGGTGGCACGGGATACATGCGGACGTGCATTGTCCTGTTGGAACAGCAAGTTCCCTTGCCGGTCTAGGAATGGTAGAACGATGGGTTCGATGACGGTTTGGATGTACCGTGCACTATTCAGTGTCCCCTCGACGATCACCAGTGGTGTACGGCCAGTGTAGGAGATCGCTCCCCACACCATGATGCCGGGTGTTGGCCCTGTGTGCCTCGGTCGTATGCAGTCCTGATTGTGGCGCTCACCTGCACGGCGCCAAACACGCATACGACCATCATTGGCACCAAGGCAGAAGCGACTCTCATCGCTGAAGACGACACGTCTCCATTCGTCCCTCCATTCACGCCTGTCGCGACACCACTGGAGGCGGGCTGCACGATGTTGGGGCGTGAGCGGAAGACGGCCTAACGGTGTGCGGGACCGTAGCCCAGCTTCATGGAGACGGTTGCGAATGGTCCTCGCCGATACCCCAGGAGCAACAGTGTCCCTAATTTGCTGGGAAGTGGCGGTGCGGTCCCCTACGGCACTGCGTAGGATCCTACGGTCTTGGAGTGCATCCGTGCGTCGCTGCGGTCCGGTCCCAGGTCGACGGGCACGTGCACCTTCCGCCGACCACTGGCGACAACATCGATGTACTGTGGAGACCTCACGCCCCACGTGTTGAGCAATTCGGCGGTACGTCCACCCGGCCTCCCGCATGCCCACTATACGCCCTCGCTCAAAGTCCGTCAACTGCACATACGGTTCACGTCCACGCTGTCGCGGCATGCTACCAGTGTTAAAGACTGCGATGGAGCTCCGTATGCCACGGCAAACTGGCTGACACTGACGGCGGCGGTGCACAAATGCTGCGCAGCTAGCGCCATTCGACGGCCAACACCGCGGTTCCTGGTGTGTCCGCTGTGCCGTGCGTGTGATCATTGCTTGTACAGCCCTCTCGCAGTGTCCGGAGCAAGTATGGTGGGTCTGACACACCGGTGTCAATGTGTTCTTTTTTCCATTTCCAGGAGTGTACATTGTTTGTTCTCTATTAATATCTTTCATTTGCTAACTATCCCTATCAGTAGTTAGTGCCTTCCATAGTTTGAATCTTTTATTTAGCTGGCAGTAGTGGCGCTCGCTGTATTGCAGTAGCTTGAGCAGCGAAGATTTTTGTGAGGTAAGTGATTTGTGAAAGGTATAGTTTAATGTTAGTCAGGGCCATTCTTTTGGAATTTTGAAAGTCAGATTGCGTTGCGCTAACAAAATATCGTGTCTCAGTTTAAGCACAGTCCTGTATATTTGTTCAAAGGGGACGTTTCAAACTATTCAACGGAACATCATCGATATGGGCTTTCGGAGCCGAAGGTCTACTCGCGTATCCTTGATGACTGCACGACACAATGTTTCACGCTTCGCCTGGGCCCGTCAACACCAACATTGGACTACTGATGACTGGAAACAATGTTGCCTGGTCGGTCGATTCTCGTTTCAATTTGTATCGAGCGGATGGAAGCGTACGGCTATGGAAACAGCCTGATGAATTCATGGACCTGCATGTCAGCAGGGGACTGTTCAAGCTGGGGGAGGCTCTGTGTTAGTGTGGGGCGTGTGCAGTTGGAGTGATACGGGACCCCTGACACGTCTAGATACGACTCTGACAGGTGACACGTACGCAAGCATCCTGTCTGATCACCTGCATCCGTTCATGTCATTGTGCATCCCGATGGACTTGGGCAATTCCAGCAGAACAATGCGACATTCCAAAGGTCCAGAATTGCTACAGAGTGGCCACAGAAACATTTTTCTGAGTTTAAACACTACCGCTGGCCCCCAAATTCCCCACACATGAACATTATTGACCGTATCTGGGATGCCTTTTAACGTGCTGTTCAGAAGAGATCTCCTCCCCTGATACTCTTACGGATTTATGGACAGTCCTGCAGGATTCATGGTGTCATTTCAGATTCATGGTGTCATTTCCGTCTAGCACCACTTCAGACATTAATCGGGTCCATGCCGCCTCGTGTTGCGCTACTTCTGCTTGCTCGCTGGAGCCCTACACGATATTAGCCAGGTGCGTCAGTTTCTTTGGCTCTTCAGTGTAGAATACACACGCTGCAGCACACGATCAGTAGAACGATCTGGAGACTATAGTAAGTCCTATGGTGATAAAAAGATGCGAAACTGACTGACACGCCGTAAGTTCAAGCCGTTCGACTAAAATTGTCTTCCCGGCCGGAGTGGCCGAGCGGTTCTAGGCGCTACAGTCTGGAACCGCGCGACCGCTACGGTCGCAGGTTTGAATCCTGCCTCGGGCATGGATGTGGGTGATGTCCTTAGGTTAGTTAGGTTTAAGTAGTTCTAAGTTCTAGGGGACTGATGACCTCAGAAGTTAAGTCCCATAGTGCTCAGAGCCATTTTAAAATTGTCTTGGGTTCTATCATTTCAAAAGTGACGATGGAATGATACTCCACTTACAACCTTCAGCCTGTTTCATTGTGGATATATATCACAGACTAGGTGCGTATTTAACACAGAAAAATGAAAGAAAACTATCGTCTTTGTGGTTACTTGAAATGGTTTTGAACATAGAACCAGCCTGCTTCACAACAATGAATGGAAACACAAAATGTATTACAAACTTTGAGGCATGCTTCCAGTTTAGTTTTTCAATAGGTTATAAATTAGAGGTCAATATTTACTATTGCAAAACAGGAAAATATGGGTGATTCAAGTTACACCCTTCTGTGGGATTTCTTGAAACACTTCCGTTTCTGTCGTTACATCAGATGGTAAAACCCTCAGGCTACATCTATATCTGCATGGTTACTCTGCAATTCACACTTAAGAGAATGGCAGAGGATTCATCTAACCATTTTCATACTACTTCTCTACCATTCCACTCTCGAATGGCGCGTGAGAAAAAGGAACACCTACATCTTTCCGTTCGAGCTCTGATTTCTCTTATTTTATTATGATGATTATTTCTCCCTGCGTAGGTGGGTGTCAACAAAATATTTTCGCATTCTAAAGAGAAAGTTGGTGATTGAAATTTCGTAAATAGATCTCGCCGCTAAGAAAACCGCCTTTGTTTCAGTGACTGCCATCCCGGCTCGCGTATCATATCGGTGACACTCTCACCCCTACTGCGCGATAACACGAAACTGTCTGCCCTTCTTTGCACTTTTTCGATGTCCTCCGTCAATCCTACCTGGTAAGGATCCTACACCGCGCAGCAAAATTCCAGCAGAGGACGGACAAGTGTAATGTAGCCTGTCACTTTAGTGGGTTTGTCGCATCTTCTAAGTGTTTTGCCAACAAAGTGCAATCTCTGTTTCGTCTTCCCCGCAATATTATCTATTTGGACTTTCCAATTTAAGTTGCTCGTAATTGTAATTCCTGGGTATTTAGTAGAACTGACAGCCATTAGACTTACGCGATTTATCGTACACCCAAAATTTATCGGATTTCTTTTAGTACCCATGTGGATAACCTCGCACTTTTCTTTGTTTAGTGCCAATTGCCACTTTTCGCGCCATACAGAAATTCTATCTAGATGATTTTGTAATTGGAATTGATCGTCTGATGATTTTACTGGACGGTAAATTACAGCATCATCTGCAAACAATCTAAGGGGGCTGCTCAGATTATCACCTAGAACCATTTATGCAAAACAGGAACAGCAGAGGGCCTATGATACTACCTTTCGGAACGCCAGATATCACTTCTGTTCTGAAACCACGAATCCAGACACACAACTGAGACGATACTCCATATACACGCAATTTGATTGATAGTCGCTTGTGAGGAACGGTATCAAAAGCCTTCTGGATATCTAGGAATATGGAATCGATCTGAGATCCCTTGACGACAGCACTCATTACTTCATGGGAATAAAGTTGCACAAAAACGATATTTTCTGAATCCGCGTTGGTTATGTATCAATAAGTCATTTTCTTCAAGTTTCAAGTAGTGGAAACTTTTTAAGTACCTACAATAATAATTTATCTGTCAAATTATTAATTACTGTACTAGAGAGTTTGAGGAATCTAAGAATGTAGCGAATGGACGCTTTGGTAATTCCGTCACACGTGGTGACAGCTATGGTGCATTAAACTGCTTCATACCGTTGAAGACTGAAGAATGCCTCTGGCCACGAACGTTTTCAAATTTGAGCAACAGACCTGTCTGAAGCTTCTTTCTTTGAACATACATCGCACATCAGGGACATTACAACAAAATCATTCACATTCAGATTGTGAAATTCTGAGAAACTGTATTTTCTGACATTTTTTTTCTCAGTGGTCTTTAAACACAATTGTAAACTATTATTGTACTGTAGTCGTCAACGCAACGGTGATCATCGTCATTGCTGGCCTCAGTTGTCTTTGAGTGAATATGAAATGCAGTTGTTCCAAATTACCCAACTTTAGACATAAACTCATAAAAAAAAGAAATCAAAACAAACCAGATAAGATAACAAAGAATTATTAATGTGACATAATGAGCAACAAGGTAGGCTATGCTTATCTTTTCATGTAATTACCAGGTATTTCAAACGTTGGTTCATAGAAAAGAAGTTTTCATATACAAATTCTCAGGTCTAAAATCGCCAGCTACATAAACGATATGTAGAGGATAGTTAACTTCATACATTTTCTCGTTTCTTGCTGAAACTACGTACTTCACCTCAGGTCAGTGTCAGCAGGCACAAGGTGTGAAATCCGTAAATTCATGATCAGTATAAGGAAACAATCTGTATAATGTTTTAAATACCCTGTCACCGTGATTCTGATCGATAGATGTTGGAAGAAGTTTCTAAATTCGTGCCGTTGCCGTTTACAGATTTTCTGTTAGAACAGACTGCGATAAACAAAGCAAAACATCACATTTTCATAATTTTATAATTTTCGTTTTTAAACGATTTTTTCAAAATCATCAGATCCTATATAGCCTAAGTACTACCGACTGTTTGTGAATACACAAAATAGTTTAGTTTCTCTATAATTATTTCTTAATTGTTGAGTATAATGAACCCGTCACCATGGCCGACGATGCGCACAAGGTAGAAATATCCATGTGACGCTATTGGCAGTCGAGTGGCAATATCAACTGCCTCCTTTCGTTTGTGGATCAGAGTGTTTTAACACGATGGCGCCCAAGCAAGATGGCACACTCAGATAACTTGATACAAGGAATGATAAAGTTTGTAGTAAAAATAAAAGCGGGAGAACTGAATTACAGGCAGTACATTATCACCGAACACAAGAAAATTGTTTTACAGCCCTGCAGGGATGTTCGAATCCTCAGCTGCAAAATTTCAGTTTCCAAGTGGAAGAAACATCGTTTTCAAATGGTTCAAATGGCTCTGAGCACTATGGGCCCCAACTTCTGAGGTAATCAATCCCCTAGAACTTAGAACTACTTAAACCTAACTAACCCAAGGACATCACACACATCCATGCCCGAGGCAGGATTCGAGTCTGCGACCGTAGCGGTCGCGCGGTTCCAGACTGTAGCGCCTAGAACCGCTCGGCCACCCTGGCTGGCACATCGTTTTCCCAACTCTAAATTATGACTGAGGGAAAAACTATGTTCTTATACTTCGAGAGAAGGTTACATCTTTGAATTTACAATATCGCAAAGTGAGACAAAATAAGGAACGATGGTATAATTAGCTTCCGATCAGTTACATACAAGCAACCTATGAGTTCCCATTTCACTGTCGGCAAGCACACAACCTGATACCTATTCGCAGAATGATCGTAAGTAAGCAGTACCTATCTTAAAAGCAAAGGTCCCGAGTTCGAGTCTCGGTCGGGCACACAGTTTTAATCTGCCAGGAAGTTTCATATCAGCACACACTCCGCTGCAGAGTGAAAATCTCATTCTGGAAACATCCCCCAGGCTGTGGCTAAGCCATGTCTGCGCAATATCCTTTCTTTCAGGAGTGCTGGTTCTGCAAGGTTCGCAGGAGAGCTTCTGTAAAGTTTGGAAGGTAGGAGACGAGATACTGGCAGAAGTAAAGCTGTGAGTACCGGGCGTGAGTCGTGCTTCGGTAGCTCAGATGGTAGAGCACTTGCCCGCGAAAGGCAAAGGTCCCGAGTTCGAGTCTCAGTCTGGTCCACAGTTTTAATCTGCCAGGAAGTTTCATATCAGCGCACACTCCGCTGCAGAGTGAAAATCTCATTCTGGAAACATCCCCCAGGCTGTGGCTAAGCCATGTCTCCGCAATATCCTTTCTAGTTCTGCAAGGTTCGCAGGAGAGCTTCTGTAGAGTTTGGAAGGTAGGAGACGAGATACTGGCAGAAGTAAAGCTGTGAGTACCGGGCGTGAGTCGTGCTTCGGTAGCTCAGATGGTAGAGCACTTGCCCGCGAAAGGCAAAGGTCCCGAGTTCGAGTCTCGGTCGGGCACACAGTTTTAATCTGCCAGGAAGTTTCATATCAGCGCACATTCCGCTGCAGAGTGAAAATCTCATTCTGGAGTACCTATCTACTTTCAGCGCGAGAACAAAACTTAATGCAGCAAATAAAATGTAATGGGACCTACCAGTTCTTTACTCACTGTAGTATCTGCATAACAGCATAGACCTCCGTCAGACAAAAGCAACCTTCTCTCAAAAACATGATTCCAAGTCAAGCACCGGACCCACCCAAAACAGTTTACGGACTCGAAAATATCATCGTCATCAACAGAATTAGAATCGTGGAATGGTGGATTCTCTTTCAAACATGGAGGAGCGTATGGGCGACAATTCGCAAATGGTTGCCACTGATCGAAAGCAGCTAACTCCAAAGACTTAAAATTGCTACAGGGACCAAGCAAATAGGTTGCTGCAGTGTACATATCGGTTAATCGAAATTGATTATAGCAGTTTCGCACAGACTATATCAAAGACAAACAATGCGATGTACTAGAAACGAAATATAATGGTCAGAAATGAAAGTGCCGAATAAAGAGGCAGCTTTCAACTCGAACGCCATGCACTCCATGATGCCTCTAAAGTCCGCCTTGCCTTTCTCTTTCCTTCCTCCACATGACACTTTTAATATCTCGCCGAAATTCCTCTCCTCCTGGCCAACATCGAACGACTCAGTATATGCTAAATCTGCAAATTTTGTTCACATAACTCCACTGTTTCGTTTCTCATATCTAATCCTAACAAACTGTTGCATGTATACCGAGTCATCCCATCAAACCTACTCTCTATAGCCACTCCAAATGGACTCTGACTGTCTCCCAGACAGTCAAATCTGCATTGATATTTATTCACTCTTTCAGACGTAACATTTCCTACTTTATCCTATTAACATAATCTACATCTATATACTCTGCAAGCCACCGTATTGAGCTTTGTGGAGGGTGCCTTGTGCTACTACTAGCTATTTACTTTTCTGTTCTACTCGCAAACAGAACGATGGCAAAACGCCTATCTGTTTGTCTCCATACAAACCCTAATTTCTCTTGTCTTATCTTTGTGGTTCTTACACGAAATGGATATTGACGGCAATAGAATCATTCTGCAGTCAGCTCCAAATTCCAGTCCACTAAATTTTCTCAATACTGTTCCGTGAAAACAACTTCGTCTTCCCTCCAGGGATTCCCACTTGCTTTCACGAAGCATCTTCGTAATGTTCACCTGGTGTTCGGATCTACCCATAACAAATCTGGCAGTCTACTGCTGAACTTCTTCGATGCCTTCCTTTTAATCTGACCTGGTTGAGATCCCAAACACTCGAGCAATACTAACGAATGGGTCGTTCTACACGGTCTCCTTTACTGACAAACCACACTTTTCTAAATTTCTCACAATAAACTGAAGTCGACCATTCGCCTTCCGTACTACCATCCTTATGTGCTCACTCCATTTCATATATGTTTGCAACGTTACACCTAGATATCTATTATCGACATGATTGCGTCAGGCAGTAAAAACTAATACTATATTCTAAAATAATAGGATTCTTTTTTCTCCTCAGCTGCATTAACTCACATTTGTGCACACTTATAGCAAGCAGCCATTCATCACACCACCTAGTAATTTTGTTAATGTCATCTTGTATGCTACTAAGGTCGCTCAAATACGACTCCTTCCTGTGCACAAAGGCATCATCAGCAAACAGGAGCATATTGTCGCTTACCCAGTCGGTCAGCTCACAGCTCCCCATTTTGATCTCCTTCTTAGCTGTACTCCTTTACTCTTCATACCACAGCTCAGTTTGCATCTTAGCTTCCTAGTCTATTTCTTCTCGAGTCTTGCCGCTCAATCTACCCCGTAGCTACAGTTTGCAACCAACTGGATTTCCTTTGTTCATACCCATACCCTGCTTCAGCATATAATTCTAAGTATCCTTTGCTTTTACAGTATCTCTTAATCAGTTAAAAAACACTATGTTAATATTTCGCCTTTTTAATTATATTATTTCGATTTTATGTATTTGCAGTTCATTTAACTCGAGGGTGGAACACTTGTCAAGCTGATAGCTCACTCCTCATTCATATGGGGACAAGTTAATGAAACAGCTAAGGGCAGATCGAGAACGTTTTCTCAAACATGTGACATATCTCCTTGTGGATATTAATTGTCTTTCTTTGAGCTCTTCGTAATAACTTTATTTTTAAAGTCTGTGTCTAGTCATCATGGAAATGGGTATTTTTCTTTTAAAAATAAGTACTACAAAGATATTCCTCAGTAACAGAAATAAATTTCTGAATCTTACTCTAGTGCTAAATATTAACAGTAGAAACAATATACATAACGTAGTTCCTGAGATGTTGGAAAGCATTTAGTGAAAACAGAAAAACCTATTGTGTTTTACTAGATTACATAAAAATGTACTTTCTATTGCACTGAATGGAAAGAATGACAACAAATTTTCCGTTTTTCTAATTTATTAAATATTTTAGTTTAATGATGAAATTGTATGATTCCTTAATTTAGAAATTCCATTAGAAAAAGAGGGACAGAAATACAAAATTATATTCTAATTTTATACTGAAGTGTTAAACATCAGGCACTGTTTCGCTACAGTATGTTACATGTAAATAGCTGAATTTCAGAAAAATGGCAATGGAAGTACTTGAAAATTCAATGATGCTTGCAATATCTGTGTTTATACGGTGTCTGTATCATCACATTACAATGCCCGCCAATCATGCATGCGTTTCTGAAGGAACCGACGTTGTTCTGACGATTACAGCTGTGGTAATTATCACGAAATTCATTCGCATTTTCCGAATCTGGACTAACGCCAAGTTGTTTTTTACGTACAAAAATTTGTGCCGGACCAGGACTCTCCCCCGAAATTCCCGCTTATAGCGAGCGACTCCCTTAACAACTTCGGATGTCTGAGCACGCCTCCAGAACAGACCCAAAAATTCCATATGTCCTAGAGTCCACAATCCTTACCCCTGCATTTCGTGGTTCCCACACAGGGAGAAACAAATATTTTATGGTCGTTTTTGCCTGTCGAGGCATGGATAAGTCAATGATGGTTACAATATCTGTTTTTATAGAGTGTCTGTAAATTCACATTACAATGGAGGCATGCTCGGATAGCCGAAGTGGTTAAGGCGACCCCTCGCGATAAGCGGTGTATCTGGGTTCGAGGCACGGTCTGGTACAAATTTTCATATGTCAGAAACAACTGATGTGAACCGAGTTTCATAAAAATTGCAATCTGTTTTGTGTAGCTGAAAACTTATACGTGGTCAAAATTTCAATGTATGCAACTGAAAAGGAAAACACAAATTTCTGTGTGGTATGAAAGAGAAATCTGTGCGGCTGGTTCCGGCGGAGGTTTGAGTCCTCCCTCGGGCATGGGTGTGTGTGTTTTTCCTTAGAATAATTTAGGTTAAGTAGTGTGTAAGCTTAGGGACTGATAACCTAAGCAGTTAAGTCCCATAAGATTTCACACACACATAGAAAGAGAAATATTCCATTAACAAAACCTGTGCTGGAGGAGCATTACATTTCTCGTCAAGTTAGGCCTTGAGTGAAATTTGAGTTCAATTAAATAGGCGCCTGATGGAGAAGGTTTACATTTCAAGCATGATTAGACTAACTAGGACACTTCTTGATTCTGAAGTCAGTCATGGCTGATGACCACACATTCGTAACTCTCTCAGTAACATTTAGTTTGTGGACCCATTTTCCCTCAACGATTTTGCTTCTACTGTCTACTTTCAGTTTTCCCTACTCAAATTTTGCACTTGGACAGCTCTGGCCCTCCTCTCAGCTTGAAATCCCAAATGGCTGTTTGTGTCACTTGATCCTTAAACTGGCAATGGAAACAGCAGTAAAGAAGAAGAAAGGAGAACACAAAAACTTTAAGCGTGGACATCAGCTTTCTTGTATCTGTGTATCTTGAAGTAGCGAACCTACTTACGCCACATAAATTGAAAGAATCTTTTTTCACAAACGACAAATTACAACAGAAATTAGTCCACGTCTTAAAGAATAAAAACCATAAATTCTTGGGCTTATAAGTATGCAAAATAACACGTAAAACTTGCTCAAGCTACTATCTACGACAAATTGGAAAGCATTCTCAAGTTAGGTACGCTGAACACATCAATTGTTACGCACATAACCAATTTACAAAATGAGCAATAGCATTAGACATAAAAAACACTGGACACTCATTCGAAAACGTAGAAGAAGATCTCAAGATTCTCTGCCACTTTCAAAAATCAAATACAATGGATTTAATGGGGGAGTTTAGCTTTGTACACAACGAAAAGCGAGGAGAAAAAAATTCTCAGCGAGAAACCAGATAGAAAATTAGTTAACCTTTTCCAGTGTCCCTCCTGAATAAGATAATCATAGTAAATTTCAGAAACAGGTACATTTCCTTACATACTCGGGCAACGACAGCTCCGCCTTGGCCCGCGCTGACCGCCACCGGCATGAAGAAGCGCGCGGCTCGGTCGCTGCTGAAATACTGATTATTCTTCGTGTTTTACTGTCCCTGTCAATACGTATGGGTAGAAAGAATGTCGTAGTAGACTAATTTTGGTCCACTCTGTCGAATGGAGACGTAAAATTACGATTTAAGAATCATTTTGTTTGCAACGGGAAACAAACCGACGCTTTCAATCGAAACCGAGCGTCGCATGAGAGACATAATGGGCAGTATTCGTTTGGGCTGACTCCAGTTAAACATTGGCAGAATAAAATTGCAAATATCTGTAGAAACACCGGAGAGAGTGCATTTGACAACAGGGTGGTCCACAGATCGTGACTAGGCCAAATATCTCCCGAAAAACTACAAAGAACGAAACTTGTCTAGCTTGAAGGGGGAAACCAGATGGCGCTATGGTTGGCCAGCTAGATGGCGCTGCCACAAGTCAAACGGATATCAACTGCGTTTTTTTAAAAATAGGAACCCCCATTTTTATTACATATTCGTGTAGTACGTAAAGAAATATGAATGTTTCAGTTGGACCACTTTTTTCGCTTTGTGATAGATGGCGCTGTAATAGTCACAAACATATGGCTCACAATTTTATACGAACAGTTGGTAACAGGTAGGTTTTTAAAGTAAAATACAGAACGTAGGTACGTTTGATCATTTTATTTCGGTTGTTCCAATGTGATACATGTACCTTTGTGAACTTATCATTTCTGAGAACGCATGTTGTTCAAAAAAATGTTCAAATGTGTGTGAAATCTTATGGCACTAAACTGCTAAGGTCATCAGTTCCTAAGCTTACACACTATTTAACCCAAATTATCTTAAGGACAAACACACACACCCATGCCCGAGGGAGGATTCGAACCTCTGCATGTTGTTACAGCGTGATTACCCGTAAATACCACATTAATGCAATAAATGCTCAAAATGATGTCCGTAAACCTCAATGCATTTGGCAATACGTGTAACGACATTCCTCTCAACAGCGAGTAGTTCGCATTCCGGAATGTTCGCACATGCATTGACAATGCACTGACGCATGTTGTCAGGCGTTGTCGGTGGATCACAATAGCAAATATTCTTCAACTTTTCCCACAGAAAGAAAACCGGGGACGCCAGATCCGGTGAACGTGCGGGCCATGGTATGGTGCGCCGACGACCACTCCACCTGTCATGAAATATGCTATTCAATACCGCTTCAACCGCACGCGAACTATGTGCCGGACATCCATCATGTTGGAAGTACATCGCCATTCTGTCATGCAGTGAGACATCTTGTAGTAACACCGGTAGAATATCACGTAGCAAATCAGCATACATTGCACCATTTAGATTGCCATCGATAAAATGGGGGCCAATTAGCCTTCCTCCCATAATGCCGCACCATACGTTAACCCGCCAAGGTCGCTGATGTTTCACTTGTCGCAGCCATCGTGGATTTTCCGTTGCCCAGCAGTGCATATTATGCCGGTTTACGTTACGGCTGTTGGTGAATGACGCTTCGTCGCTAAATAGAACGCGTGCAAAATATCTGTCATCGTCCCGTAATTTCTCTTGTGCCCCGTGGCAGAACTGTACGTGACGTTCCAAGTCGTCGCCATGCAATTCCTGGTACATAGAAATATGGTACGGGTGCAATCGATGTTGATATAGCATTCTCAACACCGACGATTTTGAGATTCCCGATTCTCGCGCAATTTGTCTGCTACTGATGTGCGGATTAGCCGCGACAGCACCTAAAACACAACTTGGGCATCATCATTATTAAATAACGTAACTATCTGGCGAACGGTCCGGGCACTTGGATGATGTCGTCCAGGATACCGAGCAGCATACAGAGCACACGCCCGTTGTGCATTTTGATGACAATAGCCATACATCAACACGATATCGACCTTTTCCGCAATTGGTAAACGGTCCATTTTAACACGGGTAATGTATCACGATGCAAATATCGTCCGCACTGGTGGAAGGTTCGTCATACCACGTACTTATACATTCGTGATTATTACAGCGCCATCTACAACAAAGAGAAAAAAGTGGTCCAACTAAAACATTCATATTTCTTTATATACTACACGAATGTGTAATAAAAAATGTGGGTTCCTATTTAAAAAAACACAGTTGATATCCGTTTGACCTATGGCAGCGCTTTCTAGCGGGCCAACCATAGCGCCATCGGGATTCCTCCTTCAAGCTAGACGAGTTTCGTTCTTTGTAGTTTTTTCGTTTGATGCTTATTTCGTGAGATATTTGGCCCGGCCACTATCAATGGACCATCCTGTATATAAATATATATTCGACTTTTTACTGGTCGGTAGCTTGATTTGTGATGGTCTGCGCCGGTACTTCCTACCGGTACCTATGACGAAAAACATCAGAACCATATATTGTGAGATGTGGTAAGACAGAACTTTATTTTTCGCCAGTACAAATGTTGTATTGGCACTTTAAAAATGCACAGAAAAGCACTAAGCTAACATTTAAAAGAACCCCTTGAAGGTCAGACTACTGGAACTTCTCTCTTTCTTTAGTATACAAATCAAGCAATAATATATACAATGAGGTGACAAAAGTCATGGGGCACCTCCAAATATAGCGACGGACTTTCTTTTGGCTGGTATAGTGCAGAATCTCGACGTAGCATGGACTCAACAAGTATCCTGCAGAAATATTGAGCCATACTGCCTCTGTAGCCGTTCATGATTGCGAAAGTGTTTGCCGTTGCATGATTTTCTCCGTGAACTGACCACTTGATTCATGTTGGGCGATGTGGGTGGCCAAATCAAGCGTTCGTATTGTCACGAATATTATTCAAAGCAATTGCGAGTAACTGTGGGTCGATGACATGGCGAATTGCCATCCATAAAATTGAAGTCCATGAATGACTCGTCTCCAAGTAGCCGAACATAAACATTTTCAATCAATGATCGTTTCAATTGAACGAGAAGACCCAATCCATTCCATGTAAATGTGGTTTCGATAGTTACGATGCCACAACTTAGGTGCACGTTGTCGTAAGTTGGCTCTACGAGAGAGGACTGACTACGCCGACCATAGCGCCCTCTGGCCGACGCTGTGGAGCTCAGGGAGTGCCGTCTTGATTTCAGCCAATTTCATCAAGAGCAGACGGTCTGGAAACATCGCTTCGACTACCGAGTGGGCTAGCTTGCTATTGAGACTTTGATAAGACACAGACTACGGCCCCACACCTACGTGTTCATCCCAGTCAAAGTTATGTATGCATTTATTTACTTGCGTTTTTGGCTTTAGTAAAAAGGATGAAGTTACATGCAGTACCAAAGTGCTTCACCTCTCCTGCTCCTACTCGCTTCCTTCCCTCTCGGCCTATGTTACAGAAGCAGTTCACAGGAGTAGACCCACGCGCCGCCTTTCCAGGCGGGATACGAAAGTAAACACAGCCCAAACCATTATGGAGCCATCATCAGCTTGCACAGTGCCTTGTTGACAACTTGGGTCCATGGTTCCGTGAGATCTGCGCCACACTCCCGCCCTATCATGAGCTCCTACCAACTAAAATCGGGATTCACTGACCAGGTCACGGTTTTCCAGTCGTCTAGGGTCGAACCGAAATGGTCACGATTTCAGGAGAGGCGCTCCAGGCGATGTCGTCCTGTTAGCAAATGCACTCCCGTAGGTTGTTTACTGTCAAAGTCCTTAAACGCCAAATTTTACCACACTCCATTAATTAAAACTTCCGGGCTGAATTGCCGTGGTCCATATATAAAACTTCATCACCACACTGTCCTAACGGATATGTCCTCGTACGTCCCACATTGATTTCTGCAGTTATTTAACGCAGAGTTGCTTGTCTTTTAGCACTGACAACTCTACGCTAACTCCTCTGTTCTCGGTCGTTACGTGAAGGCCGTCGGTCACAGCGTTGTCCGTGGTTAGAGGCAGCCTGAAATTTGGTATTCTCGGCACACTCTTGACACTATGTATTTCAGAATATTGAATTTCCCAGCGATTTTTTTCCGCGAAGAAAGTCTGTTAGTTCCAGTCTTGTGGCCATAATCAAGTCGGAAATTTTTCCACATGTATCACCTGAGTGCAAATGACAGCTCTGCCGTTTTATAACTTGTAAACCCGAAACTAGCGCCATCTGTATATGAGCATGTCGCTACCCCATGATTTTATCATCTTAGTGTAATGTAATCAAAAAACACTGTAACACTTCTGACTTGGTACAAACTCTTTGTGAATCCGTGGAGTCAAAATACGTGTGTAGCATGTTTTGATTATTGAAACGAATAGTGTAAGTAATAATTCGTGTGTGTGTGTGTGTGTGGCAAAATGTCTGTAAGCAGACCAACAAAAATATCATTTCCAATTTTATCAGATTAAAAGGCTCGAAGATTCATTTTGTTCGATTTTCCGATTGCGACATAACCTCAAAGAGTTATGTACAATGCAAGAGAGGCAGAAAATCACACATGGAAACGTTCCCAAAATATTCAAGTAAACAAATGCACCTGAAAATGAGAATAAATTCTCCAAACGCGTTGTGCTAAGTATGAAAAAAGTAATTGTTGCAGTTTTTCATTATTTAAATAATGAAAGACACACAAGACTTTTAGGCTTTCCTGACAGATCTGTCGCAAATACACTCCTCTCGTTTGCCGCCGGCTGATATTGTGCAAATCCCACAATATTTCGTCGATACAACTGTTTGACATCTTCAGGTGATGGTAGTTGCACTGTTTTCACTGCTGCAAGATGCGACTGATGATAATCGCGCGGCGGCGTCGAGCTACAACAGACAAGGATCGGGCAATACGCTTCCGCGGAAAGACGTTCGCAGTTGGAGGAAAGCGGCGTTCGTAGTGCCCCCCGGCGGGAGCCGCAGACGAGCCTTCGGTGTGTGCTCTGTGGACACTGTGCTGCCGGACGCTGCTGTGGATGAAAACTGAGTTAAATCTCAGTAGTGAGCAGCGTCGACTCACGAACCGGAACTTCTTTCTTCTGTTTTAAATTAAATGCAGCCAGTGCGGCACTTAATTGAAAATCTGCATCCGTGTTGATCAGATTGTCCGCCGCACGGATATGTGTGGCCTCATTAAGAAAACTCTGAGGGTAAAACTACGGTCTTCTCGTAAAACATGCGATGTCCCGTGTCCAGGCATTGCTCCGCCACCGCTGATTTATCGAGTTGCCCCAGGCGTTTATGACGGTGGTGTTCAATACAACGTTCGAGCACGGCAATAACGCCGTTTCATTTTGACGGTGTGTCTTCAAGAATAGAAAGAATCCTCAAGAGACACCACATCAAGTCTGTTTTCGGCTATCAGCAAAACTGAGGAAGTTGTTATGTTGGTCAAAGACGATTTCGGCCTTAGGAAACATGGCGTAAATAAGGTCCCAATTGTGTGGGACATATTATATAGGGCAGATATGCCGAACCGTGCAAGAACGTTGTGCTGTACACCATCGTCACACACGCTGGACAACCTGATAAATCAGCAGTAGTGGAACATTGGCGGGATATGGGGCATCGCATTTTTGTTTGTTTTCTTTTTTTTCCTTTATTGAGTTTCGATTTCCCCCGAAGGGGGCAGGCTGCCAGTAGCTTAGTACGCCGCTCTTCAGCCTACAAAATTCTTAAAACGGAAGAAGATAATAAACAATAAAAGCAGGCGATAAAAACGGTGACATAAATTGTAAAATGGCGGAAAGTTGTGGAAGTTAAAACATAAAACAAAGGGTTGGCGATGATAATTAAATACACAGGATGCAGACAGTTAAAATAGTAGACAGACAATTAAAAAAAACATGGCGACAGTCTGGTTTCTGTTCGCATGAGATAAAAAAACACAACTAGTGACAGTATGGAGGCTGTTCGCAACACTGACAGGGGATGCACAACACTGAACACTCACTGGAAACAGCACTATACAGGCGACACGGCGACAAATTAGGGGGGGAGGGAGGGGGAGGACCCGGACCGATGAAGCGGGAAAAGGGGGGGAGGAGAGGAAAGGAAAAAAGGGGGGAGCAGATGGAGTGAGGGGACATAGAAAAATAGGGGGGCTGGGTGGAGACAAGGAGAAGTGGGAAAGGCGGTGGAGGGGAGAGCAAAAAGGACTCAGGGGAGAGAAGGGAGGCAGAGAGGGGGTAGTCGGGGAAAAAACAGGATGGAAGGGGTGGGAGGGAGCCCAGGAAAGGACAGTGAAAGGGAGGAGGGGGGTGAGGATGAAAGTTGATAGGAGGGATAAATGGAGGGAGAGAGGGCATCATCTGGGAGGGGGAGTCGATGGAAACTACTTTGGGAAAGGAGATGAAGGGTGTAGAGGTGAAGGGTAGGAGGGACACAACGGTGAAGGTGTGGCAGAGGTCGGGGGTCGGAGAGGTGAGGAGAGGAGAGGAGAGGAGCAACCAGGGTATGAGGGGGATCAAGGAAGCAGGTTGAAGTTTTGTCCTCAGTGTCATCTATCTGCGAGTCTATTGTTAAGGAGGCGATATATATCCGTAAGGTGGACACACTTATCAACAGGGATGCAGGTTTCCAAGTAAGCGCTGCCTGTAATCCAGCACTGGGTGCCATTAAATTAGAACTGGAGAAACAAGACCTTCCGATTTTTGAGTCGACGCAGCTCACTGTTGAGATTTAATTCAGTTTTTAACCACAGGAGCGTCCGGCAGTACAGTCTTTGCCCACAGCACATATGCAGGAGGCCTTTCTGTGGCTCCCGGCACACTATAAGCACCACTTTCCTCCAACTCCAGTGTCTTTCCGCGCACGCGTATTGCCTGCTCCTGGCCTGATGATGAAGTTCGACACCACCGCCAAGAGATTATCATCAGTCATGTCTTGCAGCAGTGTCAGCAGCAGTTACTACCACCTGAAGATGTCGAACAGTTGTATCTACAAAATACATGGAGTATCAAAAATAATCATCCGATTTCGCACGTTTATATTTCTGAAACTAATAAATATATACAATGAATTTTGTTTTTTGATGAATGGGAAACTCAAAAAGTTTTTTTCACATCTTTGCATAGGCGTTCAATATGGAACCCCTTGAGATACATGGCATATTTCAATGCGGTATTCAAGTTGTTCCCACACTGCAGCGAGTATGTCTTGAGTTACAGCTGATGTTATGCGATGTCTCAGTTCATTCATTGTTGTTGGTTACGTAGGCACATAAACAGAGTTTTATATAAACGCCCGCAATAAATAGTCAGAGACAGTCAGGTCCGGTGGTCTTGGAGGCCAGTAATGCGAGGCTAATCATTTGGTCCAGTGCGACCGATCCATATTCAGTAATACTTCGATTTAAAAATTGCCACACTTCCAGATGCCACTGTGGCGGTGCCCCATCCTGTTGGTAAATGAAGTCGTTCGAATCAGTCTCCAACTGTGGGAAAAGAAAGTTCTCAATCATATCGAGATATGAGCTTTATGTAATAGTGTTCTCGGCAAAGAAAAATGGACCATGCACATTCTCCCTTGAAATGCACAAAACACATTATATTTTGGAGAGTCCCTCTCATGTTGTACAACTTCATGTGGTTATTCTGTACCCCATATTCTCAGATTATGACGATTCACCTTCGTATTTAAATGGATTGTTGCCTCTTCACTAAACACTAAGCGTAGAGGAAATATATCCTCCTCCATCTTTCCAAGGACGAAATTACGGAACTCCACGAGATGTTGCTTGTCACCTTTGTAGCGAACTAAAATTTCTTCTCCTTGCTGTCGAACATGAAATGACGAGCAGATGACTGATGAGATTGCCCCACGTTAGGAACCAATAATTAATTGATTTCAATAATTAAATGAAATCAAACACAAAGGGTACGAAATTAAGGGGTTAATGTATGAATGTAAAAGGTTACTTATGTGATTAAAACAAAAAGAAATGTATTTATTTTCTTCCTGTTTACACAAACCAAAACAAAATTATAAATCCCAGGACGATTTGACTGGGCGTGCACACGACTCGGTTATTAAGGGGAAGGAGGAGGGTACTAACCGTGTCACCATTATTCGATATCGTTCGTTGTGTATTGCTGTCGGCGGCAGGCGCTGCGTCGTTTCGGCGCGTCGCCTTGGAGCTGTGTGGCGCGAGTCGACTGTCCCCATGAGCAATCGCGGCTTTGCGGCGAGACCCAGCTATGATCTCCGCGTTATCTGCTCGTTGCCGGATGCGTGGCCGAAGCTGTGTTATCACGGTGTCGGAAGGCGGATGTTAGCAATGGGTGCAAGAGCATCGATGTCCTCTCGCTTCCGAGGTGTCTCCATGACTCTCTCCCTCGCTTCTCCTCCCTCTCTCAGCTCAACTCCTCTTCGGAATACTCTTCCTTTCGGACTTGTCATTGGCGAACAAAATTTTCGATGTAGCCCAATGACAGATCGCCGTTAATTAGCCACGCCTCTCCGTGCGGGGTGGAAATTTCCTGGCGTGGCTGGCGTGTGTCACGTGAATCGGCATCTTTCTCACGATTTCACATTCTTGAGCTGTCTTCCTGCATTCCGAGGCTGTAGTGAGAGCAGCTAGAACACTTCTTTTTAATCGCCCTCTCTGCGTCCGGCTTGGACAGACTCATGCTTGCCTTTGTCTCAAAATTTGACGGCATCCATGATTTATAAGGAATGTCCTTAGTGTCGAGAAAAGCATCTTCTTATGGATGCTGACTTCTTTCGCACGCTTCCCTGCCCCAATTCCCCGCACTTTGTGTGTGCTCCTCGCTGTGCCCTTGGGGTGCTGGAATCGTTGGCACATTCCTGCTTTCCAAGGCAGGTCGGAAGAACTCACATGCTTTCTCGCGTACATTCTTGGCGTTCCATCTACGACTACATCTACATCTACATTTATACTCCGCAAGCCACCCAACGGTGCGTGGCGGAGGACGCTTTACGTGGCACTGTCATTACCTCCATTTCCTATTCCAGTAGCGTATGGTTCGCGGGAAGAACGACTGCCGGAAAGCCTCCGTGCGAGCTCGAATCTCTCTAATTTTACACTCGTGATCTCCTCAGGAGGTATAAGTAGGGGGAAGCAATACATTCGATACCTCAACCAGAAACGCACCCTCTCGAAACCTGGACAGCAAGCTACACCGCGATGCAGAGCGCCCTCTCTTGCAGTCTGCCACTTGTGTTTGCTAAACATCTCCGTAACGCTATCACGCTTACCAAATAACCCTGTGACGAAACGCGCCGCTCTTCTTTGGATCTTCTCTATCTCCTCTGTCAACCCGTCCCAGTACGGATCCCACACTGATGAGCAATACTCAAGTATAGGTCGACCGAGTGTTTTGCAAGCCACCTCCTTTGTTGGTGGACTACATTTTCTAAGGACTCTCCCAATGAATTTCAACCTGACACCCGCTTTACCAACAATTAATTTTATGTGATCATTCCACTTCAGATAGTTCCGTACGCATAATCCCAGATATTTTACAGAAGTAACTGCTACCAGAGTTTGTTCCGCTATCATATAATCATACAATAAAGGATCCTTCTTTCTATGTATTCACAATACATTACAATTGTCTATGTTAAGGGTCAGTTGCCAGTCCCTGCACCAAGTGCCTATCCGCTGCAGATCTTCTTGCATTTCGCTGCAAGTTTCTAATGCTGCAACTTCTCTGTGTACTACAGTACCATCCGCGAAAAGCCGCATAGAACTTCCGACACTTTCTACTAGGTCATTTATATATATTGTGAAAAGCAATAGTCTTATAACACTCCCCTGTGGCACGCCAGAGGTTACTTTAACGTATGTAGACGTCTCTCCATTGAGAACAACATGCTGTGTTCTGTTTGCTAAAAACTCTTCACTCCAGCCACACAGCTGGTCTGATATTCCGTAGGCTCTTACTTTGCTTATCAGGCGACAGTGCGGTACTGTATCGAACGCCTTTCGGAAGCCAAGGAAAATGGCATCTACCTGGGAGCCTGTATCTAATATTTTCTGGGTCTCATGAACAAATGAAGCGATTTGGGTCTCACACGATCGCTGTTTCCGGAATCCATGTTGATTCCTACAGAGTAGATTCTGGGTTTCCGGAAAGCATGTTCCAAAATTCTACAAGAGACCGACGTCAGAGATACAGGCCTATAGTTTTGCGCATCTGATCGACGACCCTTCTTGAAAACTGGAACTACCTGTGCTCTTTTCCAATCATTTGGAACCTTCCGTTCCTCTAGAGACTTGCGGTACACGGCTGTTATAAGTGGGGCAAGTTCTTTCGCGTACTCTGTGTTGAATCGAATTGGTATCCCGTCAGGTCCAGTGGACTTTCCTCTGTTGAGTGATTTCAGTTGCTTTTCTATTCCTTGGACACTTACTTCGATGTCAGCCATTTTTTCGTTCGTACGAGGATTTGGAGAAGGAACTGCAGTGCGGTCTTCCTCTGTGAAACAGCTTTGGGAAAAGGTGTTTAGTATTTCAGCTTTATGCGTGTCATCCTCTGTTTCAATGCCATTTTCATCCCGGAGTGTCTGGATATGCTGTTTCGAGCCACTTACTGATTTAACGTAAGACCAGAACTTCCTAGGATTTTCTGTGAAGTCGGTATATAGAATTTTAGTTTCAAATTCACTGAACGCTTCACGCATAGCCCTCCTTACGCTAACTTTGACATTGTTTGGCTTCTGTTTGTCTGAGAGGTTTTGGCTGCGTTTAAACTCGCAGTGAAGCTCTCTTTGCTTTCACAGTAGTTTCCTAACTTTGTTGTTGAACCACAGTGGGTTTTTCCCGTCCCTCACAGTTTTACTCGGCACGTACCTGGCTAAAACGCATTTTACGATTGCTTTGAACTTTTTCCATAAACACTCAACATTGTCAGTGTCGGAACAGAAATTTTCGTTTTGATCTGTTAGGTAGTCTGACATCTGCCTCTTTTTACTCTTGCTAAACAGATAAACCTTCCTCCATTTTTTTATATTCCTATTTACTTCCATATTCAGGGATGCTGCAACGACCTTATGATCAGTGATTCCCTGTTCTGCGCTTACAGAGTCGAAAAGTTCGGGTCTGTTTGTTATCAGTAGGTCCAAGATTTTATCTCCTCGAGTCGGTTCTCTGTTTAATTGCTCGAGGTAATTTTCGGATAGTGCACTCAGTATAATTCTAATGGCTGCAGGTGTCCATCAGTTCTCGGCCCGCTTCTCATTCTGAGACAGGCCCTTCGCAACGTGTCCGTCCTGGAGCGAGGCGAGGGCGTCCACTCGGCTTCTCGCTGTGGCTTGCAGAATGTCTGCAGTGTCCTCTCTTCGGGGGCTCGCCCCAGCCTGTCGGTTTCCCTGGCCGTGGTCCGTCGTATTACCCGTTCATGAAGAGCTTGCAGTAACTGAATGTTGTATGGCTTCATGTGTAAACGTCGACTCAACGCATGCCAGACAGTCATCAGGGGCATGTTGAACTGTCGAGCTGCACAGCGAATGGATTTCTGCGAACTCCTTGTGAAACTATGGCGGAAGTGTTCGACGTCTGTGTCAGACACTCGGG
This sequence comes from Schistocerca serialis cubense, assembly GCF_023864345.2. Lineage (NCBI taxonomy): Eukaryota > Metazoa > Arthropoda > Insecta > Orthoptera > Acrididae > Schistocerca > Schistocerca serialis. Next base: position 268,387,132 of record NC_064639.1, read on the forward strand.
GACGGCCCGGCGATTTCCCTTCTCACAAACAACTGTTCCTTGCAATTGTTCATGCCATCGTCTAATGCTCTGTGCTGTAGGAGGATACCCACCATACCTAGTACGAAAGTCACGCTGAACAGTTATTGCTGACCCGCACTGCGCGAAACGTGGAACACACATTGCTTTCTGTTGTCCCGACATCATTTTTACTAGAACTGAAATGGGCGCTCACTGCTGCTGCCTAGTGGGGACCATGTAAAACACGAGAGTTTGCTCTTTCCAACAATACATTGTTCACGCACATGTCTCAAATAACATCTACATCTACATCTACATATATACTCCGCAATCTACCATACGGTGCGTGGCGGAGGGTACCTCGAACAACTAGCATCTTCTCTCCATGTTCCATTCCCAAACAGAAGGAGGGAAAATGACTGCCTATATGACTCTGTACGAGCCCTAATCTCTCTTATCTTATCTTTGTGGTCTTTCCGCGAAATGTAAGTTGGCGGCAGTAAAATTGTTCTGCAGTGAGCCTCAAATGCTGGTTCTCTAAATTTCCTCAGTAGCGATTCACGAAAAGAACGCCTCCTTTCCTCTATAGACTCCCACCCAAGTTACTGAAGCATTTCCGTGACACTCACGTGATGATCAAACCTACCAGTAACAAATCTAGCAGCCCGCCTCTGAATTGCTTCTATGTCCTCCCCCAATCCGACGTGATAGAGATCCCAAACGCTGGAGCAGTACTCAAGAATACGTCATATTAGTGTTCTATAAGCGGTCTCCTTTACAGATGAACCACATCTTCCCAAAATTCTACCAATGAACCTAAGACGACTATCCGCCTTCCCCACAACTGCCATTACATGCTTGTCCCACTTCATGTCGCTCTGCAATGTTACGCCTAAATATTTAATCGACGTGACTGTGTCAAGCGCTACACTAATAATGGAGTATTCAAACATTACGGGATTCATTTTCCTATTCATCTGCATTAATTTACATTTATCTATATTTAGAGTTAGCGGCCATTCTTTACACCAATCACAAACCCTGTCCAAGTCATCTTGTATCCTTCTGCAGTCACTCAACGACGACACCTTCCCGTACACCACAGCATCATCAGCAAAAAGCCGCACATTGCTATCCACCCTATCCAAAAGATCATTTATGTAGATAGAAAACAACAGCGGACCTACCACACTTCCCTGGGGCACTCCTGATGATACCCTCACCTCCGATGAACACTCACCATCGATCACAACGTACTGGGTTCTATTACTTAAGAAGTCTTAGAGCCACACGCATACTTGGGAACCAATCCCATTTGCTCGTACCTTAGTTAGGAGTCTGCAGTGGGGCACCGAGTCAAACGCTTTCCGGAAGTCAAGGAATATGGCATCCGTCTGATACCCTTCATCCATGGTTCGCAAGATATCATGTGAAAAAGGGGCGAGTTTGCGTTTCGCAGGAGCGATGCTCTCTAAAGCTGTGCTGATGCATGGACAGCAACTTCTCTGCCTCAAGGAAATTCGTTATATTCAAACTAAGAATATCTTCGAGAATCCTGCAACAAACCGATGTTAAGGATATTGGTCTGTAATTTTGAGGATCCGTCCTTCTACCCATCTTATATACAGGCGTCACCTGCGCTTTTTTCCAGTCGCTCGGGACTTTACGTTGGGCAAGAGATTCGCGATAAATGCAAGCTAAGTAAGGAGCCAATGCAGTAGAGTACTCTCTGTAAAACCGAACTGGAATCCCATCAGGACCTGGCGAATTATTTATTTTCAACCCACTCAGCTGCTTCACAACCTCAGGGATGTCTATCACTATGTCCTCCATACGAGAATCTGTAAGAGACTTTTAAAATCGGAAGATTCTTTTTGATACACCCTGCATTGAGGGATACGCACCATATGATCCCGTGGCAAACCCGAGCAATGTATTTACATGAATGAGACAGTTGCAGGCTTTCGTAAAACATCGAATACGATGAACGATATCGAGTTCCTTGTTGTGCAGCCGAGATGTAACGCCGCTCTCGCCTGTTGGGCAGGGTGTTCTGGCGGGTGGTGCTGGTGGTGGCGCTGCTGGCGGTCGTCCTGTGGGCCGAGCTGCTGCTGATCGAGCTGTCGCACTCACGGCCGCAGCCCATGATGCTGCCGCCGCTCTACGCGTCTGACTCGGCTGGCGCCACCCAGCGGCCAGTCAGTGGGGACACCAACATCTTCTTCATAGAGCCCACGTGCATCTTCGAGGTGCGTCGCCTCCGATGTCCGTAGGCAAGCTAATTTGTGTTGATTCTTCCATGTTTCCCAACACTGCAGAATATTTATTTATTTATTTAACCTGATCAGATTAGGGTCATCAGGCCCTCTCTTACATCGGACCACTGTTCCACACATTCAGCATTTCACACATCAGAGTTACATCATGACAATAATTTAAATAAGAAAATTAGATTTCTCTAGTGACAATATGAATAAAGAGTAATGACTAAGACCTAATAAAGTAAATGCTGGCAGTATTTTTACAACAGGTGCTATACATACAAATAATGATAAAAGCAATAATAATAACAGTAAAAAAATCAAATAATAATGATAAACATGAGAAAAATTGGCAATAGTAATGAAGGTTTGTGCAGATGTACATTAATATCTTGGTGTATAAAGTAGATGTTTACTAGTATAGCGAGTTTTGGGGAAGGGAGATTTAAGGAGGGGCAAAGATGGAAGTAATGAGGTGAAGTGCATTCACGTACAGAGGGAGGCATTACTGTTGCTTAAGTTGATACGTCACTAACTGTTATTTGAAGCTGGACATCTAATTAAGTTCCTTAACATAACGAGGGAGGTTATTCCAGAGTCGGGCTCCCGCTACTGTAAAGGACTTGGAGAAGGTGACTGAGCGATGCAGTGGAACATAGAGGATTTTATTATGATGGGAACGTGTGTTTCTGTCATGTTGTTCCGACATAAACGTTAAGGACGAGGAGAGATATGAGCGACAGTGTACATTTATAAGGCAGTAGATGAGACAGAGTGTATGGAAATCTCTGCGTTTGTCTGCACGCAGCCAGGACAATTTTGCATATGCTGGTGAAATGTGATCAAAAAGTCGAACGTCACAGATATATCGGACGCAGGCATTCATAACCAGTTCCAGACGTCGCGAATTTTCCTGAGAGAGGCCTTGTAGGATAATATCGCCGTAGTCAACGATTGGGAGTATAAGCGTTTGTACTAATTTCTTTTTCAGATCGAAAGAGAAGAGATTTTTATACTTTTGTAAGACATGAAGGGATGCTGATGCTTTTTTGCACACTGCAGTTACGTGCTCTGTCCAATTTAGATTTTCATCTATTATTACTCCCAAACTCTTTGCTGAGGGAGAGAAGTTAATGTTTGTTCCAGAGATTTGCGCTTAGGGACATTTACAGTTTCTATTTATGTACAAACATAGATGTCCGTTTCTTCAAAATCTCAAATCTCCGAAAGTTCTTCATGGATTGCTTTGAAATTTTGATGCAACATTGCATTCGAATACGCAAGTGTTTTATATACCTACTGGAACGCCATCTGGTATATATGTAATATGTATGTAATAAAATGGGAAATGTTATGAAACGTAAATGTTGATTTCTTCAAAATCGTTAGTCTCCAAATGTTCTTAATCGATTGCTTTGACATTCTGGCACAATGTTGAATTCTGATACGGGCGTGTTTTTAGGTACCTTAGCTCTTTAAGATATGTTTATTTTTAATACATGTACTTAATAAATATATGTGTGTAGCACGTAAAGGGAAACATTGTTACCGAACATCTCAAAATGCACCTTTCCAATTTACGTCAAATTTTGACAAATTACTCTTATAAACGTTTAGGCACATATAGATTATCCACTTTGTAATATATAAATTTGTATATAAAATGTACACTAGCGTAGCGGTGTGACCGAACAGGAAGTTGTATTTACGGCTCATTGATTTATTATTAGAATACTACTACGAAATCTGAAATTACAATAACAATAAACAAGGCTCAAGTTCAGAGAGAAGGAGGGAAAAGAAGATGCACAGTGGTGTGGAAGGAAATCGACAACGAAAAGAGAAGGAAGAGATGTACAGAGAGAGAGCGCAGGAGGAGATGGAGAGAGAGAGAGAGAGAGAGAGAGAGAGAGAGAGAGAATGGGAGGAGGAGGTGGACAGAGAGGGGGTGAGGAGGTGATGGGCAGAGAGAGGTTGAGGAGGTGACGGACAGACAGAGGGGGAAGGAGCAGGAGATAGACAAAGGAAGGAGGAGAGTGAGATGGACAGACACAGGGGAGAGAAGGAGATTAGGATGTATATCTAATTCCCATACATATTAGAAACGTGTGCTTTCTCTTTTCTCTTTTTTCAGTTTTAGTATACTGAGCTACAACAAAGAGTGGCCAGGTTCAGCTAATGTATATAAGTAACAATGTAAATATTCATTTCTTCAAAATCGCATATCTCTGAAAGTTCTTCACCGATTGCTTTGAAATTTTGACACAACGTTGCATTCGAATATTATTGTGTTTCTGTATACATATTGGAGCGCCGTGTGATATATAAATACGCGTATACTGTATGTAAAGAGGATACGTTGTTAACAAAAATCTCAGATTCGTTTATTCAAAATATTAAATCTTCGGAGGTTCTTCACCAATTCCTTTGAAATTTTGACACAACGTCGCATTCGGATATGCGCGTGTTTCATATACCAACGGGAACGCCATATGCTATATAACTATATCTATTAGAGATAAAATAAGTAATAATGTTATATATGTATATATAAATATAATATGGCGTTCTTGTAGGTATATAGAAACATGTGTGTTGAATCAAAATTTAAAAGAGATCGGTGAAGAGCTTTCGGAGAATTAAGATTTTGAACTAACGAACATGTGATTGTTTCCAACAATTTACCCCCTTTATATATTATATACATATTTATGTACAATATGACGCTTCAGTAGGCATATAAAAACATGTGTGTAGTCGGATGCAGTGTTATGTCAAAATTTCAAAGCAATTGGTGAAGAACTTTTTGATACTTAAGACTTTGAACCAACAGATATTTACACCTAAATAAACAAAAATGTAAGTGTTCATGTGTTGAAAATCTCAAACCTCCGAAAATTCTCTACCGATTGCTTCGAAATTTTGACTCAACGTTACGTTCTAATACTTGCTGGTTTTTATATACCTGTATTTCAAAATATATGTGATATATAAATAAATATGTAATGTATCTACATCTACATCTACATCTACATCTACATGGATACTCTGCAACATTCAGAGGCGAAAGTTTGTGTTTGGAATTTCGTGAGAAGATTCCGTCGCAACGAAAAACGCCTTTCTTTTAATGATGTACAGCCCATATCCTGTATCATTTCTGTGACACTCTCTCCCATATTTCGCGATAATACAAAACGTGCTGCCTTTCTTTGAACTTTTTCGATGTACTCCGTCAGTCCTACCTGCTAAGGGTCCCACACCGCGCAGCAGTATTTTCAAAGAGGACGGGCAAGCGTAGTGTAGGCAGTCTCTTTAGTAGGTCTGTTACATTTTACAAGTGTCCTGCCAATAAAACGCGGTCTTCTGTTAGTCTTCCCTACAACATTTTCTATGTGTTCCTTTCAATTTAAGTTGTTCGTAATTGTAATACCTAGGTATTTAATCAGAGGCTCGGCTATGTACCAGAGGTCCGCAATCGGTTCTGTCGACTATGCTGCAAATTGTCAGCTCTTCTTTTATCTTGCAAGCAAGTCTGGCAGCCTTTACCACTTCTGTTCGCCGCTCGAAACCAGATAGAATTTCTGATCCAAAGTGACACGCATCATTGGTACCGACGCGAGCAACCACCTGCAGCTGGTTGCACCCTGTGCTCTTCATGGCATCTGGGAGGACCATTTACACACCTGGAATGACCCCACCAGGTATGCAAACGGCGTTCGTATAGGTTTTCTTTCCCTTCTTGTCAGCCAAGTCTCTAAGGGGCCCCATAACGCACCTAACGTTGGAGCTCCCAACCACCAATAATCCCACGCTCTGTGATTGCCCGGATCTTGCAGTGCGTGTGTTTTCCTCTGAATCAGGACAGGCGACAGTATCTGGCTCAGCCACAGTGTCAGCCACAGACAGCACCTGGAACCTGTTTGTCAGACAAACCGGGGAGGCCTTGCGTGCGGCAGCCTGGGAAGTCTTTCGCCGCCTGCTTCGCCCTGGACGACTTCCCACTCGACCACTGGTGAGGGGTCAACCTCAGTGCGAGCAGTAACTGGATTGGCCACCGCTGAGGACCGATCGGAGGACTCGGACGTGCTGGACGTCGGTTGGATCCTCACGGCCGGCCCACAACAGTGGTGCCCATCCACTGTAGCCTCAAGCTGTGTAACCGAAGCCATCGCAGCCTGAAGCTGAGAGCGAAGTGTCACACAACAATCGCAGTCCCTGTCCATACTAAAGACCGTGGAAAACTAAACTATGCAGATAACAGAATATCGGCACGTGCTGCGCAACTCTACTGTAGACCCTGACAAAATCACAGGAACTGTATCTAATAATATGCAGATATTCATAAACGTAACCACCGAAGCACTCGCGTGAAACTAAATAACTCGCCCCTGTCACAAAATCGGTTTACTTTCCGACACAAACGAAATTGCGAGAACTGTGGCTATTAGATATTAAATTTACGCGCAGAAACTCAAGAAACTAGACTATTAAGGCACACAGATGATATAATAAAATTCGCTTCTGGTTAGGAACTCGTAAATGTCACAAAAGCGGTTACTTCCCTGTTGCTGCGTATGTCTCGGTCGGCTACTACTGCCCGACACCTCGTTGCCTTAAAGGTCTTAACTGGTTTACTTCAGATTTTTACACAATACACTAATGAACATTCAGATGTACATACGCTATATAGTTTTAATATATAAAGTATGTATTTAACATGTACAGGAGTAAACGTTGTTGCCAAAAACGTCAATAAGTACTCGAACGACTTACTTTACTTTTTTACTCGTAAACGTTCGGACGCAATCGCTATACAGGGTGTTACCGTAAGAGCCTGCAAAAATTTAGCTGCACATAGAGAATGCTCCACTCAAAAATTTGAGATAGGAAACTTGGAGTCGGAGAAGTCAGCTTAAGGAGATAATAGGAATAAAATCACATTTTTGTGCACTTTTTTTTACTTCATTAGTTAACTGTAAAGACCATCACTGACACAATGAATGTACCATTTCTACTGTATCTTACAAAATGTTCAGAAACTGACGGCCATCCACCTCAATTTAAGCATGACACGGGCGAACAAGATTCTGACGCACCCTGACAAATATCCCTGGTGTGTTTCTAATCACATCACAGGCAGCTACAACTCTGGCAAATAATTTCAACTCTGAATCCACTGGGCTCTCAAACACAAGTGACTTTAGATATTACCATAGGAAATCATAAGGGGGATTAAGGTTATGTGACCTCGCAGGCCATGGAATAGAACCTTCCCTTCCAATCCGGTGACCAGGAAATACATTGCCGGTACTGCTCCATTCTACTGTACTGTACATCTCTGAATAGCACTGAATAATGAATGGGTTTGTAGTTGACTCATAGTATGTCCTATCATGGGACGATGTAGAAACGATATAACAGAGCCAGCTTACGGAGAAGTAAAGTAAACAAAACCTGCATCATGACTTCCAGGTAATAAGGCTCGTTCTTCTTGTTTCCTTGTGGGAAATAAAGAATGTACGTGTAAATAAACAGCACAGTATGTGTAATGTTAGTTGTAAATAAGCTGGAAAACAGTAATGCTAGACAAAGCGATAGATAAGTTCACTTCCATAACTCCTTAAGCTGACTTCTCCGATCTCATGTTCCCTATCTCATAATTGTTCAGTGGAGTATTCTGTATGTCCTGTTACATTTTTGGGCGGTCTTACGAAAACACCCTGTATATTTTTTACCTGATTTGCAAAAAGTAGGGCTTCAGTACGGTTATCTTCCAAGGGATGGTTTTGAAATTTAGATCTCTTAAAACCCTCTATTAGGGAGAGAGCGCCCCATAAAAAACATTATGCACCAAGTCCAAAGTCACCAAAACCTGAGGTAAAACCAATAAAATCAACGAATACAAAACTTCCACAGACCACACATAATGTCAAACCTGCGCGTTATGCAAGACGCTAATGGACGCCAGATAAATAGCTGCTATAATAACAGCACTAAAGCAACTGTGACAATTTTGTTCCACAGAAGCGAAAGTTTCAGTTACGAGCTGTTTGCACACCAAGTGCCAATGTCCCACTAACTAATATTTACATTTTACAACAGTTGAAAAGTATTGTATTGTTCGGTATCGAGATTAACGTTAGGCTCAGGGTTTATTTTTACAGCGTGGTTTTTATCTGATATGTTCGAGACTGGTGGTCACCACAAAAATTTCGAGGATGGTGGTCACATTTTTTTTCTGATATGACTAGAAGGAATTAAAACAGTACGTTGTTGAAGCAATCAACGTTTTCTACGCTTTAACGCAAAAAGAAACCAAACATTAGGCTTAGGAACCTTGTGAAGCAAATTCTGTAAAGTGTCTTAAATCTTGGCAGAATAATGGGTGTGCCAAAGAGGACAGGTTCCCTACTTTTTTTTAAAAGAACTTCCAGTAAGAAAATTAGAGACGTCTAGCTCAGTATGAGCTTGTAGCTTCAACAGAAGAATGTGGAATCTCTTTCCAGTAATTCGACAACAGTTCTCGAAGGAAATAACTTTCATCTCTATGAAATTAGCAACATGGACGATACGTACATTACTTCAGACCGTAGTCGAGATAGAACCGTTGCTAACTATGAACTAAGGGGAAAAAAAGATGCTGTGTGTAGAATGTAAGAAGTGGGCTCACTAATTATGCACGCCAAGGCCAAATAACAGTTATACATGTGAGAATTGTGAGAGTGCTCTCGAAAGTGAAATTTTTTTCTATGTTTACCTAAATTCTATTTTAGTGTTTAATTTTGTCTTGAGTATCCTTTATCAGTATCGCTGTTTTATTTTTGTATTCTCAATAAACTCTTTTTTTAAACAAATAATTTCTTTCTTTCCCAGCTAAATAACCCAGGACAAAAATCCCAATGTCGAAGCTTGTCATTGTCTGTGACAACCAACCTCGAGTCGGGACACGTTGCCACGAGAATTTACCCAGACAAAACTTCTTCCTTTTGATGCTGCAGATCCGTTGGGAAAATAAAGGGTGGTTCAAAATTCTTATTACAAGATTGTAGAGGATGAACTTTTGATAAGAAACCCATGTCTGGAAATGTAGCGTTTGGATTTAAAACAAGCTTGAAGATGTGATTACTTTAACAGCTCCCACTTCATGCCAAACACAGTAATTGAGAAGTGGGCGCCGTCAGTAGTCCCTGCTGTAATTACGACTTCACATAGCATCTTCGACCGACTACAACAACGGCTTTTAGTAATCAGTACGTTCGAATCTAGGCGAGTCGGCTGTAGTATCCGCTGATGCACTGCATTATCGACTTTGAAGAGGATGTCCTTCTCACGTAGAAGAGAATCCAAGGACAAGTACTCGGAACATTGCCCATGCCATGTGATCCTATAGCACCAGGACAGTGCTCATTGCCTCCGCTGTGTGATACTGTGAACCAGGAAATTTGAAAGTGATCCGATCATCAAACGGATTTTACATCCCAACGATACATTTTCAGTCGTGGGTTCGTTAGCAAAACTCATCTGCTAAGTCCCCTATACAGCTACTAGCAGTCTGTAACAGGAATATTGAATCGCCCTGAATATTCGTACATATTACTAACTAGCTATTTCCAGCCACGCATGGTTAAAAGGAAAAGAAAGAAAAGAAAAGAGACAGCACACGTTTCTAATATGTATGGGAATTGGATATACGCCCTAATATCCTTCTCCTCCTCCCTCCGTTTTTGTCCACCTCTTTCCCCTCTCATCTCTCGCTGCACCTGGTCCTGCCTCCTCTCTCCACCCCTCTCTCTATCCACCGCCTCTGTTAGCTACACTACCTGTAGCATTTGCTAAGTCCCACAGGGGTTCAGAGGATATGACGCATCGTCACTGAAAGTACCTAGAGCCATCCTTGCATATACAGGGTGGTCCATTGATCGTGGCCGGGCCAAATAT